>NC_085062.1:6347692-7001859 GCF_963662255.1 Cinclus cinclus | reverse complement strand
TTAGGGTGACGATGCTCACAGTCCATTAGACACTTGAAGTGCCATGAAGACCTACTGCCTCACTTTGCTGTGAGCATTATTCTTCTCCTCATACGAAAATATCTATCGCTGTGTGCTCTGAAATCCAGCCTGTCTGTATCCCAGATCAGTGTGCAATGAATGCCTTCCATTTGAGGTGCAAATTAAGAGCTGGGCATTTCAAGTGCTGCTGCACTGTTTATAGCACATTCCTTTACAAGTACATCAAAACCTCTTCATGTATGTCAGTAAGTGCAGGACAGTGCAGATTTCAAAGCAATGTGCAGAGCAGGATTTTGCTGGGTTGCTGTGTATTTGCAGGTGAGTCTGTCCAAGCCATGTTCTGAGCAGTGTGAGTGCAGCTCCTGGCAGCATTCAAAGGCTTGACTACAACTGGGGTTGCTCTTCCAGGTTCCTGGGTTCACAGCAGCTACTGAATGTGCAGAGAGCATCTCTGCAAGGTCTGAGCACTGAGTGCAGCCCAGCCCAGGCCTGTCTGCTGGCCATGCACACGATGTAAAGTCACCCAATGTCACAGGTCATGCAGCATGTCCTGCCCACTGGCTGCAGGGTCAGTCTGTGCCTGGATAATAGGTCTGGGATGGCTGAGCAGCTTCTGAATGATAGGAAGATGAGTGAGTTTACTCCTGTGGTGGTCTCACTCAGATTGGGTTATTGGTATTCGTGTTCCTTCTCTGTGTTTCTCCCACATTAGTTCGCGTGACAATACTGGCTTTTCTCAGATGTTTGGAGACTGTTAAAAAAAGAGAGGAAAGGAACATGATCCAGAGCTTTCAGGCAGCTTTATGAAAAGAGTAGATTGTGTTTTACTTTGGGAGTTATGTATAGCCTGGATAAGATTTTTCACCAAGGACCATTACATCTCAAGTTGACTTTTTAATTGATTTAGCTCCTCTGATCTGTACGTTGCCAGACATGAACCACTAGCCTTTGGATGGAGTCCAGAGTGGAATGGAAAGTTCACTGAAACCCCATCAGCTCTTGTTAAACCTGAGTGAATTCCAGCCCAGCACATTTCTTGTGAATAATTAAACGCAGTTAAGCAGGTGATGGATTTGAACCTCCATCTCTAGTGTTCATCTGTATTTCAATGAGGAAGGGACTCATTAAATTAACGAGGTTTTAGGTGGTGGGATTTGAGGTGATTTTTTGCCTCTTCTGATCGGTAACCACCTGGGTAGATATTTTGGTAGGTCCTGTTTGTCACCATCACTACCTGTTCTATGTAGCACTCAGCTCTCATCACTTACTGCTTTTCAGTAACAAATTTTCCAGTATTTACTTGTCCTTTTCCCATTTTTTGGTAACATTTGGATTTGTTATCCTGTACTTTGATATCAGTTTCAGTCAGTACAACTGCCATACTCACAGTGAGAGTGTAGTGCTATGGCAACGATGTATTATCTGCAGTCTTGCCAATGAGTAAGATGTGGTGCAGAAATTAGTTCACTTATCAAAATCTGATGTACGGAGCTGAGCTAAGAACCTGGTAGTCCAGAACCTCCTGCTATTTTCACAAGACCTGCTCATATTGGTTATGACACTCACATAAATTCTCTCCTGGCTGTTTCCAGTGATACCTTGTTAAACCTACAGATGTCTCAGCACCTTGGAAAATATTTTTAGATGTACAATAATCTTCATGCTGTCTTTGATAGTGACAAAAAAAGGAAAATGATCAATTTTTTTTCTTCCCTTACTATTGCAGAAAGGTACTTTTCTGTAATTTCAGGGTAGGAAAAAGCATATAAATAGAAAAATCTTGCCAGACTGAGAAATGTGTTAGATTAACACTGCTGAAGAGAGCACTGCCCTTCTCTGCTCTGTGGTGCAGACTGGGCCATGCAGAACCTTCAGGATATGTCTTGCACGTTCTCTGTCCCACATACAGACTGGTGGAATGGTCTTTAAAATACAGTGTTTACATCCAATTCCAAATCTGTCTACAGGGTGGGTGTTCAGAATCAGTTAGTTGATTTATATTTCTTTCATTTATGTTCCAGCTGGTGCAGTGCAGGTTGAGGAGGACTTTTACCCCTATGGACCTGTCCCCTTCTGGTGTGTCCTCTCAGCCATCCTGACTGTTGTGCCTTACACGGTAGGGCAGCTTTTGGGCAGCCCAGGATGTTGGTTCCAGCTCCTAGGGTTGATATTTGAAACATTAAATCAGATAATTAGAAATTGTTTATATGGATTTTACAGTGCAAACATGTTTTTAACAGTCGGAGTTTGCCTAGAAACCTCTTGGAAAGGAATCAGGGACAGGCTTCTACAGTTTTGGACATTGTTTGAAAGTTTCCGGTGAAATTAGTACTTGTTCTTAGTCAAATTATGTTTGCTTGTTGACCTTTCTTACCTAATTAGTCCCTACTTCACTGAGCTGCTTCTACTTGCATGCACTGAATCAGCTATTCCACATTACTCTTTTACCACTGTAATGGTAGCAGAAGTATATTTAAGCTAAAAGATGCTTTCTTTTCCATTTTATAACCCTGCACCTTATGATTTGTGGAGAAATAAATTGTTTTGTTGTGCATCAGCATCTGTTTGAGGCTGAAGGGAAGAATGTGTGGCAATCTCAGATCAAATATCAGGTGCAGTTGAGCAGCCAATCCTTGGGGGTCTTCTTATTAGGTGTGGATAAGTGTCCAAAGCTTGGATACCCATCTCTTGAGGTTCCCACATCTCTGTGCACTGCACAGGCAGCTTCGAGAAAGGGCAGGGTTGTAGCCTCCTGCTCCATGTCCTGCTCCTTGTCTCTGGCCACCAGACATGCTCACATGTGTTCATATGTGCTTGTGGTGCTCCAGGCAGGCTGTAAAATGAACCACCAGCTTGTTTGCTGGGTAAGTCACAGACCCATCCTCACACCGTGGCCCAGCAGCAGGAGCCTCACCCCTGCCCCGTTCAGGGGAGGCTGGTGGGTGCCCAGAGCTGCCTCCAGGGACACAAGCACCACAGCCACCAGCCTCACCATCTCACAGAGATGCTTTAAGACTTTCAAACTCTCAAACTCCCCTGCAGTGGGGAAGGTGGTCTGACAGGGGTTTGGTCTCATTTGCAGAATATGTAACTGGGGTGGATGGGGGAGTAGGTGGCTTTTGATGGCTCTGTGAGCCAGTGTCAGAGCCAAGACTAGAACCTGGTTCTTGAAATCCCAGGCTCCATTCTCTGGGGCCTACTGTCTCTCTAACCACGCTTTAATGAAAAATACCAAATCTTAATTTAGAGCACGATTCAAAAAAAAATGTCCTATTCAATTACTTAATTATAGGTGAACTATAATTGTAAGACACAAACATGTTTTGCTACAAAGCACCAGGCAGAAAAGCAGAAAGAACTGTTTGTTGTTTCATTTAGCAGAGGAAGGCAGCTGATCATGCTGAGTCTATCTGACACCTAGCAAGTTGTGTGATCCTATTTGTTAATCTTTTTAACTTTCTGTTTTATTAGGATAGGGTTTCGAGAGCAAACAGGATAAATGAGATTAAATCTGTCGCCCTGAATTACTCTCCACTGAGTTACGAACAGAATCACTCTGTGTCAGAGAAGTATAATTATGAGGGAAATGCTGCCTGTGTAATTGTGTGCTTTGTTTGGAAAAATGTGAGATCCGTAATTATCCCCAGTGTACCATGGTGGCATGTGCTGGATCTGAATCTCTGCAATAAACAAAGCCAAGGAAAGTTTCTCTTTGGAGCAGTCCTTGGTGCTGTATGGCTGGTACCAGCAACAGTAGCAGCATTACCCTTAGGTCTTCTGGTTGAAATGAGGAATCCAAATTAACTTGGAATAGGACACACATTGTACAATTACTTTGTCTCAGAGAAAAGTCTGGTGGTGCTGGGTTAGGGGATTACACACTGGTCCTGGCTCTATATAATTCATAGAGCCCTATAAAAGTTGTGGTACCCTTCTTGCTAGATATAATTCCACTGTAAGATGAGTTGAAGACACAAAATTGTAGCCTCTTGAAATGTTGGGTTCACCAGCCAAAGAAAGCTTTAAATCGTATGTGCTGTTTGTCTGGATTCACAACAACTTCTGTAAGGAAAAAGGAAAGGAAAAGTTCAGCTGTATTTGTAATAGGCATAATTGCTGCTGGAAGTAGATCTCCTGGAGAGAAAGAAAAAGGAACTCTCTACAGGTCCCAAACTGTCTAAACTTCTGCAGCTTTCTTCTTGATGCAGAGGGGCAGAAGCCAGGCTTTTACATGATGGATTAGTGATAAAACAACCTGCTAGGCTCAGATTAGAATTTGTTATTTTGCCAAAAATTATATGTGCATTAGTGGAGAGGGGCAGGGAGGCTACATAATTTTTGTGAATCCAATTGGAAATCTCATTTTTAGACCTTTTTACAATTATGAGCCAGGACTTGATCTCCACATCTGTTTTTATTGTGGCCAGTCTAGTTTACAAATGAGGCCCCTTTTGTCCCATCTAATTTTATGTAATCTGTGATGCTGCATAACAATTCTGGGAAGAAGAAATGGAAGGATTGTGAACTGACCTTGTGGCTAGTATGTACAGTGACTCACTCTATCCTTTATTTCAACTTCCGTGAAGTCTTTTCAAATACACTGTTTACCCATTAAATGAGCTGTGCAGTTTATCTAATGGCTAAAATTCTTCCTAATATTTTGATATATTTGTTGTGAACATGACAAAATAAATCACAAATGAGAATGTTTAAAAATGCTTACATTAATCATCAGAGACAGTCTCTCTCATTATAATCTTGTTCAGAGTAGCTAGTTATCTGTAAGAAAGGGTTTCCTGTCCCTTGATTTGCCAACCTATGTGACTTTAGTGCCAAGGACATCTCTTCTCCATGCTTGACAAGCAGTGGGTAACTTCATAATCTTTCTCTGTGTAGGCAGTTTCTTCATGGGAAGAAATTAAGTCAGTCATGCCCATTACTGAATCTAATTTTGCTATAATTTAGAGGGAAGAACCCTTCCCTGAGTAGAATTGATTTTATAAGAGCTTACTTCAGGATTTTTTTTGCTTTCCTCCAAAGGATGTGGCAGAAACTTGTTAGTGACAGGCCTGCAGCTTGCTTGGCAAGGTCACTTGCAGCAGCACCTTTCCTGATAAGTGAGAAACTTGTGCCATACTTTGGTTTTCAGTCATCAGCAGCTGCTCTGAGGCAAACTGAGCAAGGCAGCAAGTCAGTATGACCTCGCTACTTGTTGAAATTCCACCTTTTGGGAAACATAAGGTTCTTAGGGTAGGTAGCTCATGGAGTCAAGCTCTATTTGGCTCATGATTTTTCCTTCTCCCTTAGCCTGGAGGTTTGACCCTGGCCACAGACATATCTTGCTCATGGCTTTACAGTTAATTTACCCTGGGTAGGACTTGTCCATCTTTTCATCACTCCAGGCCAGGCTGAGTGAAGCACACACAAGGAAAGCAGTTTGCAGCAGTGCAGTGGTAAAAGCCCAGCTGTGAAGAGGTGAGGAGTGCAAAACAATCTCTTTTTGCACACAGAGGAATGGGAGAGGTTTTCTAACACGGGCCACAAGAGCAGGTTTGACAGTGTCCCTTCAAGGTCACTAACACCATTCTCAGCTGTTCAGAGCAACCTATTGGTAGTGCACATTCGTGGAAGAAGGCTGCTTGCTTGTTGTTTTCTCCTTCTTTGCACAGGCTTCAGCCTGGCAGACAATCAGATCCAACCGTAGATGTAATGCAGGCAAAGTACCAGAATACTTGGGCCAGTGTGTGATTTATGCTAATGGTAGCAGACATTGCTGAATGCCTGCCTGCTGGGCAGCCTGAGAAGAGTCCTAGGCTGTCAAGATGTGGAAATCTAAAAAGCAACTCAGTGAGGGGTCTTTTTTTTCAATTACATACTTTGACCCATATTCTTTGCTTATTTATATATTTGCAAGTATCATGAGTTTGATCGGATTTTTGTCCTCGGTGTCCCTGTAGCACCAAATCTCCTCCTGCAGACAGGAGAAATACATTTACTGTGTCTTCAGAGGTTGTGAATGGCTGAGTGAATGCCCACTGCTTTTTATTTGGTGAAGCTGCCTGTAAGGCAGGCTCTTTTCTGCCTCATCATACCCTTCTGCTGGTGGGAAGTGTTCTTTGCAGTTCGAACAATTTTCCTCCAATTAACAGGTATTTCCCCATCCTCTTTCCAAAGTCTCCTACTCATTCTCCTTTACCCTTTATATTCAGTTCCTTTCAGTTATGCTCACTGGGTGAGCAACAAATCTTTGTGGTGCTTCTGAATATTGTTCACATGGCATATGGCATCTACTTTTCTTTTTGATACTGCATTTTTTCTGCTGACACCTGCAAAACCCATGCTTGGTCTAACAAAACTTTCCCCCAAGGAGAGGTTTTCTAGTGTTGGTTCCAAGTGTTGAAAACCATGGAAGCTTAGTGAGAAGCGAATGTGATTCTCTTTGCCCCTGCTTTGGGGATCAGTCGTTTGAAATCTATTGTGCTTTACACCAGGGAAAATTGAAAGTAACCCCAGCTGCAGCAAGGCTGTAGAGAAGGTAACAGAAATACAACAATGGGATGAAGCTTTTACACAGAGTTGTAAGCCGGGTTGCAGATAAGGCAATAGGGTGGCAAAGCCCTGTGAGCCCTGTGAACAATCGGTGCTTTCTGTGCTCTGGAACAAAGCAGCTTTACAGAGGGTGCTGCAGTGATCACTGAAACTGGCTCGGTGGAAATTTCTGTTAAATTGCAAGTTCAGCCTTGCTGCATGGCTGGGGGGGCCCCAGAGTACTTCTCTGTGTGATGGTAGTGAGTGGGAAGAAGCTAAATGTTAACAGCTGAAAGAGTCCTTACCCGTAACTTTTCTTCTCCACAGGTGCCCCTGGTTGACAAAAGCCATCTCCCCAGCCATCCCAGTGTACAATGGACTCGTTTTCTTGTTTGTACTGGCAAACTTCAGCATGGCAACTTTCATGGACCCTGGAGTTTTCCCACGAGGTAAGAGAAATGGGACTGTTGCAGGGATTGGGGGTACGGGAGGACGGGACATTGAAAATCCAAGCCAAAGGAGGTGCCAGGTATCCAGACACACAAATTGCTGAGTAATCTTTTAGACTTTATTTACTATACTTGACTGTCATTATGGGTGGGGTGGCAATGAAATGCTGGATACCCTCCAGCTCCCTTCTGAGTTCCTGGGTGTCCTTCCACTTGCTCAGACTGGCACTTGAGGTACAGGGCTGTGTAGAGTGGTTCTCCTCGGATACCTCTCCTGAGAGATGAGATTTTGATTGCTATCCCCTGTGTCATACTAGCACACTGGATTTAAGTCACTGTCTTCACAATAGGTAGCAGAGTGTGGCAGAGGGGAGAGGCTAAACTTTCTGAAACAGTTTCATCAAAGCAGTCCTTCCAGAATACCTTAAAAGAAAGGCAGAAGCCTTGAATGCTAGAACAGATAATGATTAAGGCTTGCCTTAGAGTGTCTAAAAATGTATATATTGAGAAATATATTCCTGCTTAAATTAGTACTGATTCACAGCTGATTAAATAGGATAGAGATCATTCAGCTTTTGTAATGGGACCCACAGTGCAGCTATCTCTTTTAACACGTCCTAATGAGAGAATTATCACCTCATTTTATCTTTCTTCCAATAATTATTCTCATGCAGTTTGCAGCAGAGACTGCTCTAGGCAGTTTGTCTAAACCAGTGGATCTGTGCTGTCTGCAAGCTGTGCTTCTTCACCTCTATTCACCAAATTCAGTGTCTATTTCAAATTGCTACCTGACAAGAGCAAGGTATCAGTCATGCTGGATTCCCTGAATAGCAAGGCCAGGTTTCTTCAGGTAGCAGGGTCTAATGATGAGCATCTCTCTGCCATTCCTCTCAGCTGAAGCTTCTGAACCCCGATGAAGTAGCACTCCAGTTAAGGAAATTTTTTGGTGTGTAGAGGCAATCTAAGGCGGAGGAAAGCTTCAGACACTTGTGTAAGATCAGCTGATACAGTGTATAGGTGCTTAAAGCTACAAGTGCTAGTGACTTTCAAAAGAGTTTGTGCAGGTGGAGTTCCAAGGAGTTTCCTGGACTTGCTAGTTTCTATATCTCAACAGAGATACGAATGGTTAATTAAACATTAAACATTCTCAGTCTGAGAATCCAGTGTGTTTGTGCAGGGCAGCTCCCTCAGAGCAGAGCTGGACATCACCAGGCCCCAGAAGTGATCAGTGCTGAATGTATTGTCAGTTCATGCCTTCCTTTGGGCTTCTCTAACTTCCTTTTGAAAACAAGTTGTTCATTTTCGACTTTGCATTTAAGGAAGAAACACATGGGGAGATCAAATAGAAACTTTCTCATCACCTTCCACCCTGTCTCCCTTTACACAAGGGAGTCTGGAGCAAAGCAGGAAGAGGAGGAGTTCCTAAAATTCACCCCTCTACTGTCTCTCACTTCATTTGTGGCCTTGCATCTCTGGGCTGTGCCTGTGCTTTGTCAGGAAGATGTTGGGGGCAAGGGGAGAGAAAAGACATGGTATTCGTCCTGGGAGAAAGTAATGGAGTAGGAGCTTAGATGTGTGAAGGAAGCAAACTGATAAGAGAAAAGATGGAAAAGACTATAAATACCAGTGCTGGGAGGAAAGAGGAGCAGATGTTATTTCAGATCACAAGTGTGCATGTGAAAAAAAGCTTATCACCACCCCACGCCGCCCGCAGAGCTGCCAGCGCAAGGAGTTCAGGAATTGTAGGAGGGACTTAAAATGAATACACAATCACTCTTTGCTTTTTGCTGTTGAAATTAGGTTTAGTCTTCTTGCTTTTCAAGCTTCTTAGTACATTTCTGATGGTTAGAAATTTACTTCTAAACCAAAACAACAAATAAGCAATACAAAAGCTGAGACTAATAAAATCACACAATTCCTGTAAGGAAGCCACCAAGTATTTTTTAGCCAGTATGAGACTTGGCTGCTCCATGTCAGTGCATCAGTATATAAGAATCTGTGTAGTAAGATGTCAATGTATTCTTTTGCTCAGGTCACTGGAAACTGGAAATAAGCACATTTCCAGCTATATGATATGACCTTTCAGGTCTGGCAGATAGAACCTCACCTATGAGGGGAAATGACAGAACTTGGGCTGCAGAAACCCAGTTTGAAGAGGATCTTAATCAAACTCCCAGATCTGTTCCTCATTTTAAAAAAATATTTTAAAAAATCTCTTGGCTCTCTGACTCTTTCTGGTATGAATCAGGATTGGCTCTGTGTGAGTGAATTTCTGGTAATACACCAGAATGAATGAGTAGGAAAGGAAGTATTAAGTAACTGAAATTTGGGCTGCCTTGAAAAATCTGCTTTACAGTCTAGGCTGAGACTGGCAATGGTTTTTGCTGGCTAATTATACCAATTACAATTGGCTTTCAGGTTTTTTTAATGTGAATCTGTTTTTTACAAACTCTGTGTTTGAATTCTGCTGAACGAACATGTTTAAATACATGTAAGTATATATAATGTACAGACTTTTTGTCAGCATAGTTAGATTTTTATAAAAGCTTAAATGGTGTGACTGTTCTGATGTCTTATTTTCATCTGCCCATATGTATTACACAGCTTGGGCAGGTTTATAATGGTATTGGAGAACCTACAGACTGTGTTTATAGAAGTGCCTAAGGGATTTAGAGTCTGCCTCTCTCTGAGAGTCCCACTGACTAGTTATGAAGGAAAATTATAGGGAATGGTGCCAGTACAGCACTCTGCTTCCACACACAAACATTAATCCAGAGAATACTCTTGCAGATAAATACTGTAGCTGAGCCAGATCCCAAGCTCATCTAAGTGAAGGGGAAAATTCCCTCTGAAGTCAATGGAAATTGGATCATGATAACACATCTAGAGAAGATTTAATATAGAATTGCATGACAGTAATTGATGCTCCACTGGGACAGCGTTATCAAATTCCACCTAATTTGGAGCCAGTCGGCCAATGCCAACTGCACTATAATGTTTAACCAGGTGTTAAATAAATGTGAACTTCTTAGATTTTCTGTCAGGAGGAAGCAAATAAAGATTACAAGAATCTAGAATAATTTTTCTTCCCAATATATGTTTGTCTGTTATAGACTGGGTTTTACTTTGTGCATTTATTTTTAAATGGACTCTTTTCTTTAACAGGGCAGAGGCGATAAACCATCAGTCCCAGTAAGGGGACTGTGCAGTGTCCCTGTGTGCCAGGTACTGGCAGGATTAGCTCTTTTCTCTTTGCCCTCAGCTATCCCCACTAACTCTCAGTTTTGCGTTGAGCAGCAGACGAAGACGAGGATAAAGACGACGACTTCCGCGCGCCGCTGTACAAGAACGTGGAGATCAAAGGAATCCAAGTACGGATGAAGTGGTGTGCCACCTGCCACTTCTACCGCCCGCCCCGCTGCTCCCACTGCAGCGTCTGTGACAACTGCGTGGAGGTAACCCTGCTGTGGCTCAGGGCACTCCAGGCTCTGCCTGGAGCTGGGCTTGCACCTGCTCTTGGGTTGCCCCAGTTCTTGGAAGTTCACAGCTGCGGCCTCGGTGGACTCCCACTGAGCAGTACCGTTTGAAGCACAGCCCTCAGTTGTGTGTGCTGCAAATGCAGCGGTGCTTCTTGTCAGCCCTGTCGCCAGTGATAATTAAAATAAAAATTTTTAATGCTGGCTACATCTCCCTTGAAGTAGCTAAGGGATTGTGAATGTGAAAAACAGGTGAATGGGAGAGTTGATGGAGAGTTCAAGAGAGCAAGAAATTCAGGTGAACCATTTTAACTTCTCATGAGCTTAAGGCTCATCATTTAATTTGGAGCAAACTGGTGCCTACATTAGTGGACAAGCAGAGAAGCCGCAATGGTGTGTGAGTTCAGGAGACCCAAAGTCAGAGTTCCCAAATGGTTCTCTAGTCAATTGAAGGAGCCCATGTTTGTTACAACACCCCAGCTCAGAGCATGAACTCATTCATGTTTCTAATGTTGATTGCTCTGAATTAGGGGACTTTCTTGATTCCTGTTACCCTTAGGGTCTTGGTGAGTCTCACAGGATTTTTAAAAAATAACCCCTAAACAGTAAGATGCTTTTGGGCTATAAGTATCTCCCAGACATGTAGGTACAGAGCACTATATTCACAGCAGTATATTGCCAGGGGACTTTTTATTGCTGAGCTAAAAATTCTACTTCTAAAGGATCATTTCTGCTGGAAGGTCTATTTTTTTAAATAGAAAGATGAAATCTTTAATATGTCTAAAATATATTCAGCTGTGTCATTAAAATGAAAGGAATTACTAGTCAGAAGGAGAAAAAATACCAGAGTCAGTTGGAATGCTGTATACATTACCTTTATCCTAATCCTCTTTGCCATAAGCAAGGGAATAGTCCCAAAGAAAGTAGCATAGCTACAAGGGAGAGAAAGGCTGCCTGGATTTATCTTGTGTCAGTCATATATCTAAGTTATAATTATCTGGAAGCAGTGCTGTGCCTAGTAACCATCGATAAATAGGACAAGGCTGTCCTGTTTTGGAAGGCTTTAGAAGGATGTGGGACTTTAGAAGCCTGAGAGTGAGGAGCTGCCAAGGTCCCTGGGTAGAGGGGAATAGGCACAGCTTTGTAAGTTGTGACACACAGTTTGTTTAGACTGCTGTGAATTGTTGAATAGAGCTGCATTTTTGTAGAAAACCTGAATCATACATTGCTAGTTTTAAAACATAAATTTTTTCATTAATTCAAGATCCTGAGGATTGTTTAGATGATGGTAAATTCTCAGTTGTCTCATGGAGTTTCTTTCTTCCACCTTTCTCAGTGGCTCAGCATAAAAATTCATTTTCAGGAAGTGAAGTTTTCTCAGAAAAATATTGCTCAAAACTCACTGGTTTAAACACTTGAAGTTTCATGCTGATGTAAGGCCTCCATGGGAGTCAGCTCTACACCAGAAATGAAAATGGGAGTGAATCCAAAAGGAACCTGCATAAAATAGCAGAAGGCAAGGTGACTGTGGCTAGTTCTCCACGAGTTCTGTTGATAGTCAGGTCAGTTGAAAGTTCCCTACTATTCTGGTGCACAGGTAAGGAAGGAGCTCTGCTTGTAATTGAATTATTACTGCTGTGGAAGAATGTAGACAGAAAGTATTAATGACTTCTGAATCAATAAATCATGGCCTTAAACATGTTTTATTGATTCTTGTGATGCTTATTTCCCATTCACCTGTCATATTCTAGAAGAGCTTTGAGACATGAGTGACTCTGCTGGCTTTCCGTGTAGGATCCACTCAGGATTGTATTTCACTTTCAGTCTAGAATGTACAGTAAAAATGATTTTCCCAAATACAAAACTTTTGAACCAATTTGATAAAAATGAATGAACAGCAAAAGCAGACACTTGCAGAAATAAAACCAATTAGTGTGCTGTTACCAGAGGGACCCAAAAATGAATCTGTGACAGAATTAGTCAAATTTTTGTCTTAATTGAAATGTTTGCAGTGAATACTTACATAGTTCCATAATCCGTTGGTATTTTGGGACAGACTTGCATAACAGACAGATGTTATGTCAGCATTTCAGATATAGCCTGAAATTATCTTAATATTTAAGTTGCCCCTGTCATTTTCTAATGTGCTTTGAGAAAGCTCTAATCCATTTTTTTGTGCTTTGTAAATTTTTGGTAAATGCATTGTACAAAACTTAGAAATACAAAATTCCCTGTGTCATGATTGAGCAGTGCTTAAAAATAGCATTGCCACAAAGTGAAGAATGAATAGTTCATTTGTTGGTGCAATGAATGTGTAATATCTGCTCTGAAGAACTCGGAGATAAGAAGGGTTTATTTCTTGCGCCTGATCTTGTCTTCATGTCAAGAGTAATCTCATTGGAGACAGTGGATTTACTTGCTTACAAAACTCTGTAAAGGCACTTGGAAGGTGTCTGTGGCTTGCCCTCATTATTAAATCTCCTGTTAAAAGAGATCTGACTTTGTGAGGGACTTTGGACTTGTGAATGAGACAAATAGATAGGTTAGGATTCATAACTTAATGAACCTGTGCAGATCTTTGCCTGTGTCTGATCCAGCTGTTGCTTTTCTTTGTGACCTGCATGGTAAAAAGATACTTTTGTGATGTTCATTGTTCAAAGTGGACTCATTCAGCGATGTATAAATACTGAAATGTGGGATAGAGAATTCTGCAGCACTACTGCATCTTCAAACCATTCTAGGTTACAATAACTTCATTGTAATTGACTCACACTAAGGATGAGAAAAAAGTAGGGCTTCTGCTGCTAGCCAATAAATAGAATGTCCTTTATTTTTAACAGATCCTCTCTTCAAACCCTATAAACACTCAAGTGCCTCTCCATTCATGGATAGAGGAACAACTTGGTCCTAAAAAGTCTTATAAAGACAGTCAAGCATTTTGTAAAGCTGCAGAACTAGTCTGATGTAATTTTACATGACAGTGGTTCAGATTCATCTCTAAGGCAATGTATTTTCTTTCACTGTTTGGATATTCTTTCCCATCTCTCTCTTTCTTTACAAGGATTTTGACCATCACTGCCCATGGGTCAACAATTGCATAGGACGGAGGAACTACCGCTATTTTTTTCTCTTCTTGCTGTCCTTAAGTACGCACATGGTTGGAGTGTTCACCTTTGGGCTCATCTTCGTGCTAAACCACATGGAAAAGCTGGGAGCAGCTCATACTACCATTACGTATCCTTCCTTTTGGTCTTTCCAGACTCAAGGTGACTGAGGAAAACGTGCAAGAATGAATCTGAATGTTCATCCTCTGGGAGCTAGCGGAGCCTCTCCTGATCCCCCACTGCTCTCCTCCTGTAAATGCTCCGTGCAGGTTTTCCTCTGTTCCAGTTGTACCTGTGTGAATGTGGATGGCTCCAGAAGCTGTAGATGACCCTTCGTCTTTCTCAGTCCTTGTCATGACAACCCAGCCAAAGGATGAGCTGCCTCCCTGAGTTGGAGCTCTCAACTGCTTTTTGCTGTGTTTAAAAACTCTCTTGCTGTATATTGGAGCAGAGTGTGCTCTGGAAGTAGCCTCCTGCATGCTGATGTAACACATGAACCTCTGGCTCTGAGAGGTGATACTGCTCTTGATAGATCAGTGCAGAACATTCTTTACAAGGTAGAAGGGTAGACCCACAATCCCATTACTTTTTAACCATTTGAAGGGTGAGGACCCAGACTTGGAGCAGATGGACTTAACTTGCGGATGAAATTTAGTTAGACCTTGCTAAAGATGAGGGACACTCTACTCTGCACTCATGAGACTCCACCTGGAGTGCTGCACTGACATCAGAAGGATGTGGAGCTGCTGAAACAAGTCCAGAGGAGATCACAGAGATGCTCAGACCTCGAGTCCCTCTGCTCCTGAGACAGGCTGGGAGAGTTGGTGGTGTTCAACCTGGAGAAGAGAAGGCTCTAGGGAGACTTTAGAGCCCTTTCCAGTGCTTAAAGGGACTACAGGGGAGCTGGAGAGGGACTTTGGACAAGGGTCTGGAGTGAAAATAATGGGGGGAACAGCTTCAAACTGAAAGAGGGCAGGTTTAGATGAGATGCTAGCATGAAATTCCTCACTATGAGGCCCTGGCACAGGGTGCCCAGAGAAGCTGTGGCTGCCCCATCCCTGGAAGTGTCCAAGGCCAGGTTGGACAGGGCTTGGAGCAGCCTTGTCTAGTGAAAGGTGTCCTGTCCACAACAGGGGAGTTGGAACTAGGTGATCTTTAAGGTCCCTTCCAACCCAAACCATTCTATGGTACTTTGATGTTCCCTTTTTTTTTTCACCTTTTCCTCTCCCTGTCTTTCACAGGCTCTTTTTCCCTTCATTCATCCAAGTTTCTTTAACTCTTGAATACAGAATGGCTGTCATGTGTGTGGCTGGGTTATTCTTTATCCCAGTCATTGGTCTCACTGGCTTCCATATTGTTCTAGTGGCCCGAGGGCGCACAACAAATGAACAGGTAAGAAGCAATCTTTTCTCCATGTTTGTGGCTGAGGTGTTGAGGTGGGAAGGATAGTCAGCAAGTCAGCTTGGGTAAAGCAAAAGATGGTCCAAATCTTACCAGTAACGCTCTTATTGGAGCTTTTGTGAAGATCCAGGAAGATTGCCTATTTTTTTATTTTCAGATTTTAATTTTTTTAAATACGCTTGAGATTTTCAGTTTTTTAAATACTCTGCAGGCAAAGTTTTCCCTTTTTTAGCCACAGAGCATTACCCCAGGCTAATTTATTACTTAGAATCTACTCATGGCCTTGAAATAGGTTTTATATTGTGAGTACCATCAACCCCAGAAGTTCAAACTTTATGAGTCAGACTGAACAATCCATGAGATTGAGTGAATGAAAGAAGGGAAAAGATTAAATCATTTGCCCTCTCTCCTGGTATTTTGCAAACCCACACTGCCCATAATAGGTCAGAGTTAGATCTTTGTCTCCCTCTGTGTCTCTCTCTTGTTCTCATGCATTTGAACACACACATGCACACACAGAGTGCAGTTGGACCCAGCTTGCTTTGCTTCTCCAAACCAAGTGCCAACATGACACCTTGTGCCAAAAAGCCTGTAAAACTCCAGTTCCCCTGCAGTTACTCAAATGTCCGTGATCCACAGTCCCTGTGGTTGATGCAGACCTGCATTCATGTGCACATTAATGGTTTGGTGTGGGTGATAGAGGCAATGTGATGGGATCAATAGCTGGCCCCTGCCCCCCCAGGGACAATTTGCAGCTGTGGCACTGGTCTCAGCCCTCATCCCAAGGCTCATGAGCTCTGTGCATTCCTGTGCTTTACTCTTTCACAGCCCCAGCTCTGCAGTACCCCTCACATCTGAGCTTCTTTGCACATTTTCCCCCACGATACTTATTTTCCCTTGTGGTTTGGGTTTTTTTGAAATGGGTTTTTGCTGCCCTTGCACCCATGGGTGCTCTGCAGCTCCCACTGAGTTCTTTTGGCTGTCCTGGGGGCTGGTGGCTCCATGCTGTGGAACTGTCTGGCTCCTGGGCAGGCCATGATCATTGAGAACATCTGTCTGAGGCCAGGCCTTCGTAAACTGAGATGACATTGTCTCCATCCCACAAGAAACAATAAAAACTCTTATCCAGAAGAGTGTGGGAGGTTTACATAAGCAAGGAATCTGAAGTCATCCTGAACTGTTGCCTAACTGTTGCCTTTGAACAAGGCAAGCTTCCATAGCTGTCATCTTCAAATGCTTTTCTCTGTCCTGCTCAGAATCATCTGATCTTCATGTTAAAATTGATTTTGGCCAAGTATTAGGTTTGATAGTGCTAACAATAATAGCATGAAACACAGGGCATTTTGGTCTCATAGCCCAAAATATGGTTTGCCTTATGTTTGTCTTTGTGCAGTGGTATAAACTCTCCATGAAAATTTTAGGCTGAAGGAGAATTTTAACTTTAAAAAATGTAAAATTTAACTTCATGTCTTTGTGGCTGCACTAGAATTTAGAAAGGTTGAGAATTTTTCTGTGATCAAAATAACTGTTGGAAAATGTATCCTAGCTTGGTTTGGTTTCCTGAGCTACCAAACCACTTGAGATTCATTCATCTTCCCATGCCATTTTGAAAATTAAATATAATCTGGACTTAATTTCTTCTTAGTCATATTTAGTGGTTATCTGTAACTGGAGGATGGATGTTCCCAGCCCTGAGGTCCTTTTAGAGGAAGCGTATCTAAGTAATTAGAGCACCAGACCAGGAGAGATGGATATGAGATCTGCTCCTGGCTTTGCCACTGTTCTAAAACATTCTCTTTTCCCCTGCATTCTCAGTTGATTCTCTTTTCTCACACTGGTAGTTATCTATTGTCAGCTTTCCAGTTGCAATATGCTCATCTTATCTTGTCCTCTTTTCCCAGTACATTTTATAGGCCAGTGGTACAGGCATTTTTGGATTTTTGCTGTCAATTTTTGGTATTTATTCATTCTGGAGTTTGTAATTTCTGAGCACTCATAGTAGGCAGACTGTGATTGAAAAGTGCATAGTAGCTGGGTTTAGATGTTTCTGAGCTTTCTGAATGCCTCTGAAATTCTTTTGTGGAATCAAAATAACCCGTAACCCAACATCTGCTCATATCCTGGTATTTTTAGTTTCTGAATAGAATAAATAAATACCCTTCCTTCTTAGACTGCTTTCTACCAGTGGATTTCAAACTACTTTAGAAACCAAACTGATATAATTAGTACTGCAATCTGTGAGATGAAGACATTTTATTTTCATACTGTGTTTGAGAAAATGGGCACAGAGATATGAAATGCTTTGCCAGCATCTGGCACAAGTCAACATGAGCCTAGGATTGAATGTAGATGTGCCAAATGTCCCAGGCCTGTCTTTTCATCCAAAAGTTGCTCTTCCAAATCTCAGAACTTCCAGCCTCTCTCTCTCAGCCTCTCAAAGAGCTTTATGTTATATTAACAAGGCCAGCATGATATACTGCAGAATCATTTAATCGTTGTTATTTTATGTGCAAGTTATTAAAATATTTCTGGTACTCTGTAAACTTGTTGCTAGATCAGAACTATGAGCTGATTAAAATGCTTTACTTGCAAACAACAATCACAAGGCTTTTAATGGCAACCACTATTAATCTCCCAGGCTTTATTAGTGTTTATCCCCATATGGTGACTTTCAAGTGTCTGCCTGTAGAGTACAAACTCTTTATAATGCTTATGAAGCCTTGAATGGATCCCGCCAGTCTAATGAGGCTTGGCTTTTATTAAACCTGCTCATTTACAAGCAAACATTATAATCACCAGGGAGTTCCTGGCACCCTCCCACATAAGGCAGTGGTTTGTACTGATTGCTGCTCAGGATGGGATCTGAGAGAAATGTTGCTCTCATCCAGCATTTGGGAACATTGATTCGACATTGCTGTTGGTTTGGAGGGGACTTTCCAAGGTAGAGGAGGGGAAGTGACAGGATTGAAAGAGACTGAAACAGGATGTCTGGCTGGGAGTAGACACAAATGCAATGCAGGAGCAGCATAGAGAGGTGAACACATCGCTTTGAAACCCAGTCACCTTTTGCAGTGTCCTTTTGGGAAGGATCTTGAGTTGAGTGCCTCCTAGGCTGGAATTTGCTGACAGAGGTTGTGTGTTAGAACTGGAGAGAAAAAGTGCAGCATTCAAAGAAAAATGATCTGTTTGGGAAGGACAGAAGGGTCAGACTTGTTAATGGCTTTCTGAGGCTTGGATGATGACTTTTATATAACCAGAGGTTTGAGCACTGTCCTGAACGTTTTTCCAGGTGACAGGGAAATTCCGTGGTGGAGTGAATCCTTTTACCCGAGGATGCTGTGGAAATGTGGAACATGTGCTCTGCAGTCCCTTGGCTCCCAGGTAAGAGAAATGCTCTCAGCTGGGAATGAGGGAACAAGAGTAGTTGTTGGGACAGGGGAGGAAAATGTGCTTGGCTAAGCTCACAAGCTGAGGAACATTGATGGAATAAGAGGAAAGCAAAGCAAAACAGTCCTGAAGGCAGAGCTCTGTGTTTGCTGCTTCCCTGTTGCATGGCTGTAACCTGTAATTCACCACCCTTATCCCAGAAATGCTTTTTTGAAATGATCTTGTCAAATTACGTCAAGCTCATACCCTTGTCTTCATCAGCTTGTTTATCCAGTGGATTCCAGCAACAGGGTAAATATCCATATGTTATCATACTGCCCTCACAACTTCTTACACTGTACAACTCCAGCAAGCAATGTCCAGTCTGCTGGAGGAAAAGAAGGAAGCTAAAATCAGCCTTTCTCCTTAAGACTTAAATCTAATTTAAGGCTGCTGTGGTTTTCAATCTCACTGGCACTTTCATTATCATAAAACAGATTATCAATGAGGTCTACATCATGAAACTTGAGATTTTATTGATGGCTTTCTATTTTTGGGGAAATGGATTTATCGTTGCACATTTTGAAATCAGGATCATAATGCAGTAGATCAGATGGACTATAAATAATTCTAGGTGCTGATCTGTCCAGCCTGCAGACATGTTCATAATCTTACTACAGGACTTATTTGAGTCTTTTTGGGGTGTTGAACCATTCCAGACTCTGACACTCTTATCTGCCTTCTTTTCCCCTTTGTGATACAACAAATAAGTCCTAAAGGATTGTTATATGTGTTAAAGACAGTGGAATAGCTGCTTCTCAGACCTTTCAAAACGTGAAAATCAGGTCAAGGTGGATGAGAAGAGCCGGGTATTAAACACTGTGAGACATTTCTGTTAAGAGAGGGTTTGTGATTACCATCATCCTGGCTATTCCCAGAATTATAGCAAGCAGAACATTTGTGCTTTGTGAAGACCTGTTCAGATTGTCCTGTATATTGAAGATCCCTGAGCCATCACTACTAGAATGTCCTATTCACTACATAAAAGAGAAAGTTGGTGTGTATATTGATATTTAGGCATTTTACAGCCACTGGCCAATTGCACTTACAGAGTTCTATTTCACTGGAGAGGAATTAGATATCTGAAGTCAGCAATTTCCTCTTAGATTTTTTGCTTCCTATAGACTTGTCAGTCTCTTTTACCTCCTTTTATTTGAACACTAAACATGCTACAGAAACAAGGCACCATGTGGTAAGTTAGAACTGGCAGCACATCATCTTCTCCATGGTAACTCCCCATGTGCTGACTCTTGTTCTCCCAGTCACTGACACCCACCACAGGGCAGCTGTTTCATGTTTACTGGGATGATCTAGTCAGTCACTTCTGTTGGTGGCAGGCCCCTCTTGCTGTCTTCATGCTCTTGTCCATTAGTGCTTCAAAAATTGCTGATTTTTTAATGCATCCTATCCTTTCACTCACTTTTTTTTTTTTTATTGCTGCTTAATTATTACATACACTGAAATAAATTGAGGTTCTTACCTAGATTCTGACACATTCTTAAATCATAACCTGGAATTGGGAAGATTTTTAAGCCTTGTTCTTAGGTTACTGTTTATTTTAATGATGACTGTTGCACAATTAATCAGGTATGTGGTTGAGCCCAAGAAAAAACAAGCTGTGAGTGTGAAACCTCCTTTCCTGAGACCTGATCTGTCTGAGCGACAGATCACAGTGAAGATCAGTGACAATGGCATCCAAGCCAACCTCAACCGGAGCAAGGTGAGGAGATCTCCAAGCTCTGCCTTTGAAGGGCATGGATTGAGCATTATCCAGCCTGGAAATGAGACTGTCATTGACAAATCTCTTTGAGATGATGCAGAAACTAGAGTTTGAGTCCTTGTCATATCCTTCATCCTCTGAAAGTAACACAGGTTCAGTAACAGCAGCTCTTGATCCAGTAACAGGCAGCTCTAGAATGGAATCCCTCTGGGCTTCTGTTGGAGGAGTTGACTGTTCTTTGCAGTAGTTACTTTCTGTCACAAGAGCTGTCACCTCTTGATGTTCAAATCAATTTTAATGAACCCTTGTACCACCAGACCAGGTCAGCTGTTCTACTTCAAAGAATGTTCAGAGCTTCCCAGCTGCAGGAAGGCTTGTGGTCCAGGGCAAGGAATATTGACTGAGAAGCTCAGTCCTCTCCTCTCCTCTCCTCTCCTCTCCTCTCCTCTCCTCTCCTCTCCTCTCCTCTCCTCTCCTCTCCTCTCCTCTCCTCTCCTCTCCTCTCCTCTCCTCTCCTCTCCTCTCCTCTCCTCTCCTCAGGATTTGTTTAGTCCCATAAAAAGTGGTGGATTCAAAGGAAACAAACTTGCAAGGGTTTTGTGGATAGTTGCTTTCTATACTCTATTTGGATAGTTACTTGCTGAGAGCTACCTGGAAAGTTCCTGAAAATGCTAGAAAGCACTATTGTCTTCTACCACATATTAATTAACATGATGATTATAGTACCTAGCATGCCAAGTAGACCAGGATAGTGCATTTTAAATTCTACTGGCTGGTTATGATGATGCTAATTTTACATGTGACAGTCCTTGCCTGCAGTGGATGCTACATCCTGTTTGTCATTTTATGTAGTTCTGAATCTCTGGTACATCCAGAACTCTGCCACATGCTGTTATTTAACCAAGGTGCATGTAATGATTGATTTTTTTAAAAAAAATCATTTTCAGTCTAAAATCAGCCTGGAAGGTCTGGAGGATAAGAGTATGGATGTGCAGCCACCTCTCCCACCCAAAGGAGATCCAAGCAAGTACTCTGAGCTAAAAGGACAGCTAGGCACCAGTGAAGGTATAGTTGCATAATCAGTGATTTATTTTTATTAATAAGAAGCTATTTTATTTATATTTATTTTATTTTATAAGGTTTCTTATATTCTTTCAAAACATGGGATCTGTGTGAAGGATTTTTTTTCGATTTATAGGATTTCCAGACTAGGGGAATTAACAACAGGAAAGGGAGAGAAAAGCCAGCTTGAAGTGGTTCATTCAAGCCTAGGTTGAATATTTCATGTCAGTTTTGCAGAGTTTATAAACTCCTTTAGACCCCTTCTTAAATCAGTTTTTAAATGAAAAATATCTAAGGAGTCTAAGGAATCAGAAATATTAGCATGAAATTCTTAGGCATTGCAAACTGAATTATTTCATTTGTCAGAATGTGAATTTTATGCTTTGATAGTAGTGGGGGGGGTTGTTTACTTTTCAGACAGAACTAGTAGCTGAATTCAATCCAAATATTTAGTATTTCAAATTAGGCAAGATTTCTACTCACCAAAACCCCACTCAATATGTTGTGCCTTGTTTCTTCTTCTCTGTAGATGACTGATCTGGCAGCAGTATGCTGTTACTGCCATCGGGACCCCATTGATTTTGGTGGAATGCTACACAAAAGTACTGCATGTTTTATTCTCTCCAGAACAGATCCATTTGCAGAGGACGATGGATGGCAAGGAATTATGGCTGACAGCTTTCTGTCCACACACTTTTTAATAGAAAGTTTTTGGGTTTTTTTTTTTTTTTGCAGAAGGTGGCCTCTCACCCAAACTTGTCAGCCCTCCTACTCCTGCCATGTACAAATACCGACCAGCTTTCAGCAACAACCCCAAAGTCCACTACCACGCCACGGCCGAGCAGGTGAGCGAGCCCGGGCGTTTCTGCTCCTGGCTCCTGGAGCTGAGGATGAGCTCACTGCAGGGCTCTAGTGAATGTCAGAGTGTAAAAGTAAATAACAGCACTTGGCACTGTTGTGTGATGGTGTAGTATTTTCACTGTGCTCCTTATGGAAACACGTCTGATTTCACAGCTTCTCCCTGCTGTCATGTCTGTCCTGCTGCCAGGCGTGCGCTGCCACTGCTCTGGTGTCTCAGTCTGATCCTGTGATGCTGAGAAGTGTCACCTCCCATTGGCTTCTCCTGGCAGAGGTGCCACCTCACATTCCCTTCAGAGGAAACTGGGCATGCTGAGTGCTTCTCTGGATCAGACCCTTTAGCCAACACTCCGTGCACTCACTGATTCCTTAAGATGTCAGCTTGCAAAATAGAAAGAACTTTTAAAGCATCCCAAGAGATATTTTAGTGAAAATTAACAGAAGACTCCTCATGTTTGACCTTTCTTAGCACCTACTCAGTGCATTTGCGTTGTATGGAAAAAAACACCTTCCTAACTCTTGGCATTATTTTCACCTATCAAGAAAACTGAGGTCCAAACAATTAGACAGATTTGCTGTGGAATTTTGACAGTTTTGTCTTTTGCTTAGAAGTTACGAAACTTTTTTCTCATGCATTTATTGCAAATATTCCTTGGCCCCCAGGACCTGAGAGCAGCATTTGGAAAGTCACTGGTCTAACTTGTGTATTTGCAATATGTATCCAAGTCTTCACACACCAGTGGAGACACTCTTTAAAAACACATACCACACACAGTGCAGTTTTCTCAAAATTAATTTAATTAGGTCCTTTAGTGTTACCCCTGGAATAACAAGAAGGGGGTGATAGAAAGGAGTATTATGAAAGAAGTAAGGAAAGGAAAATATGGTAGATTAAAACAAATTGACTGCAGAAACACTGCAGTAATATAGAATGTTCCTTAAATGGTGAGGAAAGTTTTTTGTGTATCCTTCTCATTTTGAAAAGAAAGATGGTGATAGTGGAATTCCAGATATGACCAAGTTTAAGTTTTAGTCTTATTGCAGTAATGGTAAATTTTATTCTTTGGATTTGTCAACTTACTGAAGAAATAAGTGGCTTATGGAAGGGAACACAAGAAAAACAGTGTATTCACTTTATCAAAAAAAGTTTAATATCCTATATTTTTCATTTTATTTCATGTAAAATGGCTTGACATGTAGTCCAAAATATTCTATTTACATCATTTAGCAATTTTGAGCTGTGGAAGCCACAGCATTCTGAGTCATAATGCCAAAAGTCAGGGAGCCAAGGAAGACAGGCTTGTTGTGTTCATTCAGTGCACAGCCAAAGATGCAATATAGATACAGGGCAGGTTGTGATTAGGTCAGGGGACTGGGCAGTGCTGTGAAATGATAACAGGGAACAGCACCTTCACTCCGAGGGTTGCTGTTTCATTATCAACCCTAAACAGTGCTGTTGCAGTTGCTGAGTAGTGTGCAGGCTCTGGGGACTTGTTCAGTTTTATAGTAGTCACAACTCTCTAGTAGTCACCTGGGAGTATCATAAAATGGGGCTCACGTGGTGAGCTGATGGAAGGGCATGGATTTGTCTGCCAAGCCTGAGTAGGAGGTACAGAGGGAAAGAGAATGTGCTGTGTGAGGAATGCCATGGTGTCTGTTCTGTATCTGTTCTTCAGCCTGTCAATGTAATTCTGCTTTTGAACAGTGAAAGCTGCTGGGAAAGAGGCATTGGGACACAAGGATAAGTAGCACAAATATATTTAAAAGCTACGTCATTGCTTTCATCCTCCGTTGCAGACTGTCACTTGGTCTTCTTTTTCCAGAGAAGGCCAAATTTAGCACTATGCTCTAGAAGAGAGTGAGCTGTTTTGCATATTTCTCTATCTTCTAGCTGAAAGGAAAAGGCATTTTTTTAAAAAATCCACAATAAACCAAGGGTTTGTCATTCAGTTTTTTCTTTCAATAGTTTTCCTTTAAAGAAACTAAAGAACAATCTGTGTCAACTGCATTTCTGATTAAATATGTGACTGATAATAATTTGTTTGCAGAGCCAGTGTAGCCAATTTATTGTGCATTATGACAAACTCTTCCTTAAAAATAAGAGCAAAAACTATTTACTTAGCACAGAATGGCTAAGTATTTCATTTTATATGAAATACTAAGTGTTCATTTTATATGAACAGAACTCTGAGCAACTTTCACAGAGTAAAACAAAGTGAAGTCCTATCTGTTTTCAGAGCACAAAAATTATGGCCTTTGTTTCCTTTTCTGGTGTGGCCACTTTCTCCTATGCAGGCAATAAGAAAAAGAAAATTGCTTCATTTTGTTTCTAAATGGTGGAAAGGAGCCTCTCTGCTTTAATTAAGGTTAGATGCCTAATTTTGAAGACCTATGGCCAGAAATTCAGAATTACTGATTATTCATAGTGCGAAATAGAGCGGATAAGAGTGTGCTGGTCCCCAGCGTGTTGAAATGAAGCTCACAGTATTTCTGTCTCAGCACACAAAACCACATCCCTCATCTCAAGAGCTATTTGTAGAAAACATGAAGTGCAGTGTTTTTTCCAAGGGCTGTATCATCAGATAACAATCTGATTTACCTTGACTCAGACTTGAGTCTCAGCTTGGGTGTCTCATTCAGTGTTTTTCAGTGTCCATGTATTATCTTACTTTTTACTGTCGATATTATTTAGCACTTACTATGAATAACTCCTCCTTGCTTCCAAGGTGCTAATCCATATGTTGAACAGGAGTCAGGAGATTTTCTTGTAATGAACCTGGGCTGACAATCCGAGGGAACACCTTCAGCTCTGTCCTTCCCATGCACTCACCAAGACAGCAAACCTGTACTTCTTTGTCACTGGTTTCTGTTTCTCATATTCACCTCTGTTTTAGATCACCTTGCAGGAGGGACACAGTCAAGGGGCTCTGCTAGAAGAGGATGGCAGGAGCCTCGATTACCAGTCTGAACCCAGCTTGGACATCCCCAGCTACCGGAAGAGCTCCCTCCACAAGACTTATCAGTCCTCCCCGCTCCAGATAGATTCCTTTGCCATCAATTCACGATCCCTGAGCCTGAAATCTGCTGGCAGGAGAGGGACAGACAAAGTGCCCCTTCATCCAATAAAGTCTGAAGGGGCAGCTTCCACCCCTTACAAAAGCATCTTTTCTCCCAATTCCCTGTCAAACAGAAATGGGAGTCTTTCTTATGACAGTTTGCTGAACCCCATGTCTCCCTCGGGGAGGAAGTGCATTGCCCATTCTGCAGTCAGCTCTGTCGGGTACCACTCCCCATATTTGTCAGCCAAAATGTGCCACTTCCGGGGCAGCGAGCTGCAGCGCCAGCCACCGCAGAGCTTCAGCCCGGTGCTGGGGAGCCCAGCCCCGCATCAGCGAGACCCCTCCCCAGTGCGCTACGATAACCTTTCCAAGACAATTATGGCATCCATCCAGGAAAGGAAAGAGATGGAAGAGAGGGAGAAGCTCCTCCACTCGCACCCTGACTCGGTGTTTGCAGACTCGGGCGTCTATGACACGCCCAGCTCCTACAGCCTTCAGCAAGTGAGCACGCTCTCGGAAGACCCCCGCAGTATGGCCATGAGATATGGATCCAGGGACAATCTGATGGCTGCCACCAGCTTTAGCACAAGGAACCCTATACTGCAGTCCTCAGTGTCTTCACTCTCAAGTGCAATGACAAGAGCACCAAGGACTTCCACAACCTCTCTGCAAGCTGATTTAGCCAATAATAATGTGCAGTCCCATCAAGCACTACAGGGCAGGGTGAGCAATGGCTCCTACAAATCCCCAGGCCACCAGGTCCCATCGTCCCCCACAGGGATGCCTAGGTCACCCTCTTATGGAGGCCCGAAGGCTGTGTCATTTGTAAACACTGTGGAAATTACAGAGGTGCAGTCAGTGGGAGCACAGAGGTATGTACTGCTTGAGGGGCTGAGAGCAGTGGGGATGTGCTTGTGAGCAAGGGCAGAGCACTGTGCTGGAGGCACAGCCCTGATGAGGTGTTTGCTGTGGGCCACGAGGGCTGGAGCTTTGTGGGTGCTCTTCAGTTCTGTCGCACCCCCACAGCAACCTCACCATGACAAAATGTTTGCACTTCTGCTGTACCTTGGACTGCAGGTGGTCAGTTTTGCTGGAAATGCATAGTGATACCGTGTCATAGCTGAACTGGGGAATTATTTCCCAGGTGCGAGGCAGATTATTCCTCCCCTTATGCACAAAAGGGTGGAGCTGTTTTAGTTCGCAGCTTGAAGCGAGGCTGACCCAGACATCACATGGATTCAGAGGCAGAGCTGGGATCCTGCTTGTGCAACATACCCTGCTCTGAGGGAAACAGGCTGAGACTGCTACTGGTGCTTGGTATAGAGAGCTCTGGATTTAGCAGTGTTGAGTGTCCATAGTATCCATTTCAGAGCTGCTGAAAAAAGCACAGAGCTTCATGACATGACCTTAAGGCCTTTCTGCTTCCTCCCTTTCTGTGAGAAAGCCTGGAGAGAGAGGATTTGCTGTGCCAAAAGCCTCAGTAACTGCCACCTGAGCAAGATCCTCAGCTGCATGTGCTTCTGCATGTGCTTCTCTTTTCCTTCTGGAAGCTGTGGAGCTTGCAAAGCGTGAAGAGATCATGATCCCACTGAGGATGCAGTATTTCAGCTTAGTTGGTACCTGGAGGGCTGCTCTTCAGAAATATCTAAGTTTTCTTTGTATCTGACACTTACTGCACTGTGCTGGCCTCTGGTTAAGGTCCCAGGTTTTTCTCTCCTGTTACCCAACAGTTTTGGAAAACCTACTGAAATGTGGGAGAACCATTACTGTAGATGCTGTGAAGTTAAGTGGCAGCAAGTTGTTTCAGAGATGAGCAACAAAGTTTTGTTTACCCGGATACTTCAATGGGAAATGTTTTTTTCTGAGAATTTATTTCTGATTTTGACACACACAGTTAAACCCTCCTGCATCCTACAAATTCCTATGCAATTAGTTTGGATCAGCAAAGCATTTAAGCAAGTAGTTAAATGAACAGATATTACTGGGGTGTGGTCCACTAACCTAATGGCCAAATTAATTCTCTCATTTCAGTGGCTTTTCATTGAGTGCACTGGCTTCAACCAGCTTGCTTCCAGGCTTGAATATTTTGCAATGCTGGGAACTCAGGGTGACAGGGGTAATTGTTTACTCTGAATGAAACCATTCTGCTATTACACTTTGTCACTAATATTGCATCTTTTGATATTTCTTTTGATGCAGGGATGACATCCAGTTGAAGACACCTCACAGTAAAATAAATGGACAGCCAAAAGGAATAGCCAGGTTGGGTTCAACATCAAGTTCCCAGGGGACGCCTGTCAGTCCTGCTAGACACTCAAACGTTAAGAAGGTATCTGGAGTTGGTGGAACAACCTATGAAATTTCAGTGTAAAATAAAATGAATTAAAAACAAAGAGCCATCCACTCAGCCAGCCATGAAGCTAGGAGCACTGTGAAGACTCAAATAACAACAAAGAAGGAGCAGCAGCAGTCGGCCACTCTCCTTTTCTTATTTTGGGTTTGTTCTGTTTTCATCTTTCTCTTTTGGCCAAAAACCAGCTGCAGCCTTATTCTTGAGGGAATAATAGTTGTACAGTCATCGACTCTTCCTGAACCGACAGGCGGGAACTGGCTATGACCTAAGACCACCACAGAGCACATTTCCTTCCTGCAAGAGAGTGCTAAAGCCATCGTGCACGTGTCTGTCCAGCCACTCTGTTGTGTACCAGTCGTGCTGTGAAAAAGTACCGTCGGTCCAGGATCAGTCAGTTTTCCCATGCCCCTTCCCAGTTCTTCTGGCGAGCGATGTGTCCAGCAGGAGCCAGAGGACCAACTGTTGTTTTCCTGCTGACATGGCAAGTAGGGTCCCTGTGCTGGGGCAGGAGCTTCTCCTTGTCCCCTGGGCACTGCAGCTCAGGTTCCTCCTTCTGGGAAGGAACAAGGCACGGCCACTTGGGCTGCAGACACCACGTCATCTTTAAAAGCCTCTCTGGTCCCAGATGGGGGCAGGAAGAAGGATAGCAACAGCTTCTCCCTGTCTGCCATTGGCCTCCCCATGTGTGAAGTTGTGTGTGTGTGCGCGTGTGTTTGTCTCCATGGAAAAGGACCGCAACACCGGCGAGGATCTGCCACTCTGACCTCCTGCTCCCTCTGGGTTTGAAAGGCTTCTCTGACCCAGAAACAACACCAGGCAGATAAGAAAGGAAATGTTCAGATGGAAACATATTTTAATCAGCTGTCAGCTGCTTTCCCTGCACCCTCCTTACCTGTTGGATTTAGGCAATAACAGAGTTTACTGCCTTGTCTTGGTGCCGTCAGTGTAATCCCGCAGCAAGGTTATCATGAGCTGTTGAATTTACAGTGTGTGTAACTGAGCCAAGCGTGCATCTAAAGGATATAAATTTTCTGTCTGCCTAATTACTAGCACATTCCCTCTGGTCTTCAATACTGTTAAACAAAGGATTTTCAATTTGGGTTTTCCCCCCTGGGGAACAACTTTTTAAAATAATATCAATCAAATCTATTTAACATTCTGAGGTTTCTTTTTCCTGTCTCCAGAAAACTACATTTACTTTGTTGGATTTAAAGACAACTTTACCATAAAAAACAAGAAAGGGGTGCATTACTTTTGCCAAAAATATCAGGACTCTGGCAAAGCTAATTTTTGGACAAAGGGATTTTTTATTTCTCTATTCCTTATCTTCTTTTCCTTACCATTCAGTTACCACCTCAGAAGTCAAAAGTACTGAGATCTGGACCAATGCTAACTAGCCAGATCATGTGTGCAATTAAGAATATCCTGAGAGACTGTTGCCAAAGTCACTAAAAATTATTATTTATCACTGAGCCAGTCAGCATACAAGACCTCGACTTCCCACCTGGTTCTCTTGGTGAATTGTTTTGATTAGAGATCTAAACCCATCATTTTTCAGGATTTTTTTTCAAGGAATTACATCCTTTACAGTCCTTGACTATAATGGAAAGCTCTCCAGGTATTTGGTAGCAATTCAGAATGTGTTCGTAACATCTTATTTGTTTTCATGTATGTTGAGGTTAATTATTCCAGAAGACAAATATTGACCTTAATTTTGCCTGGTTAAAATTTACATTTTGATTTGATGAATCTTGACATCTGCTGCAATACATGGTTATTATGTCCCTTGTATATCACATTATTTTTTGGAGACAAAGGTTGAAGAGAACATAAGAAAGTTAATCATCTCTCTGTGTAATGCTCTATGTTGCCTGAAGGGAGAAGCGTGGAAAGCAATGCGTCTGCAATAGGTTAAAGTTCTGAGGGACTGAAGTAGAAATCAGTGTGCATTTAATTGCCTTGGTGGTATTTTAAATGCCTGGTGTAGGGATATTGCAGAGCCG
Organism: Cinclus cinclus; assembly: GCF_963662255.1. Lineage (NCBI taxonomy): Eukaryota > Metazoa > Chordata > Aves > Passeriformes > Cinclidae > Cinclus > Cinclus cinclus. Next base: position 6,972,399 of record NC_085062.1, on the reverse strand, counting down.
AGAAGCAATAGTTTTTCTATGCAGATGTGCTCACTGGCATGGAGGACATAGTCTTTAGTTGAAGGCACCGTGGTACCAGAAGGATGCTGGCAAACTGCATCAGGTACAGATGGAGCAATATATATTAAAGAACTGGATGGGCTGGCTAATGAGAATATTTAAAGGGCTAAAACATGCCACTGGATAAGCAGTGAAGTGGAAATTGAGTATCATAATTTTACAAATATGTTACTTAAAAGTTGTAAAACCAAAGGTAAATCAAAGGGTTGTCACTAGTAACCAATGTTCTACATTTGGAATGGAGCAGAAAAGATGGAGAGGAAGGGGCAGTGGAAGTCTTCCAAGAGTTTTGGATGAACTCTTTAGGACAGTCAAATTGTATTTGGACAAGTCATTTTAAAATTTCTGAGAGGTGAGCCTGTAGGGACAAGGGGTAGACAAGATGGCCTTACAGATTTCTTCCATCTTCAACTGTTACTAATCTGCAGTCTACCCTGATGTTAACTCCTCAGGAAGATGCAGTACTTCTTTAAGGACTGGAATTCACTCTGGTGCATAGAGTATCACAAGAATTACTTGTTTTTAAAGTATCATGTATGCCACATGTAAGCCCTGAAAAAGAGGGGGTATGAAATACATGGAATTAGGGAGTGAGACAAGGGCACATTTTATCATGTATCTTTGAATACGTACATGAAATTCATGCAAGCAAGGCTGAAAATTTGCACCAATGTAATATTTGAGATTTGCATCCCAGCGATGCTCCACTTTGATTGTTCTTTCTCTTGCATTTATAAATGAAAAAGCTACTGAGGAACTTGAAGGGCCAAAGAGCCTTTGAAGTTAACTACATTAGTTCATGAGAGAATTTCTCAGTAAGACTAAACACAGTATTGTGTGTATTAAGCACTAATATCCAGGGTTATTTTGACATAGTTCACAAGGGGTAAGGGAGAAAAAAAGGATGCACTGTGTCAGTACAGGTTCAGCAGTAAGGATTATGTATTTTGTGAGTAGTTTTGCCCACAGTTGAGAGACATTCAACTTTTTCATAGGTTTACAATGGTACCAAAGTATTTTTTTTTTTCTTTTGAGGTTTGCATTTAATTCAGTGCACATAGCCTGGTGTAAATTATTCACATTTTCTGAAAGAATAATCTAAGCAGAACTGTTAACAGGAGATTGCATGCAGCAAATCCAGCCTCATTTCCATCCAAGGCACTGAACCTGCAGCTATTTACTCATAAATGTGTCTGTTCCATAGTTCCTGTTGTGGGACTGGGGACCTATTTATTAAATCTAATTTTTGATTAGAATCCAGCCCATATTATAGTTCTTTAAGCAGTTTACAGATCAGCAGTAAGGTTCTTCTGCCCAGATACCCTGTTTTTACAGACACTGCAGGCCAAATCTTCAGCTGATATAAATTGGTGTGGCTCCATGAAAGCTCATTTAATTGATGCTGATTTATAGTAGGTGGGGATCAGCCATGAAAATCCAGCACGAGTTAACACATCTTGTAAAGTAGTTTCTTTATTTTTGTCATGCTTATTTCATGTTTCAAAAGTCTTAAATATTTTCAACATGTTTTTATTTGTAGCTGTGGATTGTATTACTTATTTAAAAAAGAGCAATAGGTTTTTTTAGTTTACGCATCAGTTTTCATTGCATATTGCATTTTATTATCTGTTTGTTCCCTGTTCATACACTCCCATTTAGCCTCCAGGTTTTCATTGTAGTACTTTTCTGCCTTGAAAAGTTGGATCTCTATATCTTTAATTGTATAATATATTGTGTATTATGGAATTAAATGTACCTTACTACATGGGTGGGAGACAGAGAAAATATTTTTACTTGAAGCCTTAATATTTTCTTTTTTACTACTTTGTTTGTTGACCTCATAGGAAAGTCTGAATAGCAAAGACTTTGAAACTCCGGGCCAAATACTGCACTGACAGACAACCAGCATTTGGCCCCCATGTCAAAACTGGATGCAGACATAACCTGAAGTGAACAAGGGAAAAAGCCTCAGGGTGGCATATTTTCCTGAAGATCATTAATACAATCTCAAAACATGTCTGTAAACAAGTACATTAAAGAAGTCTTCAAGTCTTGAATTTTTAAGGAAGGTGATAGCAGGAATTACCCTAATATCTTACATCTGCTTTTTTTTTTCCTTTTTTTTTTTTTTAAATTAAGCAATTAAGCAAAACAAATGTATTTACTCAATTTGGTTCAGCCAGCTCGGGGGGTTGCACAGAGCTCTGTGTTGGTAGCCATGTGCAGCACATGAGCTGTGGGGTGTTGCTGTTCTAATTCTAACCAAGCGTGATGTTGTGTCAACTCGGCCTGCGAGCTTCCCTCCCGGGCCTTACAGTGGATGTTCCTCAGATGATGCCTACTCTCCTACAAGCCTAATATGGAAATTGCAATGTGGTTTTCTTTGGACTATATCTGTGGTCCAGACTAGAGATATATAGAGAGATATATATATAGTCAATATTTTTTTGTGTGTGTGGGAAAGACGGGGTCAAGCTTTTCTGTCTCTGACAGTCTGGAAAGTTAATGTCAAACCGTTTTTATGGTCTGTATTTCACCTGTTCTGCCACCTTGAATTGTTGGAATGTATCCGTGCAGGCTTTGTGGAGCTCTGTCTGTAACCTTTTTTGTGGCTCTCGTAATACATATATATTTTTTAAACCTTTGAGTCACTTTAGTATTTTCAAGTGTCCATTTCTGCCTCAGATGCATTCATTTGCTGAGATGATTCACGGTGCGCTGTCCTTTCTCACTTCCATTTGTGCGAAGCCTGAACTGGAAAAGCAGAACTGGAAAGGCCAGTTCCAGTACAAAGGGCAACAAAATATTAAAAGAAGTGACTGCAGGTTAAATATAATTTTCAAGATGCCTCTGGTAGAGTAGGAAATACGGTGAGTCTTCAAAAGAGTTGTGACCAATGAATCATGTTTGGGACGTCATAGCAAGTGGTTCATGAAACAATACTAAATGAAGTTTTCTGTACTGTTTATTTAAAATGGAGGATTAATAGGGATCCTGTGGTCCAGAACAGTTTTGAATCAGTGCCACAGAGTAACTGGAAAAATTTTTATATTGGTATTTGTTGCATACATTCTGTCCAGGTCATCTGGATTTATAAATCCCAAACACGTGCAATTCTTAATCTGCCTTCATCTGTCTATCTGTTTCTAGTCTTTGGAAATATGTCCATTTGATCTGTCAGACTGTCTTACAACACACACAGCTGCCAAGCCCTGCAGCTGCTGCAGCATTTCTGATGCCATAATTTGCATATATAGGCTAATTGCATTAAGCAAGGATCCACTCAAGCATGTCTGTTATAAATGCCAGTCATATTTGTGTGCTGTTGTGTCTTCACATGGCAGAGATTATCTTTTATATAAAATGGCCCAAACGTTAATCGCCAGGCTCCATTGATGTTGGCTACATCAAGCAGGATTATATAAGGCCATGATCTGTTTCAATACATTTTACTTAAAGGTATCTTGGCTTACAGCAATCTCGGCTTTCCTCTCTCTAAGTAATGGGTAAATTATCCCATTTTGTATTTCATTTTTTCATTGTTGTTATTTTTCATTCTGCAGGACAAGTTTAGGTTCACATTTTAGAAGATAATAAGGAGAGACAAAGGAAACTATTTATACAGGTGAATATGTCTTTTAAGAGAGAATGAGTTTTACAATAAATAGATTAGAATTACTGTCAAAATTGGTTTTGTTCATCTTGTCACAATAACTTGAAATTAAAGTAAGGCTTATTTCACAGCTGATATCTCTGATATCTATTTTCAAATTATATGAAAAATTACTTTTACAGATCAAAACAGTTCTGGAGAAGTGATGGTACATTTTACAGTGCCTTATATATATGTGTATATATTTATATGTATATATATATAATGCCTTTATGTATAAAATAATGTATATGTAACTGTACATAGAGTCAAGTAAAACTAGTTACAGGTGTCCCTCTCTGGTGTATTTTAAATGGAACTGATCTGTCTTGATAGAAAAAAAAATGGTTGTATCAGCAGCAAAATACAAAACCGAAGTTACTTTTAAAAAATGTAAACAAATAAAGTAGACTGGAAACAGTGTTTCTGCCAGTGGTTATGTTCCAGGCCATGGAAGACTGGTAGACAGATCCACCATTTTAAGGGATATTCAGAGAGAAGGCAAAGCAGTGCTGGAAGCTTGGAGAAAGTGGAGAATATGTAAGAGCAACTTGCCTTAGAAGTTGTGTTGACATCCTGTTCACCTTTTACATGTCCGTAGCCTGTCCATGTGATATTAGATGTAGAATACCCCTGTCCATACCCCTGGATGGACAATGAGCACTGTGGGCAATGCTGAGGTTGAATAACATTCCTAGACTCTATTAAGATATTCTGTCAATCTGCTGCTCATTAATCAAAGTAATTTCTGCCTTTGTGGGCATGGGCCAGTTTGCAGAAGTGTACAACGTGCTGCTTAGGCAGCAGATTCTGCCAGACTAGGAGCTTTTCCAGGGATTTAGTTGCATTGTAGAAGAAAGAAGTACCACAGGTAAGTCTTTTATTTAAAAAATATCCCCTTTCTGAAATAAAATTATTTTACAAACATTATTAATTCAAAAACCTTTTTCAGCAGACTTTGTGAAGTACCTGCCATGTAAAAGCCATAAAGCCATTGCTGCCTTCTGAGGGTTATTCCACACCTTTTGACTTCCAGCCTCCATGAGGCTTGGACTATCCATCTATTTTTTTCAATATGGGATAAGAACAGGATTCTGAAGGATTTCTTGAGCATTGTCTGTGTGTATGAAACACTCCCACTGAGTTCAGTGGTAACTGAAAGAAATAATGGGAAAGATATGTGTGGTTAGCCAGAGAAATGGCAATGCCTGGAACTCTCTAAGGGAAAAGTTGCCTTCCATACAAGAAGAAGAAGAACTGTCCTTTAGTGAGCACTGTTGTTTTGGAACTAAAGCATGCTCATGAGTTTGAGTTCAGTAAATCTTACCATTACACACAGCCATGAGGACTCAATGTAGGGCTTTCAGCACCAGAATCACAAGACTTCATACCCTGAATGAACACCTAAAATGAGAATTCCTGTTTTCAGAATAACAATAACATATTGAGCTCATGAGTGCCATGCCTAGCTCACACTGAAATCTTACTTCCCCTGAAATCAGTGGTAGTTTTTCCTTTAAGATTAATGATGCCTCATTATACTTGACATGCCATTGGGAGTGGCACCCACAGGAATTTGCTCACTGCTGTAGTTCACTGACATTAGGACTTCTTCAAGCCTCTAACTTGGAGCAAATCAAATATTTGCCATCTTTTTTTTTTTTCCTCACAACAGCACAAAGAGAAAAGTGGAATTTCATAAGCACATCCCATTCAGGGGTCAACTCCATTTTTAATAGAACTTCTGTCCCTACTCCACAGAACAGAGATAGTCTTCATGGAGGCATTTTTGAGTGGCAGGCAGCAAGGAGGAATTTGGGATTAGTGGAGCAGCAGTGTGGGCTCTTCTGCCTTTTGCTTGGCCTGTCCTGCAGTGTGGAGGGGATTGGTTCCTGGGCAGTGGTTTCCTCCTACATTCACTGCTCCCATGGATATGAGGTGGATGGCTCCTGGTGTGCCAGTTGCCCACTCATATAACTTGAAAACCTCTTTCAGTTATATAGGAGCAGAGCACATGGGGATCTTTGGGTCAGAGCTGACTGTGGAAGCTCATAAAATTGCATTATATTCTGGTTCTAGTCACAGGCACAGGTGGTTTAGCAGAATACAGCTTTGCTGTCAGCTTTTTCTCTTGTACAGTCATTGGAACAGATGGTGAAAGGATTGTTGAGGGTTTTTTTTAAACACAAGCAATGCTACTTTTTTCTTAGGAAAAACTTATCTTCTAGAAACTGCAGTGTTTGAGTAAATTCAGTGAGTAACAGCATAATTCATTTTTTGCAGCCTGTATATTATGGATCCATCTGGCCTTGGGATCAGCCCTTATTGTCTCATTGACAGATACCTAAAACATCAAGACTTAAAAACAGAGAAGTAAGTAGTTATAAATAGGTGGTACTTGGTTATGACTAATTTTTGGGGCATAGTGGAGACAGACTGCTCTGTTGCTGGCCACAATCTCCTCCATCAGAATTCACGTGCTTTGCACTGCTGTTGTTGGGAGCTTCTCAGCATCAAGCTGTGACTCACAGCGACAGAGGTGCCAGCCAGATGTTCTCCTCCAAACATGGGCTGCACGTGAGGCACAGGAATGGGCTTCAGGCATTCTGGCACCAGTTCCTGACTCTGCTGCAGATTCCTGCTGCCTTGGGGTTTTTTCCTGTGCCTCTGCTCCATGTTGGATAGGGATGTGACTTCCTGACTCACAAATGTGTTGTGTTTGTGGGAGGCTCAAGCTCTACTCTTCTGCAATCAGCTCTGCAGCTGAAGTCAAGCAGATGCCTCCCATAGGTATCCTGGAGCAGTAGGGCAGACTTGGGGCACATTTAGCCTCAAATGAAAGCATCACTTAGGTCATGTACTTGAGCAGAACGTTTCTGGGTGTTTGTGATGGGTGTTGTTGACAATAATCTTGGTATTTCACGCTGACTTTGGAAAGCTGTTTTAGTAAACAGATAAAAGACATTTCTGCCTTGATCCCTCCATTGACCCCCTGCATATTTCCCTATAATCCAAAGCCTCTGCACATTACCCACACAGCACAGTCCTCATTCCAAGAGACCATATGCTTAAGCAATGCCTTAAGCAATTCTGCTCTTCCCTGCCTGCTTCTTGCAGCAGTTGTACATATATATAATAATAACTAAAATGACTGAGCAGAAATACAGTAAAAGAAATAGCTGTAGCTTGGGAATGACCTTGAAAAGGGGGGACACTGTGATGTGCTGGTGAAGCACAGAACACATCAAGAGTTCCACAGTCATTGACATGTCGTGGGCAGCTGAGGAAACCCAGCCTTCCACATCTCTTGAGAGCAAGGACTGAGCTGCTGTATTGCCATGTGAAAAATGTTATTAATTCTTGTCTTTTTTTTTTGTATCTTAGTGCTGTACAGAAGTACTTATCCATATAAACAGCACATAAAGCTTGTCAAGGAAGGAATAATGTCTATTGGTGCACAAAATAATTACTTTTCTAGTATGGTCTTTAACTCAAGGAGCAGGAATAAGATGGAAATTATTAATTCATGGGATTTTAACACAGGAAAGCACATCCTGATTTAAGGAATAGGAAAAAATAGGTGTGTCCATGTGTAAACAGAAGTTGCATGATTTGATTTAACTGTAAAAGCAAAAAAAAAAAAATTGTTTCCACTTATACTGAGGAACAAAATAGCTACTTTTTTAAAAAGTGTAAAAACCTTCATATGGATGGATGTAATAGAAATTTAGATCATTTCTCCCTGATTCTTAATATCATTCTCTATAAGTATTTCATTTATTTTTAAGAATATTATTTTTATTATGTGTGCTCAAATTCTGTGGATATTTGTACAGCTTCTGTTTATGTATCTCTGGAGCCCTGGATGCTGCAGGACTGCATTTCAGCATGGGAACACAAATGATGGAAAGAGTCCTTTTTGGGCATAAGAGACTTGGGATGTGCTCTCTGCTTTTGTTCAGTTCTATATGTATAAATATATATATATACACACTCTGCTACTATTATTAGAAATCCCCTGCATGGGTTGGGAAAGCAGTGCCCTCCTTAGCCTGCGTTGACATTACTTATTTTTGAGTTTCCGAGTCCCTTGGATGCTCCATGACTGCCTAATCTTATGCTTAAGGATAAATTCATCACTTGACTCCTACAGCTAGTGACTTGAATAACTTACACTAATGTGGTGCTTAGACTGGCTCAGTGCAGCAGGCTGATTTTCACCTGAGGGTCTTTAACATTTCCCTAGGAAATGCATGAATACATTAGTGGAAATTCTGTGGAGTAAGTTCAGTAACATAATTTGGAAGAGGAAGAGCCAGAATGCCATTTTGTCTGATCTATACCTATAGCAATTTCCAAGTTGTCACACACACACACAAATACACACATGCATTTACATATATTTTTATGTTCCCAGATATTTATAAAACCAACCATAGCCTTTCAACTGTGTGTGCTGTGATTCAGCAGCAGCAATAGTTTTTGGCAGGGACATAATTTCAAATCTTCTGCTGAGGATGCCTGCCAAAATGTTGTTGGACAGAGATAGAATGAGGAAAGTTATTTATAAATGGGGATAATTAGGTCCTGTGCTTATTAGCATTGAGGATGAGACAGAAAGACGACGTGTAGTAATGAGTATTGTGATATGAGAAGATACTCTCCATGGTTTTCTAATTCTTGAGAGAAAAAAATCTTTAAAAAACCGTCTCAGGTTTTCACCTTTAACATCATTACGTGCTGCTCCTAGCTATGAGATTCAGACTGTGAGTTTGTGTACTGTACTGTAGGAGAGGTCTCAGAGTAATGGAAGCTTGGATTACTTCCACATGATCCAGGTGCTAACTGTCATAACTGAGCTTAAATTCTGTTTCCTCAGTCCTGGACTTTGCATTTTGTGTTCAGGCAAAACCAAATCCTGATCAGACATAGGAACTGCATTAATTCCTCTTATGTGGAAGCAGTGCTCACAACCACACCATCAGGAGAGAGCACTGTGCTGTCTGGTGCTCTGATCACCTCTGTCAGCAGAGGCAAGGCTATTTCTGTGTTCCAGCAGTCAGGTAGATGTATGTTACACTCTGTTTTTTCTTCAAGAGATACTGTCACTGGGACAAATTCACCTTTCCACTGAGGTATTCACCCTAGAGGTATAAATCCAGTGAGCACAGTGTGAAATTCCTCCCTGCAGGGTCTGGAACCCATGCTCACACAGACTGCACAGCACCCAGGACACTGCTCTCAGCCAGCTACTACAGAAAAGTGGTCACGGTGAGTCAGGAGAATAGCAATTAATATTAAAGATACCTTAGCTCCTGGCTTTGTACCAAGCTTACTAGATAGTATGACTAATGTGTAGGAGACACTTAAGCACACATCTGTGTTGAAACAGTTGAATATCCCATTAACTTTTCTTACTTCCAAGCTATTTGGATTTGTCTCACAATGCTTGGGATTTTTACAGCCTGAAGCTCCTGAAGTCTCAAGTAAATGGTTGCTTTGGGGGTTTCAGAGTTTTTCATTGGAGGTGAGGGGAAGAAATAGCCTTCAGCATTGCAGAGAAGCTTGAAATACAAAAATGGAGTCCCTCCAAAGATCATTATTTCCCTGCAGAGTGTGGGGGGTTTTTAAACACTGGCACAACACCAGCAAGGTCCAGTGCCTTCAGAAAGATTATTCATGTATTTTAAGGTGGGTGCAGTGTAAGCAAGTGCCTGGCTTGGCCTGGGCCTTGGTTTCTCTCTGAAGGGGGAATGGTGTTGGGAGAGCTGGTCTGGCTAAATTGCTGCCACTGCTGCTATTTCTGCCCTGTCACCAGCAGAGAACGTCACCTGTGTGGCTCACTATCTCCCAGGCTCTCCAGACCTGGAGTTAGCATCACTTACCCCAAAACTATTTCATCCCAGAGTTTTGCCTACACATCCTCAATGCAGGCTGTATGTGAAAACACTGAATTTAAATGCTGTTGCCAAAAAAAGAATCAGCAGGGTTTAGACAGCCTGTGCCAAGCTCATCCCTAGGGTGGTTTTTTTTTTTTTTTGAAGTAAAGCAGGGAATATCTAAAACAGCTCCTGGCAGAGAGATAGGAAAGAAAATTTGAGAGAGCTAGAATTTTGCCTTTGTATTTCTTGTAAAGCATTAAAAGGATCCTTAGAACTAGAAATCTCCTAAAGTGTGTAATTATGTGCGTCACGGTGCCTCAGATGGTTTTGCAGGCAGAGCACTCCCCTTCCTGCTAAGGGAATTTTGCAGAGCAGGTTTTTTGGTGGTTTGCAAGGGCACCTAAATGCAGTGCTGGGTTTACAGACTGCAGTGCCTAAATATTAAATGCTCAGTAGTGACAGTTACTATCAAACACAATAGAAGCTAACACTGTCAAGACCATAACAACTAATTATTTTTCTTTCTAAAACAGAAAAATAAAGGAAAATGGTGCAAAGGGAGTCAGTTGAACTTTGCAAAAGCAGCGTGTGCTATTGCAAAAGCAAATCCTCACTTGCTAATCAGGATTAGGAGAAATGCCTGAGTTGTTTCATTGTTGGGAGCTATCAGCAGCACCTGTGCTTCATTAGCAAAATCAAAGTTTACTGTTATCTAAGACAAAAACGTTGGGGGGGGGGGGGGGGCAGGTGGTCCTTGAGGCAATAATATCAAATCCCCTTTTGTTTCCTGGAGAATGATTACAGTGAAATACTTTGCTTATGTTTCCATTCTTTAGACCATCTGTTTCAAATTAAACCCTTCTGGCAGGATACATCATCATGTATTAGAGTGTTACATTAGATAATGCAGAGTTAGTACGGCTGTTATAAGCCCTTAGTTTCATGACTGTGACTTCAGGGACAGAACTGAAGTGTTTACATAATGAAAGAGCCAGAAACTGTTAATAAAACTGGTTTTCCAGTTCAGAAATTACTTTTTTTAATATGTCTTTCACAATTACATTTCTGGTGTGTCTTGATCTGCATCTAAATGTGTTTGGTACAGTGAAGACTTCTGGTTTTAGATGACTGAAAGCAAAGGTACTGAGAAGGACTTGTCAGTAACAAACTGTGAGACACCTAAGGCTGGAAACACAATCCCTGCATATGATGGAGTGACAGCCATTTCCAAAAATCTCCAGTGCCCTGTAGCATTCAAGGCACACCCCATTGATCCTAGAACACACAAAGATCTGGCAGGTAACACCCCCATATCTGAGGGAATTTTCTACATTTTCATTCTTGTCCTCTGTAGAAACTTTTTTTAATGCTTTCTGTCAGAGGCAATCTTCACATGCAAACAGAAAGAAGACAGGCCTTGGTCCTAGAACTGTCTTGGCCTGCTGCAGTCTCAGCCATTTGGGGAAACTTTAAGAAGTACAAGACCTTGTAAGGAAACTTTTTTTTTTTTTTTCTCAGTCCCAGTATACTAAAGAGGCTCGCTCACTCCTTACTAAAGCAGTAGGGTAATCAATTTAGTCCCAGGAAATGAGCAGTTCCATATAGATATATTTGAGATACTTCAGTTTAACAGTGATGCCCACTGTCACTAAAAGCATTCTTTCAATCTACTTCAGTTAGAAGGATGGTGACTGTGAGAGGAAAATAAAGAAATAGATTAATTATTCATGATATAAAGAATTTGTATGCTTTAGATAAGGCAAAGCCTGCTTTTAAATATGCTTATAGAGAGTGTGCCTGGGGAAGAGGAGAAGTCTTTCATCTTAAATAAGTTTCTCATTTTTTCTCTGGTCAAAGGAAATCTGAAGAATCCTCCAGTAGGTGATTCACACCATCTAGATTAAATTCAAGATCTGAATCACTGCTATAATAGATATATATATATGTAGAGTTTCTTGCATGCCACAATTTCCCAAAATTTTGTGCTGTATTTAACCAACACTGTATTTGTCCTGGTTACCCTTCAGCAATGCAGTCAGACACAGTCAGGGAGCCAGCATCTTCTTCAAATATTTTTTTTTTAACTAATCAAATCGTACTAACTAAAGTTGCTTGAAACCAGTATTCTCTCTTGCTCCATTAAAAAAAAAATAAGTGAGCTTAAGTGGCATCATTTTATAACCCAAAGGTTTAGTGTATCATTTAAATGTTGCAGGGTCTGAAGCGGGCCAGGATGACATCAGTATTTCCTCTAAGAAGTCCAGGAGTAAGTCCACAGTGTATGTCTGAATACATGTGGTTCAAATGACATAATGTTATTTTTTTTTCTCTCTGTTGCTCTTTCAAGAATAAATTTACTCCTTTTTTTAATACATTGGGTAGGTGACACATGGTGAGTAAAAAAAAATTGAGGTCCTGGAATAGGCTTTTAAAAACCACATTTTCCTTGTTTCAGATGTTCTTTTATTACTCTGTTTTGTCTAAAAAAAAAAAAAAAAGCCTGAAAGTTCATAAACTTTACTTGCCAGTTGTAGGCTAGAGACCTGCCCTTGCTCTCCCTGTAGCTAATGGTAAAACATCCAAACACTGACTCATTCCTGGGCTGATCCAAATCCCATCCAGAGATGAGTTGTTTGTATTCCTGGTGAAGTTAACCCCGAGGGCTTCTGCGGGGCTGCTTTTGCCACAGGGTTTTTTTGCCTGCCAGGGGATGCCATTTGTTGGGCTCTGCCTGTGCTGACCTTTCTGACAATCTTTTGCTGGCTTTCTGAGTTCTCTTTTCTTTGCTCTGGTCACAGCACGGTTCAGAGGCTGCCCTAACCTTCAGTGTCCTCCCTGAAGGTATCTCTGCATCAAACCACAGAAATGGGATAAGCCCTTGGGAATCATCCCTGAGGATTGGACCTATGGCATCAGTAGCACAAGCATTTACTGCTTTCGCTAACAGAATAATTCCATTAGTGGCCATCAGCAGGTTGTTATCCTCTTACATGGATTTTCTGCTTACAGATGAAATACAACACAATAAAACTGGATTACAATAGCAGCAATATAAATACGTATAGAAAGAAAAGAGCAAGAAGCTGGGTAGTTACTGATGGAACACAGGACTGTATATTCAAGCTAGTGGTAACCTTCAACAAATTATTTTTGGAGTTTTACTTAATTGAATTGCAAGTTTTAAAAAGTGGTAAACATAATCTAATTTAAAATAACATTTTTGGACATACTGAGGAAAATCTAAAGTAATCTCAAAAGACTTTTGAACATAAGTTGTCTAAGTGTATTAGTACCTAGCCCAAGCAAAAATAAACCACAGAATGGTGCACAGGCACAGGACATTCCTGATGGTGAAGTGTTAGTGCAGAAGAATGACAGCCAAAAGGCAGTACTGAGGCAAACAATATTAGCCGTTTTCATTTTCTAGCATAATGAGATTACCCAGATGTTCAACAATACTTTTTTTGTGCTGGGGAAACCATTTTGACTATTGCTTAACAAGAGTCTGAAACTTTTCTGGTGGTGAGCAGAGCTCAGTCCTGGTGCTTTTGGTGACACTGCCATGCACTCCAGAAACTTGCCTGTGTTTATTACTGGTGTTTTGAGCTCAAATGGCAGTTACTTGTGCAAGCAACACATCTCAACACTGAAATTTCAAACAGAACCGTATGATTTTAGAATTCAGTTCAAGCTACTAAGAATTGGAATTGTTTTATTTACCCGATCCAGCTTCAGCCTGTCCCTGTGCCCAAGTGAGTGATGGTGTCTGGTGCAGATTTTTCCTTCTTTTGTGAGATGCTGGAGGTCAAATGGGATTCAGGTTAGAGGGCAGGCTGGAGAGGAAGAGATAGGACACAAGTGGGAGCATTTATTGGAAAAAAAGTATTACTAGGGATAAAAGAGAAAAGGCATTATGGAAGAAAATATTTAGAAAGCATTTGCATGACTTTGGGAGAGTGAGACCTGGGGAAAAGGGACTGTGCTACTTCAGGAGGAAATGGCTATGAGGTTTTTTCTTCGGGCTCTTGGTAAGAAAGAACATATGCAGTATAAACATACACACACTTATTATATAATAAGATAAAATTAAGAAAAAGCATAAAATTAACATTTTAAAGCTACATAAGAAGAAACAGAAAGCTGAGTATCTTAAATACAGAGAATTAACAGCCAAGAAGGATAAGGGAGGGTGTGTAGCAGATTTTCATCAGGGTTTTACTTATGATTTATTTATGTGACCCCTGGGAGCCACAGTTGGTCTGTGAAATGCCCCAGAGCCAAAGGACCTGTGCTCCAGTCAGATGTGTCTCCTCTGTACCGTATGTGTGTGAGACAGAGACACGGAGTGGTGGACAGGGGAAAGACACTCTGCTGGGAAAGCTGGAAGGTGGCTTAACTTTAACAGACCATTTTCTTTTGGGCAGGCACAGCGTCCTTGTACCCCTGCTGCCAGTGCTGCAGCAGGCTGAGCCTCCTAACTCCAGGAACACATCTCTGTGTGCTCGGCAGGGGACAGGCTCTGGTCTCAGGGGCTCCGGAGTCACTCACACTGCTTGAAATCTGGTAGTTGGAAACTGTCTGCCCAGTTGGCATGTTAGTGGAATAACAGGAATAGTATTACAGACTTTATAGTGTGGGGAATGGGGGGTATGGAATTGGAGGCTGAACAGGTGGACAGGAGTGGTAAGAATGCATAATTAAATAAGCAAAGGTTGGAAAATGAAATTTGTAGAATCTGCTGGTATCCCAAGGTCCACATTCAGCAGCAGTTCTGTCACCATTTGCAAACTACTGAATCTGACAGGTAGTAACCAGTGCATCCCCAGTTTGGGATGTCAGCTCAGAAAAAGGGGGCTCTGTTCTGATTTTCTCTCCCTGAGGCCTCTGTTGTGAGGTTGAGACAACAGTGGTCATCTACAGGTAACTAACATTCCAGTGTGAAGGAATTAACATTCCAGTTTCACCGTGTCTTCTGCACAAGGCAATGTGTGGAGCTGTAACAAGCTCTGGCTTCTGAAGAGAGTCTCCATGTGAAGAGGGGAGCAGAGTTCAGGCCAGAGGCACAAGAGGTGGGACAGAATGCCCAGGTGGGTGCTGCCAGCTCGGCATCTGGCTGGTAACCACATTTATTTCCCAAAATGTAGGTTCCTGGTTTCCAGTACCAGGGACCCAGTGCTGCCTATAAGAGATGGATTCCTGTGTGACAGAATCACAGAATTGCTGGGGTTGGAAGGGACCTCTGGAGATCATCCAGTCCAACCCCCTAGCCAAAGCAGGGTCACCAAGAACAGGTGACACAGGAATGCATCCAGGTGGGTTTGGAATGCCTCCACAGAAGGAGACCCCACGACCTCCCTGGACAGCTGTTCCAGTGCTCTGCTGCCCTCAACGTAAAGAAGTTCCTCCTCGTGTTGAGGCGAAACTTGTATTTCAGCTTAAGGTCATTAGTCCTTATCCCATCACTGGGGACCAGTGAAAAAGAGTCTTCAGACTGAACAGAGCTACCCCAGTCTGCCCTCATAAGAGATGCTCCAGACACATCATCTTTGCGGCCTCTGCCGGGCCTTCTCTAGTAACTCCTGCTCTTTGTTGTACTGAGGAGCAGCTGGACACAATGATAAGGCTCGGGGCTTATAATTAAATATGACTGACGTGGCAGTGCCGGGTTAGTGGTTGGACTCAACATACAGGTTTTTCCCACCGTGAAGGACTGGTCACCGCATCAGGCGAATAAACAAGGCAGGGCTGCCGGGGATCCCCTGCCCAGCCCCACGCGGTGACCCGGCTGGGGCGGGAGCCGGTTTGGGAGCGGCCTGGCAGGACCAGCCCCTGAGCCCGGGCACCCCGGCTGGGAGAGAGGGGCCAAGCACGGGCCCGTGGGGGTCTGTGAGGGCCGGGGGTCGGCGGGGTCCGTGCAGCCCCGTGCTCCCCGTTCGCGGAGGAATCTTGCCCCGCACCGCGCTCCGTCCGGGGTGGGGCGGGGCGGGCGGCGCGGGGCGGGCTCGCCGGTGAGGGGCACGCTGCCGCCCCGCCATGTCGGTCCGCCGCGCCCTGGCGCTCGCCGCCTGCGGGCTGGCGGGCGGCTCCGTCCTGCTCTCTGCCGTCGTCGTGGGCAAGCAGCCGGCCCGCGGCGGTGGCGATAGCGAGCCGCGCCCGGGCGGCTCCGCCGTGCCCTCCGCCGCGCCGCCCGGCTTGCTGCTGCTGCCGCCCGCCGCCTCCTGCCCGCCGACCGCCGGCTGGATCGAGAGACCCGCCGGCACCGGCAGCTACTGGGACAGCAACTGGGACAGGTGAGCGCGGCCGGGCTGCGGTGGCGGGGCCGCCTCCTCGCCCGGGGAGGTCGCGGCTGTGGGGCCGAGGGGCCGGGGTGTTCGGGGGGCGGCGGGAGCTGCCCTGGGCTCCTCTCTGGAGCCCCGCCGGGGGAAGCGGGCTCGGGGCGGGACTGGGCCTCTCGGGGGTCGGGAGGCCCCGGGGCCCCGCGGGAGCAGCCCCCGGCTCGACGGGGACCAGGACTCGTTTCCCGGCGAAATTCCGTGTGGTACCCTGCTCGGAGCAGAATTCAGCTGAAGTTCCTGAACACCCGTGGAACGCTGGAGTGCCCGAGAGCTCTGAGGGATGTGCCAGCGCTGGGTTTTGTTCAGACAGCTCCGAGACTTACCCTTTATTATGATGCTTTTAGCCAGAGAGACTGCCAAGCCTCAGGCTTGTGATAAATGTAAGCAGTGGACAGAAGCGTGTCTTTTTTTTTTTTTTCCTTTTCTTTTTTTTTTTTTTCCTTTTCTTTCTTTTTTTTTTTTTTTTTTCTTTCTTAAGCTATTTCTCGATTGCTGTACGTTCTGCACCAGGGTTTTTGAGCTCGGCAGCAGCTCCCGTGTGGATGCCAAGCGCTCTCACGTGCTGGGCAGGCACCGGGCCTGCTGCTCGTGAGGCTGCCCGGGCATAAATCCTTTTAAAGGCAGTCGCGTTCTTCAGCGTTGAAATACATTCACCCAAGGGTTTACTACATTTTTTCTGAATCTTTAATTAGAACGTGCAGATATCTGAATGGAGCTTTGGCTCGTTTAGCTTCGGTCTGGTAGAATTATCTCCCAGGGGAGACTTATGTCAGGCTCTAGTTTAATCATAGTAAATCCAAACCTAAGCACTAACAGATTTTTTATTGTATAATGCATCGTTTTGATTTTTGAGAGGCTAGAGGATCAAGTGCTCATGTAAATAGGACTATGTACACCCCGGTGATAAAAATAATACCTTTATTAAATAAGGTTACAGCTGGTTACACAATTATACTGATGGAGGTACTAAAGCTGCTTGTTCAACTGCAGCTCCAGGCCTTTCTCATTCTGCTAAATGGTTGATTTTCGTCAAGGGTTCTAAAGTACTTTGAAGTAATTTTTTTTTAAACCAATCCAGGAAGTAGAGATTGTGCTGCAAGTTACTGAGCTGTTGCTATTGCCTGAACAAACATGGCCAGATAATACTTCCTACCAGCTCAGGACAGCAAATCACCATTCGTCATAGTGTGCAGATAGTGGCAGTGGAATGAAAGTATTACCCCAGATCAATTTGTTTTCAGCTCCTTGTGGTCTTCCAGTTGGTTGTGCCTGCTTGAAATCTTAATCTCAATTTTTGGATTTTGTTGGCAGATGCACTTAATATGCAGAGTTAAATGGCTTATAAATACACAGAATATCTGACAACTGCTCTTTGGGTGCAAAGAATGTTTACAAAGTCAAGTCTTGAGCAGATAACCAGGTACTGCAATATTCTTAACAACCAATGGCTTTTCAAGTTTGATACAAACAAATGCAAGTATCAAACTTGTTATTGGTCTGATAGGATGTCACACTTGGAATGTTGGTCTCTGCCACTTGCACAGGAATTGTGCAGCTTAGTTCTTGGAGAAGATAGATCTAGTTTCACTCATGTGGAATACTTCATGGCAGGCATCAGATGAGTTATTCCCCTTGCTGCTTTACAAATGTGCTTTAATTGATTTTAGAGATTTTTTTTTTTCCTATCCTATCTTGCCAGCAGTATAGTTTCCAGTGAATCAGAAGTATCCTGTGAAATAGCAATACAACTTCTTGTTACTGGACTATTGTTTCATTTTCAATGCCTTCTTGAACTTCTAACAGCTTGAGGCATGTGTGGAGTCTCATTGTCTAATGGAAATCATGTGTTCAGTAAATGGAGGCAGGAGGGCTTTGCACAGCCAGTCTTGCTGTGAAAAATAGATGTGGGAAGCAGCAGTTTTCTGTGAACAAATTACTTTGTGCCAAACTGAATAAAAATTATTTTTCATTAATGTCATCAAATAAGCAACTTTAATAATGGAAGAAGGGAGGGGTGTGGTATGAATAAAATATGCTCTGAGGTGAAATGACATAGAAAAGGATTTGTATTAATGGGGCAGAGGATCAGTGCAGAGAGGGGCCCAGACTAACATGGGGAAGGTTTGGGCAGGGTTAGTGCTGGCATGGGAGATCTGTAGCACTAAATCTGATAGCAGAGAGAGGGGAAAACCCCCGTGTCCTCAGGAGGAACTGGGTCAGCTCTCTGGGTGATGTGCAGAGCAGGGTGCTCATGTGCACTGTGACAAGTGGAAGAGAGATTAAAGTGGCATGAGGGGAGAGAGTGCTGGAAAAGATGAAAGGATAAATGAAACACTCCAGGCTGAAAAAGTTTCACTGGAGAGACTGATGTGACCTAGTTTAAGCAGAAAATAATTCTCAGTGTGCACTGCAGAAGGTTGGAGTCTTTCTAGGATGTTGTGGGGGGGGGTGATTTTTTTAGTCATTTGATGTAAATGTGATTGATAACGTGTAAATTTTATAGGTGTTATCACAGGGCCTTTTAGATATTTTCTTTTTAGAGCATTTTCTTTCTTTAACGGTCAGTCAACACTTCTTCCTATTTTCCTGGGTATCCTTCCTGGTTAGTTTTTCTTGTCAAAACCCCTACTGTTATATCCTACAAGTTTTTCTGTTCTTCACTGCTTTGTTTTTTTCCCAAGAATTAATTCACTTAGTGTCTGGCACTAAGTGGCAGATTTACCTATGTCAAGTTACACCTTTTAACCCATGGCATTAACTTTTTTTCATGCAGGCACTTATTTTTACTTTTCACACTAAGGTTTGAATCAATTTTGTGATACAAGTGACTAAATTGTCAGTTTTAGTTCTTCAACTATGTCTGGAATTAAGGCAAGACTACAGACCTGTAAAATTCCCCTGCCTCTTAGTCTCCCCTGACTAAAAATGACTCTTTAAATGTCTTTGCTTAGACGTGAACCACTGGCTCTTATCAACCTCAAAAAGAAGAATGAAGAAACGGGGGAGGAAGAGCTTGCCTCTCGCTTAGATCACTGCAAAGCAAAAGCCACCAGGCACATATTCCTTATCCGTCATTCCCAGTACAATTTGGATGGCCGGGCTGATAAAGACAGAACTCTGACTCCACTGGGTACGTATCACTAGCAGCAGCATGCTTTGCATTTTGAGGAAATTACTTTTCACCTGATGAGTACAGGTCTAACTCAGCACTGTTCTGGGTCTTGCTGCCAAACCTTAATCTACTTTCTGTATTAATTTCTGGCAGAAAGATGTCATGAGTTAGTTTGTTTACTTCAGTTTTGATCCAAAGATTAAGATGTGATTTTAGAGAGTTCTAAACACGCTCAGTTGTAAAGAAACTTGTCAAAGGAAATTCCAAATTATCTTGAAGTTGCTTGAGCAAATTTTCCTGCCAGCTGATGTAATTCCTAAGGGCTGAGGCTTTTGAACTTCATCCACTGAGATGGACTTTTCTTGTGTTTCTCTTAATTTAGTCTGCTGATTTATTAAAAAGAAAAGACCTCTGACTTTCAGCTGGAGTGTTTATAATTAAATACATAGCACTTTTGCTGCTGTCACTGTTTCTGGGAGTACTGCTAATCAGTTACATGAAATGAGGATAACCTTTGTCTGTGTTAATCTTAACTCACTGATCCTGTGACTAGGTCTCAAAAGCTAATTAGTATTACTTTTAATAATGTACTTTAAAACAGTGAACGCTTCCTTGATTATATATGTGCCAACACTGTTTTCAGAGGGGGAAGAATTATTACTGTGGATGTTTTTTTCCACCCACATCTCAATTACTGGTGTGCAAACAGGAGTGAAATGCTAATTGCAGGCCTCAAGTGCTGTCCTCAGATGGTAGCAAAGCATGTTAATCCTGTCTCATCCTGTGCCTTAAGTGACTTAACCTGTCTGTTGTCTTTTCACCTGACTGCCTGAAAGGTGGGATGAACCTTCCTGAGGCTGCCCATGTGCTGTGAACTGTGCCCAGCTGGTGTTGCCTTTATGAACAACAATACAATGTCAGGCCTGAGGGGAATTTTTGATTCCTGGGGATGGGGCTAGCAGGGCTATTGAGTGCTTTAGTGAAAGTTGCTGAATATCAAGTTTTGGGGTTTTTTTTTCTAATTGAAATAAACAATTTCTTTCCTACTGATGGGAGTATGACCTGAAATTGTCCAGCCAGTAAGCTTGTCCGAGTAGTGGCTCTGATGAAAATGTTTTCCAGTTGCTTTTTGAAAGGAAAAAGCCTGACATTGATGTAGATCTTTTATGCATGCTGGACAACTCTCTTGGTAGTTTGCGTGGGGTGCTAAAGGGAGTGTTAGCAATTTATATAATGAATGTGCTTTTAAAGGTCGAGAGCAGGCTGAACTGACTGGACACAGGCTGGCAAGCTTGGGATTAAAATTTGATCAGATTATCCACTCCTCCATGACTAGAGCAACTGAAACAACTGAAATTATAAGCAAACATCTCCCAGGTAAGAGACTTCCCTTGATTTTTCATTGTCTTCTGAGCCTTAAAACTGCTTCCAGTAGAATTCTAAGCTTGTCCTTAAAGTTGAGTTGTTATTTAGCCATTTCCCAGCCCTATGTGAATGTCTGTATTTATAAAGAAACCTACAGCTGTAATTCTGCTTGTCTGCAGTTTATCTTTAAAAATTCAAATACACTTTTTCAAAGTGTAACAGACAGGGAAAACAGCTTGCTGTTCTGTTCAGTTGGAATAAATTGTCGTGCTGATGGCAAAACAATTTTATTGGGGAGATTCACATCCCTTAATACAAGTGTGTAGACTAAAATGGATAAATGGAGAGGAAGCAGTCCTCAAAGAAAGACTGTGAAAAATGTATTGATTGTAGAGTTGTGGGGCTGTTTGTAATGGCATGTGAACAACTCCTTTCTGACTGTGTGTGCCATATTTCAGGAGTTAAAAAAATCAGTACTGATCTGCTGAGAGAGGGAGCACCTATAGAACCAGACCCTCCAGTCTCCCACTGGAAACCAGAAGCTGTGGTAATTTTTCTTTAAAGTTTTTGGGGTTTTTTGTTCATGGTTTGGGTTTTTTTTTTTTTCAGCGTACTCTGTATGGACAGTAGCAATAACTTGCAGTGTCTGAGCCGATGTTTATTACCTCAGCCCTTAGCTAACTGCAGTCTTTCCTCCTCCTCAGTAAGTGTGCAGAACAGTTAAAATAACCTGCATCCTTGAGCATTAGTTCAGCCCCAAGTGTGTACCCCAGTAACCAGGAGCTCTTGAGGAGACGAGGCCCCGGGGATGCAGGCAGCGGCGCGTGCTGCTCTGAGCTGAGCTGTGTGTAACTGTGACCTCGCTGCCTTCAGCAGTATTACGAAGATGGAGCTCGAATTGAGGCTGCTTTTCGGAACTTCATTCATAGAGCTGATGCCAAGCAGGAGGAGGACAGCTACGAGATCTTCGTGTGCCACGCCAACGTCATCCGCTACATCGTGTGCAGGTACGGCCTGGCTGCCCTGCTCACCTGGGGCTGCTCAGGGGGGGTTCACTGAAGCAGGGCTGCCTTGTGGCACCACTCAGGGAGATGTGTTGATCTCACTTTAGAACTGGTTGGAAATCAATGCCTGCATTGTGAGCAGCTGCTTCTGCAACTTCATCAAGGTGCGTCTGAAAATTAGAACACTTTAATTCTAAAGCAAAAATGGCTAACGCAGTGAAACTTAACCATTTTTGTACATCTGGACAGTTAATTTAATTACTATATGCTTTTGCCTCCATAAACCTGACGGTAGTGCCTGTTGGAAAATATTACAAATAGGTTACATTACTTCTACAAATAGATGCATTACTGGATCCATCTCTTTGAGGCATATTTAAAGATTGATTCAGTTTTGGGAATTCTTTCCTAATGGGTATTTTTGAGTTATGTTCAAGTTGCATTAGTGCGTTTTTGTGGTAACATCCAGTATTGGATTAAAGGGAGAGTGGATCTTTCCAATAACATCAAGGGTTGTTCATAAAGGAGAAAACAGTTCTGGATCTCTGCCTGTCTCTGTATCCAGTCATCTGAGTCTGTTTTATTCCTCTTCCCCATCAACAACTCACTGTCTGTAAGATAATTTGTTGTGAGCAGGACAGATGTGATTAAACTTTAATCTGATCAATACCTACAAATAGTTTCAGTTAGCTTTATTTAGCTGAGCTAGGTAAATGCTGGCCTGTCTGCTCTGTGGGCTGCTTTAGAGCTTTCAAAAATTGGTGTACTTGAAATTATCGATCAGGTAAACAGAATATTCTTTCCTGTGCTAAAACATACCGTGTTGTTCCTGCCAAGGCTTTTTCTGAAATACTTGCATACTTTTTGTCTCTTTGTTGTTGCTTTCCTTTTCATTTTAATGCCTCTTCTGTGCATTTGATTCCAGGCAATCTGATAGCACAACTGAACACAATTTATCTAACATTTCCTTCAAATCTAGCTTGGCTGTAGCTGGTATTTATTTTCATGGGCTTTCTACAAGACTGTCATAAGAGTTAAAACCAAGTTATTCCTCAGTTTCAGAGGCAAAAGCTATTTGAGGCAACATGCTGTTTTTTGCAGTTGTTTAAATGTGGTTGGTGGAGCTCCTGAGGCTGTTGAGTTAGGAAATCAGAATGGCTGCAGACCAGCTGTCATGCTGTGTTTCTGTGGAAGGCACAAGGCATTTTGCTTGTCCTTCCTGGGGAATGATGTAGCCTGTGGAAAGTAGTTCTGGAGAATTTCTTCCCTAGGCACCTGATGGCCACTGGAGGGAATCCTGTGTCACTGCCTCTGCTGTGGAGGCGTGGCTGAAACGAAGTGTGACAGTCAGTGTTTGCCACATCCACCTGCTCTCTGCTGAGCCAGCTCTGCCCTGTGCCACCTGCACAGGTGTTGTGCTGCCGGAGCCTGGGCCATCCCCTGCCTTGTGTGTGACGGGGCTGCTCACAAGCACTCCAGGGCAGCCTCACTGCATTCGAGCTGCTGCCTTCTGTCCACTTGAACTAATCCTGTCAGCAGTAATCACACCCATCTGCTGGACACTGCTTAGCCAAGTGCACTCTTGGCCATGCTCCAGTTACCAACGCTGTCGTTCTACGACAGAGGCTTTTCCGAGGCTGACTGAGGGCATTGGTATGCACTGCACAATGCCCACCAAGTTTGATTTTCCCCCTCCTTCCCCCCCTTCTCTGGGACACAAGGTGATGCTGTGAGGGCTTGTTAATCTAACTGTTCATGAATTACTGACCTATGTGTTTTTGTCACCAGAGCACTGCAGTTCCCCCCAGAAGGCTGGCTGCGCCTGTCTCTCAACAACGGCAGCATCACTCACTTGGTGATACGTCCCAACGGCAGAGTGGCCCTTCGAACACTGGGTGACACAGGTTTCATGCCACCAGACAAAATCACACGCACCTGAGTGAGCCAGATGGATGGATGGCTGTCTGGGAGCTGCCTCTAGTCTCTTTGCACTAGCACATTCTGCTACAGTACCACTAGATTTTTATTACATTGGGGTGTGATGCTGTCTTAAAATGTCCTTTAGCCCCATTCCTCTTTCGTATTCATATCTGCCTTTCACTCCAGAGAAGAAGAAACCATTGTAAGCCTGAACATGTCCAGTCCTTAAGTATTCCCCAAAACTCAAAGCTGAGCTGTGGAATACAGGTTGAATGTCTGCTCAGCACTTGCAAGAGCACTGACTTTTCCCCCACCCTGCTGTGAATTTCTCTAACCAAAGCTTGCTCCTGTGGGTATTTTCCTTGTGCAGGAAAAGCAATTGGTGTGGGAACAGCCTTGTGTCACACTGCAGGCTAAAACAAAAGGTGAGCCAGCTTGTTCCAGCTCCTGCAGAAGTGACAAACAGGGTATTCTGCTGTCTTAAGGACAAAGGGATAAAGCTTCAGTTTTTGTAAACTGTTGAGTGTGTATGTTGATATTGTGTCATTGTTCCCCTCTGCCCCCAAAATGCCCATGTGAACTGTGCCTGGAGGTTATGAGCATAAAGGAAAGAGGGTAAAAAACCATTTGCCTCAGAGCTGTGGTGCTAGAACTAACTGCTGCTTATGTTAAGTGTTCCACCATCCTCAGGATGTCTTTTAAGATGTTAAGAATATTTTTCAGTCTTATAAAGCCTTTAACCAAAGCGTGGTCTAGAGAAGGCTGTAGGGATGAGACTGTAGCACTAAGATGGGAGGAAAGGAAAGCAGCAGTCTTCTCAAAGTGCTCTCAGTTTATGTAACATTTTTGAGTGCTCTTTCCCATTGATTTGTATTTATTGATACCTTACTTGCAGAGTAAAGCAATACCACCACTGAGTTCAGGGTAGTGATGCTGCAGGTCAGAGGTCCTGCAGCACTGGAGCAACTGCTGTTGCCAGAATGGCGAGTAGGTGGCCATGAGCTGGCTTGTCCTAAGGCAAGTGTATAGGACAGACATTGAGCAGAATGCTCCAAGTGCCTCCTTCATACAGCTCTGACACTGCTGGGCCTGTGGGAGGGGAGGACTCAGAAGCATTCTGAAGCTTGCTGGGCACCTGAATCCATGCAGAAACTTGGCTCAGTTAATAGGTGGAGGCTTAGGAAATTTTACCACGTGCATTGTCTGCCTGGGGGAGAGAGCACAGACTGTAGAACAGCAAGCAGAAGTGGGACAGCAGACATGACTAACTTGTTTGACAGATTGTCTGATCAGTGAGGATGTTGCTGAGATGCTGAACTTCTGTCAGAGCTGCATGAAGCATAATCAGGGCACACAACCTATGGAGAAGAGGATTTAAAGGCTTGATAATGAACTGCTGCTTCATCAGGATGCATTCAAGGAACAAGGTGTGGTAGGGAACAAACTGACTGTTGTATAGTGTAAGGTTGGAGGGCAAGAGGAACCCGTCATGACTATCTCTCATTGATGCAATGAGAATAATTTATCAGTTTTTGTCTATTAACTTTTTAAAAGTTTTGAATAAAAGACTTGGTCTGTCTTTCATTCCTGTCTTTCTAGCTGAATGGCTGCATGGACAGCTGTAGCAAGTGTGGCTGGAGCACTGCAGGGACTGCTGGTGCAGGACCTGTTGTGTTCCAAACTGCTCAGGGCCAAACTGCTCTTTCACCAGCCACCTGAAATGTAAACTTGAGGTGGGAGCCAGAGCAGTGAATTGTCATCAGCCACAGAGCTGCCCAAGGGAGAACTGCTGTAGCCTAAGCACAGCCATTTACTGGGCTGGGTCACCACCACGAGGAACAGGAGCAGCAGCCCATCTAAGATGAAAATGCTGTGATTTTTATTTTTGTGTGTGTGTGTGCACATGTACCCTCTCACACATCCCCCTCTACCTCCCTTGTGTCAGTGAACAAGCTCGTGGTGGGCAAGCAGACACCTCAACACCTCTTTGCACAGGTACAGAAAGTAGCAGTTGTTTTGGTGACACTTAAGGTGGGGGTGGAAAGTGTGAAATTTAAGATTATGTCTTTTTTACCATAGTCTGAGTTCTTGTCTCTTCAACACTGTAAGACTTTTCTTTGAAGTCTTTGGTGGTGTAGTCCATTGTCAGTTCACACACACAGAAGCTTTGTCAGTATTGTATGAGCAAGGCCTGGACAAAACAGTGAGCTGCCCTGCCCAGCTCCTTCTCCCCATGTCCCATACTGAACACAGGGTGACACTTTCAGCTATTCATTTGATTTTAATAGAAACTGGGATACTTCTGTATTTTTAACATGACACTTTGCTAATTAAAAAACAACCAACAAAAACACAACTAATTTTTTGCACCTTTAAAAGTGAACTTTTGGCCAAGAAAACACAATTCAAGCACTATCACTCTGATTTAAAGTGTCTCCACAGGCTCAGTGTTGAAGGGCTTTCTTCACAAAATCACAAATTATCAAATTGCTGCATAAATTGCTATTTTTGTCATAGCTGAAGTAACACAGTGTTAGAAAAATGACCTCTTAAGTGCAGTACAATGGGACTAATGCACATTATATAACACAGTTAAAAAATGCTCTCCTGACTGAACCAAAACAGTTACAAAGTGAAAGGCAAGGTGTGGTGGGTGTGTGAGTAGAGGGGGAGGGTGTGGAGGGTGTCTGCTACATGTACACGCTAGTAACATACATTTAAATATTAAAACAATAAAGCAAAGCATAATAAAGGTAAAAAGGACAGAGAACTAGAGTGTTAGTATCAGTCTCCTGGCTCAGGAATAAACTCTTAGCAAAAGGGGACCAGGGTGAAGAACAGCAGCTGCACCCACAGCAACTTACCCCAGCAGTTTGGCTCTAACATGGTATTGGACAACTACATCAGATGATCAGTTTCTCCAGAATGATAAAGATGCAATTTACATTAAATTATTTTAAAAACCCAACCAACCAGCCAAAACAAACAAACAAAAAAAAAAAACCCCAATCTCAAACCTTTTGGATTAAACTGTGGGTAGGTAAGATACTAAAATATTTTGAGACCATGGAGTCTGCTACATAAAATTTTTTTAAACTGTGAAAAAGTCAGTCAATACACCTGGTAACAGAAGGTTATATTTTTTGATTCTGGGGATTTTTAAAACATGTTTCCTAAAGTATGACACCCCCCAGGCCCCTGGTACTTGTCTGGAATATGACTGGATGAGAAGGATTTACGTAAAGTAGCTCTTTCTAATGTCCAGCTCCATGGACATGGAACTGGGTTCAATTTTAACAAAAGAGCAAAGTAAGCTTTTTTTGTTGTTTTTTTTTTGTTTGTTTGTTTGGTTTTTTTGGTTTTTTTTTTAAGGTAATTTCTAAAAGAGGAGTATCTCCCCCTGTGGAGAGCTACCACACCAAATAATCCAACTTAGAGACATTAAAAGACATCCTGTTCAGAAAGCCCAGAGTAATTCTGTATTTTATCTGCCCATAGTAAGTGGATGCCACTTTTTTTAAAAAACTTCTAAAAGAACAAAAAATTTAATTAAAAAAATATATTACAAAAGGCACTACTGAGCTTGCAAAAGCGTTAAGTGCAGTGTTTAGGTTTGTACCAATCGCGGAGCTGTGTAGAACAGTCAGTGCCGTGTGTGCAGCCGGGACTGCAATGGGCCGGCCCGGCCCCTCCTGCCTCCCGCCCGCTGAACTCGGTGCCCTTCCCTTCCAGCCCTGCCAGGTCTCACTGACTGGGGCACCAGCCCGTCCTCATCCATCCCTTCTCACCAGCACAGCCCTGCAGAGCTTCTTCATTTTCTGATCGGATTTATCTTCTAACAATAGATAGGTCTTTCTTTTTTTTTCTTTTTTTTTTAACCTAGAGAGCTGTTTCTGGAAGCCTTTCATGCAACGTTACAAGCACTAGGCTTGATACAGAAAACTCTCTGGAGTTTTGAAAAGCTTCCTTATTCTCAGCATCATGCTGTCAAAACAAGTCATTCTTGCAGAAGGCTGCAGAATAAAATTATTGACTGCTGTAACAAAAACTCATTACCACATCAACACTTGAGACAGAGTAAAAGCTCAGATTTCATAAAAATATTTTGTCCTTAGTCCTCTCTCTTTACAGCTGGGAAATAGCCACCTCCTGAGCCCCTGGCTACCGTGCTAATATATTACAAACTAGACCATTAAGGTAAGGTATCTTGCTGGTAAATTTGCTGAGATTATTGCTGATGTGCTTTTGTGTAATAACTATTCAAATCTGCTAGTGTTAACAGCTTCTCTGGGGAAAAAATAACCACCTAATTTTTAATTTTTCTTAAATCTTCCCACTAGCACTTAAAGGAACCCCAGTAGTTTCTACAGTGCCCTGTTTCTAAAGCACTCAGTAGATCTCAGTGTCTGTGAGAGCCTCAGAAGAAGCAGAGACTCGAGGGTCTCTGTGCCAATCTGTGCACACACACACGGACAGACAGGTGAGGGTGGGTGTGGGAATCAACTGCCCAGAGCAGCTGGCTGGAAACTCTCTGCTTTCTGCACAGGCTTTCACATCCCTATTCCATTCTGCAAAGGTCTCCTTGCATTCCCAGGCATTCTTTAGGCTTTTCCCCCTGCATGCAGGAGAATGTTTCACTTCCTGCCATCAATCTCCTCTCCCGTTCTATTTGCTGATGATGCATTTCCTCCACTGTCCAAGGTCAAGAAAGGCAGTTGAGGGCTGTGTGTTCATTACAATGAGGATAAGTAGTGATAGCAAATACCACCATTGCTAAGGGACAATTCAGCCCACTGTGGTAGTGGCAGCAAGGGTTAATACAGCTACTGGACAACTGCACTGTCACAAACTTCTTGCTTATCACCAGGAATAATCTACCTTGTATATGGCATTAAGACATATATTCCATTTTTTTAAACATACAGTTGTCCTCAATTGAGGAAAAATAAATAGCCAAGTACAAACCTCATGTCACCTTAGTAACATTGTAGTTCTTCCTCCACTCTAACAATGAAAACAGAACTAAGTCCCGGGAAGATGAGGTGTATTTTAGTGGGCAGGAGGCTCTGTGAAGTAGCGCAGGACACAGGCGGGGCTGTAGCGCCCAGGGCTCCCCGGCTCTGCAGGGAACGAGGCAGCGCTGCCGTGTTTTCCTGGACTTCCTGGTATGGGACTGTTTCTTCCTGAACCAGGATACACTGAAGCATTTGGAAGGCCAGCAGGGATGGGTTGGGACTGGAATCTTGCCTTCAATGCTGGACTTGGCCAACTGAAAGAAACCAGAAGTCACCGCACTTTTCAAAGGGAATTGCAATAATGAGAGCAGCGCTTTAATTCAGAATCAGTTTAGATCTCAGAACCAATGCGCCAGCTGAGAAAAATCCTATCTGGTAAGAGACAGGTCTGGAAGAAAAGAAGGAACAGGAAGAGCATGAAATATTCTATACAGATGTGTTGCCCCCATCAGTAAGACATCACTTCTTTCAGAATGGCCACGAAGACACACACCATCCTTCACATGAACAATTTTGGACTGGGGTAATAGAGGGTAAAAATAAAAACAATTAATAAAAAGATGTCTAAAGATAGTAAATTCACCTTAACATGCCTTGGTAAAACTTAAAGTACCACAAGGCAACAAACACAGCATTTCTGCACTGCATCAACAATAGGGATGAATTACAAACCAACAGCGCAACTATCACCGAGTCCAGTGAAGGATCCAAATACCAAATAAGCAAAGTGAGACACTGGACAAGTGGAAAACAGTCATGTCTGATTTGTCTGTGGAAACATGCTCAAGTTAATTAGAACCACAGTGGAATGGAAAGACATGATTGCAGCATCAGGAAGCTCTTTATCAAGACACACCAGTCAAAAAGGCTTTAGTGATTAACTTGAGAAAACAGTTAATTTTGCTGAATATTTAAAATACGGGTTTGGGGGCAACAAGGCCTGACATTCTGCTATTCAAGCTGACCCACTAAAAATGCACTTTAACTCCTGTGACTGAGTTTGCAGCAATACCTTTGCCTGTCAGATGAGGAGTAGGACTGCACTGCGTGTTTCCATTTGTAAATCATTGGGAATTTCTGGGGATCAATCTCTGCCCCTTCTATAGCTGCTAAGACATCACCATCCAGCTTCGAGGGCTGCTCCCTAGAATGAAAACAGAACTAGATGAAAAGAGAACCATCTATTTGTTCAGGCAATAAAACACCCCAATTCCAAACCACTTAGCTTTATATAAGCAAAGAGATTGCCTGTGCAAGTAAGTTTAAAAAGGCAATTCTTACCCAAGAAGGAATAACTTTAAATTGTCGTTTGTGGGTGAAGTCTTCAAAAGAAACTTCTGGGAAGAAAGTTCTTGACGTTGTTGTGCCTCCTTAGTCTGAATTCCAGATTCTCTGGACACTCTATCCTTTTCAAATGATATTTTGTAGTCTGTCCTTAATGTGGTCTCTCCATGTTTTCCTGTAACACTTGGCTCAGAAGAACTTGCCAGTGACACTGCAGAGCAGGTCTTGTCCAGAATTCCCTCATTCTGAGTTTTTTCAGTGATTTTATGAGATACTCCTGCAACCTCTTGTTCTTGGAATGACAGACTTTCAAATTCTGACATCAGATTGGAAATGGGTGACATGAAGCATTCTGACCCATCATGCAGCTGCTTTCTGTCACTGATGATCCTTTCACTGGACACGGGACTGCAAAACCCATTTTTGCTGGCAGCAGCTCCCTTCTCATAGTGCCGAGGGTGAGCTGAGGTCTCGATGATGTTTCCTGCATGCTCCATGGACAGGATATCACACTCAGCATCTCCAATGGCATCAATGCTGGGCTCCTTGGACACCAGAATGGGGCTGATATTTCGTGCTGCATTTTGTCTGTTTTTAATTTCTTCTAAACTCATGTCATCATCATCCTCATCCAAAAATGCTCCAACAGAAATAGAATTGCAGAACTTTTTACTTTTGCCTGTAAACAATATTAACAAGAGCAACAAGTAAGACTTCAAATAGAATGTCGAGGACGTAAGCTAGGAACAAATACACAATCTTTATGCCTTATTCTATTTCCTAAAGACCTCTCTGGTTTTACGTAACAGCATGAACTAACCTGACTAAAGCTACAAATGCAAAACGCACACGAGGCAAGCAGTGGTATAAAAGTGACAAAGTGGTGTAAAAGCTTTCCTCGGTTTCGCTTCTTGTGTCTTTTTACACTCACAGTTCTAAGGAATTATTCTTTAATTTTTAAAATGTTATTTATTCCGTATCTGTGGATTACGAAATTCTATACTTTAAAATGAATGCCCAAATGCTCTGAGTGAAAACATAATGAAGATAGAGGTTTCCTTACAGGGATTTCATTTGGGGGCTACACTCAAATGAAGCACTTCACATGAAAGATAAAAGACTGTACTTCTACATTCAGTGTTATTGGCTCCCTTTTTGATGCTGTAATCAGACTGTTTGGATAACAGATTAATAACAGCAACCACAACAGGTGAACACTGCTTCCCCTGGGCACCGAGCTTTTTCTGTCCCTCTCGTTCCCCAGGTACAACCCGTTGTTTGCAACATTTGCCCTTTTCTTACCAGAGGGATGTGGAGTTTTATATCTATTGCAGGTTTCATTTTCCCCTGTTTCTGGCTGAGCCTTTTCGCTCATTTCACAATGACTCAGGTACTCTTCTAATTTTCGCAGCCCCTCCTGGGAAGACAGATCAACAAAACAGCCCAGAAATTCCCAGTATTCAACCCACGGGAACCCCAGTTCATGAGCTAACTCCCTGCAATAAACAAAATAAAACGAATCATTTGTGAAGACATAAATATTAGTTTGACAACAACTTTTCTGATCACTTTTTAACAACTACGAACAAGAGCGCAAACATGCAACCAGGCAACACAATCCCACAACAATCAACAGTCTGCAAAAGCACAGACACATCCTTAGCAATCCAAGTAGCACCTCATTTGTTCTAGAGCATTTTTCACATTTCGTCTACTATTTGTACCGTTACCATCATTAACACTGCTATCTTTAAGCTGACTGGATCTAGACATCAGATAGAGAGAAATCCCCACTGATCCTGCATTCACCAGCTTTTTCTATTTGGGAATGGGAGAGGGAGGAGGAAGTGAGGGATTATTTTAAAGAATGAAATGCAGTCAGCTTTCAACAAAGTGTTTTTTTCCACAGGTTGCTGATAGAAGGTATTTTAACTGCAAGGACACACCACACACACACAGCTTTTATAAAGCAGCACATTTGTATTAGGATCTTTTCACTCTGCTCCCTTTAACAATCCCTCTCCTTCACAGAACAAAGAGGCTATGCATAATTTTAGATCTGACAAATGAGGCAAAGAAATGCCCGTGAAAAGCATTCCATACATACCATCAATAACAACCACAATACCTTTATTGCCAAAGCTAAGAAAGCCAGGCCTCACATTTTAACTATCTTGTTTATACAAAAATACAGTAAAAATACAACTGCAAAATACTTCGTTATATATTTCTGCAGTAGCTTTTGCCCCAAGATATTTTGCAGTAAGTAATACTTGTACTCTCAGCACAGTCTTTTGCTTTCACATGCTCTATTAGTAAGTTTTTATATTGACAGTCTTTTAGATACCTTCCAACTCTTTCAACACCTCTCTCCAGATCAGATTTCCTGACATTGTGGAAGAAGCCAGCTCTCTCTCGAGGTGGAGTCTTCCACAGCCTGCGAAATTCTTCAGCCTTTAAAAAACAGAAATAAATTCAAAAACTACCTCCCACAGTGTGAACTAACTCAGTGCTGGCTACACGTTTACCTACAGGTCTAGGATATGTTCAGCTGCTTGCTGTCCACAAGTGCTGCTCAACTCCAGCTGTGAAGGATCTCACACTGGATCTAAAGTTACTCCTT
Source organism: Cinclus cinclus (assembly GCF_963662255.1). Classification (NCBI taxonomy): domain Eukaryota; kingdom Metazoa; phylum Chordata; class Aves; order Passeriformes; family Cinclidae; genus Cinclus; species Cinclus cinclus. The sequence goes on along the minus strand of NC_085062.1, from coordinate 6,940,147 downwards.
TCACTACTGGTGGTTACTTTGATCTCTTGACTGCTCATGAAAGAGAAGGACCATAATGTACAAATATCTGAAAATCAACTGCACAGACATCACATCTGCCTGGTTTTAATGTGAGTGCAACAGGAAACAGAAGTTTCTTGTGATTTTGTCATTAATTTCATTTAACTACAAATGCTTCCTGGTCATTGTTTGCTAGGATGCAAAGGGGTATTTTTATATGCACAGACTTGCTACAATTATTAGAATAAATTCTTGCTGTCTATTTTTAAGTTGGAATGCCTCAAGGGAAATTTTTTGCAAAATCCTACACTTCCTGACTTTATATGACAAAGACTGCAATGATGACTTAGAATTACATTCAGACATTAAAAATACCTGTCAGCGATTCAAATTATGGACTGTTTACACCCTAGATATTTTTCAGAGTATAAATGATATTTAAAGTTCTGTCAGTTGAACAGAAAATTGATCAAGAACATTTAGGAGAAAAAGCATTAAGCATTTTGGTAGATCTCTTAAAGTCTTAAAGAATGCAACCATCAGATGACACAAACCATCCCACTGTATTTATTCGCTGTTTCTAAAGCTGTTGTACTTGCAGCAGGTTCACATTAAATGAAGGAGTCAAATAAACACCTGTAAGTTTGGAATATATTTAACAGGTATCTAAGTATTTCTTTTCCACTATACAGTCCATACATTTCCAAAACCATCCCAACTGCTACTACTTGGTTGTCAGTTCTTCCATCTAAAAAAATACATTAATGGTAATTGAACAAGCAGAGGTTAAACTGCTTCTAGCATCCAGTGGCAACTTCTAGAAATCAGGTAAAGATACAGTTAAGGTTTTAAAAACTGATTCATAGCTGCCTTGAAAGGCTTTGCTTCAGGTTAGAAAGTTACAGCAATTATCTGTAAGAAATGAAAGGTTTGCCAAAGCTGCTCTTTTAATAGATTCCGAGAGGAAGAAGAAAACAATTTTTGACTGAACTTCTACTCTTCTGATTTACATTTCTGTTTTCAGCAACAAAAAAATATTTACAAGTTTCTGCGCTTCTCCATGGAGGACGATCCATCTCCTGAGCAAAGAGAACCACAATCTGTACCAGGAGCAAGCTCCACACAGGGAACCATGTGGGGATCTCTATTCATAAAAAGGAGAAGCACAGGCATTGTAGCCACAGGAAGTTCTCTCCTTACCTTCGAGGGGCTCATGGGGCCTGCGAAAGCTCTGATGGACAGCACTGGGTCTTTGGGGCTGCCAGGGTATTTAGGCCAAGTTCTCTGGGAGCCATCGTCCGTCTGGTCGGGCGACCACGGTGCCCCAATGACCGGAGCTGAGGAATTGTCTTCTGCCCTCAGGAGTGGGACGTAATAGCGACCTGAAATCAATCACACAGAGCTCTCTCATTCAGTTTATGTTACAGCAGCCTGCTGCTTCTTCCTGGACTGTCAATGCACCCGTACTGAACCGTCTCACTTCACGAGTACAACTACTTGTAATTCAGACTCACTGCTTCAGTGGTTACAGATCATTTTAGTGTAGGTTCCCTTCTCTTTCAAACACAAAAACACCTGCAATGATCCACAGAGCCCCTCCCTCAGGGTCTTTAACAGATTTCACAACCTCCTTTTGCACATGCCTAAAGACACACATGACAAAACAGAGGAAGTTCTATGTCAAGGAAATTATAAAATTACAGCACTCCCCAGCAGGACAGATTGCCCTGCAAAAGATTTTTGTTTCTCTTAGATTGAACACACTGCTCCAGGCTTACTGAGTCAGGGCCTTGCCTCTGTTACAGAGCTATGAGAGCAAACCTGTGACCTGTGATCCATACATCAGACTGCCACTTAAAAGACAAAGAGTTCTCTGTCCCTGCTCAATCTTAGAGTTTCCCTTTGGTTTTCGGAGCACTGTAAAGCAGCATCGTTTATGAACTGAAATGCTACAGAAAGCAAACAGAAGACAGCAAAGAGCAATACACGCCTGATATAGCACAAAACTCTGCATACAGACCTTTCAAGTACTCTCTTATCTTTTCTTTCAATTCAGCAGATTTGTTCTTGCTTCTTTCACAAACTACCTGTTAATATAATTTCAGCTGTTAAGGCAGCATAATAACCTCATTTTCAAATCAGCTGCAATGTGTGTTCTTCCTGAACAACCACATTATTGGCCCCTACCCATCTCACCCCATACTTTTAATTCGTAGTAGACCAACTAAAATGCATCCAACTGCATAAATTCTAGAACTTTTCCACAGACACAATCAGCATAATGTATTTTTAATGTTACACAGAATTTACTCTTTAATCACGACACTAGCACCTTGCTATAAGCCTTCTGTCTGTGGTAGTCAGTAATGATTGATATGAAAAATGCTGATCAGGGTAACATTTCTGGGTTTGCTGTGGACATGGAGAGACTTACTTCTGCTGGAGTTTGATCATATTTGTTTCTTGGATTTTTTACAATGGCTGGGTGTGAGGTAAGCACATTAACCACATCCAAATTCCCAAACTTGCAGGCAAAATGCAATGGAGTATCAAACCACTGCAGTGGGAAAAAGGGAAAAATTCACATGCACTTAGAAAGATGATAAAGTCAATACCACATATTCAATTTTGAGACTGAGGAAAGTAGATACATGTCATGACTAATTATCTCAGCTCTTAACAAATCTTTTCCCACCATCGTACAGAACAATGACTACCAAAACACAGAGAACTCATGGACAGCTCCCCTTCTTTCTCTTTCAGTCTCCCTTGCATATCCTTAACCCCTTCCAGTTGCTTCCATATTATTATTATTATTATTATTATTAATAATAATGTACCCCCTCCAAATCTTACCATTTTATCTGGAGTGTTCAGGTAAAGGTCAACAATATATTGGATGCGTTTCTTCAACATGACATTGTTATCATCTGGGTACATCAGCCGCATAAATTCTGGATTTTCCAGAGTGTCCAGCAATAACTGGCAGATAGCAGGCTGATTTTCCTTGGCAGCAACATGCATGACATTGTACCTACATCCTTCCTGGAAAAAAAGACCAATATTGGAATGAACCTCAATCTTAACAGTTTTCTTACACCCAGAGATGTAACTGATTTAACTGTGAAAATACACAAGTTCCTACACCGAGTCTTACATGGATATTTTTGTAAAGGCTTATCTTCACATCCATATTATTCTTACAATTAATGAAATTATTCTTATATTCAGTGCCTTTATTTAAGGAAAGAATGTGGCAAAAAAGGTATATTAAAATATTAAACAATAACGTGAGGAAGTTCATTTTAGATAAAGAGCAGGAAAATATGCATAGATATAAAGAATTCAGCCCATTTGCTCTAGTATATAAAAATTTCAGCAACTTCGCAAAGCTGGTCTGATAAAAGTTGAAGTAAGATTGTCAGTGTCTGCTAAATGGCACCTTATACATGGCTTTGGAATTTAACAGGGATGTTTAAATAAGCAACGCTGTAGGAACACCTAATTACAGCCTAGGCCCTACTCTGGTGCTTAAATTGAGGCTATTTTAAAACAAGGCTGCAATTATTTGGAGGAGACCAAAGAGTAAGAAGACAAGACTGTTCTTGTACTACTGAATACAACTATTCCTCCCCTGAAGAACTGCACACTCAGTTCCTTTAGCTCTGCTGGAGCAAAGGGAGCTCTCAGGGTGACTTAGAGAGAAGTGCCCCAGCTGCTGTCAATGAACAGAGAAACCCTGCACTGGATGGAACAAGGTGTCTTGAAGGAGAAGCAGGGAACATCATTCCTTCCACTTCTACTTTCACCACTAAACCAGAATCTACTCACTAAAAGCTACATCACTAAAGCAGAACCTGGATTTCCCCACTCTGTTGCTGATTTTTTACCTGTACAATTGTTGGGTTGTCTCCTGACCCGATCAGGTAACGAGGGTTACTCCAAATAAGGTCTGAAAACGTTGCTGTGTCTCCTTTCTCAACAGCTTTCCGAAGCTTTGCTGTGAGATCTTGAGTCCGTGGACTTTTGTAGCTGTTGGCTCTCTCCTTATTCACAGTCTCGCTCTCAGGGGAGCATAAACCATCTACCAAAACACAGATCACTCCTTTCTAGGTACATTCTTTCCAGTGATCACCATTTGCACACCCAGGCCATGAAAATTATGCTTTAATGTAAACCATGTATTAATTTGGCATCTTTAATATACAGGAGTAAGGAAACTGAACTCAGTAACAAGACATTTAAATACAATAGTAGTAAGTAATAGGGAGGGAGAGGAAAATGATTAATCATCTTGTAAAGCTGTTTCAGACTTTAATAGAGGACTGGTAAACTTCGTAATTATCCCATCCAAACTTAAAAGCAAAATTCGGCAAGAAACAACAATTTTCTGAATATTAAAACTGCTTCTGCAGTTCTGTGACTCCTGAATCCTTCTAATCTAGCAAATGGGGACACTGTGAAATATGATCAGTGCTTACCACTTTATTTTTGAATTACAAATTTACTTAAGAATTGAGTACAGTTTTAATATACTGTGTAATTTTATCAGCGTTTTACTAAACCTGAAAACCCTGAAATCCATAAGTAAAATCCTATAAATATGACTGTGGATTACTAAGCCAGGTATCCATGCAGACTATCACCTACATTTCAGCTTCAGAAGAGTAGCAATGGTATTTTACATTTAAAGCTTTTTCCACACTTTAAACATTTTTACACTTAAAAGTTCTTTTAAACTTCAATCTATTCAGTGCTTCATCCTTTGATTTTTTCTGTTATTAGTATATTGGAAAGGCAGTTGCTTCTCTCACAAAAAGCCCCAAAAAACAACGCTGTCTATTGCATTTACTGTACAGACATGAAGTCAGTTCCCCACTTACCTCTGTTAAATGATCCCATTTTCACTGGAGACAAACATAAAGATTTGCCTGGAGATGGGAAATAATCACAAATTCCTTTAGCAAATTTCTCAGCATCCTCTCTGTTTGTAAAAGCTTTAAAACGGGAACCCTTAATCATCTTAACAGCCTGGAGAGCCTCCTTCCTATCTTCATAAACGTGTATTCTCTCTGCAACAAAGAACCACCAAAGTCACATTGTTTCAATGATCTCAGATTCCAATTCCTAGAAAAACATTACAGAATTCTTAGACTATAATTCCAGCTCTGGTCTCAGACTGTTTCTCTTCCAAACATGGTATAAAGATCAAAAGTCCTCTTAAATCCTGTCTCTTGGAAACTGAGTAGGAGCCTCCCACACACTCCAGGTAATGTCAGGTGATCCCTTTACAGAGCTCAGCCATTCCCATCAATCAACACCCCTGCTCATGGATGGGCCACCTTCAACAAAGCATTTCACTTCTAGATGGAAAAGCAAACTCAGAGCTTATTCACCCTGCATTACTCTGGACACTGTCTTGTTCAGAAAGACCAACTTTGTAACTGATCCACTGTCACAACTTTAAGATCTCTACAGAGAATCTTAGATAATAAACAAATCCTTCTTCTTCTATATCTATATATTTTAATGATGCTGTTCAAATAAGGATATCTTAATGTACTTTTTCTTCGTGAGAATTCTTACTACAGTCTCCTGTGCATTACTCTACTCCTGCCAGGAACAGAAAGGAAGATGTGAAAACTTTTAGAAGAGATCATTTAAGCTTTAACTGATGACAGTATAAATTATTTTGATTGTTTATTTACAGGTTATTTTTTTATTCTTGAGAGAAAGATTAAGGGCACAGGATAGGTCCAAAAATAGCAATTAAAATATCATTTTCTTACTCTGAGCTACACAGGATAGAGGATCCTCATGTGTAGGAACTGCAAAAGCAAGCACCTGGGATGTCTTATAACTGTGTTTCTTTGGCTCAGAAGATCAAATACTATTTACAGGAACAAAAAAGTAATTCAAGCAATGCTTATAATACTAATGCAATGGTGTTCAGAACACCTGCTACATAAAAGAGCTGTACTCAGACATGACTAAAATGCTTATCACTGGAAATAAGGGAAGTATTTACCATTCCTTGCCAGTATGTCATCATAAACTGGGCAAACACCATAGAATAGTGGAGGATCTCTGGACGGTGTCTGAGCAGTGATCTGTGAATCAGCACCACAGGCAGGAGCTGAACAGTTCACGTGTGTCACAGCATCTTCTTCTGGAGGGTTCAGACCCACACAGTACCCAAAGTCTGCCTCCTCAGCAGCACTTCCATGGCTGTTGTGATTCACCGGAACATTTCCAGCAGCCTCCTCTGACAGAGCAGCCCCTTCCTCCTCCAATGCTCCTTGCTGTTCCAACAGTGCCTGAGCCAATTTTTTTTCAAAAATAAACCTCGTAGTTGCAGTAATGGGCCCACATTTCAGTCCTGCTCTCACAATCTCTTCTCTAAGGTCATCGTGGCTGAGCTTCTTTAATCGGGACAATATTGTATCCATTGTTATCTCACCTACAGGAAAGGCAAAAAAAGAGAGAGAAACTGTAAAAACCACAACTTTTCTTCTACTACTTAAATGGTATATTAGAGCCAAGGAAAAAAGCATCTCTTAGCAATTTCTTGGGATTCTGAAGAGATCCTTGCAGTGCAGAGAAGACAACATATTTTTCAATTTAATGTTTTGAAGCTATCAGACCGATACCAAGTTTATTTCCTCTTCTCTCGACCTCTTAAAAGAATATTTACAGCTTACATACTATTCTTGGTAGTCCTTTTGCAATTTCTTCTGGAGTGAAAATTCAATCTAGAGCATTTATTCATTGAAATTTATGAGGGGTTGAGAAATATTTGATTCCTGACAAAAAAGGTACAATCTATTTGTGCAATGCAATACAAGGACATGAGCACCAGTCAGCCCCAAGGAAAGGGGCTGCACCTCCAGCTAAAGGCACAGAACTATTTCTAGTATTTCCTTAGGACCTTCTGGCTGACAGAAGTCTAAGGCATAAGCACAAGGCAGCAACCAGGGCAGACTTTCTCTGGCTGTGATGCAAGGCTGGAAATATGTACACAACATGCTGTTTCCCAGGCCCGTTTTGAAAGCAAACAGCCAGAACACAAAAACAACTGATCTTTTCAGATCTCCTTCTCCAACAAAAAAACAGAATCTGGGAGAATTTCTCCATTTCCAAAAGAACATCCTTCTCTCCGCTATGATACAATTCCTCCAGTCCCTGTAATCCACACCAACAGCTTCCACACTGCTCAGTGAGAAGATACTAAAACCAAGCTGATGTCAACACAAACTCCTTGCTCTGAAAAACACAGCTGAAAAATACAGCATTTGGGCAGCTCAAGAATGTAAGCTTTCACATTATTTCATCAGGTACTGCAACCATGTACCTGCTGCACACAGGCTGTGACTCTCCTGACACACACTGTTCAGGAAGGGAAGATCCAGACAGAAATGATACAGCTGTGCTATTCCCTCAGCTTGCCTTCACTCCTGCCTCACACTGCCCCTTCCTCCACTGCTGAGCCATTTCATGAGGCTTGTACTGCTTTGGACAGTATGGCTGTTTTAATAGTTTATTTTCAGTTTTAGGTTTCATCCTCAGTTAACAAAACTAAAGACTACTTTTCATATATTAAAAAACTCCAAATGCACACAGTAAGTTTTTGCAGCTTTCAGCAGCAGTCAATACAGCATCACGTTAAGTTTCACTGCAATCTGAAGCAGAACAAACACATTCCTAGTATGAGGAAATACTACGAAAAAGTACTTAAAGCCAAACTTAAATAGTCCTTCAACTATTACAAGTCAACAGTGATGTGAGTTTGAGGGTTATTCCCTCAGAGGGACATTCCCGTTAAGAATTGTGTCTTTTTTATGAACATCTTATTTTAAATGTCTGCGTTTAGAGAACAACATAACCTCAGACCCTGAAGATTTCACAACTATTAACTGGAACCTCGCTGAAACAATGGGAAACCAGAGTATTTCCAAGTTAAAAAAAAAAAAAACCAACAAAAAAAAACCACCAAAGAGCAGCACAGCCACAGCTGATGCTGATGAACCACTTCCCCAAAGAATTGTAGTTCCCTTGTGATTCCTGAGCCTCCAAGCAACCTCGCTGTTTCGATTATCTGACTTACCCACAAGTCTACAATGACAGATGTGAAAGATCCTCTCACTTGTTTTCAATTCTTAATCCTCTGTTTTTTTAAATAAAATTTGATACCCGTATGTTTTAATGAAGGGATGTGCCCCTAAGGTCAATTAAAATATCCAAACTTGCTATTCTAAGGATTTTCCTTTAGAGGCTACGTAACTGTAAAATCACAGGAAAAATGAAAACTCAGGGGTGAGAAAGTTCATTGCAAAAACAGCTCAATGAAAACACTCTGAGTATTCAACATAATGCCTTAAAGAATTAACTGAGAAATGCTCCTATTTTTAGGGTTCAGAGCTAGCACAATCATTCTGCAGAAGAGCAGACTTCTACACATATATAATTCATGTATAGAGGGTAGACAGGAACATGTAAAAATCCCTCCTGTCTTGTGGTTAAGCAAAAAAATGCTGTGACAAGAGTAATTTCTTATGTTTTGATAGAACCTGGTACTTAAAACTTAGTCCTCTGAATTTTGTCTGTTTAAAGAAACAAAAAAAAAAGGTTTTTTATTTTCTGTGTCTATTACAACTCTAGCACAACTGAATCAAAATGAGATGACAAAGCAGACCAGCAGTGTCAGGTTTAAGACCTGCTGTTAGTGGGTGTTTGGTGTGGAAATGGGGAAAACATTGTTGGAATGACAACACAGAACTCTCACAAAATCGCTCTGCGTTCTGACAGTAAGATTTCAGCTAACTTAGATATGCATTACTGGTTTTTAATTTCATTATCTATTTTAATCTGTCCAAAACGTGTGACTTACAAACCTGAGAAACAGCAACGGCTGGTTTTCAGACAATCCTTTGACCGTTTGTTACACGCAGGTACAAAATGAGATTATTTGAACTGTAAAATGTATTATATAACTACAAATGATCCAGAGCACAGCCAGCATTGAGGTTGCTGCCTTTTCTAGTTCAGCATATAAGGCCTTGCCATTTACCTCTGCAAATATGAGTAACTGCTTTAACAATAACGACATGTTCGAGGGTTCTTCCAATCAATCAGAACCTGGAAGAATGGGCAAGAATTGTATTTTCCCTTGTCTCACTGGATCAGTATGAAACAGCAGAATCCCCCAAAAAATATTAAGACCAGACCCATGACAGAATAAACGACCGACTTCTAAGGATGGCAGTATTATTTTACTCTACTACTCTCGTTAAATACTGCAGTACTTGAGTAATGTAAGAAAACTGCTCTCTTTGGTTGGGTTTTTTTTTTTTTTTTTTTGTCCCGAGGCAAGAATGGAGAGTCACGTCCTGTCTTTGGCTGTAGTCGGCTGACAGGATCTGCATATGTTACAGTAATCGCGGCTTCGCGATGGGGTGATTTGTCCGTACCGCCCGCAAGCAAACGAGCCACCAGTTATAAACTACGTGGCCGAAAGGGAACGGCTAAACGAACCTGAAATAAGCCACGAGAAAAGAAGAAAGGGAAGGAAAAAGGGACAACTTCTCAGGGAGGAGAAACGCACACCTATGTCTAGACCCGGACGGGGCGGGCAGGGGATGCGGGAGCAGCAGCAGGGCCGGGGAGCGGGCCCGGGGTGGGGCGGGCGGAGCCGACTCTGCCGCCGAGCCGGAGACGGCGGGGCCCGGCCTTGACAAAGCGGGAAGGGGAACGGGGCGGCGCGGCCGGGCCCGCCGGGGCCTGCGGGCGCCGGGAAAGGCCGCGCGGCCTCCCCGAGCGGTGCCCGGTGCCCGCTCCCGGCCCCGCCGCGGGGCGAGGGCCAGCGCCTCCCCCCCCCCCCCCGGCCTCCCCCGAGTCTCTCACCTGGGCGGCTCCCGCTGCAGCGCTGGCTCCCCGGGGCGAGCGGCGCCGGGCCGGAGCGGGGAGCCGGGGACGCCACGGGGGTCGGGGAAGAGATGGCGGCCGCCGCCCGACGGCCGCCCGGCCTCCTGTCCCGCAGCCGCAGCAGCCAGCCCACGGCGCCGATGACGGCGCAGGCGGCCAGGAGCTCCCAGCACGGCCATCGGCCCCAGCCGGCTCCCCACAGCGAATCCCAGCCCCCGGCGGCCCCGACCCACCGCTCCATGCCCGGCCCGCGGCCCGCCCGCCGCACGCCGGCTGTGCCCGCACGCCCCCGGGGACGGTACCTCCGCGGCCTCGCGGCTTCCACCTCCTCCGCCCCGCGCCCGCCCCGCGCCCGCCCCCCGCAGACGCGGCGGCGGCTCCGCCCGGCGCTGACGGGGCTCCGCCGCCTCCCGGGGCCTCACCGTGAGCGCGGCTCCGCTCGGCCGCCGCTCCCGGGCAGCGGGGAAGGGCCGGGGGAACACGCGGCGGAGCTCCGCGGCTGCCGGGCGGGAGGGCGCTGCCCAAGGCCGGCACAGGCGGGCGAGGTTTGAACTGCACCCGCCCGTCCTGTCCTCCCTTCGCCAACACGCCGTCTGCCGCCAGCCCTGGGCACCGGGAACACGCCGGCACTTCAGAGGCCTCTCGAGAAAGGGGCCGTCCTGGTATTAACCTCAAAATGCTGCAGCAGTCGCGGTAAGCCACGAGAGATGGAAAAACACGGAGAAGGAAACAATTCCCTGCAGCGATGTGCACCAGGCCTCCCAGCAATTGCAACGTTCCTACCTTGGGGTACAGGCATCCTGGGTGCAGTGCAGCACTTGCTGGTTTAAGTTGCTGTCCTGAACGAAGAAAACAGAATCGCGTTAATTCACACTCTTTACTCTTGCAAGCAAGTACAGGAATTCTTCTCGTCATTGCAGTTGGCTAAATTAGAATGAAGATTACATTACTGTACTGTTCCATTTTGTACTTCACAGGCTGACAAATTCACACCAAGGAATTGTGTTTCTTCCCTGATGAGATCCACTGAGAAAAATAAAATAAAATAGAAATACAAACACAATGAAGCTTAGATGTGGGGAAAAAAAAAATCAATACACAATAATGTAGTCTTTCAAAATAAGAATTTTTTCCCCCTTACAGGTGGCTATACAGCATGAAAATTACTGCCCGAAACGAAAAAGAAAATAGTAAGTCTTTCAAAGTAGGAACAACATGGGGCCCTTTAGCAAAAATAGTTTATTGCACAAAACCTTTAAAGGAATCCCTATGCACATAATTTTTATAAACAACATGCTTTGTATGATCATAAACATTAATTGTACATAGTGTAACTCCTCCAGCCCCTGGGTTATCCATTCTTCAAGAACATGGAATTATTAACTTCTGACATTACTGAATGTCATACATGAAACAGAACCATTTCATTTACAATATCCAGAACATCTTTCCCTCCTCTAGAAACCTGTGCATCTATTGGGAATGAGGCTGCCCAAGACTCAAGTGTTGCTCATTGGAGGAGGCAGAGTGATCAGATGACAACTGATGGGCATTAGTAATTCTCCTCTGGACAGCAACTGCTTTCACAGGAAAATACTTAAAGCTCTGATCACAGGAAGTCACATGCAACTATTCCCACTTTCCCTGCAAAGTTAATAAAATGTACATCACAAGCTTCTGCATCACCAGGAGTGAATTTGTCATCTTCAAGGTAAATTGATATTGGTAATACTACCTGTCCCCAGCACACCTTTGATGCTGTCACAGCTAGCACTAGAAGAGCCGTGCACTGCAGTTCTCTCCCCTAAGGAGGAATATATAATCCATGTCAGTATGATCAGTAGAACATTCATCTTGGGTATTACTTTACACGTGAAAATATCATAGATTGCTGCTAGGATATTGCCTGAATCAACAGTGTGGGATCAGATCCCGTTGCATGAGTGGATAGGGGGGCTCAGCTGATCCCAATACAGTGCACAAATATTTCCAAGATATCTGGAAGACAACATAATGGAGCAATATTCACCAATGCCACAGACTCAGTAATATTTTATTCTGTTGTAGGGTTTGCTGGTCTTTTTTGTAATTTTTTTTTAAATGCACAGTTTTTCAAGAGTCCTCAAAAACTCGACAGCATCTGACAAAATAATGCTGCACCATTTACCATCTTTCAGCACTGGGGAACAGTCTCACATTGCAGTGACATTTCTCCTTCATTAACTAGATTTGGTTTAGTACATAGCAATCACTGAAGAAACACAGAAAATACATTCTATTGCAGTGCTTGATAAAGGAAAATAATTTTTTAAGAGCTTATTATTCACATTCTCCTGATTATTTGGCAGTGCTGTGATAGGCAGAGGGGAGACAATTTTCGTTCCTACAACTAAGTTATTTTATTGCCTAGACAGCAGACCCGAAGCTTTGTAGACTGAGCATGCTCAGCCTCAGGGTGAGGCTTTTTAATAAAGAGCAACTGTTTCTCTGGGTCATTAAAAACATAGCTGATGAGCTTCAAAAGGCCTTGCTTTTATCACACACTGCGTGCTCCTAGAAGACTTCCCAGTGACTTGCGCAACTTCACTTCGCACCTCTCCAGATTTAAACCCTCAGAAGTCTCATTGTCCTTCATTTAAGTAAATGACATGGTGTTTCTGTTTGTTAAAACAGCACGTGGTGAATTTAACAGGACAATACCCAGTGTCCAGGTACTGCCAGAAGCAGCTGGGTCAACGCAAAAATCTAATCTACAACAGCTCCCTCACCTTGGAAAGGGAAACACACATCTAAGGCTACTTGATTGTGCAAGCTCAGATGTCTTCAGGAGCTAGTGAGAAACTGCAGCAGGATGCAGAATGAACACAAAAAGGAGAGCTGACATTCAGAACAACTAGAAGATTTTAACAATTCTGGCTGCTTTGATACCAGATAAAACCTTTATCCATACAACCACTGCCAAACTAACAGATTAGAACATGGTGGATTCTGAACTGTAGGCAATGTATTTAATAAAAGGAACAGCAACATTAATGCTGCACAAGTAGTATTTTAAAACCTGGACATCTGGTAGTTTTCTTGTACTGAATATATTATTAGTTACGGTTTTATTTTTTTTCTTTAACAATACTGTGGTTTGGTTTTTTTCTTCAAGCTTAATATACAGGCAACTTCAAGAACATGACAACAGTGAGATAATCAGTACCATTTACTCTACAAAGTAGGCTGCAGCAGTGTGCAGACATGTCTTAAGCTAGTTTGTAAAGCTTTTGACCGAATTGTTTGGTAAGTCCTTCTCATGGGCACCTAATGTCACATCAATGCATTTCTTTCTTTACCAATTGCAAAACCTTGACTGTCAGCATCACTTGACTTTGATCCCAATAAAATCTAATTTAAAATCCAGTAGCTGCAGGCCATGAAACCATTCAGTATAAACACTTATAGTGCAAAGTGTTCAGTTGCAGTAGGGCTTGAAGTGGTAGTTACAAGAAATCAGACTTTGGATAAATAGAGGTGGGTTTGGGAGTTTCGTTATTTTTCCCCTTACTGCTAAACAAAATGCAATATCCTTTCCCATCCTCTGCAACAACTAAACCCAAAACCAGTGACAGCCTCTTTGGAAAAATACATGAGCTAGAATTTTTTTTCCAGCCTTTGAATCCACTTGTACTTAATAGATCATCTTTTCTGTAAACACTAAACTACAGTGGATATAATTGACTTTTTTATGTTTTAAGGACAAAAACATTCTAGTACAGGAGATGCCACTAAATCTTCCAAATACTGAATTTTAGAGTGAGGAGAGGGCTGTCTTATTACTGCACTGTGAGCCATATGGAACAATGGGACCAAAGATGAAGGAAAATAAAATGAGCTGCTTTAAAAATAACTTAGTCAAGGTGCTCTGCAGAGGGGCTGCCACAGTACCAACACTTCCATTTATGGTGGACACCTTGGAATAGAGGGTGCAGAAAGTAGAGGAAGTGTGTGGGAGAAGATAAAGCTATTAAAAAATAATCTTATAGGCATTATGTCTTTTAAAGTAAAAATAATTACGTTTCTAAAAGCTCTGGCTTTAGGGGCTCATTTCCCTATGCCATTTGTACAGTATGTCAAAGAAGAGCAAACTTAAACATAACATTAAAACAATGACAGTAACAAAACCCCTCATTGTAGCCTTAACTTACAGTATATAAGCATATTAAACCAGATATTCAAAGTCAGAAAATTATGATTTTTTCTTATATATATATATATTCTTTTTTTTTTTTTTTTTTTTTACACACATACGTTTTAATGGGTGTCTACTTCAAAACTTGAAATAAAAAGGTGCAAAGTATTTGTGCAGTGAAGCAAAGCTCACTACTGGCCTGTGACTGTAAGAGAAAAACATCAGCAAACATCCCAGGCAAATCTGCCAAAGATACCAACTGGTCTGCACTGCTTGTCTTTACAGTCTTGTTTCTTTGCTATAGGTCAGAGGTCATCTTCAAAACTGGAAATGGTTTACAGTAGCTTATTTTCCTTCAAATGTAGGTATCTATAATCGAATAAATTTCAAGAATAAGAGGTTATAGGAGGGAAAAGAGAATACTCAGCATATCCAGTTCTCAACTACTGCTAATAGCTGAATGCGAGAAAAACTTATTTTTCTCTGTAGTTTGGCTACAACCCATGATGGGGGAAAAATACATCCTACTCCCACAAATAAAAAAAAAAAAAAAACAAAACAAAACAAACAAAAAACCCAAGAAAACCTAGGTGTTACATAATTAACAGTAATTCCTTAACAGACTCACCCAGACTGAACAATTACATACTTGAAACCAGAAGATCCTCTTGACCTCATTTTAAACCTTCATCTGAATCTCTTACTAATAAACCTTCAAATGAGCTAGATTCACCACTTGGCAGTACCCAACGTGACAGAACTGTTATGGCAAGGTTTCAAACAAACCCTTAGAACAGCACATTTTACATTTACTATTCCATCAGTTTCTCAAATCAGTGCCCTTTGCTTCTATAGGCAAAAGCACAACTCTGAACACCATTTTAAAAATGAAATAAATAATTTTTATAAAGATTTGTTTATATACTTAAAGCAATAGGAAGAAAGACAACTGATAAGGAGGTTATAGTGTCAAAGCTTCCTTGTCACTAACACTACAATTCTCTTTCTTTTCATCTGCAGTAGGAGTCTCCTGCTGGTCTGATGCAGTTGTAGGACTTGTAGAAGTAAGGTCCATTAACTTGCCCTCAATCTGAGTCCATGAAGACATTGATTCATGTACAGTAATGGTGTGTTCCTCCATCTGGCGCTGAAGGCTGTCCATCTCTTGCCTTTGAATGTATTGAGAACAAAGAAAGCAAAAATTAGTAAGCAGAAAACTGCTAAATGCAAGACCAAAACATTTCTTTTCTGTTACCTACTCCAAGACTATCTAAGATATAGCTGTATACAAAGGAAGGAAATCTACAAGAAGCTTAGGAACAGTCTTCTTTAAGAGCAAAACAAATACAATGTGCTTATTATTATGCAAAAACATTAATAGCTGTTTCTGATTTTTTCTGCTGTGTACAATTTAAGATGGACATTTTTAGTTTATTGTAAAGTCTTCTTTCACTATGGTAAGCAAGCACTTACAATGACAGAACATCCTACTGTCCTAAATATAGTCCCAATAAAGAATTAATTTTACAAATCCTTTTTTCCTCATGGTGGCAGCTGGTTTCCTGAAAACATTTTTAAGATTCTTGAATATGGTTTAAAATAACAGGTCATACTTTAATTGCCGGAGACAGCTGTTCAGATTCTTTAGAGGCTCCTTGCTCACAGCTGTTGGTTTCAGCAGTTCTTCCAGCAAGGCAGCAGGCACTGGACAGTCAGGAATCTTGACTGGAGTCACAGGATTGGAAGAGTTATTCTCGCCTTTCAGCTCTTTCCTCTGGTTAAAGGAAAAAAAAAAAAAAAAAAAAAAAGGAGAGTCAGAAATGCAATGAAGTTACTTACTTCATCAATGTCATTTTTCCCACCTAGAAAGAGTGTCAACATCACACCACTGGTGCACATCTGCACTACAGAGCAGGAATCACAGAAACATTCATGTTAGGTTATTTAGGAGCATTAGCAGAGAACTTTCTTGTACTTTGCAACATGTTCTTCCTATTTAAATACCTTCTTCATCTTGCCATGCTTCAGGTCCAACTTCAGCTGCTGGTTTTGCTGCAACAGTGATTTCATGCTGTTCTTCAGTTCAGTCACTTTAGCCTGCAGCATAAACTTATCCTTCTGAGTCACTGACAGGTCTTCCCTCACCATTTCCAACTCAGTCTTGAGGTTCTAAATGGAAAGAGAATCAGTGTGATGTAGAGAAACAGCATAAAAATTCCAGCCAACTAATGTTCTTATAATATTTTCAGTTTCCAGAGGAAAGTAGAAGAAAAAAAACACAAAAACACTGCTGTTTGACACAAATTAGCCATGGCAGAAAATCAAGAGTTTAGGTTAAAAGAAAGTCAGTAGCCTATGTTAGCAGCATAAGGATTCAAGAAATACAAAAGTAACAGCACAGGCAAAATAAAAATTAAAAAAAATGTAAGCATGCTTTTAAAAAATAAAAATATTGTTTTAATTATCCCCCTACAGCAATCAAAATTTCTATCCATCAGAATTGGCTTGATTAAATACCTGCAAGACAACTTGTATCCCTTCTAACTCCTTGTGGCTGCGCTGTTCAGTCATGTCCAGCTGCTGCTTAAGTGTTTCAATTTCTCTTTCTTTTTGTTCTACATCCCATTTCAGGTCTTCCACCTGCCAGAGGGGAAAAAAAAAAAAAAAAAAAATAAAAAAAAAAAAAAAATAAAAATCACTGGACTCATCTACGGGTGCAATCAACCACAAAATCCAATATATATTCTTGTATAGAATGAAAGCCTTCTTAAGAAAACTTAGCAAAGCCTTATTAAATACACTGAATTAAAGACAAAGTCATACAATGCAACAGAAATACAGATAAACACAGTAAGTGTTCACTTTTTACCTCTTGGCTTACTAGAGGCTGTTCACTAAGTTTGTCATCCAGGTTTTTCTGCAGAACTTGGAGCTGAGATCTGGCTTCTGCCAGCTCTTGCTGAAACTGAGATACCTCCTGGGAATGTTTTCCATCCTCTATCCTGCACAGCAAGATTAACAGACACAGCAGTTACTCAATCTGTTCTTTGAAACAAGAACTTCACTGGGTTAGCTAGTTAACTATAAATTACATGACCTGGAGGTGCATGGAACATGATTAAATACAGCTTTGATTGAGGGCTTTGCCAATACATTCACAGAGCAAGAGTTAAATCACAAAAAAGATCCTATGAAAGAGATGGATAAATATTAAATGTTGAAAAAAAAATTTACAAGATCCTTGAGCACTGGTAATAGTCCAAATACAAACAACAGATTATGCAGCAAAAAAACCTCCAAAAAAACCCTGTCAGCAATTTTGCTTTGTTTTGGGAGAAACAGGGTTAAACTTATACCCCTTTTCATGAAGTTCTGATAATTTCTTATAATTTAAGAAAAAATTTTGTATTTGAGCAAACTGAATTTTAATACAGTGTGGAACACAGTCAATAATCAAATTAATCCTCTATGCAGTTCCTCAGGGATGTAAAAAGAAGAACAATAAGAGATATATAAAGTGTTAATCCTTACTAGCAATGCAAAATAGTAGAAGTGTGTGGTGAAAGTGAAATAAAAGCAGATAGTGAAGCCTAAAAACTGTACCTCAGGTCTAACTGAATTATAAAGAGACAAAAATGCAGGTGTTTGCTCAGAGTCCAAACAAGCATCTCGTAGTCAGGTTCTGCTGGGGAACATTCAACATAATCCACCCCGACAGGGCAAACCCCAAAATTCACTGATGTATGGCTTTTCCAGAGGATTTAATTACTGCACTTTTTGAGACATTTACTTACTGCAGCTTGTCCACCTCAGCCTGCAGGGCCTGGACCAGCAGCTCTTTGGCATGGAGCTCCTTCTTGATCTCACTGAGCTCGAGCATCGCTGCCCGGTGGTGTCGCCGGTTGTGGGCTGCGTCTGCTTTGGCTGCTGCTTCCTAACAGGACAAAAAGATACAGTTTTGCTTTGTTTTGTCTCTGCAGGAATCACAAAGGGAGCTTAATGCAGGACACAACAGAGAAGGCATCAAGTGATCTTTCGCTGGCCATCCTGACAGAGCCCTGCAGGAAGCAGTATGTTACAAACCACGGATTTCATTTCAAGATACTTTTAAATCACTTCGTAAGTAGATAAAAGATGAGCATTACCTGCTTCTGAAGGTCTTTAACTTTTAACTTTTCCTTCTCTAGGGAAGCCTGTAGAGCTTGAATAAGTTGTTGCATTTGCTGATCCTCTTCCTCTTTCCTCTTTAGGACAGCCTGAACCTGTAACACATCACAAAAACAAATGCATGTTCTGTGTGGGCTCACTGGAAATAGAAGAAATATAAACACAAGCCAATGCAGGGACTGCAGAACAACTCTGCTGTTCACTGATCACTCTAGCCACACAGTACCTTCAACCTTACAAGCAGCTATGGTTAAATGGCAGCTCATTGCTTATGTCCACATGAATGTGTTACTATTGGAATAAAAATTATTTATCTCAATGAATCCATATGTAACACATATGGATTTTTTTTATGTTCAACTACCTACACTTTTACTATCGCAAATATTGTAGTGCAATTTTATTAATTTTTTTTCTAAATAAAACTGTTTAGTACCAAGTCCCATTTCTGATCTCTTGTTATGCAACACATGGAGAACCCACAGTTGGGATAAATGCACCAACTTTGTATCATATGAGCCAATTCCTTTCTGAAGTTATTACATCAAAAAGTCAAATACCTGTAGATTCAGTTGTACCAAGTCTGCCTCTCTTTTTGCCAGTGCTGTTTCTAGGATATTATTGTGCTCCCTCAAAGCAGCATTGGACTGGCTGAGACCTGTAAGTTTTCCACGTTCATGTTCCAGTTCAAGGGCCAACTTCTTATTTATCTCCTCTAAACGTTTTATCTTCTTCCTGAAGCCTCTAGATTCCTGAAGCTATAGTCAAAGAAAAAGATGAATCAAACATAACCAAACAGCTTCAGGCTCCTATCACAAAAAAATTGTGAGTTAAACTCATTAAGCCTCTTGTTTTTCCAGAGTGGCATTTCCTTTTTCTTTTCTTTTTTAAATGAACATTAAAAAATAAGTTCACTTTGGTATTTTGTCCTGTTGGAAGACTAAAATGTTTGCTAGAAAGAAGAATCCAGTATTGTTCAGGTGCAGGTCCAGAGTAGCTGATATACAGAATTTTTTTGTGCCACTCTACAACTGAACACCATCACCTGGCCCTCAATGTCACTGGGGATCCATGACTCCCAGTAGTTCCAAAAGTTAATGATTCACGTATCCTCACTGTCTCATGACCAGACACAGCTGGTATCTAACACAGGAACCACTCCCCTCTCTCATCCTCTTTCTCTATAGGACAATTGACTCATGAAACCACAAAAACCAGCACAAGGCAACAAAATTTGCAAGTAGCACAGACATGATGTTTTCCTATACATGATTCTGATCTTCACCACTGTTGGAATAAAATTTTTGTACTAAAATTTTTCCCTGTCTCTCAGGCACTTTTCACTGTCATATGCCCATCTACCAAGCAAATTCAAGCAATCACCTCATCCTCAAGTTCCAGCACTTTCTCTCTGTATTCTTCAAGCTCCTGGCTGGTCAGTGATATCACTTCTTGCAACTCTTTTTCCAGCATCAACTTACTGCTGTTCACAGCTCGCAGTTCTGTCTTCAGAGCTTGAATCTTCTCCTAAATACAAAGGGGTCACATGTGCTTAGTGCATCGCCCATCTTCAGGAGTCACTTCTGCTTTGGTTAAAATTTTGCCTGCTTCTCTAGCAAATATGAAATAAGGTGCTAGTGTTTAATTTAGAGGTCTTGCTCAGAGCTTTCGACCTTTGCATCCAGCTACTGGTGTATTTGGTATTTTGCTCCATTGGTTCAAGAAACTGGAGCTTTCCTCAGTAAATTAATTTTCTTATTACAGATCTAACATATGTAAATAAGCTATGGCTACCCTGAAAAGCTTTCAGCTGTCAAAGAGAAAAAAAAGCAGTAAGAGCTAGAATCTTGGAAAATCTTCAGATACTAACCATTAAAAAAATTTTAAATCCCACCAAAAAACCAACCAACAATAAAAATTTCATCAGTAAATCTAGCTTGCCAAATCACCTCTCTCAATTATAGTTAAAGAAGTTCTCAGTGCTCAGACCCCTGACACCATGTTCTAATCTAGCTTTATTTTCTAAATTTTCATCACTTCAGGGTGAAATAGTATTTCAAGACTTATAGCTCTGTCTTTGTACAATGCCAAAGGATATCTGCATACCTGAGCAATCTGGTCATTCCCACCATCAGTAATTTGTGCTTTTAGTTTGCTCAGCTCTGCCTCAGCAGACTCCTTTGCAGTAAGAGATTCCTGCAGCCTCCGACTGAGAATGCTGACTGCATTCTCATAGGCTTTGTGTTTTGCTTTCATCTCCTTCTGAGCACTCGTCAGATCTGACCCGAGACGCTTCATTTTCTGTTTCTGCTCTGTAATGGCCCTGAAATGAAAGGAAAACACCAGGTAAAAATAAAAGCTCCTTGATAAATAGTACTACAAGATTAATTTTTCACATGACTAAACAAAACATCTGAAATCCAAATACGAAAACCAAATGCTGTAGGTCTTTTGTCTGTGCTAGAAGAAAACTTACTTTTTTGCTTCTTCTTGCATTTGTTCTACTTGTTGTTTTAATGCCTGATTTGCCTCAGCAAGAGATTCCATTTGTTCCTTATCGAACTGCAAAGACTTAACAGGAAGGAAAAGGAGATCCATGAGCATAGGAACAAAAGCATGTTTGCTCTGTATGTTTGATTATAAAAGAAAAATAATGAAATTTCAAAATTACTTCTATCTCTAAATATAAACTGCTCTCCAGTTCTCCATGCTCTTCTTCCCTTTTATTTCCTCTTTAACTCTTCTCTCTGAGGCCACAACTGTTAACACAGATGAACAGTGTTTGGATTTTGTTCTCAGATGGGGTTCACTTTAGGACCAAGGAAACTGCTTACATATTAGTCTTCTACCACTCCTGTAGTGCTTCTCCCCACTTACTTACATGAGATGTTACTAAGCAGTCATGCATTTACAGAATTTTGGTAGGTATATGTTGAAATGTCTAGACTATTTTAAATACATAACCAAGAACATAAACATAATGACTACCTTCAAGTTAATTTCCAAAGTCAATAGAGACAGCAGTGTATTCTGGATGTAACACTCCAAGTTCAAAGCCTTACACCTTCCATACCTGCAGGCGTGTTTCCATATCATCTCGTTCTTTCTGCACTGACTGGAGGTGATTTTCTATTTCCACCATCTGCTGGTGGACCTGAGATACTTCCTTCTGTAGTTTTGAATGCTCAGATTCCAGTGACTGTTTTTCAACTTGGATTTTCAGCAGCTCTCGTTTTGTCTCCTTCAGTTCTGAGTCCAGACGCTTCTTCGTAGCTTTCAGCTCACTGATGAGCTGGTCCTTGGAACTCGCATCTCTTCGATAAGCTTCCACCATGACCTTGCACACAAGAGTTTCAAGAGGACAATGTCACTTCTGTTTCAGCTTTGCAAATTTTTTGCTGGTTTACTAGAAAGTATTTACCAATATTCTTTTTGTTTGAGGGGGTGGGGATGCCATACAAACCAGCATCAGCTTCTGTAAGGTATTTACTCTGGTTCAAAGGCTTTTATGCAAGCTCAGATATCAAATAACAGTTCATATTAGTAGTTCATTAAATGAAACACCTCAGTGTTCTCTGCAGTAGGGGATACTCTTCTTCACATTCTTCATGGAAACTGCATTAATTATGTGCCATTTTTAAAAACCAAAGTAATTGTAAAAAATTAACCACCGCATACACACAATTAGTAACTTTTGCCATGAGAGGAGGGCTTAAAACTGTGACTGACAGTTTAAACAGTCTTCCCAAACTTTGATGTTAGGTTTAATAAGCAATCAAGCAGCAAATTAATAGCGCCACCATTATATCAGACACATTACATGTCTCTGATAAACAAGACATGTATGTGCAATGCTAATGACATATCCATTTCAAATTACTGTTTCAAAACTGTGTAAATTCAGAATAGAATTTGCAGTAAAGCATTTATTTACCATCTAATTACTGAAGCAACTATGATTTTTCAAAGCTGGAAGGAAATGACAACACTTAAGGATTTCCAAGTGCTTTTTCAAAAGCAAACCTAATCAACAAACCAAAGAAAGCTCTTCTATGGTGGATCACTTGGCAAACTCCCCAAAGCCCTATCAAAGCATGAACTGGTTGGTGGATCAGCTTTTACGTTAGCTGCAGATAGAAATTCAACTGCAAGTTACACAGTTTCTGTATTTTAATGTCACGAAGTTCTGTGATACAAGAAAATAGATTTAAATATCCTCATCACCTCCCCAGAAGTACCCGCCTTCACTGTAAGAAGTGTATTCCTTGGGTTTGTTTCTCTGAAATTTCTTCGCTTTTGCTTACCTTCTGCTGCAGGAACTGTTCCTTTACTTTCTGAAGCTGTTTTTTGAGGCTGGCATTTTCTTGTTGCAGATTTTCCACCTGCCAGAGGGGGAAAAAGAAGACATTGCTTTATGTGCCAAATGTCATATTATACCTGATTTCTTCAGTGAGCATCTGTCTGATTTGTCACAATTGCCTAATCTAAAAAGGATGCTGTTTCTGACTAAGCATCCCAATGGTTAGATAACACAACATTTTATACAAAAACACATTCACCAGGTCACCACACTGGGAGCCAAATTACTGCACAGGAAAGTGCCCACAGTGCCACAGAAAAGAGCACATTACAAAATTACTTCCCAAACTGTGACCTGTAATCCAAATTGTGTTTTAAAACTGGTAATATTTCAGAAAGATCATTCATTACCTGGCTTGACTTGACTGCCATTTCTTGCTTCAGCTGCTCCAAGATTTGTGATGTTACTTCTGTATCTTCTCCAAGGTGTGCTGCTCCTTCATCAAGTTGCTCTTTACTTGCTTTTGCTGCCTGCAGAGCAACTTCCAACACAATCTTCTCGTTCTGCAAATACTGGATCGTGTCATCTTTAGAAGCAGCATCACTCTGGAACTCTTCTAGCCTGGCCTTCAGTTCATCATACTGTGTTTGCAGGTCATCCAGGGACTGCTCTTTGGTGTGCAGTGTCTCTTGGGTTAGAGTCAATTGCTTCATCAGGTCGAGGTGCTCTTGTTGCAATGATTCAAGCTGCAGATCTCGCTGATGCAAAGTCAGCTTGACCTGACAGGAAATATAAGATTAAATTTATACAAAACAAAGGTTATCTTCACAAAAGCACTCTGATCAAAATCAAGTATTATAATTAATATTTTAGCCAGTAGGAAAAGGTGAAAATATTTTTACCTTTCCTAGGCCATTTCTATTTGCTCTGTTATTGGTATTGACTGCCTTGAACAGCATCTGTTACCTTACAAGCAAAGCAATGACCAGAATTACAAACCTAAAATATTCATAATATTCATTGTATTTGAAAGTTTTACTTGAAAAATGTCTCCACAGTAAATTCAGCATTATTAATACCACATGGAATACAGTACTGAGCTATCACATACTCATGTCACTGCAGCCTTTGACATGCTGCCTGCATAAGGTTACAAGGTAAAGCAGGATCTGTAAGTATAAATGTGTGTAATGATATCCTGACTGCCTAGCAACTTTGAACATGCATCAGTGGTTCTTGTCTATACTTACAAGAATCACATACTGAATTCACTAAAAAAGCCCAGCATTTGGCAAGACAGTAGTTACGAAATTTTCAAAAAGTATTATTACTGACATGTTTTTTTAAAAAGGCCTTTTCACGTTTAACACAATGACTTTAATACACACATCATTTTAGCAGCAACCTTTCAGGTTTTAAAAAGAAGTTTAGAGCTCAGTATCTATTTATTAGTATTTATTAGTTTTTTTCTGCAAAACAAGTATTCCCTTAGAAGTTGATTAACAACAGTCTACCTGTTCCAATTCTTGCTCCAATGTTGCTGCAGAATCAGCCATTTTCTGAAGCTGTTCTTTCTCATCCTCAAACTCCTCTAGTTTTCTCTGCAAGTCTTCTTCCACCATGGTTTTAGCCTCCTGGATCTGCATGAAGGCAGCTTCTTGATCTAACATGTCAGCCTGCATAGAAAAAGCATGGAATCAACTTCTACAACTTCAATGGAGGGGAAGGAGAGGGGAAAAGAAAAAAAAGTAGTAAAAGAGAAAAGTAAATTATCAAGAAAATTTGTAGAAGAAAAACACAAAAATAATTCTGATGTCTGCCTTACACACCTGTATGCCTTTACTGAAAACACCTTAGAATAACAGTGAATGTCTTGCATACTTCTGACAATCTGAATTCCTATTAAATAACACCTTGCCCTTTCTCAGTTGATGATCAAGACATGAAGACAAAAAGTCTTTATTAAAATTAAGCTGTTTGGGAAAATTCTAAACCAAAAGGGATTCCTTGGATGCTGTAGCTACTCCGGAAGCAGTCCTGTCATTTACACAAGCCATCTGTAGTAACACTGCAGATGAGGTGCTTCCACTAACCTGCTGCTTCACTCTCCTTTGAGACTCAGAAGCAGAAATGCCACTCAAAATCAGGGGAATTTAAGGTTCTAAGAGCTTTGGAAGTGACCGTACTGCACTTCAGATTTTACCCAACTTCTCTTAGTGGAGGGAAAGAAGGACAAACCTGATTACTGAGCTATTTCACCCACTTTAGAAAAGCACATTACTGATTTAGATTAACTTCCAATTAAGTTTCCTCTTGAACAAGTTCATGGATGGGCAAACAACAACATTTACATTTGTCTTCACAGTTTAATTAAAAACAAATACCAGAACCGAAAATGCAAGTATCACCTTTGAATGGGAAATATATGGCCTTGTTCCCTCTTATTGTTCATAATACCATGCAAATTTATTTGCTCTGAAATATTTCCTGCTTTTATAATGCAGGATTTGAACCAATTCATAAGAATTCTATGTTACTTTGTCAGAATACCCTTGAATTTGCAAAACAAATATACAACCCCAACAGAACCTAACTCAGAAAAACCATCTACAACCATACCTCAATATTTTGTAGTTGTGCTGCAATACGTTCTTTTTCTTTAATGGACCTGTGCTGGGTTTCAGTCAGCTGCTGAGACAGGGCCACATTCTCTAGTTTGAGATGTTCCAACATCCCTGCTTGAGTCATTTGCCCAGCCTAAAGGAAGGAAAAAAAAAAAAATCGCAGATAAATACCAACAAAACTTCAGAGTTTCAGGAAAAAAAAAAAGTTGAAACTGTGTATGTCTTATTTCAGCTGCTACTTTCATGGTAGTGCAGCAAGGCCATTGTAGAAGGCCACTAGGTTGCCCTGTGGATAAAACTGACCAAAAAAAAAACAAAAAAAAAAAAGGAAAAAAAAAAAAGAAAAAAAAAAAAGAGAGATTCTCAGTTCTCCCACATGCAGTAAATCATAATACCTGTATATTGGCCATCTCACTCTGCAGCCTGACACGGGCCTCCTGTGCCAGGACCAGCTGCTGCTGGTACCACTGCCTCACATTTTGGAGAGATGTGATCTCTGTTTCAGATGCTTTCAGCTTGTTGGTCAGTGTGGTCCGTTCCAGCTGCACCTTCTGAAGCTGGGTCTGCAAGGAAGCCAACTGCTGTCGCAGGTCATGAACTAGAAAAACAAAAATAAAGAACTTGGACTAACACACCCCATTGTGCTATTTCTATGCACACTTTTTCAAGGGTTATTGCTATATTCATAGTTTTTTTCTCTTTTTCCTTTATTCTTGAACAAAAGCACATATGCCTAATTATATAAAGATTGGGTTTTCCTGCCTAAGTGCTAGAATCCAAAGTAATAAGCAGAATAAACTAAATTAATCACTTCTGTAAGCATTCACAGCTCCATGGAGGTAGAAAATATTAACTAACTAAACATCAGGAAGTAGGTGTCCTGGCACGTACAGTCATCATTACAAATCAGCATTTGTACAATTTTCCAAAAAAACAACTAGGCCACTGTCTGGACTAAATATTTATGCCTCCCTCTCCAAGCTGGCAGTGGCAGCTTGCAAACTGTGACACCTCTGTGACAAAAAATCAAAACCAAACATCTTAAAATTCAGGCCAGTTGATTAGCATGATATAAAATAAACACAAGTTTAAATTTCTTCTTATTCCTGGACTTCAGAATCAAGCTGAAATAAAATTATTTCTGGAACAACAAATTTTAAAGACTGACATTTACATCATCCCACCTGTACTGTCTCTGGTGAGAACATTTTTTTGCATATCTTCAACCTTCTGCAGGAGTCTCTGGTACTGCTCCTCTGCTAACTGCAAATCATTGTTTGAAGAAGCCAAACTGGCATTCTTTGCTTCCAAGGCATTTTGCAGGTCAGCCATTGCTCGTTCCAGATCCCAGCAAGACTGCTTTAATGTGGCCACTTCTGAGCTCAGGGATTCCTGCTTCTGCTGGCTGCTTTGGCTGTGCTCCATCTGTGCCTGAAGCTTCATGTTCAAAGCTGCAAGTTGGGCTTGTAGCTCAGTCTTCTCTTTGAGAGCCTGAATGTGTCCAGAAAAATCAAAATACAGGAGTCTCATGAAAAAATATATTAATGGTTGACTAAAAAAGATGCCCACCAAAATGGCTTTGATAAGGCAAAGACCTTTACTTGTTTGTAAAAAATTCTTTTTAAAGCAACACCTCACCTATAGGGTATTTCAAATAGTCAAAGAAACTAGAGGAAAGCACATCAAGATACAGAGCGTTGTATGTCAGTAACCACATCAGGATGTTTTATAAAACACATATTTCCACACTTTAAGGAAGAACACTTTCTGTTTGAAGTGCTATACCATCAATTAAAACAAAGAGAAAATACTTATAAAGACATTGCTAGCACTGCTCCGGATTTATTGTCTCTTTTAATTTGACTTTAAAAAAAACATACAAACCCCCCACTTTTTTTCTTTTTTTATTAAGTAATCTTTGAAGACTTTACCAGCTTTATACTTATCCTCTTCAGCATCTGTATTGGGTTTACATGGCAAAATTTTGGTACTGGGGGTCTACAAGGAGTTGTCCCTGTGAGAAGCTGGCAGAAGCTTCCCCCTTTTCCAGTGGAACCAAGGCCAGCTGGCTCAAAGATGGACCCACCACTGGCCAAAGCTGTGCCCACCAGTGACAGTGGGAGTGCCACTGGGATGAGGGATTTCAGAAGGGGGAACGAAAAAAGCAGAAGAGCAACAGCAAAGATAAGAAAGAAAACTGTGAGAGAAACAGCTCTGCAGACATCAAGGTCAGTGCAGAGGGAGGGGCAGGAGGTGCCCCATGCTCTGGAGTTGAGATTCCCCATCTCTCTGTCCTTATCTCAACCCATGAGCCTTTCATTGTTGTTTCTTCTCTTCCCTGGCCAGCTGAGGAGGAGAGGGACAGAGCAGATTTGGTGGACACCTGACATCCAGCCAGGGTCAGCCCACCATGGCATTCTTGTAAAGTACTTTATTCAACAACGTTTTTACAAAACAGAATTCCACAAGTAATGAGTAAGAGGTTCTTGAAAATTAAAATATTATTTTGATTCGCTGAATACAGAATTCCAAATTCATCTTCTACCTGATTAGCCTCTAGTGAGAGTGCTTCTAGTTGCCCTTCAAGTCTCATCTTCTCCTTCATAACCTGCAGCATCTCGTCATGAGTTCCTGCGATAGAGCTTTCCATAGAAACACTGGAGACAGAGACAGCACAAGCACAGTTACAGGGTTAGAATACAACATTCATCTAGTTGAAGAAAAGCGACTCTGAAATTAAGAGGTACTCAGACTCCATGTGGTTTAGACTGTAGGACATTTTTTCTGGTTTTATGATAGATCCAGAACACAGTGTAACAAGCTCTGTTAAAGAGAAATAAATTATATTCATGCTACGGTTTTATACTTTAGTTTCCTGTACTTGCAGCAACTAGAATCTAGTGTGGCACCATATATCTGTTATTTTACAGAAGTGCAATCACTGACTTCATCATATTCTGTCTTTTCAGATCCCATTGTAAGCAGACAACTGGACATGGTGGGATCACAAAACCTGCACAATTTTTCTTGTAGCTGTCTGCTTTAATGTGCCTGAGAAATACCAACAGCTGCTGCAAAAGAAGGAAGAACAGATATTTGGCATAAGAGATTCCTTATACTGATTCTTTGCTTTACAGCCAAGGCATCTGGAGAAAAAGATCTTCTCTCATTACCATAAGAAATACATCTAAGCCAGAAAACTCATCAGCAACTGATTGTACACCTCAACATCTCTGGGCACGACACTTTATTCCAACAAAGCAGGAGGGGAGGTAATTTCAAAAGTAGGATTTATAAAATATCCATCTGCAGACAACTGGTAAAAAGCACACACTGCTAAGGGCTTCGCCAGTCACACACTTGCTTTCTGAATCAGTTTAATAACTGTCATATATACATAGGCTTGGGAGACTAAATCTCATTCTCAAAGGGCTGAAGAGCATAGCTAGGACAAGATTTTTGGCATTTCTTAACTATGTGAGGTTCTGAAAGGTACCTACATAGATTATGAAAAGGACAATACTAAATATCACTGAGACATCAAGTCTACACTTTCAGACTTTCTAGACCAAGGTGCATGAGTGATTCGGTGAATGAAGTCTTTCTATATAGGCAGAAACAACTGCTTGCAGTACATTTAACACAGCCAGTGGCAAAAATATCCTTCTCTAAAGATATACTTAGTAAATAAGTACTCAAGTGAAGTGATCTCTCAGATTCTTTTAGAATTTGTAAGCTCCTAACAGACTCAGTCACAGTGTAAGTTAAAACTGGATCTAAAGCTAGTAGGAGGGAAAACTAATAGGCTGCCTATTCCAAGAAAATATCATTAACTAACAATAGATCATTCTTACCTGCTAGAAATACTGTCTCTCCTGCTCCGTACCTCTCCATTAACTTCTTGCTCTTGGGCCTGATGCTCCACTGCTGCAGCCTGCAGCACCTCACTGATAGAAGGAAATTGTCCCATTGCTTCAGGATGTATCTTCTGGCCATTTATTGTATATGGAGTATCCTGCTTGCCTTCTGCATTCTGTAAACTGCTATACAGACCTTTCCCTGACACACTGCTGTAGGTAGAGCTGTCACTCTCATTTCCATCCAGCCTCATTCCCACTTCACTCCCATCAATCTCTGAAATGCTGTCTCCTGCCAAGGAAGAATTCTCTACTCGATCATCCACATCAGAGGGCAGACTGATCTCAGAAACAACTGATGTTGGACCACTTCTGCTTTGCATCAGAGCCCCCCCAGATACATCAGTAGCCACAGAATTCCCAGCAGCACTTTGAGTATCTGAATCTTCACTTCTGTAGTCAGCCAAGGACCGGATCTTGCTGGCCTTAGATTTTGCACTTCTTCTTTCTTTTGAGGATGCTGGAAGTCCCAAACTACCCAGCTTTGGCCCCCTGGGAACACTGGTCCGCAAAAAAGAGTATTCTTTTGTCATTGCTACAGTGCTGGCTCTTGGCAGGATTTCTGGATTTAACATCAGCTCAGGATCCAGGGTGCTGGAGGGACGGGTTTTGGATGTAGACTGACTCGACTAAAAGAAGCAAAGAGGCAATAAATTCCAGAACATTAACTCTGAAATAGCATCAAAGGCTTATTTTGCTGTAACTTAAGATATAAAGCGCTACGCTTTTACGCTGATATTAAACATACATCCTTTCACAACAAGGTAAATTATATCAGCAATCAACCCTACCAAGCTTCAGTATATAGCTGCTGAAAATGTTCATGTGAGACTCTGAAAGGTAACTGAGAAACACAGGAAAATTTGAACATTCAGGTTACTTTAAGTTTAGTGTCTGTTTTTTCCTCCCCTATTTTAAGTAGCACAAAATGGTACATTACTGATGAGGTCACAGAACCAAGTTTTGCCTGTCTAGAAGAAAAAAATGCTTTCCCTCATTTGAGAAAACTACTGAAAGTTTTAATTCAGGGCACAGAAATGGCAATGTATTCAAGCCTCTCTACAAAACACAGTCTAGAAGATGTGTTGTGTGGTACTCACTCTTTCTTGGTGTCTCTTCACTCGGTATTGTTTGAGCTGTTCTTCCAGACGCCTCCTTGCCTGAAGTCTGATTTGTTCTTCATTTTCCAAAGGCAGTGAAGACTCTACTGAGCCTGTAAGGGAAAGGTATCTTCACAGTCAAACAGAAAACTTCAACACAGGCAAAAGGCATGCAAAAGGTAGAAGCCCCTTCTACCACCAGCAACATGCTTCATGCTTAAGCAAGGAACGAAAGGAAAGCCCACTGACATGCACCTCAAATGACCCTCTTCAAATATACCCTTGTGTAAGCACTCATAAAGCCTGTGGACTTCCACTGCTCAGTCTGCAAATGCTACAGCTCCTCCACAGATATAAGACAAGAGATTACAGCAAGAAAAAAAATACTGCTGTCACTTAATCTCAGCTTTTCTGCATTTCTGACAGTACTAAAATTATAAAACTAAGCAAGACTTACACAGTCCATTCATTCCCTACTAGTAGAAAATTCTTCCCTAGATAATACATTTTCTTACCTTTTATTAACTCACATTAAACCTTTTGTATAGTAAGACTTTTAGAAACCTTAATATAAAGGCTTTCCTTTCTCCCCCTTTCATTGCTCTTCTTTCCTTTATTTCTTAGCTTAAAATCATCTGGTTCTGCTGTTCTTTTTTTTTTCTTAATGTCACCTGTTACTCCTAATAATCAAGAAGATTAGAATAGCTTCAGCCCCAGAAAGCGTGAATTCCCCTTCAGCAAAGAGCCAGTTTTAAATGGTAAGGCACATGCCTTAGCTGCAACAGAGGGTGGTTTACTGAAAGAAAATGAATTGTAGTTCTAAGTAATTTTATTGCGAAAATGAAGTTTAGTTCAAGCTTAAATGATGTTACAGGAGTCCAGAGCCAGGCTCAAAGTAAAAAGCTTTATGCAGCAAGAGAAAGCAGGGGCACCACCATAAACAGATGCTTACACAATTCAGTTTCTTGCATGGGAAGACTTAGTTTGAGAGACTGCAAAGCTTCTTTTCTAAGAGCTATGCCCTCAGCACTAGTTCCCTGAGACTTCCTTAGGCTGTCATGGAAACCAGTCACACCTGGGGATGACTCTTCACCCTGCTCACTGCTGGTAGGATCAAAAGACACAGGAGAGTCCGGGCAGAGCGACTCTGGCCCATTCTGGCAGGCATCCACTGTGCTGTTTATCTTCAGACTTCCCTCTTCATTGGGCACTTCATTGATGTTATTACTGGCAGCTGGAAAATAAAGTTTTACTGAGCTACACTTCCAAGCCACCTCATTCATCTTCACAGCTCCACCCAAATACAATGCCAGCACTACTGCCTTTACATTGTAGGAATATGGAAACTGCTACTGACAGGAGAAACTTCATAGCAGATTTTTGATTCTCTCCTTTAAAAGACCAGAACAAGTACTTTTCATTTGCTTTACTATGTTGCCCTCAAAAGTTATCATATAAAATATCTTCAAAACTTCACAGAGGTTTTTAAAACCTTCCTACGTTTAGAAGCATGAAAGAGAGTGTAAGGAACTCTGAGGGGCAATCTACTACAAGGAAGCCTCAGCAGCTGCAGGCCTGTGCTGAATGATTCAGCTCTTTGATGTGCAGCTGGGCACTGGGAAGACAGCATCCACCATCTCAATTCCCAGCCTGGCCCAAGCAGTTTCTCAATTTTAAACAAGAGTTTACATTTTTTTCCAAATAGGATATCTTCCTCAAAAGTGCAGTAACAAAGCTCATATGTATCAAAATAATAAAACTACCAATTAAAATGCAATTAAAGAACCACTTCAACACCAATTTTATCCCCACTTACTAATAATTTTGTATTCCGGCAGGAAAAAAATGCATATCCAAAACCAGATAAAGATTTCACAGGTTTATACTCTGGATTTCTCATACATTTCTATTTCACTTGACTGGGGACTACTCACATTTATGAACCTGCTGTCACAAAATACCTGTGTATCCAACTTTAAATTAATTACTATAGATCTCAAATGAGCAGAGCACTGAAACAGACACTGCCTTTCTGTTCGTTCCCACACCACATTATCACTGAAGTAACTGGAACTCACTAGACTAATATGCAAGCTTTAGGGATTTTTTTCCTAAAGATGGTGGAAAATATTTAACATTTATGATCACAAAGTATTTGCAAGTGCAAAAATCAAGTTCCCACCTCTACAGTGCACCTTCCCTCAAGCCAGCTCAGTGTGAACCAGCACAGATGAAACTGAATGAGGAAACTGAGTTTGGGTGGAAATATAAAGCTTTCAGACTTAGGCTGCCAAAACCCATCAGCTCTAAGATTTGAATCAAAATACTTTTGAGTATCTTATTTGTCATGTAGACAATACTTCAGGCCATTTAGCCTTAATAATTTCTCTGATTTAGAACATTGTGTCATCACAAAAACAGTTCCAGGCATGATTGAAGAGGTGGGTTCAACAAGGATGTAAAGGAGGACAGAGGGAAAGACTGCTTTTTAATGACTAATATTTTAAAACTAGAACACTGGGAAAACCAAATTTAAAATAAGTGTTAATGCTAAGAATAGCCACAAGAAGCCAAAAATAAGATCTCCAATCAGAAATATTGTTTCTGCCCATCTCAGAAAGCATCAGCATTATACTTTATTCACATTTTTTTCTTCACAACAGTGAGTGGTATACATATAACAAAGGGATGCTGGAGCAAAATTCTGGAGGAATGATTTCCTGGCAACTTCCTAAGGCCAGGAGACACTCAGAATCTAAACACTCCTTGAACTAAAGTAATTTAAAGGCAGTAGTGTCAATACAGCTGCAGTCTTTTTAGAACAATGGGCAAGGAGATGCAACTAGAATAAAAACAGTAGAAAGACAAACTACCTATTTGTAAGCCATTATTTCATTGTCCAACACAGGAGATGACAGGAACGTGTGATCTCCAGCTCCATAAAAGATGAGTGAATCATCACCTAACTACATTCTGCCACTCCGACAACGGGCAGTGTAAGAAAAGCAAATAAAGTGTCAGGGCCTCCTCTGTGCTGCCTGTGACAAGGTGACAAACCTGTGGTACCAGAAGGCTCCAACCTCATCACGTCACCTGCTTTTACACAAGGAACCACTGTGTTTTTGTGTATCTATGCAGCCACAATGTACACACCTCTCCACCCAGCCACCCCCACACCCTTATACACCAACAGATCCTCAGACTCCTGCCAGGGAAACATGGAGATTTCAATTCAGTGCAGGGGAAATACTTTCAAAATGAAAACAGTTAAATACTGGAATGGGCAGGGAGGCTACCGAACCTCCCTCTACAGACACTTTCAGAATTCAACAGACAAGGCCCTGACCAACCTGATCTTGCTCCAGAACTAGGTGTGCTCAGTGCAGCAGGTTGGACTAGATAACCTGCACAGCTGCCTTCCAACTCAAGTTTGATTCTATAATCTACTGAGATAGTAGACTCTAAATTGTTTCTCATAAATAGCTGCATTATTATTTTATTATAGAGCTTATCTACATATAAAAGTTACTTTGAGATAAATTGCAGAGTACATGCCAACATATCTTTCATAAAGGGAAGCAGAGCCAGACATTTTGGGTTCTGCCCAAGTGATTTAATTTATTAGGAAGATTTCTTCTGCCAGAATAAAGTACTCCAGTCACAAGCTTACTCTGGAACAGTCATTTCAGAACTGATCCTTCCAGAGAGTTTCAGGTGTACACTCTTGGAAACATTATCTGAAGAGTAACACCCTGAAAAACAAATACTTGTCTGACAGCTGATAGTATTTAAGTTAATAGTTTGGTTTTGCTTTCAAAAGAACAAGTTCTACAGCTAAAACAAACCAATTTTGCATACACACAGAGCTATAGACTTCACCAAACTTGCTTAAAACTGCTGTACAAGAAATTCCTGACCTCAAGGAAAAATCTTGTCCTGAACAGTAACACAGATAATTATATAAAAGCCTGGGTAAGACTAGGAAATTAAGTGGTGTATATAAAATAACTTACTGTTAATGTCATCTGCAGTAACTAGCTGTGACTTGGCTTTACAATCCAAAAGCTCTTCAGAGCAGCTGGGAGCCCCAGTACTGCTTCTGCTCTCCAGGTGAACATCCTGCTGGACAGATGAGGAGTCCATGGTAAAAATGATCCAGATCTCTGGAAAGTTCTTCTTCTCAACAATTTGCCACCAAATGAACTACCAAGTCCTGTTTCTCTCCATCAGCAAGAAGAGCATCAAGATGTCACACAGGAGTACAGTTCTGAGCTGTAGAGCTGTTAGCTTGCAGCAGGCAGCTGCTAACTCCACATCATGGGAACGGCTCACAGCCAAAGTCGTAATCACCAAGGAGCTGCATCCTCTAGAAACAAAATACAGTGAATTTACAAACATTTACTAGAGCTCTGAAAATATGAGTTAAAAGTAAAGTAGTGCCCACAGACAACACCAGGACATGCAGTAACAACAGAGACAATGAAATACAACCAAGTATCCAGATTTGGGGATAAAAAGTGATCTGTTTATGCTCACTATTTTAGTAGCACATGTACACTGCAGAATGATGCAACAGATAATATTTAGCAAGACAGATGATTTAATATTTAGCAAGAGAGCTGATTTAAAACCATTGTCCCTGTTAATGGAAAGATCTCTCTGGCTCTGCTTTAAGAACAAAGCCAGTATCAGAGTAGTATTCTCCTCTGTAAATTACAGTATATACATGGAAACATGCCATTTATTTCATTTAAAGAAGTGAGTTTCAATATATTTTGTTAAAATGAACTATGGAATTCAGATTTACTTTTTTTAAAACTAAATTACATCATTACTGTTTACTTGTCCGCAAAATAACAAGTATGAATCACTGTACAGACTCAACTACTCACTGCAGCACAAGCTGGCAGTCAGAACAAGGCCTGGGCTGCAGCTCAACATTCTCCTTCTCCTATGCCAGCCAAGAAAAGGATTTCCAAACATCCAAACACAGTTTAGGGGATTTGTGTATGATTCTTCAGGTATTCAGATCTAACCTGGGGGATGGGGGGGGGTGGTGGTGGAGAAAGTCAAATCAGGAATATTTTGACTGCATTTTTTACATGAACACAAACATTTTGAACAACATTCCTTCCATATCTCCAGAGAGCACTTGTGTAACTGGTAGTGTGCCACACTGCCCCGGTCACCCTGCAACACCACCATCACTTCCAAACTGCTACTGAAGCACCAAACAGCTCAGGGCACACAGGAAAACACGGTTATGTAGGCGACCCTGGCAGAGGTGAGCTGTGAAGGAACCAGAAACCTGCAGCACCTTTCTAAACAAGAAACTTCCACCAAAAAAAAACTCCACCAAACAAAAAAAAAAAAAAAAAAAAAAAAAAAAAAAAAAAAAGAACACTTTCACTGTGATTTGTTAATTTTTAAAGATTTTCAGTATAACAAAGCTGTCAATAACATTTCTAGAACTGCCACTGCACAGCAAATAGATGCTACACGACAGGTTACCAAGAGAAATTACAGACAAAAGAGAAGCAAGATTTTGGCTCTATACACCTTGTCAAAATCCAGCCAACACGAGACGGTTTGTTGTCCTTGCCATAAAACAAACGTTTAAATGATCAAGGTGATGAAGAATGGCTTTTTCCGGTAAAACCCATTCCCAGTATTAAACAGCAGAGTATTTTGGCCTCAGAGTCCTTTCGTATCCCTGTGTTGCGCACAAGCAGACACACACACACACATAGACAGATGTAGGCAAGCCACGGGAACACAGCAATAACCCCACAGCGATAGAGCTGTACAGAATTCACCGACTTTGCTTAAAACACGACCAACCAGAACGACAACGAGTCCCGGTCACAGGCCGGAGAGGCACCGGCACACACGGGCGCGGGGTCCCCGGGCCGGGCACATCCCTGGGCACCGGCAGAAGCAGCGGGAGGCCCGGGGCCGCAGCCCGCGGAGCCGAGCCGAGCCGAGCCGAGCCGGGTCGGGCCGGGCGCTTCCCCGCTCCCCGGCAGCTCCGACCGCCCCGCGCCCTCCGGCCACCCCCGAGCCGCCCCCGCCGCCCCCATCCCGGCTAGTCTCCCGCAGACCTGGGGCCGCCAGCCCGGCGCCGGCTCCTGCCCGAGACGTGGCGCTGCCTGCGCCGGGAAGGGGCGGGCGGGGCGGTGCAGCGCGGTTCTCCCTCCGCCGCCGGCCGGGCGCTGGCGCTGCCGAGCGCGGGCCCGCGCGGGGCCCCACGGTTCTGCCGGCCCCGAGCCGCCGTCCAGCGGCCCCCGCGGACACAGCCGAGGCCGAGGCCCGGGCGCTCCGAGGCGGCGGCGGCGCCGCGGGGCCCGTGGAGAGGCGGCGGCTTTTGCAGACGGACCCTTCCGGCAGCGCACGGAGGGGGAGGAGGGAGGGACGGAGGGGGAGCGGCTCTCGGGCCGGGCTGCCTCAGCGCCCGCCCGGGGCTGGGCCGGGGCTCCCTGAGGGGCGGGGGCCGACCGGATCCTCAGTCGGAGCCCTGAGGCTGGCGCCGGCTTCCGTAAATTAAAGTTGTGCATAAATTAAAAATGTAAATCTCTTTGTGAAGGTGGTGAGCCCCTCGCAGCCCTGTGTATCTCCGTCATGCGTATTCCTGCATTGTCTTCTGCACGGTCTGAGTCAGGAGAGTTCAGTGACGTCCTGTAAATGCCAGGTTTTCAGCATTCCCGATGGCCCTTTCCTCATGAATCGGTCCTCAAAGGTTTTTAGCGTCTTTCTGGGGCCGGGCATCCCACAGGTCCTCTAGGGTTCTGGGAGCTGGTGTATCGGAGCACGTAATTTCATAGTGAAAGCTGCTGCTAGCGTCATACTGCCACCCTAAATATAATTGCCAGGCAAACAGTGTCCACCAAGTATTCCTCTGTTATCAACCTTTACAAATGATCCTGATTATGAACATAAATCCTCTGACCTGTTCCTGTAGGAAGACAGGAGGCTGTTCCGCAAGTCAGGAGGGTTCATAAACTAAAACACCAGCATATTGTTTGATCTGCAAGCCTGTTAACCGAGCTCCTGGATATTGCCAGCAACTGGGTGTTTTCCTGCACACATTACACAGCCCTCTAGGCATTATTTGGGAGAGACCATTACTTTACAAGCCAAGTCAGGAAGAGGACTGTTCTCAAGTGCAAATATGAGAGAGGCTCCCAGCACGATGATCAGACATATCCAGAGTAAGTGGATTCATGGGACAGCCTCCTGCCGTTCTGCAGTCTGAGCCATATGCTGGTATGAATGGGCAGTCCCGGGCTGGGGCTCAACACCAGTGTCAACTGAAGTTTGACCTTACTGGCTGCATGCATGTTTGGCACTGAACTTATAAACCACATGTGGGATTTGAGTGTGTGAAGCGGAGCTGAGTGAAAGAGAGCAAGGCTCTGCTGAGATATGAGAGGAAACACTGAGAACTGCATGTGTGAATGAGTGCTTCAAATCTTTAGTAGTGACCTTCACTGAATACTCTTGCACAGAAGATGTCAAAAACAATACGGTGAGGAAGACTTGAATGCTTGATCTTCATTTGATCTGGTTTTGATTTTTTTAAGAATGTAAAAGCTTGGAGTTTTGCCTCTTGCAGAGAAAAAAGCCAGAAAACAATAACTAGCAGAGAACTCAATTGTTGAGTCACTAAAGTAGCTGCTCTTTTCAGTTGGGATGTTTGTCTATGTTTGCTTCTTGACTTTGATCCCATCTCTCTAGAACAATATGATGCTTGGGTAAAGCTCCAAAGTATCTCTTTTTTACTTACTCTGCCACATAGCACCAAAGCCCCAGCTACAGGAATAGCCACTTATTTGGAGACTATTGTCTAAGCATGGTAGAAAGCTGCAGCAGGCTTAACCAGGCTGCCTGAAAGAGAAAGGGAATCCTTCATACTGAAAGATGTCTATCATCAGTAATGTAATTATTAGTACAAAAGAGGAATGTCGTGGTAGTTGTTTAAAAAGCCAGAAAAAATGTCAAACACTACAAACACTATCACAAATGAGGCCTTTAAGAGAAGGGATTCCTGTAAATTTGCAGGAGACAACTTGTGTAAACTGCAGTCTCAGTTTCCAGCAGTGAAAAAGCCCATGGCTTATCCCAAAGCCTGTTAGAGTTCTTGTTGCAGAGCACTCTTTAATTCTTTGGGAAGAAGAATTAAATTCTTCTGAATTCTTCTTTCAGGAAGAAAGATCAGAAGGTACCACAACAAATTCTTTAACCACAGCCAGCTGCAGCATTCTCTCACCCTGCAACTAGACTGCATACAGGAACTATCGTGCTGCCTTCTTGCCAAGTGAGCTCTGCCAGACCTTAATAGAAATTGAATTTTTCAGGAACCCACAGGGCCTTGTTCGTAAAAGGAGAATTTATTCATCTTTCCTCTGAGAAGAAAGGGAAAAAAAAGGGGGAAAAAAAAGGCATATAATTACCATGGAATACTGGTCATTTGTAGAGTTCCTCCTGTCCAGCTGGCTAATTCTGTAACTCACTGCATGTGTGAGAATTGCACTAGTGAAAGAAGAAGTGTCAGGTAGGAGAGAAAGGCTCCATACTCTGCAGGAGCAGAGGGTGGCACTCTCTGCACAGCACAAAGCCCATGCGTGGTGCTTTCTACTTACAGCTTTTATAGCTACAAACACATTTTTCTAAATATTTCCTTAGGGAAGTTCTTGCTCTCTAACCACTGACAACACAATGTTCCATTTCCCTGTGCTTACTGCATGTTTTTCTGCTTATTTATTTCTGTTATTTGGTGTCACTCAGTCTGCAAAATCTTCATCAAAAAAAGAAACTTGTGCTAACCACATAAAAATAGCTCTATTACTGGTAGATTGCAATCAGACTCAGGCATCCAGCTTACCTCTCACACCCACTGGGCAAAAGCATAGTTTTATATTAAATGCAGACAATGGAACTAGAATGCAGGTCTTCAGAAACATGCTTTATTAAACATTGTCTTAATATTTAATTTATTTATTCTATTTACCCATAAATTGTATTTATATATGTGAAACATTTTTACAGCATTATACCTAAGCAATTCTTAGCGTGTCTGTTCTAGCATGGACAAGTATTTAAAATGTTACTTTCCTGACTCATTTCTATAAACAGTAAGACAGATGCAACAGTGGTGTGTCTGATATAACAACATAGCTCCAAATGGATTTAATCAACCTTTACTATACCTAAGAGAAGGCTGGGAAAGCATAAAAAGCCATGCTGTGTAACCATAAGGTTTGCAGATGGGAGCTCTTGCGTACAGAGAATAAACTAAGATTTAAGGCCTTGTTACTCTTGCCAATACCCTCCTCCTGTTTAAATTTGGATTCAGTTTCGTCAGACCAGCTGTTTTGAAAAACAGAAACTGCTAAGAGCTGCATTAATTTCTGTGGCATGTTCTACAATAGTCTCTCTGGGCCAGGAGAGTTACTTTTGGTATCAGGATGCCTTACATATTCCAGGAAATTAATTCAGAAAGTTCTCTTTCCATGTATCTCTGTGTGTGTGGTAGAGAGAGAGTTGATGGAAATTACTGAGTTTTAGTGGTTTCAAGCTTAGCTTTCCCGCAATAAATGATTTTTGCTGCCAGTCTGGAAGCAGTAAGTTTCTAGTTATTTTTTTTCCTGGAAATTACTTTCCCAGCCTGGAGCTACTGGTTAAGAAAGTGCTGCCATTACACACACAAGTCCTATCCACTAACTTCATAAATGTCACTATTCTACTAAAATTGGTGCTTGCTTCAGCATTTCAAGAGCTCTCAAAATGGCACAGTACAATAGAAAATACTGTCCTTGGAAAGACTTGCTAAAAGAGCGTGAAAACCTTGAAGTTTACAACAGGGAGTTCAAAACAGAGAACAGGACATTTACTTTCTTAAAGATGTCTCAATGATTGTGGAAGAGGCTTGGCCTTTGTTCAGGGATATGCGCAGTTGTGTCCCCTGTATCTCCCCTTCCTGATGTGTGGTGAGAATGGGCTGCAACTCTGATCTGGGCTGTGTGGCAGCTCTATGAGATGTGGGGCTGTAAGGAGCGTGAGACGGGGAATAAAGATTAGGCAGGAAGCAAAGTGCCTTTTGCCCTTCTGTCCTTTCCTGATCCTTCCAGTAAATCTATCTGCAGTCTCCCCCCAGCTGCCTGACACATCTAACAGGTAGCTGTGACGCTGGGGGAAGGCAGCTCACCTGGAAGAAGTTTACAGCTGCCGTTTGCAAGCCTGGCTTCATGGTTGTTACCTTCAGTGGGCAGTCAGTCACCTTTTGGACCTGTGTTTGTGTGGTACATGCCTTTGCATCATACCAGGCAGAACAAGGTTAAGAGCTGCATGTGCAAATTTTGCAGCAATTGAAATTATTTATCATATTATTATCCGTTTTTGTAGTAATCGTTAATGAGTTGTGCTGTGCTGACTAGTGTGGGAAATTGTTCATGCCCATACAGAGTCCTCCTGCCTGCTCAGGGAAGGAGATCATAAATATAAAACATAATCCTCATTAAAAATATGGCTTGAAAGGGTCAACAACCTGAGCTGAAAATACTTTATGAGCAGACTACTGTACGTTTGATCTTTAATTCTAGATGCTAAGTCATTGCTAAGCCATAGTGATGAAGTGTGGTGTAGACAGGTTCTGCTAGCAGAGGGATGCTGAGATAAGGGAACAAAGATATACTGACAGAGTTTGCAAGGCCAACAACAGGGCAAACACAAACATGAGAAATCAGCATACAGTTATGTCTGTGCTACATGTTCAAGGTCGTACAGCTTGGAATGGCAGCATAGCCCCCAGAGCACCCTTTTTGCCTCCAAAGGATTATGGGTGCCCGCACTCAGATGACCCCTGGAAAGGAATCCAAAAACAGGGTTGTAAGATCTTTAAAAAGAGAGCTGCTAGACTTGGGCTTGTTCTTTCTCTTTTATTTAGATATTTTTATATTATTTTCCCAGCAATGTCCAAGAAAAGAAAAAAATCAGGTTTGAATACCCTTTTCTGCCAGCTAGTCCTTGACATACAATTCCTCAACAACTGTGCATCAGCATAAGGAAAAGGCAAATGGAATCTCTGCATTTACTTCTGTCACACTAAGCCTCATGTGGAAAAAAAGTAGATTTCTTGTTTTGGGGATTTTTCAAAGCTTAACTTACATTTATGGTGACATGGCTCTGAGATTTAACTGTGAGCGTTGAGAAAAGCAGTGCGCCATAATGCTGTGCTACAGAGACCAGACTGCCCTTCAGGCAGAAGTGTTCTGCTCAGAAAAACCCTCCTGCCAAGGATGCCAAGTGTCCTGGGTTTTGTGTTTATTCAGAACAGATAAAATGTAGTTATAAATTCTCTGATATATGCTTTTTCATCTGTCAGGTAACTCAAATAAATGTTACCCAGGAGGAGCAAATTGTAAATTCAAACACAAGCAGTCACAGTAAATAACTGACAAGGTCAGAGTCCAGGAACACCCTTTACAGAGTTTGCCACAAAAAATGAAGGGTGAAATAAAAATTGGTCACACAAAGAATTATTTGCATCTTCTGCTTTCAATAAGTGCAAGTATAAACAAGCCAATTAAGCTATCAAGACATTCCTTATGTGTCCTTCCATAGAAGGGCCACTTCTAGATCAGCAAATGTAAATTTCCCAGAGAGGCAGTGTGGTCCCTGTGGGCAGTGAGCAGAGTCCTGTCCCTGAGCCTCCCTCAGCCTTAGGCTAATCATGTTGTTACTTTTTGTAGGTGTCCAATAAAGGCTAACAGACGGCTTTATCTCACAATGAGATGGAAGGATTAGGTGGAGATCTGTTTCACTTCTTTGGGATTCAAGCATTATCTCCTACAATCAGGACATCAAACCCATGGAGCAGGTGAATGGGCCTGGACTGGACATGAGGTCAGTGCCAGGATGCATTCAACACAAGACT
Source organism: Cinclus cinclus (assembly GCF_963662255.1). Taxonomy (NCBI): domain Eukaryota; kingdom Metazoa; phylum Chordata; class Aves; order Passeriformes; family Cinclidae; genus Cinclus; species Cinclus cinclus. The sequence goes on along the minus strand of NC_085062.1, from coordinate 6,898,012 downwards.
GCATTTATGAAGGAAAAAAAAAAAGTTTTCTTTGACACCAGCCCTACAACTTCATGCTTGTTATATGCACCCACTTGGACCCCAGCTGAAGGTATTATCCATTTTTTCCCACTGTCATCTGACACTCACTGCAGGATGTGGTGTGAGTGGGGTACAGGAGAGTATAAAGTAGACAGCTGCATAAGAAACAAGGAGTGTCCCTTGCCTTCTCATCACCTTCAGAAAGGTTAAGTGGCTGCTGTACCCTGACTGCTTGTTTTTGTGCGGGTCCTGTGCTTTAGGCTCCCCAAGATGCCCATGAATATTCTTTTCCTGTCCATTGCTTCATGTTTAGATGAAGCCGGGATGCTTTCAGCTGCTTGGAAAGACCTGAGCTCTTTTCCTATGTCCCATTCCTCACACCGTTCACTCCCCTGCCTGGGCTCCAGGGTCTGGCAGGGGACTGGAGCAGCGGCCGGGTGCGCTCCTCCGGGCAGCCCCCTCTCCAGTGCCAGCACCGCAGCCCCTCCATCTCCCACCGCGCCGCAGGTCGAACTTTTCCCGCAGGAGACCGCTCCCGCCGCTGATCGCGGGGCTTGAGCTGCCTCCAGCCCGGCGGTTGCCAATCCCGCCGAGGATACAGCACCGCGGGGAGGGGGGCTCGGACCGGGCTACCCCCGCTCCCCTCCGGCCCCCTCCGCCCCACGGCGCCTCGCCCGGTCCCCGCCGAGCTCCGCGCCGCAGGTGAACCCCCGGGGGAGGGCAGGGGCCGGGAGCGGCCGGGGGAGGGGGCGAGGGGCGGGGAGCCGGGCTCGGGGGGTCGCTGTCAGCGGCGCCGCTCGGGGCACGGCTCGGCGCGGCAGCTCCGCTGGCTGTGCGCGGCTCGGCACGGCTCGGCACGGCTCGGCACGGCTCGGCACGGCGCGGCTCGGCGCGGCTCGGCGCAGCTCGGCACGGTTCGGCTCGGCGCGCCATGCTCCGCAGCGGCCCCGGCGCGGGGCTCGTCCTGGCGGCGGCCGCGGCGCTCTGCCTCGGCGGGGCGGGAGCCAAGGTAACCCCGGCAGCGGCGGCACCGACGGCCGCCCGCACCGGGCAGGGCAGCGCGGCAGCGGCGAGCCCGACGGGGAGGGACCGGCAGTCCCGGGGCGAGGGGTGCAGCAGGGCTGCCGGCAGCCCGGGTGAGGGCTGCGCTGGTGCTCCCGGGACGAGGGATGCGCCGCGGACACCGGGAGGAGGGATGCAGCGGGGCGGCCGCGGCGGGGGCGGCTGCGGGTTCCTTCGGCCCTTGCCTCTCGGTGTTCGGGGTGTAGGGCTGGCCGGGGACTCGCCTCGGAGTGCGAAAGGCACCGAGAGACGTGATGCTCCGGGACTCCGGACCAACCCCTCCGCTTCGGTACAGCCGGACCCGAAATCCGGTGGAAGCCCAGTGCCTACGGATTCCCAGCAGAAGTGAGAACATTTGCCCAAAGGCATCCCTGCCACGGGACACAGCCTGGCTTGGAGAGTCCAAACCAAATGCTTCGTGCTGTTTTACAGTCCCCACGATCGCTCTCCCCGCTCTTGTGCACCTCGGCTGTAGCAGGGAGAGCAGGTAAACTCTGCAAGTGACAGGTACAGCTCCCAGGGCATAGGTAAAGATGCGGGCATAGCTGAGAGCCAGTGGGCACCGGGAGCTGAGAGAGGCTGAGCACGGGGGCACCTGCAATGGAAAGGAAGAGGAGGAAACACAGAGCACCCCAAAACCAGGAGCAGCTGCAGAGCAGTTGCTCTGAGCTTTGGGAAGGATGAGCAGTCCTGGTCCCGCTGAAGGGAATGGAACTTTTCCTAGGGAACCTGATCGAACCAAGGTTTGACACTTCTAGTAGAGATTGTCAGTTCTATAAAACATGAGTCACTAGAGTATAAGAAAATATTATTCCATACATTTATGTCTTGTTACATATATATGAATGTATAAAGAAAAAAACGTGTGGGCTTGCTTTCTCTGGTGGCAAACAGCATTATAATTCTTCCTGATAAAGTAATTCCCTGCCACAGCACACGAACACATGGCAATGACTGTGGTTGAAATGAAGATGTTTTATCTCACTTTGGTATGCTAGTTAAGATAGCTACAGTGAGAACAGTTAAGCCACATTTCTGGCCCTGAAATAATAACTTTACCAAGATCTGTTGAATTGTATGATTGTGGGGCTTTGCATTTTGTTTCTCTTTCAAGTCAGGATTGCATTACAGAATGCAAGCTTACCCTCATCCAGTTGCATACCTCTCTTATTAAACTATATAACTTGCTTGCTTCTCTGAATTGCATCCTTCCTGTGCTGTTTCTCTTCTGCCTTTGCCTGTACAGTCATGAGGAGTGAGTACTGGCTGTGCACTGTGCATTTGGGAGTAGAGGGCAATGATGGGACTCTGAATGCATCTGCAAACTCTAATTTTTGCTAATTTTTCTCTAATGTTTCCTAGTCAACTTCTACTGCTCTCTAAGTCTGAAGAGTGTTTGATTTCACACCAGGCAATAACTGAACTAAAGTATTGACCAACAGCACTACAGAAAAGAAACTGCCTCCTTAATGAAGAAGCAGCAGTCTGCTTTCCCCAACTTGTCTTCTTGTTGTGTCAATTAATCTTTTGATCATGTTGTTTATAGGCTCTTAACATACTGGACAATTTCTTTTGCAGAATGAAAAGCATTTTCTATTGCTTATCTTCCTAACTGTGACAGGGAACTCTGTGTCCAAACAAACATGTGTGTACATCTCTTGCTCCCTGTTTTTATTATTTTGTGGAGTAAGTTGCACTTGCTCTTCACTCATCCAGGACTGCACTGTGCTGCGTAGGCATCACTATTTTTATCTTTTTTGGCTACACTGATAGTGTTGCTATGCTAGTAAAGAAATATACATCCCACTCTAAGTTAGTGGTTCAAATGTAGTTCAATTTACTAGTTGAAAAAAGGTATTCAACGATTTATGAGAAATTATTTGTCTTCTGGCTTAGAGTTAACAATGTAAAAACATAACAGAAACTCCCTTGGCAAGGGCAAAGTCTGCATGAGGTACAGGGAACTGAATTGTTCTTTTCATCCAGGAAGGTGGTCTCTGCCAGTAAGAGCTGAGAAAATTTGTGAGGCTGTGAGGTAGCATGGATGTTTGCAACATGTTTTGTGGCAAAGCAGAGCTCTCTCTGGATTGTCATCCTTCACCGAGTACTACAGCAATTTAAAAGTATGAATTAGATCAAATGAAAGAAAATTTGAAGATAAGGTGCATGATGTTTCCTCCTGCGTGCCTGTATCAAATGGAACAAGATGTGCAGATAAGCAGCTTGTTTATCCTGAAGGAAGAATGTAAGCCTGATGAAAGAGTAACACAGTCAAAATTATGTCTTTGTATGTCCATCAAATATTATCAGTTTAATCAAATCCCTGTGGAGGAATTCTCTATGCCAGTGCCATCCTTCATCTGGTATTCTTCTGTTCACTTGCTGGCTTAAAGAAAATATCAAGCCTTTCTTGTTCTGTTTAGGAGAAGAAATCTTAACAATCCTAGACCCTCTAGTGAAAGTCCTTTACCCAGCAAGAACTATAGCAAAATTCCTGCTAGTTTCAGAGGGAGCAGGATCCTTCCCAAGATCAGTGAAAGATTCAAAAAAAAAAAATCAACTACTAAAATATGCACTTCAATTAGCAAAGAATGTGGCCTGATTAGTAAAGTGTATGAAATTTCAGCTATTAAATTCTACAGCCCTGATCAACAAAGCACGCTGCACAGTTGGCAATGTATCCAGAATCTCAACTGCTGTACTAGTCTCCTACCAGATCAACCAAGCATGCAGCTGAATTAGTACATTATGCAACTGGAGCAGCAAAATATGCACTTCTGATTGGGTTGGGAGGATAGGAAAGGTCTCAAATGTTTTAAATTGGCACACAATAGGTCTGTCAGTGGTCAGCATCTGCCTTGAGAAAAGTGGAGGCAAAATATGTAACTTCTATTAAGTCTTTGTGGACCACTGCTGGACTGGAAAAGTATGTCCCTCAAATAGATCAGTGTTTGTTAGCAGCAGTCCCATTCTTTACCAGATGTACTGCACATCTGGTTCCAAGCCCAGCAGCTGCCAGGTGTGGGAGTTATTTTAGTAACACTTTAATGGGACTTTTAGGTCCAGGTAGCTTTTGCTTTATTCATCACTGTGAAGCACTAGGTATGCACACCAGGCTGTATTTCTGTCTCAAGAAATGAAGCCAGTCAAGACAAATAAGGCACCTTCAAAGAACCTGAAAGTTTTGCTGGCAGTGAACTTGATATCTATTAATCTCTTCACGATTTGTGAATGTACTTTGTACTTGAGGAGCAGAGAAATGATAGGTCTTTCCTGTTTTCTTTGTATCTTGATTAATTGCCATAACTGCATCCTATTGTGTTTACAATGTATCTTGGCAGATCAGATGTTTGCCATGCAGAGTTTGGCCAATTTGGGGAGCAGCTATATTCATGCATTCTGAAGCAGTAGAGCTGTTTCTCCCTAGCTTCTGTCTATGTGCTTTTAAAATCCATTCACTGTAGCTGGTTCTGAGCTTCAGAAGCTGTTTTTTTCTTTAATTATTATTTTTGCTTTATACAGAAGACCTGCAGGTTGTCCTATTTTAATAAAGATGCAGTTTCAGGGTTTCTATATACCACTTCTTAATTTTTTAAAATTACTTTTATTTAAGCCTGGAACTAAACTTTGTTAAACTGCCTGGGCTCAGGGAAGTTGTGAGAATTGCTTTGTTTTATCACACTGTTCACTTTAGAACTCAGGAGCCTGAGTCTAAAAATTATCTGGACTTGTATTTCTGCTGTTTTGGTTCATTTTTTTTTTGGTCAGTTTGTTTTTTGTTTTGTTTTTGTTTTTTTTGTTTTGTTGTTGTTGTTGTTGTTGTTTTGTTGGGGTTTTTGAATCCACTGGATTTGGTTCATAAAACTGGTTTGCATTCTTATTTACCAAATTTCTGCCTCATTTCCAAGTCAGTTCAATGAATGATCCTATTTAGTTCTTTTTCCTGTTTAAAATATTTCCTACTGAGTCCAGAGCAGTGCCCTTAAAACGTAATTGATTTGGGTCATTGAACCCTTATTTTTCATGCATGTTAGCTTACATCCCGCCACTGGTCTGACTGGTATTTAAATTAGAAAATTGCAGGCAGATTTCTTCTAGAGGCTAAAGTTCACGTGGAGTTTCTGGCAAAATAAGATCCTGGAGTACATATCCCTGGAACTGGGCAATGATTTGTAACTGTTTTTTAATTCTGTCTGGCCAGAGTGTTATAAATCTGGCGCTCCCTTGTTAGCTTCACGCTAAGCAGCAATAATGTCCACAGTGTTTTAGTCCTGATATTCTAATTACGGAAGCACTGAAGAAGCTGAAAGCTGAGAAGATGGACAAGGCTGGCCTCAAGTCCTGCACAGCACAGGGGATTCTCTCTTAGTAGAGCTGAGCCATAATTCTCTCGTTCACCAAGGCCAGCAATGGAAGCAGCAGCCAAGGTAAGACAAACAAGCCAGTGGCAAAAGATTTCTGGAATTATGTGGGTAATCTTTGTGCAGAAGGAGCCAAAAGACCGTAGTGCTGGTAGAGATACCAACCATCCTTGGGGTGAAAAACGCTGAAATGTTTTCTTTTCTTCTTTTCTATCTAAGACCTTGGAGCAAACAATCCTGTTGCACTGGTTTGCAAAGACCCAGCACAAAAACTTTTCTGTGGTAACCAATAATTACTATTCTCTCCTCTGCTTCTTTGTGTGACAGACTATGGTGGTAAAATATTCAGGTCTCTTTCTTCCTGCCTCCCTTTCTTCTTAAAAAAAAGAACTCATGGCATATTTTGTACCAGAGAGTAGCTGCCCAGCACTAGTGTAGCTAGACCAGATCTGGTAAAGCAGTCCTTCGCATTACACACTATTCTTAGTACGTACTGGTATACCAGATCTATAAATGATAAATATTCTAACTGGTACTTAGATGCTTGCTTGAGTATGGGAAATACTAAATAGAAAATTTATCCTCTTATACAAATTTATGTCAAGAGAAGGGTGGAGTAGGGACAGGGCACTGTAGGGACTTGCATTAATATGTGTAACATTTTTACAGCAGTAGGGACAAGCCTGACTGTCAGCCTTGGTTTTCAAACTCAGTGTAAGAACATTATGATTCCTCTTACAAGCTCTCAGCAGCACATGGCCCCATGGTGCATTTTGAAGATCCTTACTCACATCATTGCCAATGGAAAGGAGGTTCCAATTTTCAGAGGAGCAAAGGCTAATTTGCCTGTGTTTCCTTTCTAGAGTTCTTGGAGCCCTACTGGAGCTCACGGAAGTCATCTGAGACTTCAGGAGGATTTAAATCAGGCCATAAGTACTGCTGGCTTGGATTAGTAATGATGTGCATTGAGGACAACATCTGTATTTGGGTTTGGGTGGAGCCCTTTCATGGTAGAAGAGCTGGTAATACTTTTACAGTACCTTTCATCAGAGGATTTCAGAGTTTCACAAATATCCAATTACAGAAACTACTAAACTATGTGAAATCCTTGGTCCTGGGGGAGTACAGGCAGTACCATTATGCTTCAATAGAAAGTAGGGGTGGGTGGTGTTCAAAGTGGCAAAACAAAAGCGAATTTTTTACATGCAAGCCATAACCTGCTACACTATCTCATTTTCATCCTGTGTTTTACTCCTCTCATTTCTTTATATTAGCAGCCAGGTTTCAACACCAAATGAGCTAAACAAAATGGGCTGCCACAAGCCTCCATTCAGGACTACTCTCAGCTCTTAGGAAGGGATTTCAGAAGTTCATCGATCTTCTACTGATCTGTTTTAGTAGTATTTGTATTTCTTTATTCTGCTAAGGTGTTGCAGGACCTAGGCAGGGTCAGGTGCCAAGGAGGCCAGTAATGATACCTTCCTAGGTACAAGAGCTCTGGGGTGACATGCCTCTGAAAGTCCAGTCTGATCCAAATCCCAGAAAGTTGGTGGCTCAGCCTTTCCAAGGACAGTGTGCCTACTCTGTACTGTACTTAATTTGGGATTAGTAGTGGGAGTTCTAATCAATTTATTCTACTTAAATCCAGCTCTCTCCTGGTCTTGGTCAGTAAATAATCCACTGTTCTGAGAGACTGAGTTTTTATTAAAGGGATTTTTTGACTGAAAATGTGGAGCCTTTACTGGTAGCACTGAGGCTCAAAGTCCAGGCTGCCCATGCCCTTGACTTCCTCCCGTGCTCCAGATCTGCATGGGTGGGCACTTCAGGTAAATTGAGACCTCACTATTTGAATACAAGGGCCCCAAGGAGCTGCTCATCAAGACTAACTTTAAATGCGAGCTTAGCAGGTTGAACACTTTGATTTGCCTCTAAAATCAACAGTAACTTATTCCAGGTTTCCTGGTTGAAACTTGAATGGGGAAGACAAAAGGATGTCTGCAAAGCAGATTTATTTAGGAAAACAAATTGCTCACTGGTTGGGACCCTGTAACAACAAACCCAGGCTTAGCTTTTCCTCTGTCTGGAGTATCTGTGATACTTTTTTCAGCTTTCCCCCAACCTTCCCTGCTGTGCCCTCATGGTCTCTCCTTATGTGTAAGCAATAAAGTAAAATTTACAAGCATCCTGCTCTCTGAAATCCTGGCAAAGACAGAGTCTTGGAAATTTCCCTTTCCATAGTGCACAAGAGGAGACAAGGTGGAGAGAAGTGCTGCTCTTTGTATACCATCCAAAACTAAGGATGAGCACTCAGGCCCCTGGAAGCACAGCAGACCCCTGGATGCTCCAGCTCCAGCTGCAGCAATGGCTCATGTGGGAACCCAGCTAAACAGATTGCGTAAAAGGGAGAGGGTTTTTCTTTGCTTGCATTTTAAAGATCACTACCCGTGTCTTCTGCATAAGCCCTCCCACCTGCTAGTGACACTTAGTGACACAACGACCTGGTTCCCAAAATATTGGGATAACAGCTCTGCAGCAGGGTAACGGTGACACAGAATATCTGCAGGTTTTGCATTCACATATGGAATGTTTCCTTCTCCGTATGTTTCTACAATAGGCTGTGTGCATGTGAAACATCTGAAGTGCCTGAATGAAACAATAGGGTCACGTAGCTGGAAGTCCAAGCACAAGCAGCTCTTCTTTTACCAGGCCAGTTTACATGTATATGTCTGTGTTTTGTTTGTATTTAAAAATCCAGGTTTATTTCCCAGGAAGTGGCCAGCAAATTTTGCATGAGACTGCCTTTCAATTCTCCTTCCTTCTGTTTCTTGTCCTTTCAAAACGAAAGAAAGCAGTTATGGGCACCTAAGATGCATATGGATTCCATTATTTAAATCCCTCCCATGTATTTGGGAGGTGATCGATATGAAGTTAATTTAGGAACATTAGTTTTACAGATTTCTGTGGATATACATAACTTGTTCAATGGTGTTCAATTTTTATACTGAACTCCACAAGTAAACTTTTACTGCAGGACCACAGCTTTTGTTTTGTTATATATTCCATCTAGTTACTAAGCAGTAGAAAACAATCTGACCATGTTTTATACTTTTTAATATGAGTTGCTTTTAACTCAATTTGTAGAAAATGAAGACCAGATTGATCTTCTGGAAATTGCCCATCACCCCTGTCAGTTCCCACCAACCCTATCGTTTACTGTTAATTTTTCTATGGTGTGTTGTGTACACTTTTTTAATGAGAACTTGCTCCAGTAGAGAATAGACCTATGTGACCTATTAAAGCCCTGAAGCAAATGGCCATGGCATCTTGAACTCTTCATTACACTGCCTTACTTTTATTTACCATGGTCCCATCATATTCAGGATTATTTGCCTGAGGAGACACTCTAAATGCTGCCTTTGTTTCTCTTTCTAAGGCTTTACATTTTTTTGTATGTTTGAATGAGGGTATTTTCTGAAAAAGGAACCCAACAAACTAGAACATGGATAGCAGCAGCTTTGTATAGATGAAGGATCTTGTTTGATAGGGCATCTTGCATCTTTGTTGGAGAATCTCTATTTGTCTGCTGAATGTCCAGTCATAAGAGTTAGCTTTGTTTTCCCCCCCTGCAAGGATTAGTCTGGAAGGTCTGCAAGAAGAGGCTGGGAACTCCAGCACTCCCTGGTGGATGTTATGTTATGTTATATATGTTGCATGCTTCCTTGGGCATAAAAACTGTGATGAAAGGGGAAAGCCAATGTTCAGACTGCTCTCATAGAGACATGGATCACATTTGTTGAAGGAGCATAGCACAGTAAATTTATGAGACCGTTATGAGAAGTTTCTGCTTAAAATAGTTCTGCTTTATGGGTGTAATGGGTATAGTCCCCAAGGGAACACTGCCTAGTCAAGTGGGTCTTTCCAAGCACTGGATTTACATATTTCAAATAGACTTTTCAAATCATTTGACAGAAAAACAATCTGGCTTTTGTCCCTTTCAGACTGAAATGAGAAGAAGGAAATTAATATTGTAATGTGGGGCTGCAGTCAAGATCGAGAAGAGTTCAGAATAAGACCTGGCACTGAGCTTCTAGCAAAAGCACCTGGATATAAATGAAATTAAAGAAAAAATGTCCAGTGCCTTGACCTATGTCTCTTCCAGAGCATTTCTATCTGTATTTCACACTCTACCAACATTTTATCCACTTCATAAGCGTGCCTGCACTTTGACATGCAACAACTATTGAGTAATCAGTGAATGCTAGGATTACTCCTGTAATGATAACTTCAATCTGGGAATCTGACAGGTAGCAAATGTACCCATGAGCTCCCAAGCCCAGAGAAAAACTATTCATGATAAGCATTTCTAGCTCTAAAAAATATAGATAATAACTGTAATTTTTAAGAGATCTTGTAGGTGAATCCAACTCCATCCTAAATAGTGAATTGAAAGGGGAGAACTAAAGCTTCTGCCTATTTGTGATGGGGTGGAAAAGAACAAGAATTCTTTTCAGTGTTCTGAGACTTCACCTCTGAGCCCTTTTGTAGCTGAGTTTGCAATGAGCCTCCTGCAGTCCCACCTTTGCTGAGAGGGGGACATATTCTTCCAGTGGGCTGTTAAGACCATCTCTAACTAGTGCTCCAGATTTCCCTCTGTAGGAAACAACTCTGGCTTCTGCTTGCAGAGGGAAATGAGCCAAATTAACCAGCAAAGCCTTGCACATGTTCCTCATCTTATATAGGAATCTTGCATCAGGTACTCAAAAAAGTCTGTGGCTGCTGCAGAAAAATCTGCCCACTGCTCATAACTGTGGTATAGGTTGGCATCTCTGGCCTAATGAGGATGAACTGGCTTTCCTTCTCACCAGAAGCTCCCAAAAGCAGCAGGGCATTCTGCTGCCTTTCCTCTGCATGCTCTGGAGGCACGAAATGTCAATGTATGCTCAGGCTGCATATAGTGCTGATCATGCTATGGAAAGCTGGGCTCTTCCATGGGTGATTGTTCAGAAAACAGCCCCTGCTTGTGTCCCTGGGAACAAGCATTTTTTTGTTGTTTGGGAACAAGCATTTCTGGAGTTAAATGAGGAGGGCTGTTGTTCTCCACAGAGGCTGGAGTGTGTCACTGTGCCTGGTGGTTATCAGAGTGCCCGTGTTTGTTTTCTTGTGATTTTCCTTTTCCCCACCTCCTGTTCTGAGCGAGGATCAAGGAACAGGGATGGTGACCTCATGGTGCAGTTATGCAATCTGCCAGAGCCAGGTATCAAAACACACTGCAGCTGTGGAGCTGGGACCTCGCTGTGGCTGGGGGCCCTGGCCTCCTGGCTCTAATGAGATCACTGACCTTCTCCTGCCACTTCTTCTGCAGCTGCTTTGATTCCCAGGGATTTGTTGTGGCCATGCCTGCCTAACGGTTTGGAAAGCTGCTGCAGGGAATGCTGCATCCACAGGCAGGCTCTGGGAGCTGGCCCTGGAGACCTAGAGCAGGTGAGGGTACCCTGAGCCCTGCCAGCCTCTTTCCATCCCAGCAGAGTTTATTTGCCTCCATCCAAGGCCATGCAAACATTCCCACCCTCCCTGATTATTCTTTTTTTTTCATAGGAACTGAGGAGAAGGTTGCCTGTTCTCCAGTGAAATAAAGCAGTCCCCAGCAATCTTCTTGTGATGCCTGAGCTGCAGCAGAGTCACATATGGGAAGAATAAGAGAGAATAGCATGTCTGCAGTCTGAGGCATATTTGGGCCTCCAAGTCCTCAAGTCTCATTCAGACTTTGCATTCTTTGCTGTAATTGCTGAACTGCATTCTTGCTTCCCTCCCCTACTCTTCCAGCAGTATTTTTGTTTGTCTTGACTCCTGCAGTAAGAGGCTTTCACAGCCTCCTTCCCTTCTTACCTGCATATTTGTTCTCTTCGAATGTCCTCCAAATTACTAAAAACAATAGAAAACTTGGAGATAAATTTGGAAACAGTGCCCTGTGAAGCTGTCTGACGTGTGCCAAGAAGGGATACAAGACAAGTCAGTTTCCTGAAAATGGGATTTGCAGAGTGGAAATGTCACATCCATAATCACTTTCATGTGGTGGAACTGCTGCTGCCCACCACTGACATAACAGAGCATTTGTTAAAAAATGTGGGTTTGCTTTTGCTTAAATACAGCAGGTTGCACTCAATTCAAGAAGTATTAGTTCCTCGTTTAAAAACATGAGTGCAACTGCTCTGATACCATAAATGTATTAAAAGCAAATGTATGCTCAGCCCAGGCTGAGTCTCACACTGAACCCTATTCAGAGCTTGTTTGTGTAAATTGGCTCAGGGAGCAAGAAGAACATACACGTGTGCAGAAGGTGGGTTTGTGTTGGGACAGGGATATGGGGAGGGCAAAGGAGAGCCCTCAGCAAGCAGGGTACTCTTATAATTGATGGGAACTCTTTTGGAGATCCAGCTGAAAAATAATTACAGAATGAAGGACTGAAAAAAGGAGACAGGGGAAGCTAATAACTAAGCAAAGTATCAGCAATTTTTGTTGTGCTCTGTCAATCCCATGTCTGATCTGGTTCTGCTAACTCTGCTACTTTCAATCATCCAGAGACACTTGAAGAGTTGCCCTAATGTGGGATGAGAGTGTTCCTTTTGCTGTTTCCTCATGCTTCAAACAGCAAAGGCAATTTGGCAGAGAGGGAAGTGGTGATTCCAAGGCATTTCTAGGAATTCTTGTACTGTCAGGTGGTAAAATAGATGTGCTGCAGCTGTATCTAGTTCATTCTAATGGAAGAAAATAAACCTTGCATGCAAAGATGAGCTGAAAATGCAGAACTAAATAGAGGACTAATTTTACAGTCTCTGATTAACTTTGTCCTCTGCTTGGAAAAAGTCCTACCAGCTTTGATCTCTAGATCACTCAGCTAGTGAGGGAAACGTGGTCACTGCTTAAACCGACAGGCTGCAGTTTTCTATCTTACTCTTGGGATAGTCTTTCCTCAGATCCTGTATTTGATGAGCATCCAAAAAGCTCAGACTTCCCTAGCTTGGAAATACTGTGAGAGGAGAACTTGGGGCTTCTGCTGGGAACCACAAGAATCATATTTCTGGTAGCTTTGCAGTGAGTTCTAGCCATGACAGCAAGTAAAGACTTGTCTTTATTTTGTTTTTCCCTTGTAAGCTGGGATTGTGGAATGACAACTTTCCCCTTTTCCTTCTCATTTTCTTTTCGAAACCCCAAGTTTAGCATTTTCTTGCTGCTCTGGCTGAACGTTTGGGCCACTTCATATTTCATCCCAGGTGGCTGGCTCTGTTCAAATGTCCTCAGGAGTCCGAGTGATCTTTACCTTGGAATGAACTTCCTATGTTTGGGGGGAAGAAGGGGGAAGTAGCTGGGATGCCATACTTCCCCCTCTGTGTTTTGAGCAAAGATGTTGGTGTTGCCAGAGTTTTAAAGAGCTCCCTTGGGCAGAATAAATGTAAAGGAACTGGTGAAGGAGCCTTGAAGAGTTTCCAGCTCTTTAAAGAAACACACGTGTGTGTGCATGTGTGCACATAAGATGTTTTTAATTTTGGAGGGGTGAGTGATCCCAAATAAAGCTTACTGAATTTTCATCCCACTGATGCTATGTTGAGCTCAGATGGCTAAATTTAATCTTGGATTCTAAGACTGGATCCATCTCTGTGCAGAAACTATTTGCTTACCACTGTGGCTTCTGTTGAATCAGCTGTAGGCTGACAAGATAAGGCTATTGTGGAATACCCAAACACTGTCCTGTTCTGGCACTAGGCAGCTGCAGTGGATTTTAATTTTTAAATTAAGCAAAAAAATCTACCTGTAGAGGAGTTACTTCTTTTCTACTCTTAGAAGTGTTTAAGTAATGAGGCTATTTTACAGGAAGGGACAAAACATAAAATAACCCTCTGATTCAAATAATGGGATCATAACCAAGTATTCTCACTTCAGAATGATTTTTGAAAGGGCCTAAGGTCTGCATGAAAAGCTTCTATCCTCACCTTCACTAATTACTCCAGTATTACTTTTTCTTCTTGTACAGTCTTCAAGCAAAGACCAAAAAGCCCTTTTACTTGAATAAGGAGTTAATACACATCGGTGCTTGAAAATACTAATAAATGCAGCACTTCTTAAATGTTCAGTCAGTTTGAAATCTAGTGGGTTATTCCTATGCTTGTTTCTAAAAAGAAGTGGAAGGGACATTTTTAAATCTGCCTGAAACTCAAAATACATGTGAGAAATGCACAGAAGTTGAGAGGTGCATAAAACATTAATGAGGGCAAAGTGGGTTATGAACTTTGCACATCATTTCCTTGCAAGCCTGCAGCTGGGTGTCTCTATTAGAGAGATTGGCCCCTGAGGATGTCATGGAAATTCAGCGGCTCAGCTTTGTGTCTTCAGTTTCCTCTGCTGAGCTTTCATTCTGACTCTAGATATGGACCACAAGAACTTGCTATTTCTTGGGTATTTTACAAAAGAAAACAAGCTACATTGGATAGGTCCCAAGCCAAAGAATCTGAGATCTTGCTCACAGAGGAATATCAAACATCAGGACAGGATGTCCTCCTTCCCCTTCTTTGAAGTAAATACACTTTAAAAATAAACAGTGTTTGGGATGCAAGTGAGACAGGGTTCTCTAGGATGTTGCAGCTCCTTGTAACCAGCATTAACATGAATGAAGAAAGAGAAGCAAAATCTAGGACCACAAACGGGCTGAGGATTTCCCTACCCAGGGCCTTGCATTGCTTTGTTTCCACTTTTCTTCAGCAGGGCTTGTATCTTTACAAGCTGAGCCACATGGCCATGTCACCTTCTCTTACCAGCTACATGTCACAGCATCCTTCCACGTTCCCTCTGGGCTCCCAGCATCACCTCAGGCCAGCAGCACTTCTCTCCTGGAGGCAGGACAGAGAGGCTTGAGAAACTGAGCCATGCCTGCTCCCTGTGGTTCAGGCAGAGGCTGGTAGCCATCACTGAGGAGGTTGAGGGCCAGCTAGAGGCTGCCACAACTTGCCATTCGTGGCTTTTTGCAAGACCCTTGCAGGTTTTGAGCATGGGGTTGCTGTGAACTGCTGCAAGAACTTGTCCTGTCCTGGCAAAGTGAGGAGATTGCTTCTGAGCATGCCTCTGGTCCAGCTCTAGCCTGGTTCCTTCTTTGGGAGTAATTGTGACTAAAGGGCGATAATTATATTATTCAATTAAAATAATCTTGTAGAGAGTGGGATTCTCTTGCAATGTGTTGATTCACTGACAATGTTCCTACAGGAAGAATGCAGAGGCTCCAGGCCTACATTTGTAGGTGTTGTGTGAGAGCAGAGTTAAGAGTTATATTACTCAGATGATGATAACTACTCTTCCCAATGCATATTCTTGGGTGGGCCTTATGGTAAAATCCCATCTGGCCAAAACAATAATTTTCTCCTTTTTATGCATGGGGATTCTGCTTTTCATCAGTGCCTCCTGCTTCTCAAGAGCTCTTTGATGTACAGAATGCAGTTTGAAGCAATGACACACTGGCTTTGTGCTGCACCCCTCTATAATACAGCAAAGGTTTTTCTTTCTTTGGGAGCTGGTGCTCCTCAGGAAGGGGCCACTGGTGTCTGCCTGAGATTCCTGAACAATGTCCTGCAGTCCCTTCTGGCCACATCTGTTCCAACCCAGCACAGCTTTATGTGTAAGAAAAGCTCCCTACAACTGCATCACACATGGGTTTGCTGCAGACGTGCTCCTCGGAGGGCAGCAGAGCATTCTCAGCACCATCAGAGCTCCACTTCCACAATCTCCTCTGAGGGACAAGCACAAGGTCCTCCTTGTACTCCTTAGCCCTGTGTTTCCTGGTGCAGAGGCCTTATAACTCCTTACACATGAGTATCTTAAATAGCTCAGAGCTGATGTCAATATTAACTTCTCAGTCCAAACACCAGCACAGGAGGAGGTAAGTACATGACAATGGGACATTTTTTTGGTAATGGCACAAGATATAAGCTTTTGAGTGGGCTGTGTAGTGTGAAAGGGGGAAGTGCAACATCTTGACATGTTCTGAAATAACCAACCATTGTGTCTGTGGCCAAGCAACAGTAGCTGAGAATTGAGGTACTTCTAAACTTTCTGAATGCAGTTCCCCAGTTACCCCAATACAGAAAGCAGGTAGGATTTGTCTGACCACAGTGGACTGGAGATTCAGTTCTACACAACTGTTGGAAACACTTGGAACCTCTGGCCAGAGAGGAAAGTACTGAAAAAGCAGATGAACAGGACTGGTAATCTGGTTCTCCCTGCTCATAATTCACATAATTGGTGTGGGCATATATCAAGTGTTGTTTTTAAAAAGACAACAACCTATCATTTGCAAAGATTAAAAATGTGCCAGTTTTTTTTGCGTTCATCTGTCAAAAGCCCACAGGTCTGTAGCTTGCTGCAGAAGGGAACATCTGTGTCTAATTGGCAAAACTCAGGGTTCATAATGGGTGATTCAAATGAACAAAACCATTTTGTCGTTCATTCAGTTGGAGATTATAGACTAATCAGAAATCCTTCCCCCTCCTCTTCCCTCAGATCTGTCTTGCATTTTCTGTCTCTTGTGGATTTTTTTCCTTGATCTCAGATCAAGTCTTGAATCTTTTTGGTCTCCGAGCAAGCCTTAATAAATGAACAGTTCCCCCACTGCCACGACCTTTCAGCCATATTTCTGGAATTCACACATTGCCTTTCCCCCTCTGCCCAGGTTTGGGGTTTTTTAATGTAGCCAGTTGGTGGCTCAAGAGGCACCTTGCATCTGAGACTCCTTGTATTTATACAGAATGTGCAAGATATTCCTCCTGAAACGATGACAGTTCGACAGATCCGAGTGAAAGTGAAGGCAGGAAAGGGAGCTTATCCTGAGGGCGGGGGCGAGGGATTTGGGGGGGATGCACTTCCCCATTCAGCACTCTGGTGATGAACCCCACAGCACCCGCTGATCTGGGGTGTTAACAAAGTCTCCTGGTAGTAGAGGAGGGGCTGGGAACGCCTCCAAGCGCCTTCTCAGTGTCTGAAAAAAGGCAGCTGGATCAGTTCACATATTCCTCAAAACAAAATCTCAGCCCTCAATCACTGCTAATTTAAGGAGGCTTGAGCCAATCTGTGATCCTCCCACATCCAGGAGTGCCACCCTGTGAGAGCAGCAGTTCTGGTGCACATTCTGCCTCCCAAACCGGGCACGTATTTTAGTGCAAAAGTTAGGTGGTGTTTGCTGTTTCTTGCTGTGCAAATATCTTGTTTAAAAGTGAGCTCAGAAGATCAGTGTGGAGCAAAGGCAGGACTGCACCAGTATTCTGGGATGAAGGGAAGGAGTCCATGAGAAGTAACAGAAAATCCCTCTGTTCTTCTTTCAAGTGTAAGAGGCATCCTCTCCCTGAGGAAAGAGGAGCATATTCACTGTAAACCAGCAAGTTTTCAGTAAAATCCAAGTGATAACAAATGTATCTATAATTGTGATGTAAATTGCTAAATCATAAGACCTGTATGTAGCCTCTTAAACTAACATAAAGTTTTGCTTGTTTCCCCTGTATTTTTACCATGAATTAACTAATCCAGACTGAAACCCAACATTTTACCTCCTGGAGGAAAGATCAGTAAAGTTCTATTAATATGTTTTGGTTTTATATGTGGGACTCCTAAGACATTAGACAGAGAATAATATGTGTATGGCAATGAATGTGGTTTCTTTTCCACTTGAGACTTCCAGCCATAGTCCAGCCCAGGTGCCTTAAATGAGCAGCCTGTAGTTCATTCCACTGTAATTAACATAAGCTTTGATTTAGATAACACTTTTACAAGTCAAATATTGGATTCCAAATTGAATACAGAATGCAGTTCCACCCACGTTACTCTTTTGGTCCTTTTTTGTGGCCATCCTGAAATCCCCCAGAATATGAGCAGCACCTGCTGGAAAACAAAGGTTGTGCCTCACAGAACAGGTCTGGCTTTTTGTTTCTATTTAGGAGCTTTTAACATTTGGCATTGCATTTTTTTTCTTTCCATTTCAATATAGGCCAAGGAGAGGGACCAAGAGAAAAAAAAATCTGGGGTATTTTGATCTTTGTGGCTTTATATGGACTTCATAAGCTTTGTTTGTTCTACTGCCAAGTTCCTTTGTGTTTAAATAGATAACAGACCAAGACGACTAATCATTTCCAATAAAAAACCACACCAAACCCAAAGCATTCCCTTTCTTTTCCAATTAATGCTTGTAAACCCATGCTCCTAGACAGAGCTTGTGACCTAAGCACTTCTGGATTTTTTTTTCTTTCCTTTTTCAAAAACAATTGCCTAAGGCACAGACTGGGCTCTGTGCTCTGCAAATTTATGAAAGAATCTTGAAAACAGGCTCTGAGAGTGGCTTTGGGAGAAGGTAGTTGTAAATATGATGTGCAAAAGCAGCCTCACGCACCTTTGGAAAAGCACAGAATGGTGGTTAGTGCCACCATTTATGGACTTCCTTCCTCCTTGGGGGCTGGAGGCTATTTGTGGAGAAGGAAGAAATAGCAGATTCACATGGAACTGTCACTGTGTTATGTAAAATGCATGTTGGTTGCTGGTTTACTGGTGAGACCTGGTATCTGCTACCACTATTTTGAGTGGCTTTGCACCTGATTTACCCAATCAAAAGTAGCTACATTTTACTGAAGTAAATAAGGCTGAATGTACTTGAAACAGAAGATGAGTTGGTTGGATGAATCATGGGTGATCATCAATGCAAAGGGTCTTTTTTGCATGAAAATGTTTTTGTAATGAAAATAACACAGAGTTTTAAATGCGGTGACACATTTTCCCTTTAGCTTCTTAAGATTTTTCTCACACAACCAACTGCTTAGGGCAACACATTTGTGTGGTCAGAAAGTTGTATGTTTGCCAACAGCACAAATTATCAGTAGTAGGAAGTGAGAATTATGTGAATTACTTGTGTGGGTTATATTTCTCTTGGAGGTTGACCATCCAATGTACGCTTCCATAGTCTCTGAGAGTGGCTTCTCATATTAGATTGATGCTCCACAAAAGTAGGAGCTAAGACTTGCACAGGCTTAATGAATTTCCCTGTCTTGGGGGTATCTTAAAGCAGTCTCTGAAGGGAAAGGAAAGAGTCAGAATTTCCATTGGCAGACTGCATCCTGGCTTTAATCTATGGCAAGATGTAAGATTCTTTGTTTTTTTGTTTTTTTTCCCAGGTGTATTACTCCTGTGGTGCAGTGGTGGAATCAATGGAAAGAGGCCTGATTTTGTCACCAGGTTTTCCAAACAACTACTACCCAGGAACACACTGTGTCTGGCAGTTCTTCATTCCCATGAGAACCCATCTCATCTTGGAAATATTTGACTTTGACATTTTTGAGAGCTTTAGTGAAACTCCAACCCCTTGGGATGGCTTTTCAGCCCCTGCTACAACAGAAAATAAGGACATGCCTTCTCTTGAGGAAAACCTGGACTTTGCTGTCCACACCACAAAACCCTCCCTCCAGACATCGACACTGAAGGTGGCTCAGAATCTGAGCAGCACCAGAGACCAGCCAAAGGACCTTGCTGGTCACCTGGATGAACTTCCAGGAACCATCTCAAAAAAAGATGAAGCCAAACAGGCGTCTGAAGAAAACCAGTGGAAGCAGATGAAGGAACCCAAAGGGATTACCAAGGCTCAGCCAGAGGAGCTGCCATTCCCTGTGGCTGGTAGTGCCTCAGTGCAGAGGTTAAATACCAGTGGCCTGGAAAGAGGAGAGGATTTGGAAGGGAAGATGTTGCTTGCCCACCTAGCTGCTAGTGAGAGAGATGAAGTCACAGTAGAGACTCTTCCCTCAACAGCACTGCCCGTGGAAATCTCCTCCAGCCCTCAGTCAGCAGTGGATGTCTGTCCCCATGATGTGTTATATGTTTCCGATCTCATCACATTTTCCTCTCGCTTCTGCGGCCCAAATTCCCCTGTAAACAAGACCATGGTCTTTGGTTCATCTCTGGAAATGGTTGAGGTTATCATGGAGCTGATCACCACCACGGACCGTGGCCGAGGCTTTGCCATGCTGTTCGAGTACAGGAACATCACTGACCCCAACACTGTGGATGCTGTGAGGCAGGAGAGGAAGGAAAACATGATGATGCTGGCAGTTTTAACAGGGATCGTTGTCTTTGCTCTTGTTTTGCTCTCTGCCCTCTGTGTAGCTTGCAGGTAAGGTGATGCACACCACAGCCTTAGAAGCATGTGATATTATCCAAAGGGAAAAACCAGAAAAGAGTTACATTTCCTTTGCTCTGCTAACTCCTGCTGTCCTCCAAATGTGGTAGATGTCCTCCAAGGGAGGAAGTCAGTGCCACTCACTGCTCCTGTCCCAGGCTCCTCAGTTTTCTTTCCTACTTCTCCAGCTCCTGTACCTCAGATTTATTTTCTTTTTTCTGCAGAAATACCTGAACAGTCAGGACTTTCCTGGGCATTTTTAGTTTCAATGGCAGTGGTGCCTTTGAACCTCAGCTTTTGGCTGATGGACAAAATCAGCTCAGAAAGATCATCCTTCCCTGAGTCTTCTGAGCAGGTTGAGCTGACAGTCACTGCATCTTTTCACAGAAATCCCACTGTTTGGCTCTAACTAACCATCACTAGCACTCTGCAGAAAAGTAAATAGTAACCAAAGCATTTCCACATAGAATTAAGATTTAAAAATATTTTCCCATCTGTAGCATATTTTATCCAAGACACTGTGCAGAAATTTTAAATCCAATGCATTCAGTGTATTAAGAAGTTATCTGCGCATCCCTTTGATGCTGGGGAAGAGCCCAGAGCCATGCTGCAGTACCTCTCATTGTTCCCAAATGCAATCCAAAACAATCCAGTCAAATGAGCATATGGTCAGGCTGGCTTGTGGATTTCCAGGTCCTGATGCTAACTAGTTAAATGGCTAAAACCAGACAGTTACACAAGCATGCCTCTCCAGTCAATTGCTTTTCTCTTATGTATTTCTTTTCTCTATATCTATCCAAGGAACACTTCTCCGCCCCCCAGCATATGTTTGCATTTTTCTAACTCCCTAGTGAAAACATTTTTGTAGAAACAGTGATTTATTTCTCTCCCTTCCAACAAATTCAAAACAGAGCCCATGCTCCTCAGGTTTTTGTCCAAATAAACCCCATTTTTTCAGATGTTTTGACTTCAATGAAAACATCAGGTAAACTGAAACAAACCGTGCCCCTTGCAGGGCTCCACTGTGGGCATTGGCAGGAGCATTCATTTCCCAGAGCCATCATGCAGCTGCTCTGGTTCCTCCCTTCCTGCATCCCCTGCCCCATCCAGTGTGCATCCTCCAACCCCACAGGTCTCAGGATTGCTCAGACACCCCTCACCACTGGGGCTTGGTTTTTCTTATCCTTATGGAGTCTGCATTTTAGTTCTGGCTGAATAAATACAGAAAATGCAAGCCAGTCACACTGGGCACCAGAGCACACAGGCACAATGGGAAGCTTAAATATCATCTCTGTTGCTGTATATATAGAAATTCCTGCTTTCAGGGTCTGGGCTTTTTGTAGCTGTAAGAGTTAAACTTGCATGTGCTACATCTAATTAACCTTTTTGTTTTTAAAGAGCTTGCAGAACACTAATTTAGACCACAATTTTTTTGCTAGCTCTAAAGGAAAATGTCTGGTGGAAAATGTCTTCCAGATACCAAATACTTTATTTTTATACTCTTGCCAATCTTCAAAAGAGACAGAAACAGGCTCTCTTTGCTATGGCAGCAGTCTGGGCTGATACACATGTTGAGTAGGCTGTTCTTGCTCCAATACCCCTATTTAATTTCACTGTAACAATCCATGAAGCAGAGTATTATTCAACCCAAAAAGTACACCAGCAATCTGAGGCTTCACTGGCTGAAATTTCCTCTGCAAAGCCTGTTTAGAAAGTCAGGCCATGCTGCTCACATTCACAGTTTGCTTTTTTGCTTGTCAGATGTTTACAAAATAATGTTCTGCTCTTCCTGACCAACAGAACAAAAAAGTCCACAAGATTTCAGCCCCACACACCAATGTTTGTGTGATCTGGTCACTGGAGATACAACCTACAGGGGTCCTATGGCACAGGATTAGGTTTGCTTCTTTTAATGCCTCTTCATTGCTCTACAACTTTTTTTTTTCTTTCTTTTTTTTTTTTTTTTTAAGAAGATATCCATAACTCAGCCAGCTATTGACTGAATGTAAATAGAGACTACCCCTGCTCCTTTAGCCTCTTGGCAGGGTGTTTACTATCCCAGCCTCCTGTATTCCCTGCATGCTGTCCCTGGGAAGCCTTGATTACACCAATTTCTTTTTTTGTCAGACTTGTAGCATTTAAGAGAGACCAGGTGGAAGTGATGCCATGACCTGTGCTGAGTTAACTCACCTATGTTGCACTGGAAGAGTCTTTTCTCCCTCTTTACTGTGGTAACTGCTTTGAGGGTACTGGTCTCTGGCCCCAGAGCTACTGGCACTGGTTGGAGCTTGCCTAACTCTCAGCTGTGGGCTTTTAATGCAGCTCAGAATAAGACTGCTGAGGCCATTAAGCACTAAGCATTAAACTTATTTTAGATTGAGCCCATCAAGCTCTATTTTATGCTTCTGGTCCTAAATAGGGGCTTGAAATCAGGTGTCAAATGTGTATTAGCCACAGTCTGTCCTCACTGCAGACAATGTCAGGGTGGCATGGGGGTGGGCTGAGGGGGGAAATGATGGTGCTTTACCAGAACAGCACACTCAGAACTGGGACCAGCCCCCCGAGGCACAGGGACACTGTCCTGGCTGGACTGGGCACTGCAGAGGATGCCAAGAGGAACCTGGAAGCTCTTGGCCTTGTAAACTTGCCTTCCACTTTCTTTTCTCTTCATACTTTATTTATTCCTCTGGTACCAGGTTTAGCTGATGAATTTTTTTTTTTTCCATTTCTATCTGCTGCTCTTGCTCAGCTAAAAGTAGCAGGCTCTGCCTTGCCAGGAGTAGAAATGGCCTGGGATGGGCTTGGCACCCACTGCCACTCCAGTGCACCAAGTCATCAGCAGTATCTGCTCAGGCTCATTGCATTGAGCAGGGCAAAGCTCTCTGGGGAAACTCCAAGTCTCTGCCACACTGCAGCTTTTGTTTGCTACTTGGGGAGGGAATGAAAGCTTCAGTTGTTAGTTGGCCAATAATTCTAATTACTTTTGGCCATGAAGCCTGGCTCGAGTAATGGGGGATTTTTTATTTTCTTTCCCAAGCCCCAAGAACAACAGATACGTCCACCTTATTTAATTTTAGTCCTGTCCCATGCAGTCAAACTTTTGCTGTATGGTTGCAACCCATGAATTGCAACTTTACATCTGCATAGCCTCCCAACCCTTGAGTGTACAGCGACTCCTTCGAGCCTTCAGTGTTACCATCTCTCCCCACCCAAGCTGCCCTGACAGTCACTACCTGCTGCCCATGCATCACCTGGGGTGAGAATTTGCCTTTGCAATAAGTTGGGTTGCACCCTATCAGTCAGTGCCTAATGCTCCCCTGTGTCTGCACCGTCCCCTGGAGAACCCCTGGGATTACCACATTCACCAGTGTCAGCCTTTCCTTGTGATATCTTAAAGTTTTATTCATCCAAGAGTTTGTAAGACTAGTTGTTCTGTAATCTCAGTTTTAATAAAAATGTGAAAAAATGTTTAAGAACATGCCGTGTCTCCCTGAGCCAAAGGGCACATTCATCCCATCATCTGCCACAGCACAGCCTTTTAGTGAAACAGTCATACAAATGAACTGCATCTGATGCTCTCTGCTTGCTAAATATAACCCAGTATGCAGAATTAGCTATGCAGATGAAATATTCTGTCTAGCAGGATAAGAAGGATGTCACTGCCCAGACTGAAGGATCCCAGTCCTGCTATTCAGTTACTGATGTGAAAGAGCAGCTGCCAGGGGAGAGCCCGGTGGGACTTGGCAGAGGTCTGAGCTCTGTTCCTGCTTTTGCAGTGAGCATGGGAAGAAAATGACAGGTTCTTCTCTTCTTCAGCTGACTTTCCACCACATGAGCATAACATTCTCTCCCCTTGTTTACAGGCCTTGCTGCCTTGAGTCTTGGCAAGTATTTTGGATGCTCATAACCTGCTGAGTTCCCCTCACAGGATGAGCTGAGCCGAGAACTTTCCTGCTGTGGATCTTTAACTCACTCGAGGGCTTGTTGTTGTTGTTGTTGTTGTTGCTGTCTCTCCTTTCCAGGCAGAGAACGTGCCCCAAAAGGAGCTCATCCAACGCATGCAGTGACCAGGAGGTTAGTGCTAATGGCTTCAGCAATTTCTGTTTCTCTCTTTCATATTGGCTGTTGCACTGTTTATCTGACGATGTTTACTGGGGCATGTTCTGAGTTGTAGAACAGGATCCAGAACTCCACTGTCGATATCAATGAGCTCCAGCTGGTGGTGCCAAGCCGGGAGAATGAAAACAACAACCACTCTGTGAGCCGGGAGCAGGCGGGTAAGTGCGGGGCAGTGGCTGGAGCGGGTCAGGGCACCCCGGAGCCCTGGGCCAGTTCATGAGATCATTTCTTCCCCCAGCCCTGTCACTGTCTCGCCCATGAACAGCTGGAGAGCTACTCCACAGCAGAAAGCCTTTGTTGTGGGGACTGTCCCTTGCTGCTCTCCACTCCCTGGTAGGGTAATTCCCCTGGCAAGGAGCTCACACAAGCACAGCTCCAGTGAGCTGCCAACACAAGCTGTCACAGCACATGGCATTGCAGAGACACTGGGTTAGCAGAGCAAATGTTGGGTTCAGGCTGCTACAAACAACTTGCACAGATCCATAAACTGGGGAAGAGTTTCACCTGCCCTGGGCCTAACTTTGTCCAGAAAGGATGGGTTTTAGAATGCTCAAATTGTCTTTGGCCAGCTGCAGCTCCCAGAGCTCACTGTTTCTGTGGGTCTCTATGGATGGAGGTCCTTTGGGTGTCATTTACCTCAAAGTGTGCCTCCAGGAAAAAGCATCCCAGCCAAGATGCAGAGAATGTCACTTGCTGCAATTTTGAGTCACAACGCATGAGCTGCCCCAGTGGCCCTTTTTGGTTAGTGGAGGCCAACAGGGAGTGACTTTATGCTGTGTTGTGATAGTCTATCACACCATCAGTGAACCATCAGCCACTACACATTCAGCTCTCACAAGGCTATCTCCATTAAAAGGTAATTCTCTACTTCAAGCCGTGACAGCTTCCCATCTCCTTCTTGAGGAGGTTGTGGCCAGAGTTCTCCTTGCCTGGACCTCCTGACAGGTCTTGGTGACACATGCAGACACACACACACCCCTCCATGGCAGTCCCTGGAGCATCAGGCTGCCTGTAGGAGCAGCTTTACTGGGATTTAACCAAAAACTACAGTTCCCAATAATAACAGATATGAGTAAATAAAAATAAATAATGAGTTGAGCAAGTCTGCAAATTTCTGATCTGCAGCAAAACCTCATGTGTTTAACATAAGGAATTTCAGTTCATGTGTGTTTTTATTAGAAAGCAGACCCAAGGCTGTTTCTCCTCTCCTCTTTTGTTTTTGTTTTGTTTTTAAAAGCTTGCAGTTTCAGGAGAGCAAACTATTGACTTGAATTTTGTTCTGGCTGGTGCAACAGCCAGCCAAAGCCTGTTCTAGATTGTCTGGGGAGGGAGGGAGGGAGGAGGGTTTGTCATGGAGGAGCTAGAAACAGATGTGTTGGACTCTTGCAAACAGTCTTTATTGGTTTTCTTCCTTTCTCAGTCACTTCCTGCAGAGGCAGCACAGAACCGTCTCCTCAGGACACTGACCCAGATGTGCCCTCCTCCATCTCTGCAGTGACCACTGAGACTGGGAGTGATGAAGTGTTTATCATTTCTGCTGGACCTGGGACCAGCGGGCTGAGCTTTACCACCTACAGGATACAGGTACATTCCCCAGCTTCTCTAGCAAGCCATAGGATGTCCCTCTGAGACAGCACTTGTCATACCTGTCCATTTATGCCTAATGCCCACTTTCTAGAAAGGCAGGGACTGAACCAGGCAGTTTTCCTATCCCTCAAGCTGTGCTGCCATCAAATGATGTGGACTGTGATCCTCTGAGCCAGTATCTTCCCAGCTTTGGGAAGAGCAAATACAGAATCCTACCTCACCTCTGCTAGCAAATAATGGAGATGTTTGCTAGCAGGCAGTAGGACCAACCTGCAGAAGCATGAATTGGCAAAGCTGATGTTCCATTAAAATTACCACCTGTAGCAACTGAAAGACCTGGGAGTCAGACCTACTGCCCACCACTCCAAGTGATCAGGGAAGTTACTCAGCTCCTCAGCTTGGCAGAAAGTGTCTCACCAAGCTGATGTGAAAATTAACAGTCTAGGCTCCAAAAAAATCAAGTACTTCAAGTGATAGCACTGAGCCCCTCACAAATTCACAGATTCAGGTGGTTCTCTCTTATTTTAGCTCTTTCCCCTGGATTCCTGATCCTTTATTTGTTTAGAAGCAGATGATGGCTCAGAAGCCTCAGGTCTGGCTGTCACCTCTTCAACCTTGAGTGAGTGCAGACAGAGCACATTCATTACAAGTGCCTGCTAAAGCCTTTCCCAGGTCAATACTCTCTTCTCCAGTGCCCTCTCTCTTTTTCCCACAAGAGGATAAACAACCAGCACAAGGAACTCACATGCCCAGGACAGGCTGTGTAATACTTCTGTCACAGTTTACAAAACAAAAGCATTCTGTATCCCTGCACTTGATTAGGAAATTAGCCAGGAGGCCAGGCTGGTCAGGATTTTCTTAGACTGGTGTAAGACACGTGCTGAGCTTTTCCTCCAGCTGGCCACCCTGATGAACAGAAAGAGGGAAAGAAGGGAAAAGAGCTCTGGAGCCTTCCCTTTCCTGAACATTACCTTCTGTGGCGCAGGGCACTGGGAGCTGCAGCCAGACTGGGCACCCTTGAACAGACACCTGCACTCCTTGGTCCTTTCCAGAGCAGAGAGCTTCACCTGGTGGCAGCCCCACACACATCCAGCTTCTAGGCAGAAGGGAAAAACATTTTCCTGTCCCTTTTCCCCACTTCAGTCAGAAGGAACAAATACACATAAATCCCCCATTTCTATTCTGACATTGCTTCTGCAATCAATTTTCAGAGAGCATTTATACATAA
Source organism: Cinclus cinclus (assembly GCF_963662255.1). Classification (NCBI taxonomy): domain Eukaryota; kingdom Metazoa; phylum Chordata; class Aves; order Passeriformes; family Cinclidae; genus Cinclus; species Cinclus cinclus. Next base: position 6,871,446 of record NC_085062.1, on the reverse strand, counting down.
AAAAAATAGAAGAGCGTTAAAACAGTGAAAGTAACCCAAAGAATTAAACACATTATTAAGTCAGGAAGCATGTCCTCAGTGGTGTCCATGCAGCACACAAGTAAGGCAATACTCCCAACCAAATTTCTCAAGGAACAGAAAATCAAGCCTGCAAGCATGGCGGGGTGTTTTTAAAAGCCCTGGGCTTTTCCTTTCCCCACAGCTGAAGTTCATGCTCTCCAGGGGTGTGGAAACTGAGCACAGCAGACTAATTACAAACCTGCACTCAAACGGGTTCTCACCAGGCCACTTGATACTGAGGCTTCCTGGGTGTTAGACATGTTTACAGCTGAATTTTTAGGTGTGTATTTTTAGGGTGTGAAATGCTGCTGGCCAGCCAGCCTGCAGCCTCACAGAGGAGATGGAGCATGGCTTTGTGGCCCAGCACTAGGCAGTGGGATGAGACATCTGCTGGAGCACAGCCCGTTCCTTGGCAGGAGCTGAGCAGTTATCCCCATGTGAAAACACGTGTGAAATCCTGAGCCTTCACAGTACAGTAAATAATGCCAGCAGACTCACCTCACGCAAAATGCTTGACTAGAATTTGTCAAGTTATAAGGAGCTTTCATTAAAAAAATTATCTTGATCTTTTCCCTGAGAACTTGTGTCTGGCTGCTTGGTCCTGTGCTGCCCACCGAGTGCGAGCCCCAGCTCTGTTGGGCCTGAGCCAGTGATTAACTGGCTTCTGCTCTGCAGCTTTAAAAACCTCTTTGAAAACACCAGTCCTATGTTATGAGGGAAGAGCTGGGAGAGCAAAAAAATCCTTCTGTGACTGGCATCAGGAAACAGAGGGTGGGATGGCTTTAGGGGAGATTCCAGGTGTCCTCCAGTAGAGTCATGGCTTTCTAAATCCCCTTTGGTTTAAGGCATCATTCACCCTTTGGCTTATGACTTATGACTATGATCTCTGACTTCTGATCAGACACTGCAAGTTTCAGATGCAAAGGTTTGAGTGAAGGGTATGATCATGGAAGTTTAACAAACATTTCTTGCCAAAACAAACAAAAATTTCTTGCCATTTTCAAAAGTCTATTAAAATACATTGTTTCCCAATTACTTCCAGTATATCTATCTCAAAACCAGTGACTAATTTTTACATCAGTTTGGAGGTATTTATAATATTAGAATAATAAATCCTAAGAAAGTCAGAAGGGGCCACTGAGGAGAAGACAGACAGCTTAAAAAATTATAAATAACGATTGTCTCTTTAATAAAATCTTAGACTAGGAGCTTAATATTGAAACAAACTTATCCAGAGCCTGATGTCTCTCCTGGCTTCCTACTGAGTTTCTTTTTCTGATCTAGTGCTAATTTCTTGCCTCTCTGCCCATCCACTTCCAATATGACACATTCACTAAATAGTTTCTTTGATTTGCAGAAACTTGGGAGATTCAGTTTCCCAGAAATAACAAATTATATGTTTCTGGTTTCTCAGGATTTTAAAATCCAGGACACTGTGGGATTTATTTAAGACACTCTTTAAGGACTGTGTAAACTTTAGGAATGTGGATTTTGCATTCTTCTCATGACAACCATATTTGCACAGCTGAAAATTAAAAATATGTATAAAGTTGTGTAACAGGAGGCTTAAATAACAGGTGAAGTATTAGTAAGAATGAAAAGACATGCATAGGAATGTCAGGGATTCTCTTAACTTTTCTGGCTCTAAGCTTATATCAATATTAAGAACAAAAAATTGTGATTTCAAATGCAACATCAGAACTTAGAAAGTATAGAAGAGAGGTTTATAGTTCATTCCCATGTCTGATCAACTCTGCTCATACACAGGGCTGGTGACAGCAGTTTGATGTAGTCTCACCTTCTGATGATGTCAGAATTTTACACCTGTCTGGATGTCTTGTTCTACTCCTAAAGCATATTGTCCACCCGAAGAGCATTTTTTAATGTGAAATGCAAATCTCCTTGGCTCCAATCTAGTTCTTGTGCTTCTTGTTCTATTCAGCACAGACAACGAGAACAGATTATTTCCTTTCATTTTTCATTCTTTTTATTTTTTAATTCTTCCCTTACATAGGATAAAGAGCACCACTTACTTCAGTCTTTTCTCCCAAACTGTGCATTTTTGAGGCTTCTCATTCTCTTCTTGCTCGCTTCTCGATTTCTTTCAGCAGGCCCCATCCCCCTTAAGTTTTATTTCCCCAGACAGACACACCTGGAACCTTCCAAGAGCCAAGCAGAGTGGAAGAATTCTGTTTTACACAGTGAAGTTTATGACTCTGATTTGTCAAATACTTCCAGTAAACTAAGCTGTAGATATTTCATATATTTAGGGAGGGTTGTAGGACTATATCTTATGTAACTTGAATTTCCCACTTCAGCTTTAAACCCAAAACTGGGGAAGCAAGGTAAAACTTTCTTCCAGGGAAGCCAGCAAATTTCAGGCTGAAAGAACAACGAGGAGAGGCTGCATTGTATGACCTCTGAGAACGACTAAATCAATCAGTCTCATGCACTAACAACCTGTTTTCAAAGCGGTTTTAAAATGTTTTGATGAAATACGCCTGTAAATGATCTTCATTTGCTCTTTTCAGGACAAAAACCTGAAAAGGAGTGTCACAAGCCCAGCCTCTGTGTCCGACTGGCTGAGCTCCCACCCCACGGCTGCAGGGGCAGGCTCTGCTGAGAAGGGGAACGTGCAGCTGGAGAATCCCTGTCCCAGGCAGCGCACCTGGAGCGCCCGCACTTTCCACGACTTCCTGGCACCAATACCACAGCTACAGAAAAAATGGTGTAGCTGGAGCACCAACAGCCCCTTCACAAAGCTGGTTGACAGCAGTGTGAGTCTTGCAGGGAGGGGAGGATGTTGGGGTCTCAGCTCCAGTATTACCCACTGTTCACTGATGGGAAAGGTTTTCCCCTTGGCCAGTGCCTCACCTCTCTGTCCTGCAGTGCAAACACATCTCTTCCTTGGTGTATGGGAGACTCTCTGGCCTAATTATATTGTAATTTAGCCAGGCTTTCCTAAAATATTAAACAGCTGTATTTTCCAGCAGTTGGCACCTGGTTAAGAAATTATCCCCAGTCCAGAAGAACATTAAAAAATGCCTTCAGACAAGATTATCTCATTGAGTGTTCTGACATGAGCTTTTTTCCCTCTGGTTATGCCTTGAATTTATTATAATTGATGCATTATTATTGCCCTGCGAGGAATCCATAGGTGTGGCAGGGATATCTGGGTGTCACTGACACTAGTCATCAAACCAACAGCTTGTTACAAAGCTAATAAAGGATGCTTCTTCTTTTTTAAGGTAATAACATAGGTTTTTGCTAAAGAATGCATCTTACCTCTAAAATAACCAGGAATTTAAACTTTTAGTTCTCTCTGGATCTCAGTTTCGAGAGAGTGCTGCTTTTCATGGCACATCTACTAATTTCGTACTATTTTGTGCAGAGTTTTTCTACAGCTGCAAGATCCCAAGGTGTGCCAACCAGAAAGGTAATCTCAGCCACTGAGATAGAGGGAGCATCAGAGACTGTTTACTCTGATTCATCTGCCAGTAATGCCTCATATCCCCTCACTCTGTCTGCACAGAGGCAGCGGAAGTTAACTTCCTGCAATTTGAAGAAATCCAGATTCGGGAACCCTTATTTTGGAATTTTAGCCAGTTCCCCTGACAGCAAACATGTGAGGTCCTTGGATCCGTCAAGACATCTAGGGGCAGCATCTCCAGTTAATGGCCAAAGCCCCAAAAATCTTCTAGAGAGCTCCAACCCACTGAAAATCAACTTGGTCAACAGTTCAAAACCAAAGGAGCTTATGGTAGAAACAGATAAAAACAAACCAGTTTTTGTTATTTCTGAAGAAGGGGATGATCAGCAGCCTCTGGTCCTGGCAGAACACCTTAGTCAGTGTGGAGATCACCTGTCAGAGCAAAATGCTGTGTATGCTCCAGCCATGCCAGAGAAACAGCCAGTGGTTCTGACTGCAGAGGGGAACAGCTCTGCCACCTTCACATCAAGTCTTCCCCTTTGGGCAAAATCCCCCACTTCACACAGAGGCCACGGGAAGGCCAACAGCTACTCCAGGGACCAGCAGAGCTCAGCAGGTAGAGATGCCAACACCACTGAGACCTCACAGAACTGCGACACCCCCGCTGCTCCTACGCTGTGCCAAGCTTCAGTCCAGTGATGTCTTCAGAAAGATCGAAACAGCAGTTCCCAAACGCAGAGGGAACAGGGACATGAGCAGTGCAGAAGCTGTGTTGAGCAGTTGAGTGTGGCAGTCACATGTGGCAGCTTTGTTGAGAGCAGTCTTTGCTTCCCTCACTTTGGGACTGAGGTTACAAGGATACAAACCACAGCACAGCACAAATGCCATCTCCCCTTATGCTCACTAACCTCATCTCTCTTCTCCTGCATGAGATTTGGATGTAGTTCATACAAGAAAGCATCCTCTGAAAAGGTACTTCAGACTGCAGAAACCCTTTTCTGGAATGGGAATGAAAGGAACCTGGGCCAGTCACACCATGGTTTATATCTGAAATGTAAATCAGTCCCCTGTCCCTGTGGTATCACTTGAATCTTTCTGTTGGGAGCTCTGAGTTAACTTCTGTTTATAGCTCTGCCTGTACAATCCAAGCCTTGCCAAGCCAAGGGTAAGAATTCAATCATGCATGTTTGCATACAGTTTTGTAAACTTCATTTTAAGTATTTCATAACTTCTGCAGTCTAGCACAAAGCTTACCAAGCATTAGCAACTCTAATATTAAAGAGCAAGATTATCTCATCTCCTGACTCTTTAGAGAATTGTACAGACAAGCTAAGCAACCCAATACCAGATGCTTGTTCTATTAAAGTCTGATGTAGCTTTATCTTTGTTAGGTCTACATAGGCTTAGAACACCTCAGTCCACTACATTAAATGACTCCTCATGGCAACAGAAGCATGTGTACAAAAACACTGAAATACTAGGAATAGTCTTCAGCATCCAACACTTGGATATTTGCAGCTGCTCTGATCCTATATCCACCAGCTATTTATTGCTGGTAACGCACATTGACTAGAGAACTATTCCCCCTCCTTTAGCAGGCAAGACTTGAAAGAAAAAATTAAGGTGGGGCAAACTTTGAGTGCTCACTTTCTTTAGAAATTAACCCTACCCTGGCCATGCCTCTCTAAGTACAAGTCCAGGGCATTCAGTGGAACACTGAACCAAAGGGAAGCCTGCTAGTCCTATTGCCTTTAACAACCCCATCAGTATTTTAATTACCTCCTGGTGGTATTTTCCTATCTTAGCAAGAGATTCCTGCATGCTTTTCCCACACTTCAGAATTGTTTTTCTTTCTCAAATGAAAAAATTCCCTCTGAAGCTGCATTTTGCAGCTGAGACAGCACATTGTTTTAAAGCAATAGTATGTCATAAAACAGGTGTCAGAAAGAAATTTTCTGCACGAGTCTTCCTCTCTATTAGCTGCACTGTGCATCCAGTTATCTTGATCCTTCTCTGTGAAGGCATTTAAGACTGATTCCTGAAATATCTAACTGAATTATTTATGATTTCACCTGCTATTACAGCTTCCATTTGCCACCTATTAATGTCTGAGATATGCAACACAAGACTAGAGGTTTTGCCTTATATTTTCTCAGTGTGTTTACATGTCTACCTAGACACAGAAGCTGTGCAGCTGGTAGCAGTGGAAGCAAAAACACATTTGCCCTTTAGCAGTTGACTCAAACATGAACAGCAAACAAGTCTCTGCCTTTATTATTTCCAGACTGTGCTGAGTAGTTTTGAAGTGCCAAAGTCTGGCTCCATGGTGGTTGGTTCTTTTTTGGTGGGTAGTTTTTGTTGTTGTTGGTGTTGTTTTAAATTAATGCTACTTGATTCAAAGGGAAGAGTTAATATATTTATGATTTTAAAAGTATTTAGAAGTATTCACTACTCTAACAACATCCACTGCATTAAATTCACAAACATCATAATTCAATGTTCTGTTACTTATTACATTTCTAAAAGTTGAAATGCTAAAATCTACTTTTGAAAAGTACTTGTGTTCAATAATTGACAATAGTTATATTTGAAGGGCTGGAAAACGTGGCTTTTTCAATAAAAGCATGTTTAACTACTCATTTCTGTGGTGTAACAACACTTAATTTGTTCTGCTGAAAGCCTGAGTTGTGCCTCAGAGCACCAGGACAGCGTGTGAGGTACCCCAATGGTGGCAGAAGAGCAGAAAAGCAAACACTCCTTTTGAGATCCTTCCCCATCTCTCCAAGACTGAAGATGAGGGGGTTGTTTACACCGACCTCCTCCAGTACCTGTTGTGTAACCAAAGAACAGACTTTGCTAATCAGATTTGTCTAACTGCAGCCAGAGGAGGTTTCTGTGGGAGTCTGTGTTTCCTTTCAGATCCTGCTGCCTGAACACTCTTCCATCACTGCCTGCTGCAGCAGCATATGGGCAATTATTCACAAGACTGCACCCCACACCCTGGCTGCAGCATGGACTATATACATACATATATACACACACACACATATGGTGAGAGAGGCCCTGCTCCTGATGAACATCCAATATTGAACAGTGTTGCTTTTTCTCAGAACAGAGGTGCTGATTTACCAACTATTTAAAGGTGATGCTTTCTGGCAGTGGAAGAGACTGAGTTCCTGACCTGCCTTTTGAAGATTTTTTGTTTGATTAGGTTTTTTTTTTAATTTTATTTTTAGGCAGATCACTAAAATTAAATGCTAACAAGGTATTTGTGTTTTATTCTGTACCCTCAAAGAATGTATAAAATATTTTCTTCCTCTTACAGCTAAAGCAACTGTTTAGAAGTTCTCATATTTTCTTCCCCCCCACCACCAAGAACACAAACAGCTTCTACCCAAACTCAAAAAAAGTCACAGTGGAGAGTTAAGAAATTCTGAAAGCTCTAGGTGGAGTAAAGCGCTTTAATACTCTCAGCTGTAAATATTGACTAGGATTAGTTTTTAAATAGTATTACTTATGGCATTTATTTTGTTCCTAACAGCTATTATTACTTTGGAGAGCTATGCTGCCAGTTTAATGACAGAAAACCTCATCCCTCGTGCACGGGCTTGGATTCAGTTTTACCTTTGTGCACTGCAGGGGCTGCTGTGCAATTCTGCGTTCTGTAACCAAGCAGCAAATGGGATAAGCACTCACTGAAGAGGGGGAAAAAAAATCACAACAGCATGAGGGAAAAATGTAAAAAATAAATATTATGGAGCCAGCAAAGAGAAGCATTCTTTTCAACAAAACTGAGTAATATTCACCTTTTTTCTTTTTAAAATGAATTATTCTGGAATATACTAGTCAAACGCTCTAGCCATTGTGTTAGGTGGACTAAATAGGACAAAAATATGTGCATTCCCTATTTTTTTCACTGTACAAACAGAGCTTCAAAATAAAAGCTTGAAGCCATACAAGCTGACATACAAGAATCTGGTGTGCTGAGGTTCTTACTGTCAGGTACTTAAACTGGTTGGGAATGAAGGTCCAAAGGGAAAACAACAGATTTAATATCCTGGTAATTCATCCTAACTTGGAAGATTCTGAATAGCATTTAGCAAGAAAAATCCACTTATAACTTAGTAGCAAAACATGAACTGTGGTTTCCTTTCAGAACTCTTTAAGAGCAGTTGGTTACAAAGCTTTCTACTCACAACTGTTTGTTGGGTTTTTTACCCCCTCAGGAGGGTGGCACATGAGCCCTAATAAAACATATTTGACTCAAACAATCCAGTCAGTAGATTTTATTCTAAACAATTAAAGGTTAATTTGGATTGCAAGGGAAAAGAAAAAGTAAGTCCTAAGCCAACACTCACCTAATGAAAGCAAGTGAAACTCAGCAGCACTGAAAAGAATACCCAACAGAGACTAAATACAGCTTCAACATATATTCATGGTCTGTCTAGAAATGTCTTTGATGTTAAACCTCATATTGCACACTTAGCATTTTTTATAATTCATTTCCTATGGAAACTAATGAGCTTAAGGGTGAAATTACCTCATTGAAAGTCAAAATGGAAGTGTGAAGAAAAGAAGGATGACCTGGAAAGCGGATTTAGAAGCAATCTTTGCATATTAAGCATTGCTGTGGGAAATAGTATAATTAGTTTTCTTCAGAACTTATTCCTTGGAATTGTGTAAGTGGTATTTCAGCTCTCAAACATCATGCAGAAAGAATGTTAGATAAAATGGGTGGAAAAAAATGCAAAATCCTCACACGTTCTTCTTAAAGTCAAGATATTTTTTTCCTAACTTCCAGTGATTGTGGGCTTATCTTTAAGAGGGCAGATCATAAAAAATAAGGTTCCTCTCCAGCAGACATCTAAGGGGCCATAAGAAAACAGTACCTGAGCCACTCCCTGGGCCCTAGGAGGTGCCATACATTTGTCCCCTCTCAGTCACACCAACATTTTTCTTCATGGAGAAAGTGCTTGGAAGAGTCTTGGCTCTTTGGCCAGACCTGATTTCTCAATAGTGCATAAATCACAAATCAGCAGCTGCCTCAAACTAAATTAGTTACAAGTCATTTGTTGACATAATGAGGTATAAAACATTTAAACCCACCACTGCAAGTGCAGGGCCAGCCAAAATTACCAGTTTTAAAGGCTATCAGCTCATCTTTGTGGTGCGCAGAACAACAGAGTGTTCTCACTTTTACAATACTTAACCTGAGTTTGAGTTTCACTTAAATTTAGTCTGACAGCCAGGTTAAGAACAGCAACATAGATTAGCTACAGCATTAAAGGGCATACAGCTTCAAGTATGGGAATGGCAGTAGCACAAAAATGCTGGGATGCTAAACTGCAACTTGAAGCTTAACAATTCTGGCATCGCTGTCTTCCACCTCAGATTCCACATGGCAAGGCAAGTCCTCCTGTTTACTCAGCAAGGCTGAAGCTCTGTTCAAAACAAGTTGTATTAACTAGTCATTTGGAACCTTTTAATTTATACAAATTAAATTGTAGTCAATATGAGGACAGTATTACTGTAATTTCATCTAACCTGTTAAGTCAGGTGGTAAAATACTTGTCACTTCCGTGTTTATGGTGTCACAAGAATCTAAAATAGTAACTACTTTTAAAAAGTAGCAAACTTTTTAGTTTGTTAGCATCTTGAAGCCCTCTCACTTCTATTTAACAGTCTTTTGCTAATATCATCTACGATACAACCTCTAGAGATACTGATGATCCTCTGCAATATCATCTGACATTTTCAAGGAAGTTTGAGAATGACACAAACTCATGTCATTTTCAGTTACTAAAAGTCCAGGGATGGTATTTGCTTGTAAAACCTCAACATTCAAATAATGAACAGCCTGACTATTAGCAAGTGTTGCATACATCCATTTCTGTGGTGAGAGTATATGCCACAGAAGAAACACAGACAACTTCAGTAGCTTTTTTTTTTTTTTAATAACTCCTTAGTTCAGGAAAAAAATAAGCCACAAAAGAGAACTGGAAGAACTACTCTCCACCTTCTTTATAAAAGAACTTTTCTCAAAGACAGAGACAATATACCTTGTTCACCACTATGTCAAATCCTATCATAATCACCTCAGTTTCCACATCTATCCTACTACATTTCATGCTCAGCTTCCAAACATCTCTTATAAAGGAGGTGGGGATGTGCTTTAGACAGGTTAAAAATATGCTGCACCTTTACAGTATTTAAACAATTACACCAAGCATAGTTCATACATTTATCACATTAACTATCACCTGGTAACCATACATTTAAAAAGGTCTAATGTAGAGTATGTAATACCCATGACAGATACTCTTACTTACTTAAGAGCATATAAAGATCAGGACTTATTCACCCTCCCCATCTGCAAGTCAATTTCTGATCTCTTCCAGGTACAATATAAATGACAAAAAAATCCCTTCATTCCATTGCACTACCGCAACCCTATATGCATAGAAAGGCAGATTAATTACCTGTGACAGGGAAAAGGAAGAGGGGTTTATAAAAAGAATCTGAAGAACATCTAATGCACAGGTATTTTAGATGTTAAGCACATGAGTTCTGCTGTCTGGGTTCTTTCCCCCATTTTTTCTCCTTACGGTCACACAATACACCCCTATACAAACATAACTTGAGTAAGTGCAAGTTACTCCTGACCAATAAAACAACTTCAGCACGAGAGGCTTGAACACCAGCACAGTGACAAGGCTGTGCTGAAAGCACATCTGGGGTGTGGGAGTGGTGAATGAGAATGTAAAGCACATTTCTGCATTTAATGTGCAAAGGCTTGATCTCCACAACTGCACTCAATTTGCTACATGCACAGCCAGAGATGAAAATGAGATCAAAACCAGCTGGGAATGGTTGTCCTGAGAAGATACAATAACCATTAAAAAAATCCAAACATAAAATACAAATACAGAAGCAACAGAACATTGTTAATAACACTAAAAGACAGAAACATACTGTTGTTGTTAAAAGAAGTTTCAAGTAATATTCCAGATCCAATTTCAATCCTACTCACAGGAGAAAAATGCCCAGAGATTAGGAAGAGAAGTCCACACTAAAGTGTATTTTTAATAGCATAAGGGCATGGTCAACAGACCCATCCTTGCAACAGCTATTTTCAAAAAATAAAAAACCTAACAGAAAGACATCATTCTAATTAGCATTCATATCAAGATGTGCAATACTGGAAATAGTTGTTTAATTCACTGCAACCAGTAGACACGATGTGCTGCATCATTTGTGCTCCATTATATCACAAGATACTGTGTGTACACTTTTTAACATCCAAGTATAAATCCTGCTCATAAAATAAGGCATACTTAAAAACAACATGGTCTCTACAGAGGTAACTTTTTATGCTTTCTTCTCAGTCTGCTTCACTCTTCTAGGTATGATGAAAACAAAATTGGTCCCAGTCGTGGTTTGTCAACATTAGCAACCAGATTATGATGAAACACATTAGATCATATCAATTTGTAGGGAAGGGGGAAAGTTGGGATTTCTTTATTTTTAATGACACTTGGGACATCTCCTGAATGAGCTTTGCAGAAGGCATGGAAATAAAATCTACATTACCTATGTCAGTGACACCAGTGTGCCCCTTCATGATCCCTATCTCTATCCTTATCCAGAAATGCCTCCATATTGCTACAATTTGTCCAAACTCACTTATTTCTGGTAAGATTGCTCCTTCCAGTAAAACTGCTATATTCTCTTTTAAATTACAGCTTTTTCTACATTTTCACCAGTGTATGCATGCTAGAGAACAGCTGCATTGCAGAGGTACATATTTAGCACATGATATCAAACCAAAAAAGAAATACAAGAAAATGAACCAGTGTGTCCTACTGGCTGGTCTATGTCAAAAGCACTGTTTGGTCTTCTGATATAAAACACTACAGAAATAATATTAGCAGAAGTCTGTTCTGTTTCAAGTATTACCCCAATTTTAAATGTGATCTTCAAATTTTTGTGCAATTCTTTTTGTAATTTCACATGAATAAAAAACATCAACATGTCTAAACTAAGAAAGGAAACTGTACTACCTCCACTGTAACACTACACATATGGTAGAAGCTTTAAGTTGAAACAGCTGTTTATTGGATGGATTATTTAAAAAGGAGTATTAATGTGGTTTCTAGCCCAAATGCAATGGGTAGCAACAAAATATCGGACTATTAAAAAATGCAGTTACAAATATACACTGACCCTTTCCTTCTTAAATATTAATGGCTCTTGAAATACCCATCAGATACTTTTAGAAATCTTCTCTATTTTAAGTCTAACGATTTTTCTTAGTTTCTTCACAAGTAGTGCAAATACACTCCTTACTCTTAGGTCATCCCAAGATATGGCTGGTTTTTGTGAGTGTGATTTGTTTGTGTTCTTCACTGAAGTGACACAGGGACACTGTAGTCATGAGCATGGAATGCAATGCTTGTTGGACTACCTTGGGAAAAAATACATCTACCTTATTCATGTACAACTGTAAAATTCTACAAATTAAAAATTTCACATCGGGTTACCTGATGCAAAAGTTAATGATTCCCTGCTATGAGAGCAGATCCCCTGAAACCTTAAACTGTACAAGCAATGAAACAGGTTTTTGTCCCCTCTCTACAGACTACAGTTTTCAGTTCTTGAATCGTGTTTGCTCACAAATGTGATTGAATTTCCTAAAATAAAGAAAAATATAAGAGCATTAAAATGCAGCAAAGTTCTCAGAAGGCAACAAAAGCAAGTCAGCATCTTACACAGGGTATTTTAAATGTTAAAGAGTCTAAAGCAGACCATTTACAGACTAAAATCTCTTTTTCAGAGCCTGTTTAGACCATACTTTACTGCCATTCTATGTGTAACAGGATTTTCAACATCTCTCCTACCTAACTCTCATTAGTTTTATTATGCACACAGAAAACCTGTTATTAAAAAGCATTCCTCTATACTTGTGCATACTTCAAACCCAGAAGGCAACTAAAACAGGAATGGGTGAATTAATTTTTCCCTGGAAGATTTAGTAACTTTTAGCAGACAGCATTACACAAGTCATTAAGAACTAGAACTAACCAGGCTAATTACACATTTCCACACAAACACATTGTCTCAGTGGCTTAGAATCTTCTGGAAAGAAAAAAAATTCTCAGCCTGTATTATCTAAGTTTTATGGGAATGGCAAACCTGTCTTCATGGATTAAACAGATAATTTAGTACCAAGCACTTCTCACTTCTCAAAAACATTTCACTGTTCACTCCTTGTTTTTCTCTTGCTTGAGCCATGTGGCCTGTGACACACAGCTGAAACAGAAGCTAGGGTGTTGAGTGTGTCACTACATATGGAGAAAAAGGTGCAAAGCAAACCCTGAATTTCCCTCTCAGCTGGATTAAATCAAAGATCAGAAAAGCCTTGCTCACATAATCTAACTACTTAGCAGAACAATTTAGCTCAATTAAAAAAACTTAAAAATTATCTGGATATAAAGGAGTGGTACGACAGGATTGTTTGCTTTCACGGATTTTAGGAACTAACAGTAGCAGCCACTAAAGTTCTAGGAAGGACTAATGCTTGGGGGGAAAAAAATAAAAAAGAAAGAAGGAGAAGGAGAAAAAAAAAAAAAAAAAGGAAAAACCCCTGAGTCATTTTTATTCTAGATGAAATTATCCACAACATGAAGAAAGATGGCTGGTGAGTACTTTGATATTGAATTAACGCTAACATTTCAAAACAAAATCTCCTCTGGGAATACAGACAGTTTTATAATATGAAGTTACAGATAGCGTTGGTACTTCAAATTACATCTACGACTTAAACCCAAAATTATTTTTGCAAGCTATTTGGTAAAACCCTTGAATTTGTAAAAGACTGCAGATGAATATTTTACAAGTCTGTCTTATGATCTGCTTGCCTGAGCTGCACAGACTGGTTATTTTCAACCCACAGTACCTGAAATATTAAAGGAATTATGCTAAGTGTGTGTGTACATTGCAACATTAGAAAGATACTGTAGAATCTACTATTCATTAAGGCAATTTCTCAATAAGGGGTAACAGCTCCTCTATCTTAAATTACACTGAGAATTTAGAGAATTATTTATAAGGCAAGAAGGATTTTTCAACCCTCCCTGAAACCAGTTAGCTCTTAGGGAGAAAATTTTTGTTTTGTTTTAGGAGTCTTTAGTATTTATCTTACTATATGTGCACCTATTTATAAGAATAAAACTTCATTGGTCATCAGAGGCCTTGATATTTTTATTCAAGAAGCTTGATTTATTTTGGAAAGACATTTCTTGTAAGTGACCAGATACCAGGAATCGAAGGCAGGTATTAAAACTCCTGACAAGTAGAGGGTTAATCTCTTTTCAGGATCAATATTTCATTTTTGAGGCATGTCAGATTCCTTGGGTCAGATATGTAAGACCTAGAAACTCCTCGGGAACCTGCTGTGGCTTATGTTATGTGCTCCAAGCTACTCCTGCTGCTAATTATTCCCACCAATTGATCTCTTCAATGGAAGCTGCACTTCACTAAAAGAATCTTTCCACCCCAGTGGATGGAAAAACAGACACAAGAAGTGTCAGCCATGGGTTACATCAGCTTACAAGTGCAGGCAGTGCCCTTGACATGCACAGAGGGCTCATTTCAAAGTTGTGTTAAAAACAAAAATGACCAAAAAAATCCCCAATGCTCACCCAGTCCTGCTATATGCTGCAAGTTCTGTGACTTCAAAGGTCGCTTTTTATCCTGTTGTTGGTTTGGGGTTTTTTTTTTAGGGACGCAAAGCAAAACCACCTTCTAAAGTGTACAACTTACATGGCATGATGTGCTTTGACCTGAGTTCGACAGTTGCGTCCCCAGTAGCAATCAGGACGTGACGTGACAGTCACTACAAGAAGAGCAAATGAAATGCTGCATTTATTACCAAAGTCATTAAAGGTGACCTAAATTATTAAGACACTGCTAATGGTGGTTACTCATCAGAGACAAGACATGATTGGCAAGGAACAACTGTAGAACTATATTGCTTCACCTTTCTGGAAACAAAGCAAACGCTCTGTGAAGGACAAAAAAATTGACTTATGATAAAAGTATTTGGTTCTCAATGCTGTCAAAAATTATTAATTTGGGTAGAGTTTGCTGCTTTCCCCCATCTTCACATACATTACAACTCAGCTGTCCAGCAGTTGAACTGAAAAGCAATGCTAAGGGCAAACCGAGTACACAATTCTTGCTCATTATGCACAGTAGCACAAGCAGAGTTCTCAACATCTTAAGACTGCGAAGCTGTTGCTAACAGCAAGAACTAAATTGACAGAAGTAATAAACTGTTGGAACAGCTTCTGTTCCAAACAAATTTAGGTCTGAAGGAGGCACAGTTGCTTGCATGCTATTTTATACTAAAATTGTAAAGGCAAAGATATAGAATCAGTTTATGAAAACATTCTTGTTCCTAGTTGAGAGCTGGTAAAATGTTAAATTGTTTAGAAGCTGCATCATTTTATGTGTTTAAATAGGAAAATTAAATACAACAATTGGTTCCTGTTTACTATATTCTGATTTTACTGACTCCTCTTTTCACTCAGCACATACACTTATTCTACAGACAAGAAATGATACTGAAATAAAAGGTTCCATTAGGGAGTCTGAAAATAACTATACGCAAGCTTAGCAGCTGACAAGTAAAGCAAGGAGCATAAGGCATTAGCCCTGAGACAAGATTTGCACTGGGCTACATGAAAGTGCCAGAAGAACACTGACACAAAGATAAAATTGATGTTAACTCATTTAAATTACTTTTCCCCTCCTTACTATGCAAAACAATCCCCACCTGGCAATTCAGCAACAGGAATATTCTGCCTGTACTGGTAGGCAAGTTCTCGAAAGCTTCGAAGGCCACAACAGTAGCAAAGCACTGTGTTCCCAGTAATTCTGTAATCTGGGGAGAAAACCAGTTTTTAAAAATGCAAGGCTTAATAAATTATATTTACCTAAAGAGCCAGGACTGCACTGGTTCTGTACACACTACTCTAAACTTCTTGATAACATTGCTGAGTTACATCCAGACAAGGAGACATGCACATGCGAACTGAACACAACACATACCTGACAACATAAAAACTCCTCTTTGAAGAGCTAAGAGACTTTCACTTAACATATTTTTCCACGTCAGACCCCTGGATGCCAGGTAATCCTGAAAAGAACAATTTAAGTGTTTAATCTAGAAAAATTTCTGCCCTTAAAGAGTAAGCAAGCCATTTATTCTCAAATATTTTCAAATCTAGCAATAACTATGTTTTCAGAATGGATTTATGCTGATTACAAGTGAAAATTAAATACCTGTAGCTTAATTAGCATAATACATTCAGACCCCAAATAAAACCTTCCATTAAGTATCTTTTTTTCATATCTCCCCTGTTCCCAGAAGTTTGAGAACAGATTAATTCCAGTCATACTCTCATTTACCTCAAATCAAGATTTCCTCCAGTTTACCCAATTTAGGCAACCTTGCTATAGTATGAGCAAAATATTCTCCAAACAAGTTAGTGTTAAATTTAACTTGTCAGAGACAAAATATTTAACAAGCATTGCTTTCCTGGCACATTTTTATTGAATTATTTTTCTCTTAAATAGTATATTGCATGATCGTTTGGAGCTCATTTAATCAGCCTTTTACAATCAGGTTCTGCAAGTGATGCAGTGCTGCCACTGTAACTATCAGGCAGCACATCACTTCTACTTCACCAGTAAGTACATCTTAAACTCTGTGCATTTGTTATTATCACACACAATGATTTTTAAACATACCTTTAGGATATCTGATTCATAGTGGTTGTTATTCAGGACGCCATCTAAACACTTATCACCAAGATTTATTTCTAATCAGAACAAGAAGAAGAAGAAAAGTTACTATTTCTCACCCAAACCCCGTGGCCCTCACATTTTCTGAAGGTTCTTCTTTTTCTTGAAATAACATGCACAGGCTCATGTGAGCACCAAGTACATGACTGCATTCAACATTTGCTAATGCATGTGGTTTACGACTTCTAGTGGCAAAGACAAGATACTGAGATTTTAAAATTTCAACTTCAGTCCACAAACACTACCAAGCTGCACAAATTACCAGTGCTAGTAAAGCATATTCCATTAGCTCCAAACTGCACCCACCAAGCCATTCCAACTGTTCTAAGTTATTTCTTCTTCAATGTCAAAAATCTTTTCACTTCCAGAAGTCTGAATATTTAAGAGGGCAAGGTTCTTTTCTAATCCCTTACCACCAGATGTGCAGTGCTTTTGCACTGGTTTGTATGATTCTCTTACTAGACTGAAATACACCATGGTTTGTTTTTTTTTATATATATTGGAAAGAATTGTGCTCAGCAAGTATAGCTTCTAAGCCCAATATTGTATGAAGAGACAAAGTTAAATCCTCTCAAAGTTAAGACACATGCCACTTCAATTTTTTGTGTTTATGATGTGAGGACACAGGCCTTGCTTCTTTTTTGCATGACTGTGCTATAAACTTGTGCTATGTCTCTTAAATTACTTAAAGTTCAAGATAGACATGACCGCAAAGTAAACAGGCTGATAAGATAAAAATTAGTCCACAATACCACAGAATGGTGCCAAGCAGCCAAAACACGCCATGCGAGTGCAGCCCCAGTACAGGTGACAGAAGGGCTGCAGACAAACTGTACCTGTAAAATAACACAGAAAGCCCCTGTAAGGACCTGAACACAACAAAACTCAGTTATTCTCATAAATCAGTAGCAACAGAGCCCTAATCAACTTGGTTCAAAAATGATACAACTTTCTCATTTAAAATACATTCGTTAAAGGGCTAATAAATTCTATAAAGGAAGATTCTTTCATGCTGTCACTACAAGAGTACAAATAAAGAAGATTCATATAAAAAAAAAAGTCTTCCAAGTAAATTTAAATCCAATAATAAATAAGGAGAGAGTTCTGTAGAAAATAATATAAAAAATATACACACATTGCTGAGGAGCAACATGAGGATTCTGTTCACGCTCTGCTCTCCGGTCAGGCATTGGCTGAAAGCAGCAAGTGCATATTACATGACTTCCTTGAGCAGGACACACATATTCCTGAACAGCTGGATAAGTTAAAAAAAAAAAAAAAAAAAATCGAACAATTTACACAATTGCAATCTGGATGAGGAATCTTAGTGAATATTGACACATAAAAACCTCGAAATACCAAGCAACCTTTTTACACAGACTATGAAACAGCAAAAAAACCAGCATTCAGACTTCTAAATTGCATAGGTCTGTAAAAGATTTCAGTATGTTGAAAAATTTAAGAACTTTTCCACCATCTGATCAACCATCAGCAACCCATTTTGGACAATCACAGCAAATTGCAGTATTTGCAAAAACACTGGTGTAGAGTTGCTCTCACAGTCCTGTAAAAGGGAGCTTGCTTAGGTCTAACTTAGTTCATTGTAACACAGCTCATTCTCAGCTCAGGGAAGATGGAGATGATCTTCAAGACTCCCTTCCAACCCCAGCTCTTCTGTGTCTCTGTCCTGAGTGTCTGAGTTGCAGTATTTTAGTGCTGCACTGCTGGGACAATGTGACACTGACCTGCAGGGAAGTTGGCAGAGGTTGATGGAGCATCTCCCAGAGCCTGCATTCCTCCTGCCTCTGTCTCCTGGCCTGTGCCAGATGCAGCTGGAACAGAGTGTCTTCGGTACCCTGGGCACTGTCTGCATACTATATATGGTTGACTGAAAGAACAAAAAGTCATATGACATTATACCCAACAAATGCAAATACAACTTACATCACTATGCTAGACAAGGTTGGTTAGACTCAAAGTTTAAATTTAGGATTTGCTCATTTAGTAATAACAGATAAAAGTTTATGTAACTCAGTACCTTACAGCTCTCAAGTCTGCTGTAGTTGTGACAGATAAAAACCTCAGGAAGTTTTAACAAAAGGAAAAGGGAAAAAAAGAGCAATGTGACCAAAAGAGAGGGGAACAAAGATGGAGTAGTTATCTACAAGAATTCTTCCGTTCCTCTGTAGACTGAGCAAGAAGTGTGTGCTGTTGAAAATAAAGAGGAGGTATTTTGGTACTTGGGAATTCCTAAGTGAAGCATGAGCTGCTTTGGTACCATACACCCAGTGAAAGCAGCATTCCAGACACATAAGAAAGCACAGTCATTGCAAACACACTCATAGGATCATGGACTGCTTTATCTCCTGACAAGATCTTAGCCAGAAACCTTTTTTTGTTCCACAATTCAACATAGAACTGTTGGTGTCAAACTGAATCTCAGGAAGTTCTAATTTTTGCTGATTGCTCAAGGTTCAAAAGGATGGCCAGCAAAACTGCCGAGTTTTGTCAAGAATTATCTTAATCTGTAAACAGATCCTGGCAATGATCACAGAAACACTAACAGCAACAACAGCACTTGTGAAATTAGCTCAGTTTGCAGGTCTACTCATTCAAACACAGGCACGTCTAATCCAGCACACAACCTAAAAACAGACATACCTGATATCTGAGGATTCACTATCTACATCAGACAATTCCAGTAAATCTTCAGAACTTCCCTCCTCATCTGAAAAAGATCTCCGCACCTTAGGCTGCAACATGTCTTGAGTAATTTTGTTTCTGGCATCCATGCTCCGAACATCGTCTTCATTGCGACATTTATCTGGCACGAGAACCAAATTCAGACTTCCAGAGAAAGGAACACCTCACATCCCTTATCTGCACTCTACTTTCTTAACACAGTTTTACCACTATTGTGTTTTCATTTCTGTAAGACTTGTTTTTGGATGAGAGAGTTCTAGATCATGCTAGTTAAATTACCTTCTCTGTTAAGGAAGTCTAGGATCAGGAAACTTAAGTTTTGTTTTCAAGACAAGCCACATCAGAGAAAATAGCAGAGTAATAAAACACACAGGTATTTTATAGACAACAGTGTGTCCAGACATCAGTTAGGCAGCTCATTTGTGAAATCCATCAGATTCTGCTAGACACTGGTTCAACTTGCCTGGATGCTGAATCAGATAAGCTTCAACCAAGTTGTTCAATATATGATTTTTACAAATACGTTCTACTGGACAACGACAAGTTGGACATAGAGAAGATCTTTCCATCCATCCTGAGTAGCAGGCAGCACAAAAAGTATGCATACAAGGCTGCAAGCTGGAAAACAAACAAATGGAGTCCAAATACAAGTATTTCATTTCTTTCAGATACATCCATAACACTGAAAAAAACTATCTAGCATTGATTTGACTATCTAGATGGGGTAGGAAAAGGAAAATCAAGAGGGCTTGTGAAAATGCTGATTATCCTGACCTCCTCAAACAGCTGAATGTCTTGCATTATTACCAACTGATTAAAGCTTTTGTCACTCTTACATACCTTACACAGTCATGCAGCAGTTCTTGGCAGATAATGCAAGTTAATGTCTCTTCCATTTTATCTGGTTTCACATTTGATGTTTTTGCATCTTCAGAGCCAATTTTAATTATACATTCACTTGGAGCTGCTGGTGAAAGGCTTGGACAAGTATCTTCATCTACAAAGACAGAAGATAGTTTTTAAAGCTTTTTAAAATTTATTTTTATTCAAGTATTTTAAAAGTCCCTGGAAGATATGTACTGATTCACTGTCCACTGATAACAGTCCCAAAAGAGGTTCTTGCTTTACACACTACAGCTTCTGCTACTGAAGACATTATTTTCATGGGACCAGAAATCAAGTGAGACACAAGAAACAAGCTGAAGGACTGATGACAGCTGCTGTAATTCAGTTTGGAGGGGTGAGGGTTAAATTGCAGAATACTACAGTGTACTAGCCTTTTTTTAGTTTCTTCTCAGCAGGTTCCAAACCTTCCTCCTCCCCTGTTCTTTGAGACTCTGATTCCGCATTTTCTTTGTCAGTGATTTCTGGAGCGACTGCAGAAGCTTCAGCATTCACATCCAGCTTTTCATGCTTGTCGTGCAGTGCTCTCACACACATGGATTCTAAGATGGGGAAAGCAGGCACAGGAGTGATAACTGAGCACTGTGATCCTATAAAATAAAAACAGAAACATGAACATGACTGCACACAGCTATGGGACACGTGAAAACAAAAGGTACTCAAACCCTGACGAGGCACATGCATCAATCCAAACATCTGAGTAGGAAAAAGGGGAGCAGAAAAGCAAAGTCTGCACAGTTTACTAAACACACTCTGAACCAATCTGACTAATTGGAAGACCTGGGGGAAAACAACCTATTAGTTGTGTAACCCTACTTAAAATCTCCATTCCTCTTTCAGTTGTGGAGTATTTACTCTTAAGACTATTATCCACACCAGGTCTTCCTGACAAAGATGCCAGGCAGGAGTTATGCAATACTGATCATACATAACAGGTTGGGATCACAGCTCCTTTGTTTCCATAGGAGCCAATGAGGTCCCAATGAACTGCTGAGAAATGGATAAAGGAATTATCACAATTCCTTCACTCATTCATCAGGATTTACCCTGCCTGCTCACAGAGAGGAAGTTAAAATGCACATATCCACTTGGTATTTTCACTAGAACCTTACAAAGCAAATTCTAGAGACTGAGATAGGGGAAAGAGATCAATCTGTTTAAATTAAAAACCAGAATAACAGTTGATGAGCTGGCTTCAGTGATCCTAATGGGTTCCTTCCAACTCAGCATATTCTATGAATGTGGGATCAAACTTTGAATACTTGACCCAAGTCTCACCAGATGTAGACGGATTATCCTGCTGAACAGATGCAGACTCAACCAGAGAGGTAGAAGCAGCATTAAAGAGGTTTGATGTAGAAGTAGATGGCTGTGGTTCCTCATAGCAAGACTGAGTAGATGACAGTGATGAGGTAATTTGGGTCTCATCATTACTTCTTCCTGTACTTGAGGTATCTTTGGTCTCATGGCATTGGTTTTCTACATTAACTTCTACAGTTGGAAGGGGGGAAAGGAAAGAAAAATATCTGTGTGACAGTCACCACATCATGGCTTCAAAATTCCAAGGAATCAAACTCTCCCAAGAGGGTTACATTAGTCATTGGAGCTTAGCTCCTCTTCATGGATCTTGAATTACTTCCTTACCTACTGGATCTTGAGTTGCATCATGTTTTGTGTTTAAGGATTCATAAAGATAAGCAACATCTGAAAGAGATTTAAAAATATTAATCATGCTCTTTAAGCAAAAATTCACTAAACTGAATCCCACGTAAACAACTTCCATTCACAAGAGGCTGCATCCCCAAAGTGTCTGATAATGGAAGAGGCAAATGAGGGGTCACCTCAATAGTACCATGTTAATACCCCTACTTAGGAGGCAATTAGGAGCAGCACAGCAAGATCTTTTCTTCTCAGGAAACCAGGCAGAGCAGCTTTTGTGTGATGTTTAACTTGTGCCAGCCATGGAACCAGAGGCTTAATCATTTCTTAAACCTAAAATCTGCTCTGTCAGAACAGACTGTATTTTTACTGATACTTGAATCAAAGTTCTTCGAAGAAGCTTATTAGTTCTGAGCTCACTTCTCAACCTCTTCAATCAATATTATTTCATTTCTTTGTGAGATACATGAACTCTCAAAAATACAGATTAGGACATGCGGTAAGTTTCAGCCAGAAACTAATTTAGAATCTATTAATAAAACTAACTGGATAATATCCTTTTCTTTTCAATCTTACTTCAATTTAATATTGTTCCAAAAATTCCTCTACCTTGCTACCTTTCTGTCACCTCCAAGCACCTACAAGCAAGTAAGAATTAATTTGTAGCAATCCTTTTTCTGATCAGAAGTTAAAATATTGTCTCCTTCAGTAGGACTTAGAATGGCCAAACAGGCATGCCAAATCTAAATTCATCTCTGTGTTTGAAGATGGAAAAGCTGAAAAAGCAAAACTAGATGCTTGGCAATTTAACTACTTATTTACCCAAACAGAAATCAGTGATTCAGACATTGCCTGGAAAATTCACCCAAGTGATTCATCTAAGTAGTATCAAGTGCAGTAGTGCCAACTTAAGACAGGATTTGTGAGATAAACTGTACAGACAGAAAAATATAGGTTATCACTGCTTCATGTAACATCCACACCAGACAGCATAAATCTGTCTGTATATAAATGAACAGCAATTTAATAAAGGAAGTATTTCAACAGTGAGTATGTATCTAGAATTTTTTAAATTAACAGTTCATGTTTATTACTGTATGAAAACTGTAAATACAGCATTGTTCCAGGTTTACCAATTCTATTTTCACTGCAGGGCTTTCCCTATCTCCCCCCCATTCTGCCTCTTACGTCTTGAAAACAAAAAAAGCCAACATACACACACAAAACACACACACACAAAACAAAAAGCTTTTGCAGCCTTTCCTACTGGTGCCAAAAACTGCTTCACTGGGATATATGAAGCATCACTAATTACCCCAGTAATCTGACTTCTAAAAGCAGCACTGGACATGTGATTAGAATCTCATTACTTACCATTCCATGCATTAGTTCTACCAAAATTACTTCTAGGCACATTTAAATTTCAGACAGTTACTCAGATTTGTCTCTGTAAAAACTGGCACATCCACGACCTCTTCTCTAGGGACTTGTTTTTAAACATATTTCTCTTTAAAACAGAACTACTCAATTTTATTATCCTGATATTTCTTTTCCCTCATGACTCAAAAGAAAATGACTAAGCATGCCATTTAAAAAGTATTATTCACTTACTGTTCTCTGGCTCATTTTTTCTGTAAACAACATAGATCACATCCCCAGTCTGTAATGGGCATGTCTGCTTCTTAACCACTTTCAGTTTATTAATTACTGTTCCATTAGTACTGTAAAGAGAAAGAAAAGATAACTTAGCATAAATGTTTTCTTAATTACACAGGAGAAGGTTTTCACACAAGATACATTTAAAGAAGAAAAACTATTGGCTGCCCCCCAAAAGTAAAAGTGGACTAAAATTGTTTAAAAAAAAATAAAAAAAAAAAAAAAAAAAGGAAGTCTAGAAACAAATTCCCCCAAAGACAGAAATGCAGAACTACTGAAACTTCAAAGGTCATTTGCACCTACTGGTAAAGAGATGGCAGCTGACAGACAAAAGATCCCTGATATTTAGCCAATGTCTCCAAATAATTAGATGACTGTTTCTGTTCAATAGTCTCCACCCTACATGTATAAAACCCAAAGAACAACACGAGTTCTATTCAAAAAGTTCCAGGCCATGCTTTCCATTTAATACTGGGAATCTCGTAAGACATTCTGTGACAAAGGAACTACTCTTGTACAGTCAGGGATGCCACACAGTATTAATTTTTTTACTCCTCCCCCTTCAAAAAGGAAAAAACCCTAAAATTGTGAGGACTAAAAAAATCTAAAATTGTGTAAAATTACTTGGGCTGTTTGCAACTTGAAAGTGAGATGTTAACGAGGTGGAAAAAAGTGATAGACAATGAAAGATGAGTTGGAATTAATTATTTTGATATTGATAAAAAATTCAATAGTTGTAGAAGAAATTAACTAGGGAAAGTGAAAATGCAGAGCATTTCTGATTAAGTCTTTATCCCCTTAACTATGGATGATGTTGTATACACAAACCATTAATGTTTTATAACCAAGTCAAGTTATTTAAGTAATTAATAATTCCAGCTTACTTGCAGTAAGCATCCTTCAGGGCTGCAGCCCTCTCGAATTTCAGGCTTCTGCCACTCAAAATCTCTGCACTTGGTACCAAATGTGAATGAGCAGAAATTAATCTGCTTTTTCCTCTCTGCAGAGCAGCTGCAAGAAATAACAGCAAAGCTGTGCTGCCATCTCCTGGAGGCACAGCCTGAACCCCAGGGCACCACAGACTGGCCCTTGCTGCAGGGGAGTTTGTTTGGAAATCAGCACCTTCCCCCTCCTCTTTTCTGACACAAAAGTATGAATTAAAAGTTTAAAAATAAAAACAAGCCCTTTGGAAGCACTACAGCAAGTCATGATCAAGGTATTAGCTCTTGGTCTTGCTGCTGCAGCTTCTTCCACAGTCTACGTGGTTGAATCAACCAATCCAACATAAATGAGATATATATTAAAAAAAAAAAAAAAAGAAGTGCTACTTTGAACTTTCAAGAAATGAAAAAAAAAAATCTTTGGGTCACATTGATGAAACCTTAAGTTTTTCTCACATTGATGAAACCTTAAGCTTTTCTCACAAGGAAGAAAACTACTCATAGCTTGTCTTTTCCCCCTCAGGCATACAGATGTTGACTAGGCTGAAAGACACAAGCACAAAAGAACCAGCAGAACAGAAATCACTAAATGATTGCCAAAGTCCAGCAATCAAGAGGAAAACAGAATTATAGTGAGTCTGTTAAAAAAAATGTTGATTTTTTACTTCATACTGATGAAGTATTTTTTACCTTTTTTTTACTTCATACTGATGACAGTGATAACATAGTAAAAAAAGATCATGTTGAAGCAAAAACTGTATCTCCTTCAATGAAATTACACCAATCTGTCTGAGGTCCTTTAACAAAACTAGAAAACATCAAGTTTAACCTCCTCAGTTTTCCAGAAGGCATCTCCCATCTGCCCCAAGTGTTTTAGACCTTCTTTTGTATATAAATCAGCTAAATTCAAGTAAGAAGACTTGTCTTTTACTGAATTTTAGCTTCTATAGTCAACTCCTAGCCCAAATACTTCACTAAAGGTAGATGGTGAAATGTCACAATGTATTTCATGAAGTAACTCTGTCATGACTGCCAAATTCCAAGATTATTCTGGGGGACAATAACACAAGGTATTTCTGGGGAAAGGAAAAACCCCAAAACATCAAACATCTAGTAACCACTCAGGCTTGGTCTCACAAAGCAAGATGCAAAAATAGCTGTGCAAGACCCTGCTCAAACTGACTTCAGACAACCAAATCTTTTCAGTTCTGTAGTTACACAGACTTCAGTGAGAGCTGACTACTTAATTACTTTGGCACACATGGACCCAAATGAAGTAGGAATAAATGGATATCACTTAACACAGAAAATCATTGGCTTTCCTTCAATGCATTAGTAAACTAAAGCAGTTGTATTTATCTCTCAGCCAACAACCAAAGGGAAAAAATTATTCAACTATTCAATTCAACTATTCAATTATCCCAGATAATTGTATTGGTCTTTCACTTCCAATTCCAGCCTTCAGCATCAGGCTTTTAACAGATATGGTGACATTCCAAATTAATGTGGTGGGTATTTTTTAACCAGACACACATGATAAATTATGACATTTGTACATTCCTCTGATGTTTCAAATTAAACTCCCCATAAAATAAGTAGAAAGTACAATGAGAATCCCAAATATGAAGGCCATTCATAAGGACTTGGTATTGAATTGATGCCAACTGGCTGTACCATTTTTCAAGGGGAGAAGAAAAACAGTACTATCAGATATAAACTGTCTGTGTTGTGAAACTATGTCACAAAAGGTTCCAATGTCACTTTTTTAAACAGTGAAAGAAAAAAAAAATCAGGCCTTGACTCAATTCCAATGTGGTTGATGACTCGTTTCATTAACGAACCATAAATTCTGTTTACTTTGCAATCCCATCTGCTGTGCAGAACTGATATGAACAGTTTCACTCAGAACAGGGCTACTTTTGAAGTAGATGAATGATCTATGTATTGTAAGAAACTCTCATAACCTTCCAAGAAAAATGCCAGCCTAATAATTTCTAATAATTATTTGCATCCATCCAGGAAAAGAATGTAGCTTGTGTTAAAGCTTCTGGGTTAACAGTTACCTGTTATTATAGTGCATATCATGAATTCTATTAAGGTACAGAATCTCTTCTGTACTGTAATTCTCCACTCTTTCAATATTCATAGACATATTTTTGACTGGAGGGTGAGGAGAGTTTAGTACCAGAAAGGTCAGCAGCACTCAGCAGATCAACCTCCAATTCACCCACAGAAAGGAAGTGTCTGCTTGCCTGTCATATGAGTATCAGCCTTGTCTAAATAGTTTCCTGATCTGAAACATCACCTACTGCTTAGGCTCTTAAAAGGAAAAATACTAGAAAACAACAAGAAATTACACTACCGGCCTTTAAAATTTATTTTTCAAAATGGAGAGTCTTCCAACTGCTTTTACTGGGAGAAATCCCACTGCTGCCTCCACTGTCTTGGGTCAGCTTGTACAATTCATTTTCTTCCAAGCACTATAAAGCAACTAGTGCATGGTTTGGAAAATAAAGCAGAAACAGATCCCAAAACATGGTGAGTCTGAGTATTTTCTTGTACTATTTGCTAACTTTTGGCTTTTGTTTCCTCCAAACTTTTATTTACTCAATAATTTTGAGTGCTCTTCACATTTTCTCTCACCTGCAAATTTTTGGTAATTCCTTCCAAAGTATATTCAAGAACTCATTGTGCTATCCAAAGACAAAAACGTTGGCTGTCTAAATAGATTTGATTATATTCTTTGGATTAGATACAACAGAGAAACAAAAACCCCTCAGTTTGACTGTCCCACACTCACTGCTTCCTTCAATGCATTCCTCTTCACCAGAAAAATCTGAGCTTGACCACATCAATGTTTCCAAATTATTTTCAACTTCAGAGAAGAAAAAGCTGACCTTGCAGTATTTTTCTGTGACTCTGGGCATCTGTACTGCCAACTCAAGCATTCAAGAATCATCTTCTTTCAGTCTGATTTTTTGGGACTCATCTGCTATTTGGCACAAACATCGGAAGACCCAGAAGAATCAGAACAATCTTCAGCAAGCAGTCATATCAAACCTGCTTGGTTTCTTGATTCAGCAATTGGCAGGCATGCTTGAACTCAAAGGAGGGAGAGCACTCCAGGGATTTACTTTGTTAGATACAGAGAAGTGTAACAGGCACAAGCAGCTCCCTGGCAATGCTCCAGGGGTGCAGCCTTTCTGCTAAACTACCTTGCAACAAGCCTCACCTTTTCATGAATATACCACACACAAAATTAAGTTTAATTTGGCCTTGCTAGTTTTCTGCTGGCTGCACCTTCTGCCTCAGGGCGTGGGTAAAGGAAAAAAAAAAAAAAAAAAAAAAGAGCCAGGACTGTTTCTGCATCATGCACAATTTATTTAGCTTGTTCTGTCATAACATTGGTCTAAACCAATTCTGACAGAGACAGTTTCTCAAGCTGAGATTTACAGCTACACTCTGAGACTGCCACGATGGCAAACATGGCTTGGTTTGTTGTTTAGAACATCCTGAAATTTATTATTATATTGGAGAATGGTAACTATAAACCTTTCCCAGACATCAATGT
The DNA here is from genome assembly GCF_963662255.1 of Cinclus cinclus. Taxonomy (NCBI): domain Eukaryota; kingdom Metazoa; phylum Chordata; class Aves; order Passeriformes; family Cinclidae; genus Cinclus; species Cinclus cinclus. The sequence continues at coordinate 6,843,656 of NC_085062.1, read as the reverse complement.
TTTCCCAAAAATTTAGCATCCTGTCCCACAGCTTCTGGGAGTATAAACCCTGCAGGAATCTATCCAGGGACCTATCCTGGATATCCTGGACCCATCCCTAATTACAACCTTGAAGGGGAGAGGAACCTTATCAGATGACAAAGCAGGGGCAGAGTACTTTGGCAGGCCAGCAGAATGTGCCCACGATGTACATAGATAAAGGGGAAAGTTTCACCTTTGAGATTTTGAAGGATATCATGCTGAATCCCTGTTCCAACAGCCCAGAAGGCAATTTAATGTGTTACTGTGGTAGCTCTCAGGGTTAGTATAAAATACCTACTGAGCTTTTGACAAAAGTCTCTCCAAGAATATTCTGAGAAACCAACCTTGTATCTTCCAATGACACTTGACCAGACTCTTCATCCACTATGATTTTACAGTGATCTCCAGACACCAACTTGTTGCCAGGGAAAGATAAGTCACAGCCTTAAAAAGAAATCAGATTTTCCAGCATGCTTAAAAATACACATTACACAGTCAGATCAGCATTTTACATGGCTATAAATGCAACACAAACTGACTCATGTACATCTGCAATAGTTCAAAACTTCTTCTGTCACACAAGCAGCAACACAGTCCAATGGGAGATACATAAATACAAGCAGTGAGATTTAAATGTGTTATCAGCACATGGGGCTACCACTTGAAGAGGTTACAGTTCCCTTTTTCCCCCCAACCCTGGCCCTACAGATGGAAATTAAATCAAAGTTACTCTGTTCTAGAGTGGTACAGAAATAAATCCACACATATCTAAAGTGCTCAGTTTAACTCCTAAAGGCACACATCTCACAGCACTCAGCTCTTTTTCCACATCAAGATGCTGTTTCATTGGATTTAACTTCTGGTTTATTCTGGTGTATTGGGAGGAAGTAGTAGGAACCAATAACTGATAAATAAAAATATTGCCACAGTTCTACGTTATAGTCTTTTGATTGTTTTTAAACAGGGAAGTTGTCCTCATCTTTTGATAGCATTATTATGTTAATAAAGCTGAAGAGAATTACAAATCCAAGACTAAGATTTAGGGCTACACAGATGAAGTACCATGATAATGTGATAGAAACCTTCCTACCTAGAACTCAAGGGCTCTAAGAAAATCTTGTCTTCTTACTTCACTTTAACATTGAATATTGAAAATAACACTCAAGGTTCTCCACTAATCTCTCTCAAAGGACTCAAAATACTTGCTTACACCAAAGTTATAACAACCATGATTCCCCTCCACCTATTCACACTGTGGGTAAACTGATCTCAGCCTGCCCAACAACAGATCCAGAAGGAAAGCAGCAGCCACTACCTCAAATAATTCTAATGTTCCTGAAGAGTCATAAGTATTGCTTATAAAATCACAGTTTGGTATTCTGGTAAACATCCATTTAACTAATCCATTAGCAAAGAGCTACAAAAGCAACTGAAAAGGAAAGAATTCACCTTTTTTTTTCTGCCAGACAATTCTCAAAACAGACATCAGCTTGAATATTTTACCCACAGCTTAATGATAAGCAATCTCAATAGATATCACCAACTGTAAATTTGCAAAACATTTTTCCTACAAGACACTATTTGCCTTTCTCATAGAGCTATAGCATCTGGTGTTTGTTCACAACTATTTTTACAGGAAGTGACTAATCAGCCAACTAGCTTGAACTGATGAACAGGGAAAAGAAAATTAGCACTGTCAAGGCAGAGAAAAAGAAACTGAAAACACTTCAGTCCTTGTTTCAAGTACAATAAGCACAAAACCCTTTAAAATAAAGGCCAGCGAGACAAGTCCTAGACTCTAGGAATAAAGCCTTCAAATCGACTCTCAGAGAAACTTTCAGTACTTGTTGGCAGTCTTTATAAGGCCAGAAGAATTAAGGGCTTTTATGTGGGTGTTTTCTTGTCTGTGAAGCCAAAGCATTTTGCACTGCAGTTCCAACTTATTTTAACCACAGAAACGAAACGAGAACATAAACAGGACCGAAGCAGAGAAACTTCTTCATCAACAGTTTCCCTTATTTATACAAGCCGCCACAGACTACCTAAAAGGTACATTGACCTTGAAACGCGCCCGTGCCACAAGTTACTGAAAAAGAAAAGGTCACCATAAAACTAGCTATTCACACAGGTGAATTAGGAATATGGGGTAGCCCGGCAAGCAGATCCAACAGCTGAAAGCACCAAATCCAACTAGTTTCAGGCCACCTTCCAACCGTGTAAAGGCCAGGAGGGGGATGGCTGCTGTCCCCCGAACACCGCCCTAGGGCAGCTCAGCGCGTCCCTGTCCCACCTTTCTTCCGCCCAATGGTCCATTCTCTCTTCAGCAGCAGGACGTGCGGCTCTGCCTCATCAGCACCCAGCCGGATCAGCTTCCCCCAGGGCTGCGGCTGCTGCTGGCTCCGCTCGCCTCCTTCCGACTGCTCCATTTGGATTCACATCTGACAAAAACAAACAAAGCCAACCCAAACCCCATCATCACACGGCACCCGGGGAGGAACACGGCTCCCTGGCACCCCCGGGGCCCGGCCCTGCGCGCCGCTGCCCCGCAGCCTCCTCGCACCCTCGGGACTCCCCCGGCCCCGCCGTCCCCTTTTGTGCGGTGCCGCAAAACCCTCCCTCGCCTTTGGCCCCCCTCAGCCCACCCACCCCCTTCCCTGCGCCCCCACCCCGCAAGGCCGCTCCCCGCCCGACGGCGACCGAGCCGGGGGAGCGAGGGGCAGCGAACCGGAGGGGCCTCCGTCCGTCCGTCCGTCCATCCGCTGTTTTCCCTGGAGCGGGACGGGGGCCGCCGGTGAGCCCTGGGGACGCGGTACCCCCACTGCCCTGCCCTGCCCTGCCCGGCCCGACCCGGCCCCACTCACCCCAGCACCGCGGCCCGGGCGGCTCCTGTCAACAGACATTGCCCCATCAGCTGATGCGGCCGGGGCGGGCCCGCGCGCCCATTGGCCAGCACTCTGCGTGGGGCGGGCCTTCCGCCGCCCGCCACGGAGCTGCGCCGCGCCGGCCGGAGCGCCGCCACTTCCGGTGAGGCCGCGCCGCGCACCGCCCATAGGCAGAGGCGGGGCTGTGGAGGGGCTGAGGCAGTGGCGATGCCTCGGCGGCCATCTTGGGTGTGGGTAGACACCTTGGGTGTGGGTGGGTCCGCAGGCGGAACAGGGTGCGCGCCGCCATCTTTGTTACGGGCAGATGTGTCTCCTCACCGCGATTGGGGTATACCGGCGGCCGGCTGAAGTTTCAGCGGTCGCATCCAGTGAAAAAATTGTTGTAGTTTAACTCTGGCGTACTGAGCAGCCATTGGTTTGCCAGCAGCAGCTAAATTAAGAACATAACGTGCTGTTCTAGGGCCAGGCTTTAAAAAGTAAGCTCGGACCGAGGCAGGATCAGTGCCTGCGGGGGGGGGGGGGGGGGGTCACGCACGGAAGGGCCCCCCCAGTTTTGCTCAGGAGACTCTTGAAAACCAAACTCTGGCATTATCGGGGACAAGAGCAGGCAACAGCTTTCTGAACCTTGAGACTTGTCTCTTACCGCATCGACCACCTCATTTCCATGTCCTCCATTTGGTGGTCCCTTGTGTCCACTTGCTGATCTGCTTGTTTATATTGGCTTAGTTTCTTTTCTGGGACGTTTGTATCATGTGCAAACCATAATTTTTTTTGACCAGTTAGCACTCCGTATAAAGTGGCTTCCTAGCCAAACGCATTGTGGTCCTTTTGCACAGCATCAGTAGCATCCTTCTGGTGATGGATGTCTTTCTCATATTCATCTGAATGACTCAGAACAGTTTTATGTTCATCAAAACAGGAAGAAGAAGCTGAGATATTCTTGATGTCCCTGCTTCTTAAATTAGTCATCTAATATATACAGAGGAAGTGACCCCTTTCTTCCCTTTCACTTGAATGACTCTGGATTAAACGAGAAGACAGAAAAAATTGAAACAAAACACTAAAACCAAAACCACTTGCAGTTCTTGGCATTAATACTCCCACTTGGTTCACAGGCTTGAGCTCTCAGATTTTGCTTTTTTGCTTTTCCTGGAAGCCCTGCAGATCCTCTTGGCCACAGAAATCTCACAGTAACACCAGCTTGTGCAAGACAGCTGGATGGGGCCACTGATAGAAGCAAAATTATTGAAATACAGCAGTGTTTGGATCTGTAGTTTTAACTGATACCTAACACAGTATTGCTCCACAGTCCTAATCACATGAGCCCCAGGTGAGGAAAAAAATATATGCACACATGAGTCAGAATTGATGCATGTACTTAAGAGCTTTGTGTTATTGACCTTAGTTTATAACTCTTCCCTTAGTAATAATAGCATTAAAAAAATGGTTCTTTGAAACCTGAATGTCTACATTCCTCCAAAAGGATTTGTCTGTAAAATACCCTGCTTGCTCTCAACTTTGTCCTCACTGACGAATGGAGCCTTTTATACATTTGAAGAGAGGCACATCAATTGAAGTTACAATCACTCAAAAGCATTGTCATGGTGCTTCATTTCTATTACTGCTCACAGTGACTGGTAATTGTTATCTCTGAGTGGCAGAGGAAAATACCAGCACATGGGAGATGCAACTAACAGCCCAACAACCAAATCTTTTGTGTAAACTGTAGCATTAGCTGAGGGAGGAAGTTGTTTTGTTATATTGTGGCATTGAGAAAACGTATTTTCCAAATATTCCTGCCAAGAGATCCCTCTGCAATCATACCAAGGAATTACTGCACCTCGGTGATAGCACAGAGCAGGCAAATGATTGGTTCAGCTCCTGCAGCTCTCCCATAGTATCCATGTAAAAAGACAGCAAGTGAAACATACAGCTAGCTTAACGAGTCCTGTGTGGTTAGGAGACTCAATTAAAATTAAATTATACAACAAATTAGGTTTTAAATGCTGCACTGCTTAGCCAGCCAGACAAATAATAATTAGAGACGTACTGATCTGCTATGTGCAGTTGACTGCTGTAACTGCTCTCCGTGTGCACTCACCACACTTCCCTCCCAGCTCAGGGTAGTTTTATACCACATTCCAAGTAATCCATCTCTCAACAGCTCCATTTTGTACTTGTTACCCTCCTGAGCTGGGCAGAATGGACAGGATCTCTTTCTAGAAACCACATTTCCCATCTGCTCCCCCAGTTAATGTTTGTTCAGCAATGTACCTCCCCTCCTCCTTTGTTCCAGCTCATTCTAGATGGAATAGTTTTCAGTCTCTAAACCGTGTAGGCACACATACATTGGGGAAAAATAAGCTACGAATATCACTTCTTTTTTCTCTACATGTAGTGTAGTGATACACATAACAGCAGTTTGAAAATACCCCATGGTCAATAGTGGGGTAGCAGCTAGAAACTGTCACCTCTGATACTGGTTCTAGCAAAAGAAATTTAGGACATCCCTACAAAGTATAATATAAAAATGAGTTCAGTTGAAAAGGACCTGAAGGCAGCTACTCAAATCCTACTGTAAATGTTCAAGGGCATTTGTATTGCGTTAATGTTTGAAGCTCTCTACCACCCTGTTATAGATAACATTCAGAAAGACTGGTGCCATTTAATTTTCTTGTCAATTTTTTTTCACCTTTTGGAGAAAGCAATATCAAATCCTTAATATCAGATCTAGCAAAAACAACTTGAAAAATATCTTTCATGATTAAACTAATAACTATATTATGTGTTCTTCATGGAAAATAAAGTATTTTAAATCATCATAAGGCAGCTAGAGTAATGTTATCCCACAGCCATCTTCAGCTGGGGTTTCTGACCGCTGGTTGCTTGTCTGTGGGTAAGGAAAAGCCAGTTTTGTAGTGCAAAAGAAAACATACCAAGGACAGACCTTTACTCAAGCATTTTTCCAAATACTGACAGCCCAGTCCCACAGATAATCTATGTTCCTGCTGTACTGTAAATAAGACTACATTATTAAAATGAAGATTTTCCAAGTCAGGCAGCCAGCCCCAGATTTCTTCCTTATTGTGTGATAGAGAAAGGAAGGCAGCCAGAGACATCACATGAAAAGGAAAGAAGAAAAGTGTCACTTAATGTCCTTTTTTCTTATGCTGTTAATCCAGACATACATTACTGACCATTACTAGTGTTTGGGACCCTTTCAGAGTAGGGAAAACCAGCATGGAATTACCCATGAGTTACAAGGTTAAGCAGCAATGAGTTTAAGTACCTCCAAAGGAAGAACTCCCTGGGAAATTCAGAAGACCTTCCAGGAAAACAGACAAAAACCAATGCACCAAAATCATGCACAGGGGAACTAATGAAGCAGTGCAGTTCCCAGGGAGAAGATCCTCTCAGCAGGGACCACAGCTGAGCTTTGTTGCTGGGGGAGAAGGAGCAATGAGGAGAGGCTGCTCTGTGCCCAACTGGTAAACAGAGATGAAAAATAATGCAATTGTTGTTCACATTTCCCCAGTGAGCTTCACTGGATGCAGCAGTGATCAACAACACTCTCAGTTGCCTTTGAAATCACTATGTAAATGCAGCCAGGTATTCCCCGAAGAGAGTTAATAATAATAATTTGAAAGAAACCTTATTGACATTTCTTCTTAGAAATTGCTAACAACTAACTACTTTGTTGCATTCAAATGGAATTTTAGAGCAGTATAAATACCTTTTGGCATTATATACACTCCTCTTCCCCCCAGGCTGGTGAGGGAAAGCAGTTCAAATTCTTGCCTTTGGCACTTTTTAGTTTCCAAGTATGAAACTCTGCAGGTAGCTTGCAAGCCCCAGCAGATAATCTCTTCAGACTAATAAAGAAAACAATTCCACTTGATTAGAAAAATTGAACTATTTCTAATAGCTCTAAAGGTTTTCCAAAAGATGCGTTTGGGTTTTATTGTAGGTCCAGGCACAGCCCTACAGTGAAGTCTTTCCCCATCTTACCTGACAGTAGCCCACCCTAGCCACAAGCACATGGACATACACTGACTCTCACTTTTCTTGGACCAGATTCAAACAGACCTTTTTAATGGTTCTTCTTGTCATTTATAGGTGACAGTCCAAGTTTTCTTTTTCATCAAATAATTCATGATGTTTGAGAAATCCTCCAGCACTTCTCCAGTAAGTGTTAAATTGATATATTTAGTCTAAGGAAGAAAAAAACTGCATGTATTATCTCATGATGAAAAACTGCCTACAGAAAAATTACATTAGTATTTCCACAAAGAATCCAGAGAAAATTGGGAAAATTTACAGTCTGGTTAAAGAATTGATTGCACCAAAGGGGATTTTAAAAATATTTCTTTCCTTTGAATGTTTTGAAACATACTTCCTCCAGGGGGTGCCAGATTAACACCACTGGAAAATAAAAATGTGTGAGTTATCCACATTAAGGACAGAACTGTCCATCCTGCACATTTCAAAGTACATCGTGAATGATGCACCCCTCCAGCCTGAGCCAAAGGCTTCAGTGTCCAGAGTGAAATTTTTCAGCTGTTTGCTTGTAAAACTCTCTTGAAGTCAGAAACTGCTGACTGGTCCTACAATTAATGTCACACACATGCTCTTCTGAGTTCAAATAGGACACATCCCTCAGTAAAGAGCTTTAAGAGTGGCTAAGTGGAGAAATACATCCATCTCAGCCTTTGGAAAAAAGAGACCTTGGGGAAGGAAGAAGTAACAAATGCAGTGGCAGCTGTATGTAGTCTCAACCAGCTTATGAATAAGGACAGAAACCTGGACACAAGAACTAAAATGACACAGAAAACTGGAGAAAACATGGTCAGGATTGTCATCAGGTTTTCTATAGGTCTTGAGGGAATGTCAGCTATGAGTAGGACATCTATAAACGTCATTAGACCAGAGGAGAAATTTCACTGGCTCAGAAAACAGAGATCTATCACTTAGAACAGAAACTTTGCCTTGAACAGGTGACTACTTTACTCTTAGGTAAACTGGTCTAATCACTATTTCCAGACAAAGGTCCAAAAAGAAAAGAAAGTTGTTGAGAAGTCATATAATAATATCAAAACCTTTTCAACATTTCACTGCTCATGATTTTCTTTTATCTACACAGCAGCTGAAATAATCACACAGTCAAGCCATTCTAGTTCCCGCAGAAATATTACTGAAAGAGTGCCTGGTTATCTTCTACTTGACAGTAAAATCTCTGCTGGATAAGTATTTAAGGAGAAAATTTCTGTGAGACTCTAATACAAAAAGACAAAATCTCTGAAATATACTTACTTTGTTCTCTTGCAAATTTGCTTTTCTTACTCTGAGATTAGCTACAACAGTCAGTGCTAGCAGTGAAAACCAACATAATTAATCCAAAATATCATATAAACGTGGACATTGTCAGAATGAAGGAAGACCCTGAATATTATATTAATCCATTATTAGAGTGATCTTGGACCCAGGGCTGTCAGTTAACACCCTACTGAGATGCAGAAGAGATGCTCATTATTCCAAAAAGTCACCTCACTCAATTCTCAGCTGCATATAACAATGGAGCTCCAGTGCAGTCACTGATCAGCAACTTTTCATCAGCTAAAAATATGATCACTTGTGTAGACTTTGAATTGCTGTGGAAACGCAATGAATTCATGAACCAAAGCCTTGAGTGCTGGGAGTGGTTTCTGTGACCCTGTAGGGAGCTGTGCCTGGTGTAGGTCCTGTACCAGGGACAACAGATCATAATTAGAAATCACTTGCAGTACATACCTGGAAATCTAGTAATGTTTTTTGTAAATGATAACGTGCCCTAAATTGCGTGATCTTCAGACTAGACACTGGGAATAATGGAACATTTCACTTTATTCCTCACTTTCTCTCAATGCCATATTCTAGAGACACATTGACATTTTTGTTTGGCATTACTTTTGTAGATGCAGGCTTGCACACTAACCTGGTTTACACTGAACTGTCCCCTGAGAAAGGGAAGGTTCTATCTCTATGTCCTGTACAGAAACAAAAGGTCCCATAACATCTTGTCTGGCTTATTATTGGCAGGGGGTCAACCCTGGGGAATGTGGCAACATTTTTTATTTGTTATTTGATTTCTTAAAAATCCCTGCTGTGGATATTAAGAGGAAATCAACCATAATTCAGGAGCAGTAGTTCTGATGGACAGTGAGATGGAAGGTTTCATATTAAAGCCTTAGGAGGCCAAAAAGAAAATTGAAAATCTGGAAGTATCGGCTGATGGGCACTATACTTTCATTATAAAGAACACCAAGCTCTATAAACCTCTTGGTGGGAGGGATAAGAGCAGAATGAAAACAGTGACCTTGAGATCAGTGTCAGGCTAGAGAATAGTAGATTTACAACAAAGGCCAAGTGAAGGACAGGAAGAGGAAATGCAGGTCAAGACATCATCTTCAACTTCGACTTCATTCTTGGCACTCCTGGTCAAAAAATGTCCACATTTATAATTTCTTTCTGTAAACCAAATCAGATACATATTTTCTCTCCATCCATAAGCTGGAACCCCTAATTATGTTATCTTAGCTTTGCATCTTCACTGCTGCATTATTGTCTCTGTTTTCGTCATTTGCTGTTTTGCCCCATTCCTTTTCCTAGCCAGTGGCCTGCTTTGACCAAATAACTTTCTATTTACAAACCTACTTTAATTCACCATTCTTTAGTTCAGCAAGGAAAAAGCTGTTCTATTAATTATCCAAGACCTATTTTGACCCAAGTGAATCCAGCGTATAATTTTAATTAACTTTTAGGAGTCAAAACTCACCTCATACCTGCCGCATTGTCATTCTGTATCACTTCTTTGTTCCATTTTCCCACATTTCCTCCTAGGCCTGGGCTCAGTCTAAAAAAATCAAATTTGAGACCATTATTTTTGGTAGGCTTTGAGAAGACAAAAAGCCTGTATTATCTGCTAGTTAACTCTGGAGGCAACTGGCTGTGATTTATGGGGGTGTTGGAATACCCATAGCTCAACATCCACAGCCACTGAGAGCATGGGACATCGTGGGTGTTGGAACACCATCACCGTGTGGTTTTTCATATGTGAACCCTGGATACTTAAACACCCTGCATTCAGCTTTGACAGACTGTAAAGTACTGGAAGTCACAATCCCAAAACATTGGTCTTGTTACTCGTTTTATGGCATTCTCATCTTTTACAGCAGTGTATATGTGGAGAAGCAATGGTTCAAGAGCTCACCTAAATCACTGGTTTTCAGTTTATGGTCTGCAGAGCCTGGCAAACCCACGAAAAACTTCTAAAGAGTCTGAAAAAAAGTGATTGAGAAAAAGAAAATTCATGTGTGCCAGACAGCAATCTACATATGTGAAATTCCTAAAGGAGTCTGCACTACTGCTGGAAATTTTTAGGGGTCCACAAATCAAAAAAGGTTGAAAAACCACTGACCTAAATCTTCCCCTGCAACAGCAAATGGCCTAGAACTGCAGCAATATGAGAACTTGGCACTAAGAAATGTCATGACAGCTAAGCAGCACAAAATCTCTGCAGCTTCTCACAGATGAATGGGAATAGGAAGGGAATAGGACAGGCACATATCTGTTTTGCCTTTGTAAGTATTTGTTCAGGGATTAGTGTTAAAACAGAGAATAAAAAGGGCAGTCTGTCTCAATGCTAACTAAGTCATCTTAACTACAGATTACTGCATGCAACAAATTTGGAGACGGATATGTTCCTTATACAGATTGGTCATTTCAAAGGGTGAACTTTCACTTATTTAAAAAAAAAATTTGGATAAGCACAATCCCTATTAAGGCATCATGTCATTATTTCAGTAGATTCTCGGGAAATAAGCTTGTTTCTGTGCTAATTTTTCTTCTGGCAGAACCAATTCATTCTTGGCCTTTACAAGCTGGTCTTTTACATTTGATTCAAAATTGGATTTGGGCCTCTGGAGATATCTGATGTCAACCTTCCTAATGTAGTGTCAACATGAAGACACAAAGAGATAAAAAGTCAGTTTCACTTAGAGTTTCCTTTTTCCAGGGTCTAATCTGGATTTTTTCACTCACATTTGCAGTCTGGATCATTGTGTCTTCTTGTTGTGAGTCACATTAAGCAAGAGGGCAAGAGAGTGCTTAGCCAACCTCCTTGGTTTATAGGCAGGGTCACTAACACAGCTGGAACACATACTTATGCTTCATGATATCACCTCATAAAACGATCACATAGCAGACAAATTTTAAGAGCATATTGGAAAAGCAGAAACTCTGGGGTCAGGGTGGCGCAGAGTGGAGGAAGGGTAAATGTAGGCTACAATGAGAAATAATGAGACTCACTTTGCTGGAGGAAATGGTCAAACATTAGCATTTCAATAGAAGAGGTCAAACCATTTCATCCAATACAGGATGTCATTCCCTGCAGACCAAGCTAATATAAGCCATAACATCTGTACTCTGTACCGTAGTTTTTAAATATGACATCCAAACAGTGGGTTACTCCCCACAAAGACTTCTATTATCCCTCCTGCCTCCCTCCCTGGCCCAGCAGTCTGTCCTTATCTGGATCACATGAATTAAACAACTAAAAATGGGACACAAAGAAAAAAAGAGCAAGAATACAGAATATCTCAAAGGTGTTAAGGAAAACTGTGTAGGCACACAGCTCAGGTCCTTCATAGCACACACAGAAAAAGACTGGATTACAATTCTTTGGACAGGCTTAGGTGTATCCCATTCAGGCAGGTTCATTTACTCCTTTCTTGGAAGTGCAGAAATGCTGTCACCAAAAAAAAAAACCCAAACTAATAACGCCAGAACAAAAAACCCCAAACAAACCAGTAAACCCCCACAAAACATAAAATACAACAACAACACTTCAAGAAAAGCAACACAAAAGCCAACCAGACCCTCTTCCCTCTGCATTTTCCAATCTGCAGCACATTCATGGTGCCAAATACCTAGAGACTCAAACTTTTGCTACCATCACCACCACTGCAAAGCAGAAAGTAAAGATGCTTTTTGCAGTGTCTTGCTTAGCATGTAATATTTCAAAAAGGCAGTAGAGGAGGTATTTTGTTCCAGGTCTCACATATGACAATTGAGATAGGATTTTAAGCCACAGGTAGAACATCACCTTTCTGCCATATTGCCTATCTCTTATAAAGGTAAGGAAAAATCCTCATGTTCAGATGAGCTGTACAGCTGTTCAGTTTTGCAGAAGTCTTGTGAATTTTCCTTGATGCTGTTTTCTGCTTTGCTTACACCAATGTCTAATTTAACACCTTCTATTTCACTGTTCTCTCAGCAGTCACTGCCCAACAGCACATCCTCCCATCAGCTCAGCAGTGTAAACCAGCCAAGAGCACATTAAACATTTGATTGGATTCAGCTGGATCTTTCTGCATTGTGGGAAGAGCAGACAAGCATTTGAGTAGAGTTTTTGGGTGTTGGTCTGTACATCCAAATCATTCCCTTGCCAGAAAGAGAAAAAGCAACATCACATTTTTCATAGTGCTTTCCTTTAATGACATTTCCTTCCTTCCATTAAGCAAATGTCCAGGGGAGATAAATGAATTGCTTTGTATATCTAGAGGATCTTTAAAACCCTTGATATAGCCTAAGTGTGCAAGAATGAGAAAAATAACAGGGAGCTGGATGGAGGAAGGAGATTTAAACACACAAATTCTCAGATAGAAAAAAAAAACCTAAAAAGCTAGAAGATGGAGGCATGGCCCAAAAAAACCCCTCAGACATCGGGATACTCCAAAATAACACAGCTGCTAGAGGAGAAACAAAAACAACACAAAAGGACCTCATGCAGAAAAGGAGAGTTGATGTTCGGCCATGCTCAGAAATTTTAATACTGATGTGTAAAATTAAACCATGACAACAGAACAGGCTTATCTGCAAGCGTCACGTTACTTCCCCTGGGATCCCTACCTTCCCACTGGTGCTTCTGTCATCTTCTCCTCCCCCCTCCAAATCTCACTTGACCCGAATTCTCATGATTTGACTCCATAATCCTCTGGTTTCCACTGTATGCACACAAAAGATTATTGTACAAAAGCGAATTCCCAGGGCCTTGGGCTTTGCTTTCCATTTAGTTAAAGAATTATCCTACAGTAGTTTAGATGCTGGGAAACTTGTCCTGTAGATTATTGCCTACAGGGCAAATGCTGAGGAGGCTGCTAACGAGAGAACAGATGTTCAGTGGCTTATGAGCCTTGCTGAATGTAAATGTCTTCAGCACACTGCCTGTCAATAAGCCTCTGCCTGAGAATCACAAACCTTATGGACAAAATTCAGCCCCCTTGTAAATGCATGGGTTTAGGCAGAATTACACTGAGGAAGAAGCTGTTCCTTCATCTGCACCAGAGGGCCAGAGTTTAAAAGCTTGTATAGACATTGAGATGGAATGTCATGAAAAGTTAATATTTTTAAACAAAACATTGTTTCTTTCCAAGACAAAATGCAGCTCTTGGATCTGTTATGACACAGCAGGCCTAAAATAAACAGATTTCAATGAAAAATTGATATTAGAGGGTGGAAGATTTTACAGTGACTGGGTTTCTAAAAGTTTGCTTGTCTCCATAAAAGGATGTTCTGCTTACAGGGCTTTAGTAGGTGATGTCTTTCCAGAGAGCAGTAACTTAATGGGGGATGGGTACTTCTGGACTCTCCTGAGCATCACTGTGCAACCCTGCATACCCCTCTGTCTCCTCTCATGATGCCTGTAAGACCTTAGACAGTCTCCTAGGCAAAATATGGAAAGAGTTTAAGCCCCCCTTCAAATCTTCTGAACACCTGCAAACGTCCAACTACAAAAGCAGGACTGTTTTCTCCCTTTCATTGCCTGGTAAGTGACCCTCAGAACACATGCACCCCAGTGAGGGCTGAGTAGCTGATCACAGTCACTTGATGCTTCTGACTGGCTTTTTCTTTGTGAGTCTTCCTGACAGAAGACCAAGATATGCAAGGAGGACACTTGCCCTCAAGCTTCACCCCTTCCAGCAATCCTTCCTGAGACAAGAGCAGGCTGACCTTGCTCTGTGCATCATCTTTGCCACAGCAAAGCTCAGTTGTCCCTACATTGCTGGAAAGCCATGAGTTCTTGCTGGCCACAGATTGTCACTTCACTGTTGAAGTGTAGTAACTGCACTCCATCAGGAAGTTGCTTGGTACAATTTTCAGGATCCACTAAGGAGTCCTTAGAGCTGAGTGTGCCACATCTCTCTGCCTTTGCCGAGTGGTGCTTAGAGTTCCCAGTTATGGCATGAGAAGGGAAGGCAATAAGCAGGGTCTCTCCTCTGTCACTGAACCCATGAAACCATGAAGGGGCTGTTTTTTTCTGGGAATCCTCTGTTACAAGGGCATAACCACAGTCAGAAAAATAAACAAACTCCACCAGGTACAACATTTAACTGAAAAGACTGGCTGGCAAGCTGAAACATGGGAGACCTGGGTCAGCTACTGAACTGTTTTATGATGTGGAACAAGTCACTGTGCTGTGACTGTCCCAATCAGATTGCCAGCTCTGCACAGACAAGCCTTGAGTTTTATTAAACATGCATACTCTACTGAGCACACTGCAGCCCTTGTCTCACCTGAGGCTTCTAGGTGTTCTTGTAACACACATAATAACATTTTACAGTTCAATCTCTTATGGTAGGAAGTCCCATGAAAAATATTTAGTATGTGCCTTTGTGTATATAAAAGTGATTGGCGTGGACGGATGCCACAGAAAATACTGTAATTGCAATCTTGTCTTTTGGAGGTCGAGATTTACTGCTGCAATGTGCTCACCTCTGGGTGGAGAGCACAGGAGCAGCAGCAGCACTGCCAGGACAGACACACAGCGTCTGCACCAGGAACAGGGTGGGACCCAGCCTGCTCAGCCTCGTTCCTTCCCCTTGCCTTCTCCCTGCAGGCAAACCACAGCTGGCAGACCTGAGCTATCCCAGCCGGATCCTGGCTAAGGCACCAAGGTGAACACCCCAATTCTCACCAGAACATTCACCATTTATTGTTACCTGACCAGAGTCCTCTACACCAGCTCAATGGATGCTAAGCCTGCACCCACCCAGCCCTGCTTGGCACCGAGCAGAGCAGGGTCACACAGCTAGGCTGAGGGTGAGGAGGCAAGAAGCACATCAGCATGTGAAGCTCCATGAAAATATAGAAATATTAAGTACTTCAAACACTGCTGAGTTTACTTCAGTTGCTCCATTGTTAGGATGAGCTTGTTAGTGGCTGTAAAGTTTTGCTCTTAACCGAAGCTATTCGCACGTTTCTTAAGCCCTTCGGTGTCGGTGGGACAAAGCAGGACCTATGGCAGGGCTGCACATGACTTGCTGAGTTTTGGCAGAACAGCCTGAGATCCGCGTCCCCGCCTTGCGCTCCCGCAGCGAGAGGAGCTCCTGGTCCCAGGGCGAGCGGCCCGGGGCCACCTGTGCACAGCGGCGGGGCCGGCGATGCCTCCCGGCTGTCCTTGTGCTCCTGCTGCACTAGATGGCAATGTGGGTCTTCAGCAGCCCTGAGCCGGCAGCCTTGGGGAGCCCGGGGGGTGGGTACCCCTGGGTACCCCTGAGCATCCCCGCGCGCTCCTCTGCATCCCGCCCTGAAACCCCCGCAGGACCTCAGGCGGTCTCCTGGGCAAAACGTGGCAGGAAATGCTGTTTGGGTGCCTGTCGTTGGCCTGTGCTTCTCTTCCCAAATCAGATTTTATCCATCTCCGAAATAAAAGCTGTAGGCAGCAGCAGGGCCCTTTAGTGCTGCCCGCAACCCTTGTTGCTGTGGAGGGGAGCAGCATCTCCCTGCCCAGCCTAACCTGCTGTTGCAGGGACCCACGGTATCCATGGGAGTCAGTCTGGAGCATGAACCCCCATGGGCAGGCAGCCCCTGTGCCAGCACTGCATTTGTGCCCAAGCTGTCGTCAGGCCACACACCTGCAGCTCTGCTGACAGTGCTGGGGCACACCAGCCTGGCACCACCAGGCACTGCCACCACTAGCTGCCTTCTGCAGTCTTTCTGCCCAGAAAGGGTTAACATTTCCTTTCGTGAGTCCAGAATAACATTTCTGAGAGTTGGTTTCTGGACATTTTATTAATCGCCCTTAATCCAGTGAATTTTTCTTTAAAAGGAACGCATTTTTCTTAATAAAAAGTCACAGACAGAGCCTTTTCCATTGTTGCCTTTGGACTGAGTTTTATCTGTCAGTCATGGGCAGGTTTTTAAGAGGAAATTTTCAGATGAATGATAAAGGACACCCTGAACTCTGCAACACAGGGATGATCTGCCAATGGGTTTCTAGTTTCTGTATAGTTTTTAAATCTGCCATGCCAAGGAATATTTAATATTTCAGTTTCAGAATTAATGGGCTTATCTCCTGTTTTACACCTTACTTTTTAGGGTTGCCTCCCCTCTGAGTTCTCTCTGTGCCCATGGCACAGCTAGAATTAACATTTCACACAAGAGCTGGGCTCTGCAAAAGTGCGGGGTGGTGAACACTGGGCTGTCAGTCCATGCAGAAAAACTCCCCAGCCTAATTTGTGCTGCCTGTTGCACCAGGGACTTACCATTAACTCTGTTGTCATTCCTTGTCTGCTTTAACATGATTACTTTCAAGATTTCTCTCTCCAGGAAAACATCTGTGTTTTGAATTAATTTTCCCTAGACAGATTTACTTACAGTTTTCCACATTAAATCTCCCTATTTTGTTGCTTTCTAGTCTATCTAGGTCCTTTTTTTTTTTTTTTTTTTGTTATTATTCCTCCAGGTGCATTAAAAAATCTCCCCGTTTAGTGGAGTCAGCAGAATGCTCTGGTATCCCAATTTACTCTTTGTATTTAACTATGAATGAATCACATATTCCGGGATGTCCTTCTGTAACACAGTGCATTCACTTCCTGCAGTCCTTTGTTTACAGTTCATGCTTTTGTCATCTGCATGGCTGTGCCAATACCCAAAAGGATTTAAATTACTCTTTCCATCAGTCACATATGAAAAAGCCATAAAAACCAGAATAACTCCCCCAATTGTTCTACTTATCAGCCATAATTACATTATCTTTTGAATGTTAAAAGATTTTCCTCTTAATATCTGCATTATTTTACTAAATATAAGCTTACAGTAGCTTCCAGATTACTTTTGATTCCTGTTTGAAAATTGTTTGGATATTTAATTTTCACCCTATTTTCTGCCAGTATATCAGTTGTCCTTTGCTTAGTTGTAACTAGCAGAAAACATTATTTTGTCCTTTAATTCATATAACATTATAAATATGCCCATGAAAGAAATGAAAAATTTTGAATGGCAGCAACCATGTCTAACAATAGAATGAAATGAGATGGTGAGAGTGAGAGTACTTTCCCAGCCCTTTTTTTTCATCCATGTATTGAATTCAGGATGGAAGCACATGTGGATTGTGCCCCCAAAACATGCTTCCTCTTGTCAGCTTTCCTGTAGTTCATCCAGATATGCTGTTATTTTTGACCCTCATGCTCTGAGGTCAAATGCTACGCAACCTGTCTTGAAAAGGAGCAGAGCTGGAGGCTGTGGCTGTGCCAACAACTGGGGCTGCTACGGCCCCTAAAGCTCCCCTTTTTGAAAGCCTGGGAGAAAGCTCCCTGTGAAGGACACACAGAGGGCAGAGATGCCCAGAGTGCCGGTGCAGTCAGTGCATCCCAGCACTGCAGGACAGCCCCCGTTCCTGCTCTGTACAGCTTTGTTTGGCCCTAAGTGAGGAGAGGGAGGTGGCTCAGTGCTCACTCCCTGTGCTCCCTGCTGCTGGAGCAGTGAGTGCTACACAGCACCCTCATGTTATTGTCTACTTGTGTCCCAGCACTGTTTACCGAGAGAGCTACTTCCATTTCTCCCTGCTCTTTTCTTACTGGAGACAGATCCTACATCTTATGCTCACTCTTATTCCTGGTAGGTTTGCATTTTGAGCATTGCGCTATGATTTTCTCCAAGGTCTTGCTCTCTCAAGGCATTTCACTGCTCTTTCTTTTGGATGCACTTGAGAGACAGGGCACAGGTGCTGTGCCCTTCTGGTGAGTCACAGGAAGAGGATTTTTACCACTACAGCTGGCCTCTTTGCCTGTCAGGTTCTCACAGAAACCACAAGACTCCCCAGTTTGTATTACTTCTCCCCAAACTCAAGTATTCCATTGCTTTAATATCACTGAGACACGACTCACTCCACCCCACTCCCTTCTGCAGGACTTTTGAAATGTTCTTAAGATTTCTTTGTGCATTATTATTTTAAAGTTGAGCACAGGGTCAAGTAGCTCAGTTCCCAGTGTGCTCTCTGGATGATGTAGCCAAGACACTGGTCACACTGGTGCCTTCTGCTGCCTACCACAGAGTGTGAAATCGTCCTTCTTGTGGGGGAGGATGGCAGTGCTCACCTAAAGACCTTGCTTAGCCTGATGCTGATCATCAAGGCTGCTGTGCTTTGCCTTACACCCATTCTCTAGATCCTCCCACTTTTTTCCCCTTTGTCTTCACTGCAGATGATAGTGAAGTGTGGGTACAGTGGAAGTTGAAGGTTCACTCTGATCATTTGCAAGAGCAATTAGCAAAAGCCTGTGCTCACATGAAGCCTCCATGGCATGACAGTATAGGGCATGTCCTCCAAATCCCATCCCTGCTCCAGGCGGTGCAAAGTCTTGTAGGATCAGAACTCCCAGTTTAGCATTGCTGACAGGCAAAGGCAGAGACAGACAATCCTCATCCCTCATCCTTATTCAGCTGTCCCTCCTCCTCCTCCTCCCACCTGTGAGGCTTTTGCTGTTAGAGCTTAGAGCATTCAGCTGTTTTCTACCTCCATCATTGCTTTGATAACTGATAGCAGGGAAGGTATTACTTAAAGAATCTGGGTGACTGTTAGCAAAATAAACAGGAGATGAAAGATAAGGCAGTCTCCTAGGTGCGTAATTACCTTAAAGGAAAGCCTGTTTGCTAATACTGTTGTTTTGATGTGCTAAATAGCTTGGGCTTAACGCCCCAGCAGATACTAAAACTAACTAATTCCCGATGATGTCATTCCAAGATTACAGAGACTGGGGAAGTAAGGGAGGAGTATCCACAAGGCAGTGGTGTGTAAGCAGTGCTCCCAAATCAGCCGATGTGGCAGACGAGAGGCTTGTCTTCAGAGACAGCTCTGCTGCCAGCACAACAGAACCCCACCAAGCAATGCCTCCAGGCAGGTGGGTGGCACTCTCAAAGTCACCTACTCCCTTCCCACCAGCCTGATCTTGAGGAGATGCTGTCAGGTGAACTCTCTGCGTTCACTGCAGAGCTCTCCAGGAAGAGCTTGCCCCCCAGTTCTCCCAGTAAGGAGGATTCTCTCCCTTTGCTCTGGCTGGAAGGAGCTGCAGCTGGTTTGTAGGCAGCTGGCTTACCTGCGTGTGTGCATCATCTGAACTGTGTGTGATTGCAGGATTCCACTCTTTTATTTAATTGTCTGCCTGGAAGCATCTTCTGACCTAATTATGCCCGCAGTTGTGTCACTTGGCTTGTCCTGCGTGCCGAGTGGCATCGCATGAGCAGGGCCTGCTGTGCACATGCTGGCACACAACTGAGCTAATAGAGACTGACAGGGGGTATCGGGTTTTTTAAGAGTAAGAAGTCTCCTGGGGTGTTAGTAATCCCCTAGAGGTGCCATTAGCTTATGATAACCACACCTTTGAAATTGTTTTATTGCTTTAATAATGTGGTGGTGATGGAAAATGGGGAACATGCCACATTTATTATTTATGCTGGTAAAAGATGAAAGTTAGCAATTGGAAGCTTTAAACCACAGGTTCAGCAGAACTACACGACTTACATTTATTCCTTTATGAACTGTGCACCCCAGCACTGAGATGCCCTTTCTGTCCAGGTTTGTTATGTTGAGCTGCCTACAGAAACCATGGCAAAGTGGCAGGGCCAGCACAATTAACATTGTAAGATGGATACACATCTTGCTGCAGGGATGGGTGGAGATTTCCTGGTGGGGAGCTGTTGGAACAGTGCTTTATGATATCTGAACTAATCTTGTGCTATGATAATTCTGTCTTGCTTAAGTGCTTGCAGCCTCTCTGTGCTGCGCAGTCATGCTGTGGCAGCTGCTGTGAGCATCTGATCCAAACTCACTGCTTCCCCACACACTTAATTGGTAAAATTGCCACATATTGTTTATAAAAAAAGCTTGGAAGGAGTGAGCAGCATCTTGGTCCCAGGACTATGGAGCAGTGGCTCTGCTGCCACACGTCTGGGAATCACACTCTGTCAGCTCGAGGCAACACAGAGAGGATGTATGTTGTACCATATGTGTTACGACACCTACATCTGGGTGGAGCAGCTCTACTGAAGCAAAAGAAGCCGGTGCAGCTGTTGGTAGAGTATAACATCAGGGCCTTCAAGGCTGTCACTCTTCTCAAAGTATGGGGTTTTAGCCTCAGCACCCAGAGAAAGGGTCACCAATGCCACAGCAGAACTGAAGGGAAAGGCAGGAAAAGTTAGGCTTGTCATAAAAGAAACATGCCAAGACAGCAACTGTCCGTGCCTGGAGCTGTAATGGAAGCAATTTCACTAATCTGCCTTGCAGGCCACTTTCTCATTCTGTGTGATCCTTCAGTGAGGCTGCAAGCGTGTTTGATCACTTCACCTTAGGATCAAATAAGCAGAGGGCTGACTGGGTGTTTTATCTGCAGTTGGCAGAAACTGGAGGTGAGAGAGAGCAAGCAAGTGAGTTTCTATTAAGAATAGAGAGATTAATGCACCCAAATTTAATTGGAATTGCATGAGCAGGCAAGAGGTGTCAAGCTCTGAGTTCATGCATAGATTGTGTGGGTGTCCTATGTACTACATTTTGAACATCTGCAGCATGACTATCTCTGCCTTGTACTTTGGTCCTTGCTACAAGCTTTCATGTTGGTTACTGATGTTGTACGTCCTTATTTCTATTGTACACCCTTGTGCCCTTTGCCTCGTTGCACTTCAGCACTCCCACCGATGGGTGAGGTGTGTGCAGACAGAGGTGAGCCAGGACCTTGTCCATGACTTGGTTTCTCCTTGGCTCCAGCAGCCTCAATGTTATCAGTGTCACACCCATGCCCTTACCACAGCCTGTAGAGAAACCCCTTCCCTGAAGCAAAATCTGGAGCAAACTTTGGCTATCTATAGGCTATGTCCAGAGCCTGGCATTGTGAGTGAGCAACACTGGAGCACAGCACCTGGCTGTGCAGGGCAAAGCAGGACCCCTGAAGTCATTAACATTTTCTGTTAATCAGGATCCATGTCGCTCCGTTTGAAGGCTGATTCCATGGCTTAACACAGGAAGATTGCATTAACACCAGTCACTGACACCCACATTATTCAGGCAAGAAGAAACCATGTATGCAGTTTGGGGTCCCAGCCTGCATCCCACACCTGGCAAACTCTAGCTTTGAAGGACCTGATTCACTTTGTGTGTGTGTCTTTTTCTCCAAGCAAAGTCCTTGGGACTGAACCTCCCTTCCTAAAGAAGATGTTTCCAGCCAGGCTGGTGAAGGGTTGGAGCTGGTGCAATCAACACAGCGAGTGCAGGCTGCTGCCACTCACAGAAGGGAATTGGGTTTAGGCCCATTCATTACCTTCTCACATGAACATCACCCTTTGACAAACCCCATGCTTTTGGTTCAGGTTATTCCTGTAAGGCTGGAACTCAGCAATCCGCATTGGCAAAGCCCTGCCAGGAGACAGGTTTTGTTTCTTTTCCTCAAAGCTTTTGTCAGCCTTGGCTGCACTCAGGGACCTTCCCCAGCAGCACCAGTGGGACAAGGAGCCCACCCTCACTTGGAGGGTGTGCTGTGCAAGGAAGAAATGTTTCTGGCTCTTCTCATGTGTATTTGGGGCAGAAAGAAGGTGTAGTTTAGATTAGAGCACTGCAGCTTTATCAGTGTTTATCAGTGTAGGAGTTCTGCTCCGTGTAGCATAACAGCCTCAAGTCCTTTTAAACCCTGACATCAATATGTGGTGATAAGATAACACTGGTTATCCTGTACTGGTTGCTCTAGATAAGATAAACCCTTTTATGCTTTAAAACTGGACTCAAAGTTTCTGCTATGTTTTCTTTTCCTTTTCATGTAGCAAACTCCAGAAACATTTTATTTCTAAGGGAGTTGTATTTGTTAAGAGCAGATAAAAATAGTACATATCATAAACTAGACTTTCCAAACTTGCCTGAGGAGCATGAAACATTTTCTTTCAAAGACTAAATAGAAATGAGCTAGTAGGAGGTAGATTTCAATGTCTTAGAAAATTGTTGGATTAATTAGAAGCTAAAATTATTCCCAGTAAATGGTCATGCCTACATTTATTTTTTCAGAAGTATGTCCACACATAGATATTTCATCAACAGTGGATGTTAATTTTAAGGTGGTTACTTTTAATTAACATGAAATAACTTTGGTAGTATTGCTTGAGACAACAGTAGTTTGCATTTAAAGCTGGGACTGAATATCTCTGTACAAGATGGCATATCCATAAATCTACAGCACTGATTCTTCAAGTAGACACTATATCTTCAGAGAATTTAGAGATGCATCCACTCATTAGTGAGTTAAAATTAATAAGTAGGTCCTCTATGAAATTTATCACTTTAGTCTTGTTTGTCCCGAATGATTTTAACAATGGAATAACAGACTCTTCACATTTTCAGTGTAATTAAAATTAATTGAAATGACGTGCATTAGTTGTAATTAAGCTGTGCAGCTAAGAGTGGTTGTATGTAATTGCTATGATGATATAGGCTACAAATAACCTCAAGGAATGAAAGTGGAGTTATTATGACAGAAGAACTCAGTCTCTCACCACCTCCCCATGACCGATGGTCTGCACAAGGGAAGGATGTCTCTGGGACAAGGCAGTGCTCCATCAGAAGGGGATGCTTTGGGAGCTGAGCTGGCTCAGCTGCCCCTGTTTTTAAGTTCATGTGAGTGCCCCAAACCTGATCACTAAAGGCTGGCCCTTTCCTCAGCTTTAGGGTAACACTAACGAGGGGGACAAACTGAAGTGGGAATGCAGTCCCTGTAAAGTACTGAAGCTTTGGTAAAGGCTCTGGCATAGCCTATAAATTGCTGAATTAGCTCCAAATTCAGCTCCTCATTCACCAATCCATCCTGTCACATCAGGCACGCCCTTAGCCCAGCACCAGGTGCACTGCAGGAGCTGTTCAGCTCACAGAAGGTCACCCTGTGGTGGCAAACTCCTGGTTTTAGCTCCAGAGATTTCCATGTCCCCGCTGAAATGTTTTGCAGCTGCAAAGCACCTCCAGGCCACTTTGCCCAGCTGCTTCACACCAAAGCTACCCACAGCAGTGCAAAAAAGGGGCAAGGAAACAAAAAACAATATCCCCACCACTCCATTGCTTGGAAATCTCACTCTGAAGGGATCAAGCCTAAACCACACTTCTGTAGGTCACTGCAGGGTCACGTTGAGGTTGCTGGGGATGTCATACCCATAAAATCACTTTTTTTGTTTGCTTGTTTATGCTCTGCTTTTAGAGCAGTGTCTTTAAAATGCAGATCAAATTGTGGATTCCTACATTCTTAATCATGGTTTGGGGAATAACAACTCCCTTATATTTATTTTAGGGGGTTATTTTATTTTTTTTCTTTTTCTTTTTTTTTTTTGTTTTTTCATTTTACCGCCTTGGAAATACTGAGCTTCATTTCATGGAAAATCCCGGGGAAAAAAATGTTTGTAGGGTTTTTGGTATGGGAATAAGCTGAAATATTTGAAATATTGCTGTTGTAAGCTGCCCTCTTGCCACCTGCAGCTGGTTTGTGCATGACATGCCCCAGAATGCAGGACTGTGTCATGTCTTGCAGGGTGTTAGAAAAATGAACGTTTCAGCAGGGTTTTGGCCTCTACAGCACATAGGAGTGGGAGGGATATGACTCTGCTTTGCCAGCTGTTCACATGCCCCATCCCAAGGCAAAGCAGCACCCTCGAAGCATTTACCTGGTACACCAGCAGCAGGGCAGATGCAAAAGTCTGTGCTCACCACACAGCAGGAAACACAGAATTATAAACTCCCCAAATTTCCCTTCTCAGAGTGCATTGGGAATGATTGACAGGGCTGCCAAGCAAAGCCTCTTGGAATGTACAGCACATGGGAACTTTCCTGGTAATTAATGGGGGATTGTACTTTGGGTAAGGGGCTCCTGAAGCCTCTCCCACCCTGTGTCTGTCCCTAGCTGAGGGCTGGTCTCTGCCAAGGAAGCTCTGTTTATTCCCAAACTCCAAACACTCCTGAGGAGGATGTAACCTTCAGGCACCCACTTTGCTGAAACCTCCTGGCATGCTTCAGCCTGCTCCTCCATGAGATCCCAAGAATTCACTTCTTGCAGTGTTGTTTCATAGCCCAACATTGCAATATCAATTTTATCCTGGAAATACTTGGCTGTCTACCTTCAGGCTTAGCAACATGACTGCAAGAAAATATTTATTTACACATAGGTGTAAATTAGTGACAAGTATGACAATCTGATTTCCCTCTTATAATTTCTTTGATAACCTGCATCCTGTGGAGTTTAAGGCACAGATTTGGATAGCCTAGGGGTAACCACATGGCTCATCTATGCTTGCACTAGAATTCTTACCATGGGGAAGTAAAACCTTAAAAAAAAGCAACCCAAAAAACCTACTCAGGATGGACAGACCATGATATTGGTTGGAGGGTGCGTGAAAGAGTTCAGGAAAGTGAGAGAAACCATTAACATTTTGCACCATTAGACAGGAGCCTGGGGACCTGCTGCAGCAGAGAAAAAACCCATATAATTTAGTCAAGGGAATTCAGAAAAAAAATAAAATAGAAGGTTTTTGTTTGTTTGTTTATTTGTTTGTTTTGTGGTGTTTTTTTGCAATGTAATAACTTTTTACTCCATTTAATTTCTAGTTTAATAATCTGAATAGATAATAGAAAAGAGCTGTGAGCTAGGGAATAATCTGAACTGAGGGAGAGAAAAAAACTGCTGAGAAACTTGCAGGCTTGTTCACAAACAAGTGTCATCTAAGATACCAGAGAAACCAGGAGGCAAGTAAATCAGGAGAAAACCATTGCAAGAAACACAAGGAACTTGCTGTGCATTTCCATCTGGCAGGAATGCAGACCAGCACAGGATCTGTGTACACAAGATCCCATCAGCAACCCCTGGGCTTGCAAGTTCAGTAACTCCCAGTCTCCAGCTATTGCTGCTGGAGAGATCAAGTCACAAACTCAGCAATGGGTTTTGTTTATTTAATCTGTTTAAAAGCTAAAATACTAGCTTTTGTACAACTTGTGGCTATACTCCCATCATTTTTGTTAATAAGTATCTTGGAATGGATAATGATATCCTCATGATACTTTCTTATCCTCCTCAAAACATTGAATACTTAAGAGTAATCAAGAAGCCACAGCAACTGCTCCTGGCAGGAAGCTGCCAAGCTGTTATCCAGAAGCCTGACCAGCATTATTTGGAACAGATGCTCTTTCAGCTTTGTAATTTTCAGCCAAAAACAATGGCAGTAAGTGAAAGTAAAGCTGTGGGTCAAAGGAAGGCTAAACCGTATGAGAATCATGCGAAAATATTTTTGATTTCACACATCCTCTCATTTACAGCACATGCCTCTGAAATAGTCTGTGAATGTTAACATGCAGCTGCAGGTTTGACCTTCGTGTCCATGGCCTGGATTTGCCAGCAGCCTCTGGCTGGGTAAAATCTTCGGTCCTATCTGTGAGCCCAGAGCAGACACTGATATAGGCACACAGGAGCTGCTCACCTGCACAGCCTCTCAGCACCAGGAGCTCACCTGGCTCCAAGGAGGCACCTCCCATCCTCAGGAGCTCCCAGGGCTGCACAGCAGAAAAGGGCTGCAAAGCAGGACGAAGCTTTCAGTTATTATGGCCAGGCAGGCAAACCCTGGTCTCCCCAGCTGATGAAGGCTCTGCTGGGCTCATGCCGCTCCCTTCCTTTGCTAGGCAAGCTCAGTTTAACAGAGCTCAAGAAACAAGCAGGTCTCAGGAAATAAATGCTTTCAGTCTCTCTTTTTTATTGCCTGTAAAATAGCAGGAGGCTT
This sequence comes from Cinclus cinclus, assembly GCF_963662255.1. Classification (NCBI taxonomy): domain Eukaryota; kingdom Metazoa; phylum Chordata; class Aves; order Passeriformes; family Cinclidae; genus Cinclus; species Cinclus cinclus. Next base: position 6,817,659 of record NC_085062.1, on the reverse strand, counting down.
TCAAAGCAACAGCAAATCCTGTTAAAAAAAGTAGAGAAAATTAAAGAAATGTTTCTTGTCTCAGATCCAGCCCTTTTCACCTTAACTTTCCATCATGGTACATAAAATTTTGTATATTTTGGCAGAGCAGAGAAATAACTTTTCCCCTTTCTCTTCCTTGCACAGTCCAGGAGCTCTGAGTGAGCTTTAAACCAGTTTTGCACAAACAGAGAACGGTCAAATAATAGAGCAAGAAAACAGCATTAAACTTTGTAGACAATCAACTTTATTCTGTGCACAGCAGCTAGTTTCTCCTGCTCTCAGCAGAAATAAAAAATTTACAAGTGTTCTGGGAAAGCATTAAAAACCAAACACATCCAGACAAAGTCTAGTGCAAACTACTTGGAAATAGATCTGTGCATCACCTTCTGAAAGGCTCATTCCAGCTGTGCTGGTGTAGCCAAGCTGACAGCAGCCAAAACAAATACACCCTGTGAGTTCAGGACAGGATTGCAGGGTTGAGATTTGTGTACCAGTCATCCTGGTCTCCCAGAGAGGCAGTAACAATCCTCTGCTTGTGAGAATCTCCTCATCAAAGAGGTTTTCGGCATCATTCCTTGCACACTGGTAGAGAGAAAGGATGCCCACGTATTTGGGAGAAAGTGGAACCTCCTAACACCAGGAGGAAAAAGCCAGCTACTGCAGAGAAGGGATCAAAGAAGGCAGGACTCATTCCCAGGCCCACACCCCAGCTCTTTCCACAGGGACCATATTAGGTTTGCTGTACGCTCTTATTGCACTGAATGTCATCTTCCAAGCATAGCAAATAACATTTTCATAAAGCACTGCTTTTAATCAAGCACAACCCTCACGTCCCCAAAGGAGCTATCTGGAGTCTATCCCTTTTCTCTACTGTTCTTTTTTGCCCCCTTTTAACTCCCTCCCTTAGAGGCTTGTGCCTCCAGCAAGGAGGGCTCCATGTGGTTCCCTTCGGAGCTCATTAACACGGGTCCATCCATCAGGCCACGAGCGGGAGCCGCACGGAGCGGGGGTCCCGCGGGGCTGCAGCACAGCCTGCACACGGGGCTGTCACACAGAGTGCTTTAACAACCCTGGTGAGACGGGGAAATGCAGCCTGCTACCTGATTGCACAGCCCCACGCAGGCTGGGACACTTAAGCAGGATGCCAGCCTTGATGGAGCAGAAGGATCCAGAAAGCCTTGTGCTCACGCAGTATATTAAAAGCACTAAATTCAGTGTCATCCAAACAGAGTGGGTTATTTGCATACCCAGACACTGTTGCAGCTGGGGTCGGGTTTGAAACCACCTAAAATGCATTTCAGAACATAAACTCAAAACAATACTCTCATTACAGCAGTAATGGAGACCAGCTCCTTCTCAAACCCCAATCCATGACCTTCTGTGTGATCACAACTAGACTGGCAAGCAGCTTGTGTGGGCGAGGGTGAGACCAGCACCCCAGAGTCACTTATTACCTGCATGGCAGATGCTTCTTATTCAACACAAAGAAAAAGCCTTCCAAATATGTTTGTTTCTTTATCAAGATCTAATACTTGGGGTGACGGGTTGAATCCCTTTTCATGGTCAGTTTGCAGCCTGTGAGCACTCCTGGGCAGAAAGGCAGAGCTGCCTGCACAGAGGGTAGGTAGCACTGAAGGCTGATGAGCACGGCCAGGCAGCACTGATAAAGCTCACTCTTAGCTAAACACATGGTCAGATTTACCTGCCCTCGTGGCTGGCTCTGGGCAGAGCACATCATCTCCAAATCCCGAATCTCGAATCTCCAAGCACAAGCACCTATCAGGAATGAAGTAGACTGAAGGCTTGTGCTCTTAGGTGCAAATGGTTCATTATGGCCTTTTTCAGACTGTGCTGATGAGAGGAATCATTCTTCATTGATGAGAAATCCTGCATTTTCTTCTCTGGGAAAACGCAGCTTTGTTCCCTTCCCCCATTTAATAATGCACAATTTATCAGGCTAAATTGGTGAGCCTGGTAGCAAGTGATTCAAATCAACTTCAGGGGCTATGAGCAATCACATGTACTTGAAGAAACCCACTTATACCACTTTCAGTAAAACCTGAGGAAAGCTGGCTATGAATGCACTACCATATCCTATTAATGCTCAAGAAAACCCATTTAAATGAACCTCTAATGGCTGATTGAGACTTCTGTAATGAAACTCCATAAAGAGCCAGCTCCTTCCTTCAGGCTGGGCAGGCCAAGTGCCTCCATGGCTCTCTTGTTAGCTGTGGGTAAGAAAAACAAATGGATGGAAACACAACTTTGCTGTGGGCACAGAAAGGGTGGAAGGGCTCTCAGCTTTTCCAGGGTTGATACTCTGAACCTCACCGAGGGCACAAGGTCTCACCTGTGTCTCCCCATACTATAAGAAACAATTTATCAGACTGTGCCCACTGTGCTCTGAACAGCAGCTCAGACCTTACCCCTACACAAAGCACAAACTGCCTCCAGTCTACAAAACCCGGTATTTCTCTGCTGGAAGAAACATAATTTTTTATGTCTCCCTGTATCTTATGTTAGCCCAGTGTTTTAAGCCTGCCCAAAACTGGAGAAGTTGCATAGGCTGAGGGTGTGGAAGGAGAGGGAAACATAGCCCCAGCCAACCCCTGTGTTCTGCTCCTTTCTGTCTTTGGGAGCATCCAGCAGGGATGGTCAGCACGGATCTGCTGTGTCCCACAGCCTATTTTAGCATGCAGCAGGCTCCCACATTCAGCAAAACAGGAAATTAATGGCCACAAACCCTTCAAAAGCATTTACATGCCAACCACTCACCTGCCCTTCAGGGCAAGGGGAAACACTTCTTTGTTGTGAGAAGAACTACTGTTCCCTGTCCATCCCTACAGACCCATCAGGCTCCTGATGCCTGCCAGGTGCCTCTGTTCTGGGCAGACTGGCCCCTGCCAGCCCCTGGGGCGGTTTAGTTTGCGGACACTGTGCCTGTGGGGCAGCTGGCAGTGGGATCTGGAAAGCCTCCTCCAGAGCCTGGCCTTCCCGAGCCCTCCCTGGGCAACAGCCACCAGCCCTGGTGTTCCCGAGGACTTGCATCAGCCCGCTGGAGATGTGGGTGGTCATCGGAAAGGGGATGGGGCATGCTGGGGCCCTCGAGCTGGGAAGGCCATGGGTGCCTCTGGAAAATGGGGACTGCCCTTCCATTGCTGCTTTTGTAGTAGCAACTGCTGTGCTGAGATAAAAGCTTTTGTTTGCCTTTTCTCTCCTACATTCCTAATCTCCCTCTGTGCTGGTCTCCCCTATAGTCCATCAAGCACTTTTAATCTCTAATTGCATATGACTGATGAGCCTGAACTCCATACACAGCGTTGCCAAGAACCACTTTTTCGGAGCCTGCTTTAGCTCTTTAGGCCAGTCATAACACACTGCAGGACCATTAAGAGTTTATAGTTTGTATACATAACACCCTGGGAGTACCAAAGGGTGGTTTATCCAAACAGAAAAGAATTGAGATGAATGAATGCAGAAATGACTTTTGGCCAGGAAATACTTTAATTTTAATTAGGGGGGAAGGGGGCGAGAGAGGAATGAAGAGGCTTTCTTCTCTCACAAAAGACAAGACTAATGAGTTTACAGCTGCAGGCGCTGACCTTGGAGCATCCCGTATAATGCTAGTGCTGAAATGTTTGGATGTGATGCTAGACCCGATAACCTTGCTTCTAAAAGGAAGAAATAAAGGGAAATGGCTGAATAGGGAGGGATTCATTTCATGGGGATGTACGGACATATTTATTTATTTTTCCCCCTCTTGCATTCCCGTTCAACTGCCTTTGGCAACACAGCCGTTCACCCAGCTGCTGAGCTTCATATGGGCTTCATCTCTTCTGCAGGCAAAATAAGCCTGTTATGGCAATTTTCCCATATTTAGGACTGTCCCTCATCCCAGAGCCCTCCTCGCAGGCTCCCAGCTCTCTGGAGCCCGAGGCTGGAGTGAACGGGGTGCCAGAGCCCGGGGGAACCCCACGCTCTGCAACCTGTGCACAAGGGAAGGCGCAGCCAGGGCTTCTGATGCAGTGGCTTGAAAAAGGCCGAAAGCCTGAGCCCATCCTTGTGTCCTTGTGCAAGGATGTTGTCAGCTGCTCCCTGGTCACTGCTCTGTGGCACTGGAGCCTGTGCCGGTGCCCGCAGCGCCGCGCTCCGCGCTGCGCCCAGCCCAGGAGGCTCCTGCTCCTGCCCTGGCAGGGTCACAGCTCAGAGCAGCGGGAGCAGAGCCACTGCCACCCGCCTGAGCTGGCACCAGCTGCCCGTGGGGTGCTCCTGGGGCTTGTGCCGGGGCAGCAGGGCTGTACGTGTGTGTCCCTGGGTCTGCCTCCCTCCTGGAAGGGCCATCAGGGCTTATCTTGCACCTCCATCCCTTGGCAAAGGGTGGCTTGCATGTCTCCCCAAAGCTGCAGAACTGCTGCTCCCACCTCCCTGTCCAGCCTGCTCCTTCTGGGCTGGGGAGGTACTCCCCAGTACAGTGCATCTGTACTCTCCCTGGAGCTTCCAGGCATCCTGGTATCTCCTTCCTCCCCCGGAGCTCTTTCCACGGCCCTGTGAAGCATCATCTTGGTCCTGTGGATCCTCCCATGGGGGCTGCCGTGCTACAGCCAGAGCGATTATTAAACTCTGAGTGTGAAGCTGCTGTGGCTGTGGAGCCAGCTTGGCCTCCAGGGAATCAACATCCCCTGCCCTGTGAGCTGGCAGGCGGACGGGATGGAACAATAGTGCAAGTTAACGGAGCAAAACAACCATCGGTGTTTCCTATTAAAAGTATTTTTATGATGTTGATTATTATTAATATGATATAGGGGCCGTAATTTTCTCCCAACTCACTCCAACATCTCACAAAATAAACAGTTGCTGTATTATCCCCTTGTAAATGAGACCACAGGATTGTAAACTTTAATTTGTTACTTTTGGCTGCTCTGAGGTTTGGCAGACAATTAAACCAATTCATTAGTTCACAGAGGCACATTTTTGGCCATGTCTGGCTGCGTGAAGTCATCCAGTGAACACATTGGAGGCAGGGTGTGGAAAAACCATACTGTGCCTTTGCCACAAGATCTGTCAGTAATGGTCCAAACAGGCCACTGTGGACTTTGCAGACCGAGGTGGGAGAGGGTCTCCTTGCTCCTGTGGCTCTGCTGTGTCCTGGGCATGGGCATTGGCAGCCCAGTGCCCCTGTGAGCTGGCCAGAGAAGCAGCATTGATTCTGTATCTGACAGCAAAGTATCTGTGTCATGCTTGGAGGCTTAACCTTTAAATTCTGCAGAGCTGGAGTAGTGAAACTCCATAGGACATGGCAGAAAATGCTGAGCTCTTGGAAAGGCTAATCTGGCCGTGTGTGACCTCCAGAGCCAGCCCTGGCAGCTGAATTAATGCCTTCAATAGCTGGGCTGCTTTGGATCCCTGCTTTTCCAGCTGCAGACACATGGTAAACCTGCAGAACCCCATGACAGCAGAGCACAGCTTTTAGCCTTTTCAGGGCCACCAGTAGTATGTGCTAGGAGTTTAGGTGGGTTTCTTTTAAATGGAAGCTGTAACACTGTGTTTTATAGTACTACCACCTCCCCTGTCCAGAGTGGCTTAGTGCAAATCACCCTGCAGATGAGGTTCTCTTGTCAGACATTTTTCACTCTCTGTAGTTTCTTAGATGTCCTTTAACAAACCAAAAATCCTGAACCATCTTAGTTTTGAAAAGCCCCATAAAATTAATCCCTTTTCCTTTGTTCCCTCCACAGGAGGAAGCTTTTTTAATAGCATTCAAAAAGGAAGGAAAGATTTTTGAACACTGAAACCTAAAAGCTTCCCCAAACTAGTTCCTCACCATTGTGCTTTTCACTGGCCAGCAACGTGAATTTGGATTTGCAGAGTTCTTCTGCTTTGCAATTTCCTCTGAGTGATCCCACCACCAGCAGCGTGTCTGGGGAACATCGCTGCACTCTGGCCCTCCATCTGCTGGAAATGCTGGAGAAAAGGGGAGGCTGTGGAAGGGAACGGAGCATATTGGAAGAGCCGGTCACTTCCTTCAGTGTCCTGACTGGTTTTTCCCTTTCCCTGAAATAATAATATTATATAAAACACTTTTAATATAAAGAAAAGTGGTTTTGATAAAACAGTGAGCAAATGCTGCAGAAGAGCTAATTATGACTTGGTGTATGATGGCAAGTCCTCTGGAAAGCAGCTGCAGAAACCTGCCCACCCCACTGAGCCACAGTGGTTTTCTTCCAGGGTTCCTCCTGCTGCTGGTGTGTGACCGAGGCTGGGCCCCATCTCCTTTGGGTGTCAAACACATCCTCTGCTCCTCGAACTGCTCCGGGGGGAGATGAAGGGCTTCACCCTGCTGCGGGCAGCTGCACTTCGCTGCGTGAATTCCAATCAGGAGCTGGAGGAGGAGGAGGAGGAGGAGGAGGACGACGACGACGAAGCTGGCTGGGTTTTGAGTCAAAAAATAAGCCCTGTATTTTTCTCCTTTCAGCTATTTATCAAGGCTCAGTGCAAAGGGCCTGACACCCGGCCAGCACAGCCCGGCTGCTGTGATGCGTGTGACACACGAGCCGGTAATGAGGGACCTTGTGCTGAACGGCCAATTGAGCAGCGCTGCCTCCAACAGCTTCATCTCCGAGGGACGGCGGGTGGGTCTCTGTTTTGACACATCCTCGCTGAATGAGGAAGAGAACAAGCAGAAAATGGCTGATGATAAATGCAGCAATTAGGGAAGCTTAATGGAGCAGAAGGTTTTTTTTTTTTGTGAGAAGACAAAGAAATTGCCGTGCCGACACCTGCGAGGAGGTCCCAGCCGCTGTGCAGGGAGCTTCCAGCTGTGCCGCAGCAGCAGGGGCTGCGATGAGGGGAGCCGACCTTTTTACTTCACACACACATCCCTCAAAGGCTTTGGAAAAATATTTTCCAAGTTAAACTTCAAAACATCATTTGATTCTTCTTCTTTTTTTTTTTTTTTCCATTATGTTCAGAAATGGGAGCCTGTAATTTAGGCCTGCTGTAGCCTTCCCCCACTCCTTGCTTTTTGTTCACTTTCACATAATACAGTGCACTACTGGGAAAGGCATTTTCCTGACAAACTACTGGTCTTGGTGCTATGAAAGAGCCGTGGCCTCAGCAGGGGGATGCCATCTTGCTGGACACAAGTGGACAAGCACTGGATCCCCTGGATAATGCTGCTCAGCCACGGCGATGCCCAGTTTGAGGCTGAGCCCACAACTTGCCCTGCTCTTCCCAAAGCACCGTGTTTCTGAGCTAAGCCCTGGGCTACCAGCTCCCCAAGATCTGAGCAAAAGTGCTAAATTTGTTTGCCCAAGCCCCACTTCTCTTTATTTCCTTAGCTGGACTCTACCCAAAGCCAACTGTCTGTGCAAGGGGGCACCAAGAAGCACTGGGGAGAGCTCTGCAAGGGGTGTTGGCATGGGGACACCCAGGTTTTGGTGATGGGCAATGCCATTCTGGCCTCTCACAAGACCATTACCAAAATGCCCCAACACTGCAACATGACTATTTTCTTAAGACTTTGGCAAAAAGGAACTTCCTGAGGGAGGTAAGGAAAAGGTTTGTTTTTTTTTTTTTTTGCTTTTGCTTGGCACAAGCCAAGGAAAACACAAATTCTTCTGTTTTCCCCTCTGTGGACGGTTTCTCGGCTCTGAGCTACACACCACTGATGTACCTCTGCTCTCATTCTGGCACTTGCTGGGCTGCCCGAAGCACAGCTGGTGTGTCTTGCTCTTCCCTAAGCTCTCAGGATATTGCATTCCAGACTAGTTGGCTTCTTATGCTTTCCCTGCTCTGGGCCGGGTGGTGCTGGCGTTGCAGAGCTGACAGTGGAAGCTCAGCCTGCTGCTGAGTCCTTGGGCTCCCCTGCATCCACCCCCTGTTTGTCTAACTCCAGGTCACCATCAGCTAACAACATATTTATGGTATCTATACAGGCTGGAAAGGACAATTCCCATATGCTTATTTATGGCAATAAAGCTGGCTTTTTAGGCAAGCACTAGATTTTTTGTCAAGGAACAGTTAATATGTTTGACAAGTGATCTGAGGATTCATTACAGCTTTACAGATTGGCTTTTTCCTTCGCTCCCTGATATCCTGGTTGTCTATTTTATTGACTGGGCCAAGAGTGACTGAAGCTGGTGCACAGCTCTTCTATGGAGCCCCAGTGGGAATGCGGTATTTTGGACAAAAGGTAATGCAAGTGCAACCACTGATCTCTCTCCTTATGGCTTCCTGAGGATCTTTTTAAACACAGGTTGCCTGAGGCAAGCAATGAACCTTCCAAATCCCATCTTCTTCCTCCCACCAACTGTCATTTGTTTGCTAAATTCCACCCTTTTTTGGTGATTGAGGGAAGTCTTTGGGGAGACAGCCAAAAGCAGAATAAAAATGGTGAAAACGGCACAAAATGAAAGCTGAACAGTGCATAAAACCCAGGAAGTCCTTCTGTACCAGATCTTTTAGCAGAAGGCAGCTCAGCTGGGGTGGCTTAAAGGAATAAGGCTGAATTAATTAGTTTCTCTGTTTAGGTAATAATACCATTAATCACGATGAACCATTTTGTGAGAAGGCTGGTACTCGACACTGCATAATTCCACAGGAATCCCACTGTAGTGCAGCATTATTGATGGGTCATCCTCCGAAGGCGTGAGAGCAAAGCCTCCTAATACAGTAAATGGCAAACCACTGATTTCCTTTTAATATTCAGACCACCACAACATCAGTCATGATGAATTCTTCTGGCACCAGAGTGGCTGCAATAAGCAATCCTTCAGGAATGCCAGGGGAGCATGGCATTGATTTAATGCTCACTTTTAAGCCATACACAGACCAAATGCTTCCAGAGGGTATGGCCCATTTTTGCATTTTTGTCCCTGAAGTTCGCAGCAACAACCTCCTTGCTCACACATACCTGCATTAGGAACGTGCAGCTATGGATTCTAACAAATGTTAGGGGGGATAATTTATGCAGGTCCATGTCCGAGATGGTGTCAAACAAGACCCCATGTTGGACACTGGCACCAGGAGAATTACAACCCCCCTGAGCCAGCATTATGAATCTTTATGCTGAGTTCAACACGCTTTTCACATCCACCATGTGTTCTACGTTCCTCCAATTTCAGCTGGGAGAGCAGGTGCTGATTTTTAATGCCTATTTTGTTTTAAGCCTCCTTTCATCAGATTAAGGACCCTGCTATTTTATTTCATTTTATTTTTCCACGCTCAGTAATTTAGTCACACGCAAACTTAAACCCAGAAGCTGTTTTAGGCTGCTAAAGCACCGCCGCCCAGCGCTGCCTCCGAGGGGCTCGGGGCACGGCTCCATCCCCCAAGGATGGAAAGGCTGGGGAAGCAAAGGGCAGCGCTGCAGGCGATGGCCTTCCCGTGCTGGTGCTGCAGAGGGTCCCTCCATACTGAGCTGCTGCACACAGGCCGTGCTTCCTTCGCTGTCCTTCCTTCCCCCGGCAGGAGATGCTGGATGAGCCCCCGGGGCGCAGAGCCCCGGGTGCCCCCAGGCTGTGGGGTGGAGATGTGGCAGGGCTGGGGGCACCGCTCTCCTCCCCAAACCCCCAAATCCCGACCTGCAGAGCGTGCCATGGGCCGTGTTCCTTCTGCTGGGAGGGATTCACAGGCAGAAGCAAATCCCTGTCCCAGCTCCAGCCCCTTCCACCAGCTGCCTCCTCCCAGCCGTCAATAAACCATTAGCCTCGAGTCAACAGCGCTGGCTACGACACACAAACACTCAACTGCCTTTTTCATCCAAAATCAATGTTGTATTTATCTTCATTGATCTACAAGGAAACTGAATGTTTAAAATTACAGGGGGTGCAGGGGGGAGGACGGGGAGGGGGGGGAAACAAGAGTTACAGAGCCAAGAAAATAGTAGCGGATGGCTGAATTAACTAGAGAGAAAAAGCCCAGGATATATAAAACATGGACACTGAAAAATAAAATAAGGGAAGGGGGGATGGTACAGCAAGTAAAACATGGCAAAATTTACATATGGATGAAAAGTAAAATTGGAAATAAAAAATAAATCATGCCAAAAAGCAGTTCAAGGCAGAACCACACTGAAACAAACATTTGCTTATGGTCTTCATGTACTATAGATAATATATCAGAATTTCTTTTTTTTTTAATCAACCATTAGACTTTTTTTTTTTTTTGCACTCCTAAAATTCTACTTTGTCTTGTATACAGATTCCAATAAGAACACTGCACAATTAGCACAAGGGGTCCACGGAAAATTGTCCTTGCTTGCCAGCGATCCTGCCCACAACACAAAAAAAGAGGAAAAAAAAAAGGAAAAAAAAATAAGGAAAGGGTCTGCCGCATGGTACTGTGCCAGTTCCATCTGCTTTTGCCAGCTTGAAAAGTCGGAAACCAAAATTCCCTTCCAGGAGCGTGTGTTTCTCTTTCCTTGACGAACTGTCCCTTGTGTTTGTACAAAAAAATTCAGTCTCTCCTTTTTTTTTTTTTTTTTTTTTTTTTGTTAAACACAAGCATCCTTCTTCCTGTTCACATGCCATTGCCATTCTGTCTCCAGAGTTGCGAGTTAGTTGTTTTTGGGTTGTTTTTTTAATTTTTTTTTTTTTAAAACCTTCCTCCCCCCAACATCCACTAAGACCTGCCTCCGAGTTCTTGCATAGTTGAAGTATATATGCCGTACTGAGCTTTCTGAGTGTGAATTTCTGACTGTGACAAGAGTATGAGTTGTAACCATGTTAACAAATAACCAGAGTGGTTCTAGAAACCATTTTTATAAAGTCTACCTATGTTAAGAATTTAATATTGGTGTACATTTATATTAACAGAATATTTACAGTTTGTTTTCTTTTTTTTTTTTTTGTTTAAAACAAGAAGTCAAAAAAAATTCCTCTTAAATTTCTGCATAATATAATAAGGCAAAAAACAAACAGTTTTGTACATTATTATTATTATTAATATTTTAATATATATCTGTAACTTCGGTTCCAAAGTACCAAGGTAAGTGATCAATTGGCCTCAGAAGGGAACCTCACAGTGGACTGTAAAACTACAGTATTTCCATAAATAATACTTTTAAGAAACCCTGGGTATTTTTTTCTTAAGGATCTGAGGCCTTTAAAATGCAAATTTAACTAAAAACAAAAGCAAAATTTCTTCTTTTTTAAGTGAATAAAGAGCACAAAATTAAAAAAAATACAAATCCATTAAAAATGTTTCTCACATTTGGGAAAAAATGTACAAACTTGATATTCTTAACTCCTTTTTTTTTTTTTTTTTTTTTTTTTTAGCACAGAAACAAAAAACAAAACCAAAAATCAATACCTATATATTAAATTCCCATTCTCAGCAATCTTCTTGTTGGAAAGTCCCCAACCCCGTTATTTATGGAAATGTGCTTAACTTCTACAAATTTTACATTAAAAAAAAAGTTTACAGCAGTGCATTTTGTAAAAGGTTTGTCGTTTTCTTTTTTTGTTGTTTTTTTTTTTCTTTCCTGTTTGTGTTTTTTTTGTTGTTGTTGTTGCTGTTTGTTTGTTTGCTTGCTTGCTTGTTTTATATACAGGTGAGTTTCAAATTCAATGTTGGGGACTATCGTGCCTCTACTTCTTTGGGGTTCCTAGAGGGGGAGTAGTCCCTGGACTCTGAGTTTGTGAGTGGAGTAGTCCTGCGAGGGGAGGCAGGTCTGGTGCTGCTGGCTGGTACGAGAGGCGGCGGCGCGCTCAGTGCTGCGGTCGGCGGGTTCCTGTTCAAAATCCCGTTGTGCATGGCAGTGGATGGACTCAGTCTGGGGTAATGCATCCCGCTCAAATGAGGCATGAAGGATGGCACGTGTGCCAGGTGGCTTTCGATGGGGGACGAGTGCAAGTGGTGCATTCTGGCACGCTCAAGTTCTTCCCGTAAGTGCAAGCGCTCGCGCTCCTCCACTTGCCGCAACCGCTCCTGCTCTCGGCGGGCTTCCAGAAGGTTCTCGTGGTTGTAGTCGTGTGGTTCCCGGTCTCTGTAGGAACGCTCGTGGTCATAAAAGCCAGAGGTGGTAGGAAACCTATGGATAGGATCTGTCCGGAGCTGGAAGTCCATTCGACGGTGCAGGTCTAAGCTCCGGTAGGCGTCGCGCAACGGGTCCCTCATCGGGTCCCAGGAAAATCCGGGATGCGGCAGCCTCTCTCTTCCTGACAAAGGGTTCATGCCTATGAGTGGGGTCATCATCCTGCTGCGGTCCAGGACATTCATGTTGTTCATCTGGTGCACGCTGCCCATGGAGATGGGCATGGAGGCAGCCATCGAGTGAGGCAACGATAATCCATGGAGAGTGGGCGGCGGGGGATGCTCCACTGACCGGGAGTGCTGGGAAGGCTCAGACCCAACCACTAGCACATCACTGTCTTCCTTCCTCTCCTCCTTGACTTTGATGTCATTCTTAATCTTCTGGAGGTCGCTGGGAAGCTCTGTCTTTCTCTCCATGTCCTTGCTCATTAGATTGGTAAGCTTCAGGCTCTCACTTAGTGCAGGTTTGCTGTATGGGGATACAGACTGGATTACTGGCTTTGTGTTGTCCTCAGAGGGTCTCTTATCATGGCTTGGAGTTTCCTTCACTGGGGAACGGCTCTCTTTGATCTTGTGTTCCGCTACGGGCGGCTCTCTCAGCCGGTCAGGGTGCTCTCGCTCGGGCTCCTTGGACCTCTCCCTGTCCCCGAGGCTGACCTGCCTGATGGGATCACTGGAGCTCTGGCTGTTGCTGCGGATGAGATTGCTGATCTGGTGTGTCACTGGGGCTGATGCCGGCGAGGATCTGTTCGAATGCCTGTTTTTATCCATGAGGTCTCTGTAAAAAGACAGCAGGTACATCCTTGGTTACGTGTGACAAACACACCCGTGATGCTGGGCATGCACAGTGCTGTGCCCAGTTGTACACTTTGAAACTGCTCTACAAAAAATAGAAAGCTCTTTGGAAAGCTCTGCAGATATCAGCTACAGCTGTGATGCTATGCTAAGAGATATGCACTAGCTGCCTTTACATACTTCAAAGACAAAAATGTTAAACGTTCACAAATGTAGGACTAAACTGGGGATGTGGCTGGAAGGATACTATTTCACCCTCAGACCATTTCACTGAGAAATGTAGGGAAAGAAGAATTCTAGACAGCTTATTTTTATTTTAAAAAAGCTTATTGTGTGTTCATGTTCATGTTCATGCCAGACAACGACCATCTCAGCTGTAAAACTCGGGTTCCTTTTCTAAAACACCAACCCAGGCACACAAAATAGAAGCGTACAGAAATGTATGCAGGTCCTTCCCCAAGTCAGCCTCACTGACTGGAAGGAGCCATAAGGTGAAGCTGGTTTTCCTATGGAACTGCAAGACTTTTTGTTGCAGGTAAGCCAGCTGCTTCAGGAGAAACATTCTTGAACTGGCCATGAAACTGAGCAACTGAGCTGTGTTTCAAGAGGACCTGGTGTGATAAACAAGGGGTCTGATGACAACATCCATGGTTTAGAAAGACAGGCACAAAGGTTTACATTTCCAGTTGCAACTCTGCCTCTGAGCAAGCCAATTAGTCACAGTTAATCCCACCTTTTTAACAGGGGAATAAATAATGCTCACCTTCTGAAAGCTCTTTGCTCTGAAGGAGAAACACTTTAAATGCAAAATATGATCATGTTACTGAGAGAACTGCATTATGCAGCTGAGAGGCTCGCTGAGCCTAAGTTTTAAGTTGTGTTTGTTTTTGAGAGCTCTAAGACCTGAGTGCTGAAAGTGGGAGGTGTTTTTGGGAGTTGTGTAAATGTTTATCCCTTATGATTACATTTGCTAACTCAGCTTTCTACCTCTGTGGTAGTTCTGATTGCTGGTCAAGGATGTGGTTTATTAAAACCATGGCCAAGCAGGGATACTGGGGACAGCTTAAGCAAAATTAATAGAAGTGTAGTAGAGCTGTTAACCCCTGTGTGAACACTCTTGAGAGTAAAGTAACCTTGGTTTTCAAAAGAATTCCACTAGAGCCAAGAAGGGACACCTTCCTTACCTGAACGAAATCTGTGCAAGGATGTTAGACAATTTAACATGCAAAGCAAGAAGATTTTCAGCCTATTGCTTCCATTATAATCTTGTTCACAGGTACTGCCTGAAGGTCTTATAAAAGGCACTCCAGCAAACTAAACCCCCATCACCAGTCAAGCACACACATCTAAGACTTGCAAGCTGTTACTGCCTACAAAGAAGTAGCCTGTTGGAGACAACTGGGCTCTGAAATATAAAGGGCTTCACAGCTTCAAAATCATACAACTGGGAGCTAATGAAGTAACTATAGCCCAGGTGATACAGGCCTGTCATCATTAATAAGGGTTTGCCCACAATGCAATTTTTTGAAATCAGTTTTGCTAATGGATTTATGCACACTGCTCCAGATAGGAGGCAGGACAGGCATTTGCATTTTTATCTCGTTAATGTCCAGCTAACATTTGAATTCATCAGCATATCTGTACATAAATGAGAACTATGACTGTCTCCAAAGGACCCATCACAGTTTCAGAATACACAGTAATGCTAAAGCAGCTGCACTGAAAACAACCTTAAATTTTCAGTACACTGAAAACACAGCAACACACTCAATTCCTCAGCCTGGTGCATTTTGTTAACTGACTAGCAGGGACTGGGTTACCCTATTTCCACAGAAAACAAGTCCTAAAAGGCAAAGGGGAATGTTTTTGGTGTTGCTAGTACTTGTGCTTATCTGAGGAAAAGGCCTATCAGCTGCTTTAAGGATCAGCAACATTTTAGGGAAAACAGAAAAAATATAGAGGAAAAATAGACCCAGGAGGAAATGGTCAGAAGGCCACAGTGCTCACCTCTCTTTGTCTCTGTCGTCCTTGCTCAGAGAAAGGTCCCTCTTCTCGGGCTCCCGCTCTCTGTCCCTGTCATGGTTTGTCACCGAGGAGCTTCGCTCCGAATCCGAGGGCTTGGGCCACTGTGGAGGTGTTGGGAAGGACGGCGGGGTCCGGTGGAGTCTATTCCATGGCTCATGGGGGTTATTGAAATTCTGCAGGTTTGGGCCATCTTTGTGAGTAAAAATGTTGTTGTGAGCTAGAATAATGGCAGGGGGGGGAAGAGTTAAAAGTAATCCAGAGCAAATCATGAGACAGACATTTTTCACAATATTCGTCACAACCAGCCTGTTCTTTTAAGGCTTTTTAATGGTGAGGGGGAGCTACTAGTGAGTGGACACAGATAATTCCAACACGGGTGTAAGATCCACCAGCTCTTTTAAGAATGTTGTTGGAAGAAGCTTTATACATTTCAATAACTCAGAGACTACTGAAAATCCCCAGCTTCTCTTCTCCCCCCACCCCAGGCAAGGGCTCCAGCACAAAAGCAGTATTTTTCCTCAGCTCCTCTCTCTGGCAGAATCTTTAATTTGTGGGTAGTTACAAGCAATCAGCTGCCTGCAGCTGAGGCTTCAGGGACTTTTTTGTTGAAGAACCCAGACTATTTGGTGGTATGTGTGTGTGTGTATAAACACAGAGCTTGGCTGTAGGCTTTTCAGAACAGTCACTCGATTTTCCTCCATCCATCTTCAGCTGATTCCTGTTACACCATGAGATGCACAAGCATGCTCTCTTATGTGTGGCTCTCAAGCATGTTTCACCTACAGGTAACATGTTTTTAAAGCAGAATTATTTTATACAGGTAATTTAAACTTCAGCCAACGGTTACAGAGGAAGACTACATGAATTAGAAGAAGTATCAATAGCTGCTCCACTGAGCATCTTCGCTGGTGAAGGGTGTTACTTTAGGTGCCCACAGGGTCCCAGAGCTCGGTGGGGTTTTGCAGCTCCAGTGTCTCTCTGAGCACACAAGGTACCAGCCCTCAGCAGTGAGGAGGCACAGAGCACAGCTACTGATCTCTGTGACATGCACAAAAGCTCCCACCGCAGAGACCTGGAAATCTTAGGTGCAGTGTTTTCAGATAGGAGAATGGAGGTTAGGAATTAAACTTCTTTAAAAACTACCACCAGCTGCTGTAAATATTAGCATGTGGCTTTTCTGGAAGGGATGTTTGTCTGCAGTAACCCAGCCAGTACTTACTCAGAGCATGACTGCCTAATCCTCCAAAGGCATTGCTGCCTAAGTTCCCAAGGCCGCTGAAGGTGCTTGACCTGCTAAATGGATCTGGAAAGGCAAACAGGGATTTAGCAGGCATTTAGCCAAGAATGTTGGAGAATGAAACAGACCCCTCCCCTTCTTAACGGTTTGAATCCAAGTAGGATTAGGCCAGACTTTAAGCTGATCCTTCTCATTGCAAGGTTCTTTGCACAGAAAATTCCCATCATGTTAAAATGGAGAAGGGATTCAGTGCTCACTCTGCAAACAGGTGCTGTAACAAACTTTTGTATGTGAGTCAGAAGTGAGTTAGAAATGAAGGTCTAATAGCTGAAATTAGGGTGGCTGCTGAGCTATAACTCTCTTTCCTTATCAGTACTAATAGCAGAAACATTGTAATTGTCTTGAAAGAAGAATCTCAGCAGGCCCCTCGGCCAGCACTGAGGAGATGTCTGTCTCGTTTCTGCCCTTTTTTCCAGCAAAGGCACCCATCACCAGAAGAGGTTCCTCTCTGAGAGCACTTAGCCTGTCCCAGGTTTCCACACTCCAGAGACAGCTATGGGTTAAATCCTACCAGTGAACTAGTTTTCTTTCCTACTGGTCACCTCTAAACAACTCCTCCTCCTGCCCACTGGCTTTTTGACTGTCCCCTTTAAGCCCTTAACTTGCCATGCTACAGGAGGTAATGCTGCTCTCCACTTCCTCACAGATATCACATTTAAAATATCAAGGCAAATGGTACAAATAGATAGTATCTTTAAGCAAACAGCTATTTGCTTATTTACTTATTTTAAAATAGATCTTCTTGCCCTTCCTCTTTGATCTTAAGTGGCTGAGTGACTCGGTAGTGATAGTTAATTTTGACAGAATGTTCAGGAATTGATGTAAATCTGGGTATTTGCAAGAGGAAAAAAGTACTAGGTCATGTGGCATGCCACATTTACTGATTGGATGAATGTTACTAAAACATTAATCAACAGAGCTTGAACTTTAGTTGGCAATGAGCTGCTTGTGAGCTTCTAAAATGAGGAAATTTGACAAAATCAGGCTCTAGTTACTGCCAATTAGGAAACTGAAAGGCTGGCAAAATGTGCAGAACTTCTACTTGCCAGAAGTGTTCCCTGAACTCTTTTAAAGAACCTAGTCAAGACCTTTCATAGGAGGAAAATGGTACAGGAGGAGCCCATTTTAAGCTGAGGCTTGTCTGAGGTATCTTTGCATAAATTTCCCCCATTTCTTCAGGCACATTCAGGAGCACAGGCCTCTATAGGTCACAGTGTGGCTCCAGTGCAGTGTCCCAGCAGTGACAGATGTGACAGCTCTGCATTACCCTCTCCTTTGGGAGATAGTGAGGGGATGTGCTAGGAGCTGGCAGGGATGAGAAGCTGGCCAGCTTCTGGATCCTGAGGCAGTTTGAGCCTTTCCCTCCCCCAGTGCTACAGTGCAGGACCACACTGAGAGCCAGGAAGGGGGCAGAGGTAGAGAGATGAAGGCAGGGTTACTTACACTTACCTGCCAAGTGGTTTGTAGGCAGGAAGCTGCTGTGGTGAGGTGAGGGACCAAAAGGGGTGGTGGCTGGATGTGTTGCACCTGTGAGAACAAGGTCCTTTTTTAGTTCAGGGCAAGTGACTCCTTATACACACAGAGCTCCTGGCCATCCCATTCAAGAGCTGGATATAAAGGCCATATTTAGACAGCAAAGGCAGGGGAAGACCCCAAACCTCAGCCGAGGGAGCAACATGCTGGATTTCCCTGGGAGCCCTACCAAGGAGACTAACAGGGGACAAGGAGGCATGAGGAGACCTTGCACTGAGAGCTGCTGCTCACCTGGAGTAATGAGGAAGCCAAGCCCTTTGTCTGCCATTTTCAGTCACTGCTCCATGTTTACATTAAAAAGGGTCAGCCCAGGTTATGGGCCCAGACAGAAGGTGCTCGGAAGTGACTGATTAGAGTCTATATGAAACACCAGTTAATGACAGGCACACAGGGAACATCAATCATGCTTCTCCCATGAGAGCTCCAGCTACGCTCCAACATCTGCCTCTGCATCCACAGGCTCCCCTCCTGGTATTTTTTCCCTTTCCTAGACACTGCTCATTGCCATGGTGCCATGCTTCCTCATGGGAAAGAACACCACTGCTGAGAATGCTGGATTACACGAGGCTGAGGAGATGGGAAGGGGGTGAAACAAGCAGGTCTGCCCTGTATTTCAAGGTGGACCAGGCTCGTGCAGAAAACTCTGCTATCCTTTTGGAGCAGAAAATGAGAGATTTTCTTCCTTTGCAGGCAGGCATATGCGAATCTGAACGGACTTGCAACCTCAGTGTGAAAAGCACTGGCATCAACCTGTCACTGGGGTACTTGGTCAGCCCCTGACCTGGCCTTCCTTGGACACAGAGCCCACCCCCTGATAGTTGCTGTGAAACACACTCATGTCTCCAGACCATGAGCAAACTGTGAAACCTGAGGGGGAGACAGAACTCTGTGTCCCTCACCAGCCTGGGCACCTCAAACCTAAGCAGTCAGAAAATGAGTTGAAGAAACTTAAGAGAGACCATAGCAACGAGACCTATCTAGTACCTCTCTATAAACATCCTGACTGCTCCAATGCCTCAAGATAGATGGAGACTGTCATCTTTCTAATCCTTTAAGATTTCAGAAGGTGCATAATGGATGGGAGATTTCTTCAAAGGAGACGGCTTACAAACTCCACTACATGGGCTGATAATAAAAAATCCTCTGGAGAAAGCCAGGAGCAGCATTGCAGGCTGTCAGGCAGTTATTAAATAGACCGTCTGCCAGGCAGCCCAGCATCCGTCCTGGAGACAGGTGGCCCTAAGATAACTTATGTCTCCCCCAGTAACCAGGCAATGCAGCAGAACCAATGATTCACATCAATTGCACACGTGCTCAGTAAGGTGAAAAGAATGCCTCAGATATTCCTGAGTAAAAGATTTATTCCTCCACGTATTCCAGCTGCAGTGTTTGCTCACGCTGACAGCACTCTTTACATGGATTTACCGTGTGATGGCTCTTGTGATTAATATACTCACAGACAGGTTGTTGTAAGGTTGTTTCTCTCTACTGAAAGTTTTCTATTAGTTTGCCTTCTCTAATGTTTCTATTTCATACTGTTTTCCCTCTTGCTTTTCCGAATGAAAAGCAAGCCATGCTTGCATCTTTTAAGCAAAAAAACTCCAGATACCAACTGGACTGGTGCTTTTCTGCCTGTTTAGGGTAACTCTGTCCAGAATAGCCTTCAGTAGCAAAACGAGACATAAAACAAGATTTTTGTAATGACAACACAGGACAGACTGAGGACAGTGATATGGAAATATCAGCCACAGAAAAACAGCCAGAGATTTGTAAATAAGAAGTGCTTATGCATCCAGGTAGATGCAAATAAGTATCTTGGCCTTGTATTATCACAACACCTTTATAGAGACCAAAATACAGGGTAGCACCCTACAATGTAGAGCTGGTACCAGCAGTGATTATGTGTGGTAGAAATGTATATCTGATGCTTAAGAATTTCCATCCACAGATAGAGCAGGAAGACAGACTGAAGCATTGGTGGAGTTCCTGAGGGCTATTTAGCATCTGCATTTGAAACTCAATTCTCACAGAGATTTCAGTTCGACCGTCATCTGTTGCTTTTCTGTCATTTTTGGGACAGAGTTCAAAACTGTTCTAACGTCATTAATTTCAACAGGGTTGAACCAAGGCTGAATATGATCATGTCTGCATTGAGTTAGGGTGATTGTGCAATATTGCATCATAAAACAAGAGTAACATTAGGGATGAAAATTACATTATTTGCCAATTAATTACATCAAGAGCTAAGTTATGTCTCATCAACTGATCCAGCTCATTCAGAATGCAGACTTTGGCATCTCAAACACAGAGAGAAAATGTGAAGAAGTTGTGGGAGAAGTTAAGCTTGAGAATAAAAACATCATTTGGCATTTGGTAGACAGATGTCCACATGAATTCACACTGGCCTCCTAGACCAGAATGTGAGAGCTGCAGTCTCCCATGGTCAGAGCCATCAAGAACAACACAGTGAAGGTTACTGTCCTTTGCTAATTGCATGATTGTAATTACTTCTCCAACAGATTGGAAAACAATTGATCAGTATAAACCGTGTTTAATTCTTTGGGGCTTTTTGTAAATTCAATATATCATTTTAAGCCCCTTACTTTGCTGAACTTTGTAACACACAGGGGAATTTTCTATTTAAAAAACGAACACTTAACAAATACACCTTCTGTGATATTTTCAATGCTGTTATTGAAGTTTTCATTTTACAAAAAAACCTCTTGTTTTCAGAAAACAAACAGAAACGTGGTGAATGGAGGAGCTGAGAAGAATAATATAGCAAATATAAAAGCAAGAAAGAGTCTGGGGTGACTTCCAGTCCTGTGCAATGGAAACATTTTCAAGTGTTTTGTCAAAATTGCTTTTAAAAGATCACTCTATAGCCTATTAATCAGGCACATAAGAACCAGCTGCACAGACAGGACTGTGAGCCAACTGCTGCAGCTCAGTGATGTGCAGAGGATCCTGCACTGGAGGTGGTGGCAGAGCCCTGGTCACAGCAGTGTCTCTGCACCCCTTGAACCAATCTTGCTTCTATTTTTGAGGCACATGTAGCTGAAAAGACATGCATGACACACACTGGCTGTTTCTTAGGTGTGGGGTTTTTTTTTAATCAACAAGGAATGTTCTTCCCTTACCTGTGGTAGAAAACAGAGGCCTGGCAAGATCCTGTGGATAATGGAAGCCTGGAAACACTCCAGGGGCGGGAGGTCTGCTGAACAGGTCAAGTTTACCACCTATCTCAAGTTTGTGGGGATCCAGCTGCATTTGCTGTCAAATGATATAAAACCAGTCTCATTATATACTTCCTTTTCTTTATGGGAGAACAAGAGAGGGAGTTAAGGCTCATTCCTCCTTAGCCCTGCCGGGGAGCGTTAGGGAGAGTGATGGCGACGTCCCCGGCCAGGCAGTGCAGTCGTGGTCATGTCCTGCCAGGCTCTGCAGGGCCACCCCAGCCTGCAGCCTCTCAGCTGCCTGCCCCATCCCAGGGAAGGTCTGCAGGGAGCACACAGCCCCTCAGCACATGCTGGAGCAGGAACAGGACACACGAGTGCATGGTGCTCCAGGAGCAGTCTGCTCTCTCAGCCTGACAAAAACCACTCTGCAGGCACAAAGCTGCTGACAGGAGAGCTGGGTGATGGGCTCGTCTGTTCTGCCTCTCCAGTTTGAGAGATATGTGCCCAGACTATGCCTTTCCTGCAGCCAGGACAGCTCAGTGTGCAGGCAAGGGGCAAAGGGTGAAGGAAGCTATGAGGCTCCTCCAGAGACCATTTGTATCCTTGCCCTATAGAAGTGAGAACTGCACCTTAGTCAGAAGCCTATCAATAGCCCAAAGATTCTGTATTTGCTTATTAAAATACATGGGCATACACCCCTTTCAGAGGCACCAACTTAAGCAGAGAACAAAATGGGACAAAAAAACTACTGCAGGAGCTATGAAAAAATAAAATCTACATGAGTCCCTTTATCAGCTATTCTACCTGCCATAGGGAGCCTCAAGCCTGCAACAGCACCCCACGGTACTTACATCCTGTGACTTCTCGAGTGTTAAATCCCTTCCTGCTGCCCACCATCACAGCAGCACAGGAAGCCCCACAACCTCTAACACTGATGTTATCAATCTACTCTCCTGCTCTTTGCTCTGTAATGTTCTTCACTGCATCGGCCATTTCATTACCTCCTCCACAGGAGGCACTAATGCAGAAGGGAAGCGACATTAAACGTGCTTGCTTTGTAAAAATACTATTGACTTGGGGAAATTATTCTGCCCCTCACTTTCCTCCCCTCTTTCTGGCTACACACCTACCTCCTCTGCCCTCAGATAAACTTTACAGTTGCTACAATAAATGTTAAAGGAGTGTGAGTATTAGTTAATCAATACAGGCAAGCTTGAGAATCACCACAGTAACTGCTTCCTGCCCATTACTCACTCAAATACGAACTGTAAGCTAAAAGACTTGGCTTTGTTCCAGAAACCATCTGAATTACCTTTATCTTTTGCTGGTGATGGTAGATCTGCCAGGCGATCTGTACATGAACCGCACACCACTTCCCGGGTTTCTGCAGTGGAAAGCACAAGAATTTAGATTAATTTATACGTTAGCAATCTACATCAGATAGAACATTTCATTTCCCTTACTGTCAACCAGGCAGCTAAGCAATGAGGAAGGCTGATTACTAGAATGGCACAATGGGTGATCAACATTTGCTTCTGTACTGCAGCAGATGATATTTAAATTAAGAAGGAAACAGGAAGAATGTGGGATATCTTCCCCATCTCATGGACATCTGAGATCCTGCCTTGTTCATTCCCTCTTGCACTCCCCCCTTCCCAAATTGAAATGAATGGCAGCAAAGAACAGTATGCCATGCTTAAGAGAAAGCAACTAATGGCTGAGAGCTCTATTTCTGAAAGAAGCCCTGTTCATTCACCCCTGCTGCACTGCAGGCTAAGTCATGCGTGGTTATTATGGCTACTGGCTTTTGGGGAGGGAAAGAGTAGGGACAAACAATCCCTAGGATGAGCAGTGCCACAGCTGAACAAGTCCCTATTTTCAGCTGAGCTGCGGTATTCACTGTTCCACTGTTTATGTGGAACATCAGCACATTGACCTAAGCCACCCCGAATCTGTTCACTGGTGAATGTCTGCCCATGCTCACAGTCATTTATTTCTGTGACCCTCATTTCATACCCTGAACTACTAATGCACATAAATGGATGCAAACTAAGTCTGGGATTCAACCTACATGTTATTAATCAGAAGTGGCAGACAGCTAACTGACATTTTGCTTTAAGTAAAGGATGAGCATGAAATTTTCTACTGGACATGTTAAATTTCAAAAGCACATGCACAATATTCTAAGTGCCTGTGTATAAATATGTATATAAAATCCCCCACAAACCTTACTTACTCTTACTGGAGGCCTATAAGGGTCTGACACCTATGGAAAAAGCAGAAATAAAACAATCAGTCTTTCTAAATCTAGCCAATATACAGAAAGGTGGGGAACTTCCTTCCTCTGAACAAGTAAAAGCATTTAGAAAGCAATGTTCCAGGGAAGTCCCCTGTGACACGGGAAACCTAAAAGGCTTAAAGAAGGCTTAAAACTTCTCTTTCATTCCTTGAACCAAACTCAGCAGAATTTTATGATAAACAAAGCAGCTTCATGCCAGCAACTGAACAGTGCCAGTGCTTTTCTGAACCTTGTAATTATTCTGAAACAGAGCACATAAAACTACTCTTAAGCAATACTTAAAGGTAAGACACTGAAGGGGTTTCCTGCCCCATTTTCCTCTGACTTTTGAAAGAAGCCAGTACATCCCGTTGAATTCACGACTGGTGGAGATTACTGTCTCACCATAAAAAGACAACTTCTCACTGTCTAGAAGGCTAATTTGCTCACCAGCCTGCTCTCCTTTTATTATTAGCAACCCTGTGTTTACTGTAAACCCAGACAAGCTGAAAAGAAGTTTATATATTGTTGCCTACCCCTGGAGTCTTCTGCAGCAGCGTATGGTGGACTGTGCCTGGTCTACCTGCTACATCAATAGGGTTTGAAGTCTGAAAGACAAGAGGAGAGCGTGAACAATACTGTATCACACCAGTGGTACATTTAACATCTCTATCTGATGTTAACAGCGTTAATTAGTCCATGTTTGCACTGCACTTGGAACACGAATATTGCTACATTAGTGCTAAATGTTATCTCTTACTGACAGCCAACAGCATTTAACCACCAAGTCATTTATTATTATCGAGCAGCAGTAACAGTATTCCAGTGGCACCCCTAAGCCCCGCTGAGATCACACCCCTTTGTGCTGTGCATGTGCATGGGAAGAGACATCCCTGCCCCCCAAGCTTATTCTTTAGGCAGGAGGTAGGAGAGAGAACAAGGAGAAGTGGCCTGACTCCCTCCATTTTCCAGGCAGCAACCAGCACAGCAGTCAGGAACAGAATAACTCGAGCATCCCAGTCCCATATTCCACACACTGGACCACGGCCTCCTCTCTGACGGGGGCCAGGTAACACAATGCCTGAACCAGCAACAGTCCATCTATTTGCTTTGACAAGGCAAAACCAAGAAACCTTAGAAGGTGCTTGTGGGTCTTTTATAGCTTTGCATTGTTTACCCCATCATTTTCCAGCAAGAATTAAACACCTCATTGAATGAATCCCTGTTCCTCCTCCTCCTCTGGATCCCACCTGTTGTCCTGTCCTAGATGATCCCCAAGAACTCGTTCATCTCCTCACTCTGGCATCCATCCATCTCCCACTCCCAAGAGCAACTGCACCTGGTGCCTCTGCACAGCTGAGTGCAGAGGGGTTAAACCTCATTCCCCAAGAGATTATTTCACTCATGTTTTAGGTCCAATTATAGCAGATTTCAAACAGTACAAGGCATGAATATAATCCTGGGTGTGGGAGGCAAGGCAGGTTTTAGTTTGTCTAAGGCTACGTAACTTCCAGACTCATTAAAAAGCGAGTTCTCATGTGTGTGTAGGTAAGGTAAGTCAATGCACTCCCCAGGCAGATCAGAGCTCTCAGGGAAACCTTGACAGCTGAGGTAGATATAAGGTGGCAAATAAGTTACAGCTTTCATACAGGCAAGAGCTTTAAGATCACAACATGTTAATAGCATGGTGTCATCCTGTCCCTTTGTCCCCTGGAGAAAGATGTGAATGCTTCCTCTAGCAAAGTAAACTGAATACTTCTGACCTTTTCAAGTTCTTAGCTTGTGAGAAATGGCCTTCGGGAAACTCACTGAGAAATTTACCGTCAGCCTGGATTTATGTGCAGTGGACTCACATGCACAGCTGTAGGCAAATGACATGGGAAGGGGAAAAACAAAACCAAGATCTCTGCTTTGGAAAGCAAGAAGTGCAGGAGTCAGAGTGCCAAAGCCAAATCATCAGGTCTGTAGTGATTATGCAGGCTTTAATCAAACAGCTTGGGAGGGGAGAGACCATGGAAGAACGATGCAGTAACAGTGACTGGAGTGGCTTTGCCTGGAGTTCAGCTCTGCCTCCTTTGGGAAACTGGAAAGTAATGTGCCAAAGCAGCAGATCCATTTTTCAACCTATCCCTCTCTTTTTCAGATGTTAGATTGTATATAAATACTGTACTGTGCAGAGATTAAATGTCAGTGATTAACCATGGCACCAGAGTGAGACCTTGCACTGCCTAAACTCAAGCTAGCATGTGTTGTTTTTTTCTAAAATTAATTATAAGGTAGTTATAACAGCACCAGGAACTGCTTAAAAATGTAAAGGGTCTGTGCTCACTTTTTCTTTCTCTCTATGCAACTGCTCCTTGGCCTAATGGTATTTAACAATGAGATGGGATCTGTGAAGCTCTGTGGTGAAGATGGAAAGCAGAAGAAGGTGCCATTGGTATAGCAGCAGCTCCTCATGAACAAGAAGAGCCTTATGGCAAAACAGCCCTGGCTGCACATGAGCAAAATTTGTCCAATTCCACCTTATTCCTGCAGCTCCTTTTCTTGGAAAGTCAACTCTGCTGCTCAGGGTCTGTAGGGACTCCCTGTCATCCCTTGCAAGAATAACAACAATTAACACTGGCAGACAAACTCCATCAAGAGATGGCCAAGTTCTGTCCCTCTTGTTCCCCCCTGCTTCCATGAACTGCTCCTTCTCCAGGCCTGCAGCCACCACATACAGAACTGCCTCTGAACAAAGCCATGTTAGAGACTTTGTTATTTGTAATGTATCCCTAAAACAAAATAATGTCAAGGATTCAATGGGCACGGAGGAAATCCTCTGGCTTCCATTAAAAGCATTAAATTAAGGGGGAAGGTTGTAAAAGGC
Organism: Cinclus cinclus; assembly: GCF_963662255.1. Classification (NCBI taxonomy): domain Eukaryota; kingdom Metazoa; phylum Chordata; class Aves; order Passeriformes; family Cinclidae; genus Cinclus; species Cinclus cinclus. Next base: position 6,791,629 of record NC_085062.1, on the reverse strand, counting down.
CCTATTTGCAGCAGCTGCTAATCACTGACTTCCACTGAGATCAGTGAGACTGCTGAGGGAGCACATCCCCCAGACCTGCCTGGTGTGGGCATGGAGATCACCTTCCAAATGCAAACAGAAATGGCCTGGCTACAGTGCTGGTCCTTCAAGCCTTCTTACACAGCAGCAGAGCTCTATGGAAATGCAGTTCAAGATAAGAAATTTCTAAAATCACAGCATGTAAGGAAGCTGAAAATGTCACCTTACAAATGGAGTACATGCTCCATTTTCAGACAAATGCTACATATACAATCCATTATTTCTTGTTTGGAGAGATTTAACAATTTTGCAACATTTAAAAATAGTTAATAAATAGAAAATGTCTGGGAGGGGGAAAAAGAAAGCAGTGCACATAACGGAATTTACCAAAAAATGGGGGTTATGATGGCAACATTTCCAAATGCCAATCAGTGCTAGTTGTAATGACATGTTACAGCTGCAGTGCACCTTTCAAACACATTATCTCAAAGAAGCTTGCAGGCATTAATCAACCCTTATCAAACCCACTACAAGATAACTTTATAGATGAGGAAGCTGAGGAACAGAAGGTTTAAGCGACTTGCCCAAGGTCAGACAGTGTTGGAGCTGGGAGTAAAAATTCAGCTCCTTCAAATTGCTCTACCCATTTCCAGCAGTCTCTCCCTATTGTTCCCACACTTGTGCCATCAAATTCTCATTGTTTTTTCTGGGAATAAACACAGTTTATCTTTTGCAATCTCAGACCATTAGATTTATAAAATGGTTTGGGACTCATTGGTCTATTATGAGCTGTAAATATTTCAATCAAAATAATGCACTTCACTGTATGCTTCTCCTCCAGTTTCAGCAGACCTCCCAAGTGAACCACTACATCCTTTCCAAGGAAGGATCTGCAGTGCCAAGAGAAAATTTCTGCTAAAGTGTTGGCTGCTTTGTGCAGAGAATGCTCACAGTTCTGCAGGGTGATCCTTTCTAACCCTGTGCTGCACTTCTGCTAGTTAAATCATGTGCTGCAAAATCACCAGAGACAAGACTCTGAACACAGTTTTTCTCCCAGCAAAAGAACAAAGCCTTCAGAAGAAGAAGTTTGTACCTTCGGTTGAAATGCTCCCTGAAGTGACCCAAAGGGACCTGAATGTGGAAGCATGGGTGGCATTCCAGGCATTGCTGGAGGATAGGTTGGAAAGAACTACAAAAGAAAAAGAGATGCTTATGTCACAGGATGACTTGAACAATAATGGAGGTAGGTGCCAAGCCTGGCACATACAAAAATAGTACTGTGCTGAACAAGTGCCACAGTGAAAATACACAATAAATTTGCTTTCAAAATTTTTAAGAGCAAAGCCAAAACTTGAAAAATGCACTCATCTGATAAATTTTCTAGATAGTGCTGAACAAGTGTGCCTTTAAAAATTGTGTACTATTGCAGGAAGCACAGAACATAATTTGGGATTTATGTTCACTTTCCATTAATTTTGCATTTTTCTGCTGTTGCAGAAAAAAAATCAATCCTGTTTTGAAATGTGACCTGCTTTAATTTTTAAAGCAAAAGGAACCACAAGATGCTGCACTGCACTCTAACCACAGGCAACATGCACACCACCTTGTAGTTGTGTAGGCTAGGTGAAATTTTGCTTAGGCCTCTCCTGAGCACACAGAGCAGTTTTACAAGTCCCAAAACATGTAGTTTTTTTGTGCTTTGGAGCAGTGGGGAGCACCAGGAAGAAACCACCAGTCTGCCTTACTCCTGTGACCTGAGCAAAACCTTGTGAAAGAGCCATGCACTCCAGGCTGCTGCACTGGGAGAAGCACCAGCTGCAAAGGTACTGCAATAACCACTGACTGAGCAATTCCTGCGCATTCCCTGCCATCCCAGGCACAGCGATACAGAGGCGCAGCAGCAAAAATGCAGGAGACAGAGAATTAAAAAAAAAAAAAAAAAAAAGAAAAAAAAAGAGTCCAAAGAAAACTTGGTACCTTAAAAACACAAAAATCAAGACAGAAAAAAAGAGCTTTAGAAATGAATGGATCAAAACACTACTCATCAATTGAAAACAAGCAAAAGAAGAGCAAGCAGAACTATTAACAGAGAAACCAACGAGAAAGGTGAGCACTCACGTTGGAATGTCGAAAGTAAGGGTTGTCTAATTTGGGAGCGTACTTGTCAAACTGGAAAGAAAAGAGAAAAAAAAAGGGAACAGGTGAGTTTGGTTTTGGCAGTAGCAGACACATCAGGGTCTCAACATAGACAAATAATCATGGCCCGTGTGTAAGCGTTTAATAGAGCAGAACTGACTGGTTATTCCATACTCGCTCATCGGGGACATGACTGATTCCCCCAGCCTAACACAGCTGGGCACTGCCAAGGCTCACTGCAGAACCCTGTCTCAGGCACTGCATGAACAGGCTCCTGCTCTGGGAAGAGAGCACTCCTGGTACTGCAGCACAGTGAAACACAGGGAAGTTCAGGTCCAGGTCCAGATCTGGGATCTGCTCCTGGATTGCTGAACTAGATCACTGACTAGCAGGTAAGAAACATTTTCCATTAGAGCCCAACACCTACGGTGGAGCAGCCAATACCCATTCCCAGTTTCCTGGGTTTCTGTAAGCACCAAAATTCTTTGGGAAAGGGCTGAATTACTTTAGATACACAAATATATTCCCCTTCCCCTGCAAAAAGGGGGAGTTCCCCAGAGAAAAGATGACTGTAAACGTTTTCCATTCCAGCATGGGGTTTTAACACCTCCATGTGTGTAGTCTGTGCCCTGTTTGTCCTGTACCATCTTGGAAGCAAACCCAAAGCACACACATATTGCATTTCTGAACAGTATGTACATTCTGCTGGGGAGGAGGGAACAGGGAAAAAGGTAGGGAAGGGAGCTGTAGGACCCCAGGAAAAGCTGCTTATTTGGCAAGTCAGCTGCTATTTCACACTCCTCTATGTGCAGGAGAGTAGATTTGTAATTTCATTAATTACAGTTATTACTGGAGCCATGTCCCCTCCAGTGTAAATACCATAAATTACCAAACACATGCAGCTGTAATTTCAACACTCTTCTCTGGTGTTGGGATTAGCAGACCTGATCTAGTGGAATATAAGAAGATGTGAATGAAATACAACAAAAGAACCTTGCAAGTTGTTTTTGGTCTGAAGGTTGACATCAATGGGCACGGGTGGGAGGGGAGGGAGCTGTTCCCAAGCTTGGGTATCACAGTTCTTAAATAACACAGGAGACTTCTGAGAAAAGATTCAGGAATGTTTTACACAGACCAAGCAAAGAAGGAAAGGTGTTTACACACAAGTACACTGAGCAAACACCTGGGGCTGGATTTTCAGTGGATGATATTGCTTTTAATTGTCTTGCTGCTAAGCAGATTACAACCCAAGAATGTCATTGAGCAGTCAGCAGTGGGAAAGAAAAGTGGGAAACACTATGTTCCTTGAGTCCTTGGTAGTTCTTCCCAAAGGCTGTTTTTGCTAGCCTTAAATAGGGTTGTTTCTGCATTTTGGACACAGTGTGAAACTGAGAGGGGGGAAAAAAGCTCAATCTTGTGCTTTCAATTTCACAAAGTAATTGCCAGAAATGGGGAGAGAGTGCATTTTAAAGTACTGACAAAATCCATTTGCAGCAGATCCCTAACAATTTTGTAACAGCTGCAGCAAAGTCCCATTGTGTTACAAGCAAATTCAATGACCAAATGCTTATTACACGGCCAGGAGGATCTCTCCCAGCAGAACCAGCCACACACAAATTAGTGCTTGTTGATGTAATCAAGTAATAAAATGCCTAAATCAATACAGATCAGGTAATAGGAGGAAGAGGGACAGAACTGGTATTGGATGAGATGCTGCGCTGTGGTGAGAGCTCTGGGTAAGCCAGCACGGTCTGCCCTGCACCCAGCAGTTGTGGGGACAGTGGCTGGGGCTGGAAGCCACCTGTCCTGTGGCACCCTGGTTGGTGTCTTTTGATGCGTCAAGGCAGCTGGCTCTGGGAAAGGGGGAATAGAAATACACAGCAGGACACGCGAAGAGGAAACAAAAGGGATCCTGGACTTGTCTCGTGGGTGCTGTATCTGCTCGCGGGTAGCAGCACGGGGGTACCAGGAGGCTTGGTGTGGGGGCTCTGGGTGGAAAGGGGGTCCCTTTGGGAGTTCTGGCCTCCTGGTTGGAAGGGCAGGGACAGCACACCTGGCTGAAATGAAGACGGCTGGGTTTTGTTTGACAAGAGCGGGTTAGGCTTTTTGACCAGAGATGCTCTACTTATCCTCACATTTTGGGCTGGGGTACGCACCATGGGAGGTGCAGAGGGCGGCATGAGCGGCGTCTGGGGCAAGCTGGATGGAAAAGGAGTGAATGTGTGCTGGTGGGTGTGTTGGTGCTGATGCGTGTGTTGGTGCTGGTGAAACTCCGCTCTCAGCAGCGGCACCGGGCCAAGTGAGGCAGCGGCCCGGTCCGAACTCTGAACCAAAAACCGGTTGTTCAGCTCTTGCCTGAGCAGTTCGTGATCTAGAGGAGAGAGAGAGAGAAAAAAAAAAGACACAGAGGCCCGTGGGCCTGTGAGTACCACAAAGACGGAGGAGAAAGAGTCAATATTCACCTGGCATTCCCTGTTTCTGCAGGTCATGCTGTGGTGGTTTTCTACGTGAGGACTCATTGGTGGAGGTAAGAGAGATGCCTGTGACAAAGTACCAATCAGAATCCCCGAATGAGGCTGGCAATACATGATTGGTTGGTTGAATGATATCAACAGGCTGGTATCTAAAGACAAGAGAGAACACCATGAGTCATCACAGCAGAAAACATCATCGGGGCTCCAACTCCGCCCGGCCCCGCCCGCCCGCCCGCGCCCGCCCGCTCTGTCCTCCCGGCACCTGCTCAGAGATCCAGCCTCACCTCTGGGATCACACCTCAGAGATCCAGCCTCACCTCTGGGATCACACCTCAGAGATCCAGCCTTACCTCTGGGACCACACCTCAGAGATCCAGCCTCACCTCTGGGACCACACCTCAGAGATCCAGCCTTACCTCTGGGACCACACCTCAGAGATCCAGCCTCACCTCTGGGATCACACCTCAGAGATCCAGCCTCACCTCTGGGATCACACCTCAGAGATCCAGCCTCACCTCTGGGATCACACCTCAGAGATCCAGCCTCACCTCTGGGATCACACCTCAGAGATCCAGCCTCACCTCTGGGATCACACCTCCCAGGCTCAGTGAGGTGCTGGGGAGTACCCGGGAGGCCACTTCAAAACAGCAGTACTGACCTTCATCCTCTGGGCGTGTGACAGTCAGAGGCACACAAACACAAACACAAACACACACACACACACACACACACACACACACAGAGAAATGGATGTGTATTCAGCTCTGACATATACGTACGTCACAGGTAAAATGTTGGTAAGATCTGCAGTGCAGTGAGATAACTGTGGGTTTGGGTGGCTGGAAACTGCCTGCTCAGACATCTATCCCTGTGCCATGCCCCCTTCTCAGCCCCAGGATATGCATGCAATGACCAGGAACATCTATCCTATAAATCAAGGCCTTCCTTGCAGTAAGTTTTTTATTGAGATTTTAAATAGCAACCAGTCCTTTCCTCAATTTGTAATGGGCTGTAAGTCTTGCTTTTTGTCATTGCCTCCAGGCTTTTCTCCTCTGACTAAATACAGAGGAGGAATCAGTGGGAACAGGACAAACATTGAAGTAGCTCAAGATCTCATCAAGACTGCAACGACTGCTGAAACAAAATGTTTCACCATATGACATGGCCTCTTCTCAGCATCTTCCTCTGTAATAACAACGTGCATTGAATGTGAATGTGGTTCAGGGCAGGGCAAGACACCAGTGCTTTAGAAATGTTGTCACTGAAGACAGTAAGGACCAATGTCCACTTCTCCAAAATGTCTGGTAGTATAACAATCTATTTGTGGCTTTGCCTAAAAACTTCAAACAGGGATTAGCATCCAACATGTTATATATTTTTAAAGCGAAGACCAACCTGTGTCCCCAGGTGTGGATGACACACACCCAGTCCTGACTGATCTAGTTGCTTCTGAATTTACATGAATCCACTTCTTTCACTGCAACAACCCCTTCAAACTACAGCTCTGAATATAAAGGGGCAAAAGAACATCTGCACTTTAAAGTTTTGTTTCATGTTCTGCAGGGATTTCTTTCACTTCATTTTTTTTACAGTAACATTAGAAATGTCTAAATCAATCACTTTCTGAAGTGACATGGTTAAGATCTTTAAAAACACGCACTCTGGTGGGGAACTTCAAGGTCTCTACTATCACTTAGAAACCTACAATTGAAAGTCACATTTTAAAGCAAATTTTGGGCACGTAAGTAATTTGCTTTTCAGTAATAAATGTACTGCTAAGAGCAAGTACTGTGTGCTGCCACAATCCATATAATAACGAATACAAAAGCAAAAAGTATGTATATATTTGTGATACTGAAGCCTAAGGCACTGAAGCAAAAGTCTATAATGGGTTCTCCTTGGATTGAACAAATAAGAAAAAAACTGTAGGCTGAAAGCACTTAGGTCCAAAACTTAACCTCTTTAGAGAATATGAGCATGATTTCATGTGTGTGTGTGTGTTTACGCTTTTAAATCTGGCATGACTTAAGGAAACTGAATCCTTCTGTTAGCATCAAGATAATCCACTTTTCTGGAGGGGGAGATAAAAGCAAGTTGGCAGTTGTAAGTGCTCTGAATATCCAATTTCTTTAAGAGACTGGAAGTCAGACTGATATATTTGCAGCTGGCTCCAGCCCAGAGCCCTCTACCACAACTTTGGCCTCCGTCAGGAGAAGAAAAGGCCTGGAGATGTTTGGAGAAGCTGTGTGGCACTTGGAGGAGTGGCTGCCTTGCAGTAAGGATGGAATTGCAAAAGAACAACCCAGCTCTGTGAGCAGCTCTGAGCAAGGTCTGGACCAGAACTTAGCTCTTGCATCTGCCAGTGATGTCAGGTCCAGTTACACAGGAACACAAGCAGGAGCAGGGTGCCTGAGCAGCCCTTGGGACCTGCAAACACTGTCCTGCGTGCACACACGAGCTGAGCATGGCACGAAAACGGCACTCCTCCATGGTGCCCCCACGTTCAGGAGAGGAGAGACACAGACTTCTGTTTCTTCTGTGTATCCTACATCAGGGCAGCCCTTGGGCAGATGGCAGAAGCCCAGCAAGGGCTGCTCCTAAGTTACTTTTATTAGCTTTAGGTTTCAAAAGGAAGAAATGCCACCAGAAGTGCATTCTTGTCTCCCTATTCAGAGCTGCTCAGCAATATTGTTTGCTTTTAAGGAATTTTTATGTGAATGACAACAGAAGCTCCTGGCTCTGCGGCACTCTGTATTGATTTTATGATGTGCCACTTCGCAGGCATTTCATATAGTGCAGACAAGAGGCATTTCACTGTCTGCAGGGTTAGACACCCAGACCTTTACCTCCACTAACTTAGGCTTCTCCTACTTAAATTGCAGGAGAAATCCTTTTAGTTGGAGCAAGACTGTTAGTGTTTCTTGGCAAGCTGCTGAATGTGAATAGGTCACTTGATCTTGCATCTCCTGAAGTTAATGGTGAAAACACACTTGCTTTCAGTGACTGCAATATCATGCTTTTAGTGAGCCCTTTGCTATTTTCTTTCGCTATGCTTTCAAAGTCTCCATCACAGTAGTTCTTTGCCTTAAACAGGGGAAGCAATGAATAGGTCTCCCACAGTGCTGCCAACATCTTCCCAGCTTTGTGGTTGAAATTCTAGACAGTGCCAGGGCCTGTGACAGCCGCCAGCTTTGGCCTACGTGGTCCTGTCTCTGGAAGGGAACCCACAGCACTTTTGTCTATCATCGTTCTCAGAGCACACTTTGGACCAATTTGTACTTATTTTTTTTCCCACTTAAAGAAGTAGTAATAAATAATGAGACATTATTTAGCTCCTGGAAGCAAAAAAGGAGGAATGGAAGACCATCAGATTTTTCCACAGCAAATCTGTCATTTCCTTATTCCTTTAACTGACTTCATAGGAAACAGAGAGTGTGTTTTCTGCAAAATGCTTGTCCTGTTTTATCCCTGCTGAGTTAGTTGTAGAGTCAAATGCCAGATCAAAAGGAGGCCCCAGCAAGTGAAAGTTGCTGGGAAGTCTCCAGCTGCCAGGGTCTCTTCCAGGGACAGCTGTAGGCTAATGGATAAGCTATAAACAGGGCATTTAGGGCAGTAATGACAATAGAATGGGGGGCCAGGGTGAACAAAGGAAACTTTCTAAAAGAATGCAAAGACAGTGAGAGTAGAACAGCAGAGCTTGTCAGCTGAGCTGTCTCTGACTCAGACTGAAAGGCCATGGAGCCATGGGCACAGAACAGTTGCACTGCTGCAGGCAGAGCATCCTGCTTTGCCAGCAGGATGTGCTGCTGGTTGAAAGATCAGGCAGGGGATTCAGTGAGATTCAAGTGCTTGGTTAGAACAATTGTAGAAACAGTATTTTCTCATCACTTCTAACAGCAGCAGCTTTTTTTGGAGAGGGGAGAGAGAAGGGGAGAATGGCAAACTGTGCATCACTCCTCCGTGAATCTAAAAAATGTCTGATGACTGGAATGCCACACTGGACAACTCATGCCCTGAATGGGACTCTTTTTTTGTTTGTTTGTTTTAAGCATTTGTTTTGAAGACTTCCTATAGGAAGCTACAGTGATGTGTCTACAATCTCTCATCTAGTAAAGCACATCGAGGTCCCCTACCTGTTTCATGAGTTGGAACTCATGAACTGTTGCCACAGTTCCAGCACACACTGAGGGGTCTGTGCCAAGGTATTTCACCTGCCCACCAGCCAGCCCATCTCTCAACACCCTCCAGTCATGCATGGCCGATTAGCCCTGGCAGAAGAAGGGACCTACCCGCAGGGTGCCCTGGAATCACGAGGCTGTTGGTGGGTAACGCTGGTGGAGGTGGCAGCGTGGGTGGGGTGGCAAACATGGCCGGATGGTGCTGGTGTTGGGTCTGCGATCTGAGAGAGAAGTGCGAGGTAGCAAGATTAGAGATGGAGAGGGGCAGAGCTGGGCCGGAGGAATGGTGAGGTGGAATCTGGGGAGACAGGGGCAGGTGTTTTGGGAGGCTGATGCTCGTTGCACTGCTAGCACTGCTGCTCCGGCTGCAGAGAGAAAGAGATGGGAGGAAGGGGAGAGAGACAGAGAGAGAAAGAGTGTGTTACAATACAGGACTGAAACAGTGCAAGAAATACACTACCAGAAACAACACAACTATGGAACATTGATCTCCCCAGGCTTATGCTTTTGCTTGCCTTAATGGCAGTGGAGACAGTTAACGAATCTTAATGAACATCTCCAACAGGGCAGAACGGGTCTTGGGCTCTCTGGAGGGACATTTCCTCCGGTGCTACAACCCTCAGAGCTATCTGTGAGTACTGATGAAGGCCACAGAGGCAGCTGCATTTTGCAACTTTATGGAGCCTCTGATGACCTTGCAGTGTCCATGTGGATCCTTGTGACCAGAGGACACAGTGACACCAATTCCTTCTTCTGTTGCTCTGGGTGTGCAGAACTGCACTGCACGAGTGACTGGGACCCCACTGGATCTGCTGCATGTGCTGTGCAGTTGTAGTCACACAAGCATGCAAATGTACACCATGTTATTAATTTTTCTCATAGTAATCTGTATTTTACATCTTCTTCTATTACTATTACTCCATTACAAGTGATCTAAGATTTGCGGGCTGAAGCACACTATCACTGCAGTTATTAGTTGCGTAATTCCCACAATACTAAGTATCTGTTGCAAGCTAAACCTCAGAGAGATCTTGAATAGTTTGAAATATTGTTCACCATTTATACTACGGTGGCATTTACAAGGTAAAACCACAACAGACCTTAAGTATGCAGGATACTATGAAATACACATTAATGGCAGCTCTCTGTATGCATATTCTGACCTTTGTGCAGTCAAATATTATGCTTTAAATCGGTTTTCTCATCTTGTTTGAACTAGCCTAACTCTTGCTTGGGAAGCAAGGCATGTTTTCTGTACCAGCAAAAAGACTACACAGGTTCCAGTTGACTGACTAAACTCTTTTCTCTAGAAACATTTTATCCATACCATTTTCACTCACCCTCCTTACTGGATGGAGGCAATTTAAACATCAGACCTTAGCCTCCTGCAAGATCTGAACATGACGGATTGAAGCAGATTTATCAGCCCACACAGCAGCCCTGGTCTCAGGGACACAGAATTTTCCAATATAGATCACAGGATATTCTGACTTGGAAGGGACCCACTAGGATCAAAGTCCAAGATAGATATCGCTCTTTTGATGCTGGTGAGCCAGAACACCGGAGAACCATGAGCAATGGAAATATTTCTGAATATGGAGCAACGGTGCTGCTCAAACTTAAACCACCTTAAATTTCTAAGTCAAGAACTAGCCAGCTCAGACAAGACCATGCAAAATTTTACTTGAAAACGGACTGAAAGGAACCCGTGCCTTTCTCCCAGAAGGTGTGCATTTATCACCTCATTTATCAAGTTTCAAACCCACCGATCCACCAGCTGGAAAAACCAGCGTGGAGTCAGCCCATGAAGTCCAATATCCAAAGCACAGACCATCTTAACCCAGATGAGTGCTTGCCTTGCCTCCCAGCAATTTCTACCTGTTTCAAACAAGCTTTAGCCCTGCAGCAGCCTGAAGATGACACGAGCATCTCTTCCTCCTACCTGATATTATTGAGTCCGTTGTGGGCCACCTGGTGATGCACTTGGTAGTTGAGAGGTGGAGGGATGTGGCTCGGAGGCTGGCTCCGAAGGTCGGGGATTAACTGAGGCTGCGACTGCGGCCGAGGCTGAGGCTGCGACTGCGGCCGAGGCTGCGGCTGAGGCGTGAGCCTGGGTGGTGCTGGTGCTGAAATCACTGGCTCCTTCTTCAGCAGTGGGCTTGCTCTGGCACTTGATGTGGGCGCTGAGGAAGTCGAAGTCACAACAGCAGCGACTGGCTGGGGGCTGGGGATGGGCAGGGCGAAGGGCACGTCGGTGCTCAGCTCCCGGCTCCGCTCTAGCCCAGACACCTTTGGGACATTGGCTGCTTTCGCTTCTGGCTTGTCATTCAAGGTGGGACCTTATGGAGCAACAGGAAAAAGAACAAAGCACATGCTGAAAGGTTTGCGTTTCTTTCTCTGCTTGGTAGAACACATGCCTGGGAAAAAACAAGTCATGTTTCAGCTCGTGGGAGCGCCGTGGGAGCACTGCTGCTACAAGATGGATGTGTGTATGAGTCTGTCCTTCCACTGTCCTTGGCTGGCCAGTCCACTGTACTTTTAGCATGTGTACAAGAGACTTAGCTGTCATTAAATGAATGCGTACTACAGAGAACGGACAGCTTTGTGACTTCTTCAGGGGCCCAAGGTTATGTACAACAGGAGTGTGAACACGTCTCAAGTTACTCCCACAGTATTTCCTGCTCAAAGTTTCATGTGCGGGAAACACAGCCCTCATCATTAAGACATTTCATTTTCTCAATGCCCTTTCAAGGTAACCCACATCGGATTTAGGCTCAACTCCAGATACAATGCACCATGACCCAAGCAGCAATCCTTAATGATAACCCTACCTGTCTTCTAGGATGGAGACTACCTGGGATCTCTGTAGCAAAGGATGGAACAGCTGTGCAGAGGAGCTGTGACACTGCTGTCTCCTGGCCACACACTTGTGTGGAAGAACAGAACAGAGAACGCTGGAAAAATCCAGTCAGAAGTTCAGTGGGCACTCAAATGTAGTCCTGTTCACCCTAAACAGTGCAAACATCTGTATGCTTGGCATGCCAGAACTATCAGGAATGCTGCAACCTTGCAAAATGCACCTACAGAGAGGATTCCAGATGGAATTACTCCCTCTGTGGTGCCAAACCCTGCCATTTTTCATAATTAAGCTAAACAAAGCATCCCAAAGAGTTAAAAGGCTGGAAAGGAAAAAGGGAGGAAAGAAGAGATATTTCAGATCAAGCAGTATCCAAAAGGTTGAAGACAACTGAAAAGACCAACATGAAAGCAATTCAACTCCCACTGTAACTCCCTTTTCACCCTAATCTGTGTATCCTTGAGTGCACACATACCCACAGTCACAAGAAAAGCTCTTCATGGGCTACAAGACCTTAGGTTGTCAGTGTGTTTCACACGCACACATCCCACTGTGCACACACAGCACCTTTGACTTTTTGGAGACACACTTCTGTTGCCCACCAAAACGTGCTGGGGGCTGCCTGCATTTCGCTGCCTTGCAGACACGCAGGAGATGCGACCTACACTCATTAACATGCTCCCAACACCCTCACAAACGAATTCCACCTTTGAAATTCTCCCGTCTCATCAAAGGACTGAGCCAGTTCCTGATGTAGGAGGGTGTGGAAATAACACACAACACACCCGTGTGCTAATTCTGGCCGTGCAGACGCTGGTTTGTGAACCAGCCCATGCGAGGCCAGAGCCCCCAGTGCCACTTCCACAGCCTGAGTGCCACCGTGCTGGCTTTAGATGGGAGGAGGACAGCGATGACTCAGAGCCTGCAGCACACCAGCTCATGTTCTGTACCCAGAATGCCCACGTGGTGATGGCATCTCCTTCCTTGAGATAAAAGGCAGCTTCCCACACTGCTTCTGGCTCTGCCTGCACTCTCACCAATGCACCATTTCCCTCATCCATCCATCAATCAGCTCATCGCTGCGTATGTATGAATTCAGAACGCGAGAAGAGGAGGAATGGAAACATATGAACTGTATTTATCAGCTGAAAATGTCTTGAGGTCTTGGGGCCTCAAACCCACAAGTAACAGGAACAGAAGCCTTTCCAAACACCAGTGTTTTGGCTGGCAGCAAGTACTATCAACACTGTACTTTCCAGCACCTTATATATCTTTACTGCTTTGACACAATGTCTGGAGATCCTAAATTACTCTCTACAATAAATATAAGCCTCTCATTTCAGTAAATTTCTTTATCAAATATGAATTAATGCATCACAGGTCACCTGGTTGTGAGATGGAGCTAGACTTGGTTCCAATGCTATTTAAGATTTATTTTTAAAGTTAAATTCTCAGTGCTTTTGTGTATCACTATGTTTCATAATGCCACCTATGTTTGTAAATCTTTCCTCAGATTTTACTGCTAACAGTTTAAAAATTGTCATTGCCTAGTCAAGCCAGGGCTCCCCACAATGCGTTTTGGAGCAAGTGTGTTCACAGCTGTAGATGCCACTATTTTTCAGGAGCTACCCATTAAAAGCAATTGGGTTTCATTCCTGAGCATAGGTTTCCTCAGAGCCCATTAGTTCTTTGCATCCAACAGGCCTCCTCCTACAGAGTTAAACTTCATATTGTGTGATTATAGGCAATGTAGACTAATGGTGTATATTCAAAACACACTGGCACCACAAAAGTTAGTTGAGTAAAAAGTCAATTAGATCCAAAACAAATCAATAAAGTCCCACATTAAAAGCAGCTGTTTGACCAGTTTTATGTGCAACTATTGATTCCCTGTGGTTTCAGCATTAGTTCTCATTTGCAATTTTCTCAAAGCAAAAGCTCAGGCTCCCTTGCTGACTGATTTGGCCAGCCAAGCCTGGTTGTGCTAGTTAGTACAAGGGGTACATGACTAATTCCTGCTGCCAACTTCCATCTCTCCGGATGCAGTACTGCAATGTTTTTGTGTTTCGTTCTCCACAGCAATGAAAATATCCACATGCCAGTTTCCCCCTCACCAGAAAAGCTGCAGGCATGAGTGGGAGTTCTTCTCTCCTTTTGCAGCCATGTTGCACAAAAGCAGAAGCACTGAGAATGGAAAGATATTATGTGAATTCATGGAGAAGAGGGGAAAAAGCATCTGAGAGAGCAGTCCCCGAGCCTTCTGAGCCATCATACAGCAAAGGGAGAACCCTCATGTTTGGTGACTCTGCCATTTCTTCTCCTGATGGCTGCAATGCACACATGGAAGTCTCTGAGTTATCTTTCCCCAAATCCCTCAGGAAGGTAATGATTTTAATAAGGGATGTTGCCCATTCTGATCAGGATCTTAAACTTCATAGTTTCTCTGCAGGATACTTGAATATCCCTCCTAAGAGAACTACACTCCTGAGTGCCCAAGCTCTGACCAGGCTGACTCTTGCTCACATAGGGAAATATCCCAAGGAGAGCAACCAAATATTCCCTTTTGTGCAAGCTGGACCAGGTTGTATTGAGATTCTTTCAGAAATTTCTGTTCTTGGGCTGCTAATCCAGCCCTCCTGAGCAGATAGACCCATGGAGCTTAGTGTAACTTCCCCAACAAAAACACAGACCCACCCAACCACACCACAGTGTTCTAGAGGCAAAAGTGTGTTCATTTTTACCAAGTCCTAGAGTAATTTTCATGCTTAATGATAACAGGCTGAGCCAATTTGCCTAAGACTTGACAGTCAGCTCCAATAATTCAACCTTAATTAAACCTGAACGCGTGTCAGTTCAGCTTGTCCCTTCACAGGAAATCTGACATTTGTAATGATTCATGTTCCAGCCCTGCTATGGGAAGGCTGGATCACATCTGCCACTCTCTACCGTGCAGAGCACTACCCCTTTTTGAGCATGCCAACTTTTGTTTATTTTCTAACCAAACACCTTGGACTTCTTCCATTGAGAGGTTTTCTTAAATGAACAGACATGTCTTGATCTCACAGGGATGAATGATGACTGAGTGTGAGAGACAGGGAAGAAAAGGCTGAAACTGCTCTAACAAGAAAAAAATCCCAACAACCTGGGATTAGTAATTCTTGCCTCCCTGATCGACTAATTTGTTCATTTGGAATGTTGCAAAATGCGAACCTCCCTACGTCTTGGGCTACATCCAATTCCAACTTCAACCGGTAAAGAAGAAAACCATTTTTAAAAGCACAGAGAGCTTTAGCTCCCGCTGTGTAAATCTGTAGAAAGCGGAGGTGAAGTTTAAGGGAAAACTCGAAGTCAACAACAGCTTAAATTACTGTATAAAGCATGCTTCAGGAGGAGTCACCCAAAGCTGAGAGACCATCAGCCAAGACCCCATCTGAAAGTTTCCTGAATTCTGAATCTGTGGCTGGAATAACCGTGCACTGCCCATCCCCAAGGTTGCACAGGGTGACATGCCTGCCAGTGTGTAACTACATGGCACTGCAGGCTAAGCACAATACAGAAAGTCCCAGACACAAATTAAACCTTTCTGTTACAGGAATTTGCTTTCAAGCTGATTAAGAGTAGCTCAAGTGCAAGGGATTAAACATGTAAAGGCTGCTTTGAGAACTCCAATAAGCAGTTACTGTGTTATACAAACAGTACTTAGGGCAACAGCAGTTCCAGCCCTGCCTCTTGCTCTTTGCAAGCTGCTGGTTGCTGCTGAAAGGGCACTGTCAACACATGTACAATGTGATTGGAAATAATCTAATCTTGCTTGCACGCCTTTCCTTTGTCTCTTGTAAAAAGGAAAAGTGGAGTCATTCAGACGTCTTTCTGCAGCCTCCCTCTGCAGTCTCCCTTGTTGCTTTCAAACAGCAAGGGTGATGGGGTGATGTGAGAAAGAAATTCCTCTCCTACATCCATCAATGACATCTTTACCAATGGCAGTTTCCCAAGAAACACAACAACCACCATCTGTAGCCCATCTATCCGCCCTGTACATATCCTTGAAAACAGACACAGCCCAGACTGGCTATGGTGAACCCTGCTCCATATTCCAAAAAGAAATGCTACAAAAGCAGCACCACGGGAATTATACGTGGCAAGAAGCTGAGAATTTCAGCTGATGAGTCCCAGAGAAGAGTTTTGAAGCATCAGCAAAGCAGAGAAGAGCAGGACTTTACAGCAGTAAAGACTTTAGGTGAAAACAAAGAAATAAATAAATGAACCTGAGTAAACATTTTGTGTAATTTTTTTAAAAATTTTATTTAGAATTTAACTTTTAGGCTGCTGCATAATGTATTGTGGATATGGAACACATCATAAGCAGAAGAGAGAATAAAGCATTTTGCATTGACAGCAGTAACACTGATGCTGGTAGAGTGCTTACAAGTGAAAATCAATATTTAAGTGCTAATTCTTTATCCCTAGATGGCTTTTGCTTTTATATAAATGGCTTTTTCATTGCATTTTAGGAGAGTAGCACTACTTAAGACTTTAAGCAATTAATGCCTGTTTGCAAAGGTAAGACAAGCAGAGCTACCATAGCACAGAAGCTCCCCCACAAAGGGGGCACAGAGTTCCTCCACCTATTTTAATGCAAATCAGCTCAAGATAACACATAACGACTTGGGATTCGTACATAAAACTACTGTCTGGAAAGGTCCACGGTGTGTAACACAATGATTTTTAACATTTCTGAGAAGCAAAGGCCAAGTTTCCATCATGACAGCAGTACTACACATTAGGCTGTGTCAAAACAATGTTCTCCTGTGCCATGGGCTCCTCGGAACATCACGGGCTCCTGGCGGATTTTCCACAGAAAATTACAGTGTTTTCTCACAGAGTAAAGTAAACTGAGTGTGGGCACAAACCCGTGTTCCGAGGAGCCAGCCTTTGTTCCCGGCGTGGCTCCCACAGCCCATTCCCAGGACCGAGGGGGAAGCTGCTTCCCAGCCCGGGCTGGATTCGTCCCCTATCACTCGGTTCATTTGTACAGAGCTGTCTGTCAAGTCACATTGTCCCGCTGCAATCTGAAACACCCTCCCAACAGCTGCCACTATCAATTACTCTCCCAGGCAGCCCTGACTATCAGGAAGAGAACTGGAGCGAGCACTTGCCAGTTTTAATAAACTGTGTTGCCCAAGTCATTTAACCTGCTAGATTGCTGTATGCTGGGGCTGTAACAAGCCTTCAGCTTTTTAACCTAGAAGAAAGCAACAGTGGCAAAAAGCTGTCAGCTTGGTCCTCGGAATTAACTTCCAAGGGTGTCTTCCCCCACCCTCCCTCCCGAAGTTTAAAAAGTGAAATATCTTCAAGTCATTTTCACAAAGTCACGACATGGAAAGCAGCTCTCATTTTTATCACAGCGCCAAAAACTCCCAAGAACGAAGGGCTGACATGCTCTACGATTTCCACCTTAGGGGCACAGCTGGGCAGTGATCTCCTCTCTCCTGCACCTGCCCGCATGGACACACCCGTGGGCACTCCCCAGAGCCAGCTCTGGCCAGGTATGGGTCACAGCATCCCGGGAATGCTGATGCAACCCAAGGGCTTCAGGTTACCCCGACCACCTCGAGGGCTTCGCATCCCCCACTCGCAGTATGATTCAATTTCTCCCCCAACCAAAAACTCAAGCATGGCAGGTTTACTTTTACTTTGATTCTTCCAGAACTGGCAGGAAAGATTTCTTAAAGAAATACCTATTTAAAATTAAAACACTTCCATCCAGATCAGTGTTTTCAGTCTGTGGCTCCCATATATACCAAGATGTTTGTGAACGTTAATCAGTAAGAAAAGGTCTGCCATTACTAGGATTAATTTGAACATAGGAATCTGCTGTCCACTAGACTCTACAAATCAAAAAGGAAATTCAAACACTACACTGAATGTTTTCCTCAGCCAGCTCTGTAGATAAGAGCCTTTATTGAGAAAGCTTGAAGCACAGAAAGGTTTCACCCCCTCTCACAGAAACTGAGGAGCAACAGCAATAAGATATGGACTTGATGCCTATTTGCTGCTCTATGGTTCTTTAATGGGATGTTTTATTCCTAGAGATTCGGGAGCTTTCCATGCTCTATCGAGGCATGTTAGCTGTAAGCATGCATGATGACACACCAAAGCTGCAGGAGCTGAATGAAAATGGGTGCCAAACACAAGGATTGGGGCCACAGCATAAAGAAGAAGGATCACCATTCAAATTCCCCCAAAGTAAGTCACACTGCATTTTCCTAGCAATGCTGCTTCTGGCAATATCTCAATGCAAAGCTGGAACTGGATTTGCAGCTAAATCACCTACTGTGGATGCTGGCGTTGTAATGAGATTGAAAGTTTCATACAGGCTTTTTAATCCAGGGCTATAATGCTGAATCAAATGGGTTAAATCTCTTCAGCACTGCTCCTAAGCAGATGCTAAATGCCTACAAACCAGTGATGTAAGAGCCACTCTACTTTCCTGGCCAGAAAACATTACTAAAGCTCCTTGTAGTTGTATACTAAAGGTGTGTTTGTCTTGTTCTGTTTTTTAATGTGCGATGGCCTCTTGTACACCTAGTCTGAGTGACAGAAAAAGCAACAAGGCAAATAAGTTATTTAGAAAGACACTCCCCCAAAAGTGAAAGCAAGCAAACACACATCCTCAACTCCAGCTGTAAGCTTTTAAACAGACAGAACTGTTATAAACCAAGGAATCTTTTGATTTTAATTAGGAAAACAAGGATGAATAATAAACCATCAACTACTACATTACCAGAGAAAATGTACTACTTTTGCTGTTTAAAATCAATATCGATTCCCATCTAGCCTGCGAGTGAGTTATTAATCACTCCAATTAAATCATGAACACAGGTCTTTACACTGAAATTGAACCCCCACCAATAGATCGATAACTCAAACCTCCAAGAGCAATTACTGCTCAGCATAATAGAGCAGCTTGTAACACACAGCTTCATGCAGACCACAATTCTCTGTCATATCCTTCACAGGCAGTGCAAACAAACTGGGAAAAGAAAGATTTTATAACTATTATTTTCAAAATAAACAGACATCTGCTTAGAGTTACCTAATCTCTCACATCACAGAGGCAGATCTGCCAAGGTCACACTGGAGACATGATTACATTTTTTCACAATTTGTTATTCTAGCAAAGCCCTGATAAGATTGAACTATTGAAGTTCACACTCTGGTTTAATTTCAAGAGGTTAAATGCCAAATCCTTTTCTTATTGCTACAAGGAAGGGATCTGCCAAGCTGCATAATACCCTGTGTGGGCTAAGACAACAATTTTGTTTCATCTGCACAGTCTTATGAAGGTTTTGATTCTTTTTTTTTTAAATGACATCAGAGAGCTCCAAGCTCCCAAAGAATGATTTAAAGTAAAAGCAGAAAGTGAGACTGTTCCGGAGGAGCGTGAATGACCTTTTGGATCTTCCAGCCTGGAGAAGTTAAGTCAACGTCTGGCTGAGAAAGCACACTCGCTAACCAAAACCAGAAAAAGGCAAGAAAGAACATTCTGAAACACCAGATCATCTCTGCTGGGAACAGATGATTGCCCTAACCAGTCAAGCATATGCAGGGTCACAGAAATCCCCATCTCTGCCTTGGAAGACAACTGATGCCTGTCCTGATGAAAGGAAAGAACTGTCTGCACTCAAGCTCTTGGCTATCTGTCCTTTCCAGGTGAGAGATGTTTTTCTGAGCATCCTTGCTTCTGACAGGCTGGCCCCTTCCCACAGCCCTGGAGCCCAATCCATCATCCTTCATTAGGGGAGCTATTGGCAGCCAATTAAGTGGTGATGGACCCACACCACAGAGCTAATCAAGATGAGTTCATACCTTACCCTTCAGCCTATGGCACTGGCTCCTGCTTCCCTTTGCTGCTGACATGGAAAAATGGCACCAGATCAGGCAGCACAAGTAAAGCAGCAGGCAGAGGGGCAGTGTTACTGCTGGTGTCTCACTGGTGGCTTCCCACCACCAGGAAGCTTTTACCTAAGGAAGACAGGGAGATTACCTATTCTGCACTGCAGCAGAGGAAGAAAGAGCCAAAAAACCAGTTTTCTTCCTCCCCAAAGGGCAGCAAACAGATCTGTTTAGAAACAGTAACTTCAGTGAGGTCCATATCTGATGTTATGGCTGGAGCTGTGAGAATGCAAAGCCGTGCTGCAAGGTGACAGAGTCTCTGCTAAGCAGGAACTGAGAGGAGTGACTAACCATGCACAAATTAGCAAAATCCCATCTTGTTTATTTGTTATGTCCAGCTCTCACAGCTCAGTAGCTGCTGTCACATTAGTGCTAATATGCTCATAATTTGTGAAAACAACACTTGAGATCGAGCGCTTGTCAAGTGGGACCACTGCTTTCCAGCCAGCAGCTCCCCATAATCTGCATTTTCCCACTGCCCTCCGTCTTCATTCCCAGGCACAAGGAGGCCCCTCTCAGGCAGACCCCTCCCATGGATTCAATAGCAACACATTACTACCCCAAACCAACATGTTCAGCTGTTATCCAATTGCCTCCATTTTACCAGCAGCTATGAAGTAGCACCTCTTTCCATTAACTTGGTTGACAATGTAGGTGTCAACCTACATGATGAAGAGAACTGGAAGAACTTTCCTGCAAGTTTAAAAACAATATGGCATCACTCCTCTTTGCATGGTCAAAATCCAGCTGGTGAGCTGCTGGAATGGATCCTAAGAAAATATTGAGATATTGAAACTAACTGACTGAATACATTCAACAACATTTCCAGTTGCATCACAGATAATTAAAATATTTAAGGGACAAGCTGCAAGTTGTTAATCAGGGAACATTTACTTGAATGGTGTGTGCCCTTTGGATTTGGTCCCTATGGCAACCAAAAATCCACTCCAAAAGGATGTGCTGGAAGAAGCATGTCAGGAGCTGCCTCAACATTTCAATTCACAGAGTGAGCAATGAATAAATACAGCTACTGACAGCACAGCACAGGCAAAAAAAAGTTCGTAAACAGCATCAGGAAGTCACAGATGGCCTTTTGCTTTTTAAGACTGAAAAAGTTCACTCCTCCTTTAAACATGCCCACTAGCAAGAAAACTGGACGGTGTTGCACGGGAATCAACATTTATTAACTACTGATAACAAAAGCTCTAGAACAGAGATGCTTTCCTTCACTTCAGTTCTCAATCCTTGATTTTTTGTGACAGTGTTTCCACTCCTCACATTGGAAGGTGCTGCATCTTCCGAAAATTCTTTTCTGTCCCATCTGGTTCAACAGGAACCACACTTAAGAGAATGCATCTGAGGGATGGCTTTGCAGAATGCTTGAGGAGAAAAATGTGAGGGATGATTGGTTTTTCCTTCTAAACAGGAAAGAGTGGTTTGGTATGCAATAAGGGAAAGAAAAGAACACTTCACTGCAAAAGGCAAACTCCTTCAGCATGATCTCAGTGTGTGAAGTGCAGCTGCAAAGCTCCTTCCAGCTTTCTCCTTTGATGAAGTGTGAATTCTTCAATGGGCAGTAGAAATTCTGGAAATATTTTAGTGCTGGATATGCTGGAGGATAATGTATGACCTGGCATCTAGTAAGACCTAACAGAGGAACACTGTGTCGTGCACTGCAGTGGAATCACACCCTTTTAATGAAAAGGTACTTTTGAATCTCTTCTTGTGTGAGGTTTTATGGCTGTGGAAAAAAAGTCTTATGAGGCCGGAGGGCGCAAGGCAGCTCGGATTGCTGCGATGCCAGCCTGGATGTGCACAAAGCCTGGAATAGTCACTCAGCACTCGCAAACCCAAATGTGTGCTCTACACTCCCCTTCCTGCTGACTCCTTGGGGTCCCTTTACATCCAACTGCAGTGGCCCTGCAAAGATCATCAAGCACAACGATTTCCACAAGGCTGCTGGATGGAATCTGCTGCAGGTTGTCAAGGTCACGGAAAACCCTTGTGATTGTGACATGCGTGAGACTACTCACTGTAGTGAGGGAAGTCATTCAGGAGAATATTCACTGCCCTTGCATTTGGCTTTCTTGGTGCCTGGGGTTTTGCAGGACCCCAGCAGCACACGGCTCTGAACTCTCCCACTTCCCAGGCAGAGCCACAACTCTCACAATCCCCACGTTACCCTGTGAGCTGGAATTGGGCAGGCACTGCCACATCTAACCTCTGTCTCGGGCAACAAACAAGTACAGGCTCAGACTTCTGCAAAGATAATCACAGGAATAGTCTGGTCTGAAGCTGCTGCACATTTTCTTTTCAGTATTGGGTGAAAGAAAAGAGACAAGTAAGTATGTGGGCTTAGCCTGCAGATACTTTTCCAAGACAGCAATTGCTGCATAATTCATATTCTTGTTTTTACATGTTTGCCATGTGTACCAACAATCCCATTGAAATCACTCTAAGTTTTTTCTTCAAGTCCTCTCCATGCCACAGTTTTTCCAAACTCCACAAACACAAACATGCCTAGAGTCCAGTACTAAGCAGCTACTTGGGTTTGGCAAATCCCTGTATTCCCAGACTCTTGCACATTAGGAGAGGAAAATGGGGTCTCAGCTAATTCTTGAGAGTTTTCTCTCCACATCAGCACAGCAGACAACATCATTCACTCATTATATCTGTATTTCCTTTCAAACAGTTCTCGGTGCAGTCAGAATTGAGCTTTTGTATCTCTACCCAGAGCCACCTGGCTTCCCATCAACTCCAGATCCCACAGGCTGGAGGAGTGCTGCCCTCTGCACGAGGGAAGGCTCCGAAATAGTAAGTACTTGCAACTGATCTTAGCACAATAAGAAGCAATTCATAGCTTCTGTATCAAAGAGGCTCACAGGGAAGTGCAATGATGCAGTTCCTCATCTCAGCCCTTCAGCAATGGTTTGAGGTACTTTTGCTCATATTCAACTAACTGGAAATGACATCCTAGATCCTTGCAGGGAGGGGAAATACATTTATTCTAATGGACCTCAAAATGGTTAATCAATTCAATGATTACAAAAGAAATACCTCATCTCTCAAGGGGCAGAATCCAAGGGCTTGTGCCACTGGTTTTGGTTTTGAGGACACAATATGGTTTTGTTTTTGAGGACAACACTCCAAAGTGCCAGCAGTTGGTTTCAGGGGAAAACCACCTCCTCCCACATTAACATATTCATTTGCAAAATCTATCACATATGTTGCGTGCAAACTGGCTGAGAGTTGATTCAGCTCTGACAGCATGAGAGCCTCTAGCCCAAATATCTGAAAGTAATAAAATCCATGCCATTCTCCTGATTCCTCACCCTAACAGAGAAGTGACCTATATTTGCTCCGTACTGTCAGTGTTCCCAGAAGACAGAGAACAGTAGCACTGGTCCATGCTAGGGTTGTGGACCTCACAGTGGGGTAATTGTCACAAGAAAAACACAAGCAGCAGGGCTTTTGTTACAGGTTATGCTCATGGCTAATGGCAATGACTGGGCTATCACATTCCACCTTATGGTCACTCCACAAACAGGAATTAGGCCAGGAGGGACAGAGCACCCATTATTTTATATATAGAGATAGGAAGCAGGGGAAATTATGGAACAATCTCTCACAGACAGCAAATATTCCTGTGTTTTTAAGAGGGTTCTCCTCAGCTCTTTGTTTTGCAGGCAGGCTGGCTCTGAGTTGGGCTGTTCCCGACAAGCTCTCAGCCTGCCAGAGGCTTGGAGAACCTGATCTGAATGAGTATGTTTCTTCCCATGAATTTGTTAAAACCAAAGCCAGATTCCCCTTATGTTGGGTGCTGTGTGTTTCTGGAAAATCTTCTCCTCTTTTAAGACTGAATACAACCACGAGTGGCAGGAAGGAAGCAAAGATATTCCCCATTATGAAAGGAGGAAAAAGACACCGAGGGAGCAGCCAGCCTCTCCGATGCCACACCACATCTCTGGGGACTAAAGCTTTGCTGCATCCACAAGATAAATCCACTTTCTCCCCCTGCTCCCACAGCAGCAGAGAACAACTCCCCAGCTACCAGTGCTGGATGCCAGTAAAGGTCTCCCTTTTCTTCCTTGTGTAAGGCATTTTCCTCCCCTTCATTTTATAAATTACCAGAACAGACATTTAAATGTTCAAGAATAATCTGAACAGAGTATTCATGCCTTGGGCATTTTCATGCTCTACAAGGAGTGAAACAAAAGGGTCTCATTTAATACCTCCCTACAGCATTCCCTATTCCTTCCCTTGTGAATCTCCAAAGGCAAACTCTCAGTGGTTCAAGGCTCTTGAAATACCCCATCCATCCCTTCTCCCTTTTTAAGATGAGCTTCTAAAGCAAATCTTGCTGGCTGGCAGGAACAGGTGGTAGGAATTCTTCAAAGGAGAAAAAAACCATTTGTAACTAATAAAAGGAGAGGAAAAGTCCGATTCCCGTGGTTTTACCGAGCACCCGTGGGAGTCGCTCCGATGGCAGGAACATCCTGCTGCTTTGTGTGCTCTGTGCCCCCCTGGCACCCCAGCCCTGCAGCTGCAGGACAGGCAGGATCAATGTCCTGTCCTTCCTGTCCCTGCACCGCCTGCCTCCCGGGATGCCACGGAGCAGGGTGGCTCTGCCTGCTTTATGGGGGATTTCAGGAACACTGCTTCAGTTCCTGATGGGACAGAGGCTAAGGGCTGAGCCTGTCTTCTGCCCTGGATTTTGAAATCTAGCTTTACAAAATGAGCAAAAGCCTCTATCCTTTTCAAACACACAGAAACCATCCAATGTTTGAACAATGTTTTGTGCTAGATCAAAAAGCCAGAACTGCAAAATTGTCCTTGGGGCTTTGCTTTTATTCTTTAGCAAAACCCCTCTAGAGTAACTTTCTGATCTTCAGCCTCAGAGAGAACCACCACAACATACTGAGGTGAACCAACACACCTTAATCTCTTGCCTTACACTTGACAGGTAAAGAAATCTGACTTGGAAAGGACCCCCAGGACATGGTTGGCAAAGGCTGGGCTCGCTGTGTGGCACTTGGAGAGAGCAGCTCTCCTGGAAAGAACTGCAGCCCCGGGACAGCAGCTCGCTCCCCACCTCCCCTCTCCAGCCCTGCCATCCGCCTTTCTTCTTCCCTTATTGTCAAAACTGATGAAGGGAGAGGCAACGAGCTGGAAAGGCATGGCCAAGAGAGAGCGAGCATTCAAAGCATCCCTGCTGTGCTCCAAAGTGCTGTTATGGCTGCTCCCTGTGTGCAGGGAATTAGGATATGGTCTCCAATCCAGACACAACCAAAGGAGGCAGAGATGTGCTTTCTGCAGAGACCTCAGGTATTGCTTCTTTCCCGTATTTGCTGGCAAGCACAAGGTACAAAAACATCCATGACCAGGAGCAAATGCTGGAATCCAGGTTTATCTGGATGTGATCTAAGGGATACTTCATTATGATGTGGCCAATGCAGTTGTTTGTTCAAGAGTTAAAAGGAAGGGATATATCTTCCTACGGAGGAGGATCAGGAAATTAAACCTGGACTTGACTCAGCTCTTCCTCCTTTCTTGTATGGGTTTCTCTCCACAAAGAGGGGGTGGCAGTGGGTTTGAATGTTCTCCAAATGTGACTTCCTTTTCCTCCACAAGCAATTTATAGAGGAAAAGGTCTGAAGTCCTTGCAGTCTTATGCAGATATGCCACATTCAGAAGCTCTGGACTTCTCCCGGTATCTTTGGTTTTCCATACCAACTTAGCCTGAAGTTATGTCTGGCCCACTCCATGCATGGCACATATATTTGGTGAAACTCCATCACTGACCAGCTTTTCAGCAGCCAGCCCCATACCAGTGCCAGAAAGTCTATTTAGTTTGTAAGACTACAAAACCCAACACACTCCTTTACACAGCCTGGAACAGTGCTGCAGTATTTACATCCCTTCCAAAGAACCACAGAAACATTTATCACTGTATGGTCATGCTCTACTTGTCACACACCAGCACTGGCATCCTGGAGAGGACTGTATTCCAAACTAGCGCCCACCTCAAGTACCTTTAGGGTATTCAGCATGTTGTGGCTGCAATGAATTGGTTTCTGACCAGAAAAGAGAACACTTTCTTCAATCACCCTGTAGAAATGTTTTCCTTATGGGCAAACTTCAGAAATATCAACCGGACGATATTGAGGTTGGTTTTTCTAAGAGCTAAGGATCGTAAAGTAGCCACATGTTTAAACAAGAGGTCATTATCCACCAGCTCCAGGGTTCAGTACAAGCTTCTAAGCAAGAAGCAATTTGAAAATAGAGCTGTTAAAGCACTAACAGTAATTTAGTGTAATTTAAGTTTCTGTCTTACTGATTTTTCTGGCTAAGATTCATAGTGCTATCAAATTAGCATCTGGTTATCTTGTTGAGGGGCATGAAGTCAATAGTCTAACAGGCCCATTTTGCTTCTCTTTACTGCTGCAATTGTGTGACTTCATCGATACTAAGACCTGAAGGCAAAGGACACAGGGACAATGCCCCATGGCAGATGCCAAGCTCCTGTTTTGTCTGTCATACAGCACAGTCCGATATATGAGATCTCAGACACAGCAATCAGAAGAAATTCTTTCTACTCAAGATACCACAATACCTAAAGTTTAACACTTATCTTATTAGTTACCATCCAATTACAGGAAGTGAGATTTTTCAAAGGCATGAAGTCAGCAAGAGATTGAGAGTTTGACCCAAACCTTTAAAAGCTTTGTAGCAGTTCACCTGCACCAAAATCTGGAAGCATTTCAGGACCAACAACAGTAGCATATACCAACATTTGTTATTTAAGCAAATGTGCTCTCCTAACTGTTTGCAGAGAAGTCTGCTCTAACCTCCTCAGTCTCTCCAGCTTCATCTACCCAGTGTGGGAAGAAGAGAAGCTCCTGCACACCCTTCCTTCCTCTCCCTCTCCTCCACCTCTGGATAGCACATCATTTTCAGCATTGGTTTGTGCTGCCCTCGGCGGTTCATGTTGCCAGACTGGTCAAACCCACAGATGGAAGGAAAGATGCCTTTCCAAGCCCACCTCTGGAAAGATGCAGATGTGGTAGGAAAAGCCCTGCAAGCTCCCCTTGTTCCCTTTGAAACCCGAGGAGAACAGATGAGCAGCACATTTGAAATTAATTACAGCAAAACCTACTGCATTGTTCTCTCCTCCCCTTCCTTTCCCCCTGACCCCCTCATCCCACAGCTTTCACTGGAACCTCTGTGGCATGTATATTTTCCTAAAGTTGCCAGGGCCAAAATGGTACAGCTGAGACATTCATAGAAGTCAAAGAAAGTGCAGGCCCAGGTTAGTGCACAGGGGTACAATAGTTCCTTAAGAGCGAGCGTCTCCCCTGCCGCCGCCTCCCTCCTCCCAAACCTTCAGTTTCTAATGAACCTTTGGTGTCTGTCCACAAAAAACAAACATCAATCAGGCAACAGGCTGTTCCTTTTCCCCTGTTGCTAGTCTGAAATAACAGGCATCCCCTGCTGGGCTGGGAACACCACTTCCCTCTCCAGCACACATACGGGATAATAAGGGGGAGGCAAAGGAGGGAGGAAAACCCGCTCCGAGGTGCCAGAATACACAGCGAGACGTGCCTTTCAGAGCCAGAGAAAACTTGGGAACACAACAGCTTTTGATTCCTCCTGCCCCACTGGGTACGTTAATTATTTAATAGCTGGCTTGTGAATTAGTGGTGGTAGGAATAGGGTAGAAGGGAAATCAGGCTTTCCCCCCTGCCCGCCCCCCCTGCCAGTCCCCTCCTTGTGCTGGCAGAATTGTGTGCACACACGTGTGTGTGTGTGTGTGCGTGTGTGTGTGTGTGTGTGCGCGTGTGTGCGTGTGTGCGTGAGGCTTTGGGAATGCCTGGTAGCCTCCACTGCACCCTGTCCTCTCTCCCCACCCATACAAGACCCTCCTTGTTAGTCTGTGACCACAGTGGCCACAGACAGCATGGGACAGCATCTGGATCAAATGATCCCTGGGGCAAAGAAACCCTGTCTGCTCTCCCTCGGGAAGCAGATATTTTTCATGTATTATTCTTGGGGGAAGGGCACTTCGAAGTTTATATTGGATTTCGACAGAGTTGGAAATGGAGCTGCAAATCAAACAGAGATCAGCTTATGATTTGCAACCAGGGCTTTCTTAGGTGTCTGAGGCAACACTTTGGAAGGAGCGTAGGGAAAAGGAGAATGTAACTACATCTCATTTGGATGGAGAGGACTCACAGATGTTAGGAGTATTTTTGATCAACAGCTTTCCTGGCACCGATTGTGGTGGAATCCACAACCTTGACGGCTAGCTGAGTAAGAAAGTGCTGGCAAGCTCCTGGCTGCATGCAGGCAATTTGCAATGCTGCCAGTCAATATTTCAGCGAAAACAAAATTGCAGGGATCATATTAAAAGAGAGAAAAAAACAGAAAATAAAACAAAACAAAATCCAGCCTTTCCTTTTAAGAGAAACTCTGGTACAAACTGATGGGAAAGTCCCTTCCAAATCAAAATGCAGTCTTTGTTTGTTTAAAATTAACACGCTGTGATGGGAGCCCTGCCGTGAACACGCAAAGGCAAGTCTGCCAGCAGCAACAGAAGCAGACACAGCAAGAAGTGGCTTTACACAGGGACACCTGGGTGGCATGTTTAGTACAGGCCTGCAGGAAATGATGCAGAAAGAGGTTTATAGTTGTGTCCATTTGATGGAGGAAATGTATGCAGCAGGCAGGGGTCTGAGCCAAAAACCTAGACCCAGTTCTCTTCAATCTTAGGGAGGAGAGAATTGATGAGAGAAAAGGAGAGAGCTTCTCTGGCAGTGTTTTCAAACACTGGCTCTTCATGCAGGCCTATTAGTGTGCAGCAATGGTATTACTGGGAGAGACTGCAAGCAGTGTAGCCTGGGCACTATCTCTCACTGAGTGACTGGCATGGGCTCTCGGGGGCATCTGAACTCCTGGTACAGCTCACAGAGCCAATCTGGAGTATCTTCAGAGGTCTCTGAATTACTCCCACCTGCGTGGCTGGCAAAAGGGTGCTCTGCTGCTCACAACCACTGAGTCAGGCCCTTTTCTCTTCTGGCCTCAGGACTAAGCTTGGCTGACTGTGCTGCCAGCCAGTGGGGAGTCCCCAGATGCCTGCTGAAGGCAGCTTTACAGCACACACTGCTAGAATGACATAAAGAGCCCAGAGACTGGCCTGTAACACAAAAATATTTCAGGCCAAAATGTACATTATGCTCAGAGAACATTTTTGTTGATACAATGAAAGGCATAAAATGATCCGTTCAGAATGTAATGAATGTATTTTAATTGTTGGTTGCATGTTTCTAGCTCAGTTTCAAAGACTGGTTCAATAACAAAAATAATGGCATGCTCATTATTGTATAAACATTCAGTGCTCGCACTATAAATTTCTTCCTCCAGCCATTAAGCCTGTATTAAATCAGGTTGTCTCTGCAGAGCTTGAACTGTGTGCACCTCTTCTGTGCCCAGAGAAGGCTAGCCATGTACCAAAGCAAGGGATGGGGACAGCTCAGCATTTTGCAAGCCAAATCACATAACACTGAGAAATGTTAAAATGTTAGCTGCTTCATCCAACAAGGCTGGCCCTTTTCTGCCACCCTGCTTTGCACAGAGCTTCCCAGGGAACAGGCTCTGGTTCTGCAAGCCCATGCAATTTGAGGCAGGTTCACAAACTCTGATGTGAGCTTTGGTGATGTTGCCTGGTCCTGCACTTCCCAAGATGTCCCAAGGATGAGGACTCATGGGACTGAAGGGACAAACTCTTCTTCCACAGGTTTCACAGTATGGGATATGGAGCATTCAGACAGATCTCTCCCAAAACTGGATTGTCAGTAAATATGGAAATACAGAACAAACTTAGCAGACACCAGCAGCAGATGCAGGTTCATAGATGTCTGCTTATTACCAAGCCTCATTCCAGCTGAGACTTAAATAGCCTCCTTTATGCACAACGGGAGAGGGAGCGCAATTGAAGGAAACTGGCAATTACACAATTTTACTTCCCTCCTAGCCCATTTGCTGTGCATCAGGTGGCTCTGCACTCACGCACGAAAGGCGCTTGTGAGCACTAAGTGAAGCACAAAGCCAGCTTGATGCTCTGCTTTCACTGGGAGGAAGTTTCTGTGTGCTTTTCTGGATGCGGTGCAAAAGCACAGTGAACACATTATTATTTGCATTATTTTGAAAGCTCCACGAGTGCTGAGACACAGGGACTTCCAGGCTTCCCTGTGTCTTTTTCAAGGCTGCAACATCTCTTGAACATGGTGGTGCTCGGAAACAGATGCTAAGGTTTAAGTTTAACACCCCAGGATTTATCTGTATAGGTGCATCTGCAATCTTCTTCCTCACCTTTTAAATACAAACAAACTTCCTCTTTCTAAAATCTCCACCTGAACTCCAGTGGAGTTGACTGGCAAAGCACCTACCACCCCAAAGTGCTTGAAGGTGTATTTGGGTGCAATCAGGCTCTCCCAGCTTTGCCATTCACCTTGCTGACACTTTTTAAGACTGCATCTCCAACAGGGCAAAACGTTAACGTCCACTTCATTGGAGAGAGATCTGGAACTCTGACTATTCCCTTATGGACAAGCCTTTAAGAATTTATTAGTGATGAAACCAGTATGTTTCTTCAGAAACTTAATAGGGTTCCATAAAATTACTTCAGTAACTTTAAAATTTTAATGGTGAACAAGAACCTTTCCACAGGCTTTTTGAACTGTCCGACAGAATCCCAGAGTGGGGATATAATTCTGCAATAAATTTTGCAGGATGGTTAAAAAAATATAAAAAGATTTTAATTTCCTATTACCTCCTGCAAGTCTTAGCCATCAATTTAAAGCAACTACATGAACTAAAAGCACTGCAGTCACTTTTCTGTCCCAGCAATTTACAAGAAAATATTTACTGTTTGGGGAAAAAACCCAACAAACGAGAACAAGTATCCTTTTCAGAAACACAGACACGCAAACACAAACACTCTGCCAAGTCCTGCTCTTATACACTGGTGTAAACCCAAATAAATACAGGGAAGTGAATGGAGTCAGTATGGCTTTACCTGGCTGAACCGAGGCTGGGAGCTGGGGCCGAGTGCCCAGAGCAGCAGAGATGGAAGGAAAGCCTCATGCTGTGAGTCCCCAGGCAGCTCGGCAGCAACATTAACAGGCTCCACGGGGAATGTGTTCAGCCCTTGTTAGCAGGAAGGATGGCCAGCGAAGCACGGAGGTGAGGGAAGCAGCGAGCACATGCATGCACAGCTCACAAGGTTATTAAAGAAGAGAACGGCAGGAACCCCATGGCTGAAAGCAAACCCCGAACCCAGCCTCCCTCCTCCCCTCCCACACGACAGAAACAGAGAGCTCCATCGCTCGCAACACTGATTTCAAATGGAGCTAATACAGAAAAGACAAGCCCAAACCAGAAAACAGCATGAACTGCTACAGGCCTATCAGGACAGCAGGGTCCTGTCATCAGCCCCAGCCCTGTCCCGGGAGGAAGGTCTCAGTCTCCAGAGGGGCAGTGAGAGGAGCAGGAGAAGCAGCGACATGCTTGACAGCATCCTCTGCTTCTGAAATCTCTTGCTGGGACTTACAGACCTTGCCAGCATTGCACATAAAAGAGCAGCCAGATCCATTTGCAATTAAACAGCATGCCCTGGTCTCATTGATCACTCCCATTGATTGCCCAGAAGGAAACACCAGCTGACCCGGGGTCAGATCCAGCTCCCCCCGCACCAGCACTGCATTGTCTAATCCCTGGTGCATGGCCAGGCTGCCCTGCTCTGTGCTGCTGTGTCTGCAGGAGTCCCTAAGGGGCTGTTACAGAACCCAGAACAGCTGCCCAGGGTACCCTGTCAAACTGCTCCACTAACACGAACAGAGCTCAGGATAGAGAGCAGCTTGGGAACGGGCATCTGAGAGCTGGGAAAACCAGCACAAGCCTGGGCTGGCCAGAGTCTCAGGCCGGGGGGCTGGAGAGAACAAGGACTCTCCTCTGCAGGGAGCAAGGCTGATCTAAATCCTGGGGATGTGGTGGGCACAGCTCAGACCCATAGCAGACACCTCCCCTCATCCTGCACTGCTCGCCCATTGGAAGAGGGAATCAGGTTTATACCCAGCATTTCATTTTCTCAGAAACTCAAGCTTTACAAAATCTTCCATGAATAAAACATGTCTATGAGGCATTTTAAAAGCAGAATTGAGAAGACCCAATAGTTTTGTGGGGGTTGCAACTGCTGCTCTTAACATCACCACCCTACAGCATCCTTCTGTGCTGAGATGCAACCAGGGACTGCAGCTGGAGACAGCACTGAGACATTACCCCCTGGCTTTTGCTACTCGAAGAAAAAAAGAAAAACAAACTATAAACAAGGAGTAAAAAGATGGTATCTTTCAAACGTCCTTTAAAAGCCTAAACTACTACAGACACTTGGAAGGAATTTCTATTTTTTTCTTCTGATTTACAGCTTGATGTCCTTTTATCTACTTTTACATGAAGCAAGAAAAGCTAGAATGTGCCTACTCAATCAATATGAGTTTGTGCTGGCCCGTTCAGATATATAATATTTTGCTTTTATAGTTTATTTAAAATAAAAAGTATAATTAAAGAAAATAAACCACCCACTTCATAACATTTATACAAGGAAGACTTTATTTATTTTATTTACGTTTTGGTGGGCAAGGCACAGCATGCTGTTAGCTTTCTGTGATACTTAACAAAGCCGCATTTGAAATTTAAAATCTTTAAGGAAATGAACAAATTCTATGGAGGGAAGGGCAGTTGAGCAAAGAGACTTCTTACATTACCCTACATAATTGTGCATATATATGTTTCTGTGAGTCTCTCTCTACTCCAAAAACATAACCATGACTTGGAAGCTTTAAATCAAAAAGCAATTTCAGTCTGTAATTCTCAAATAAATAATTAAACACATTTTATCTCCTACAGTATTGCTTCTATTCATTCTAATCCCACTGACAGGAATGCAGCAACATACCCCACATCCTTAAAATAACAAAACAAAACACAAGATACCAACCAGAAGGCCTAGAAATGTTTATAATTCAACTTTTCAACTCTCCTGGCTGCAGCCTGAAGCTACAAAGAAAGCTCTATGCTGGCTCAGTGGAAGGGGAGAAGCCCAGAGATGGCTGTGCAAACCATGTGGCCACTGGTGCAAGCAAACCCTGCTGGCCTGCACGAGGCAGCTCTCACTCTGGGAGGCACACAACACTCAGTTTGTGTCAAAGTTAATAAATTATCCACTTTTGCAGTCTGAGTTTTACCAAACTAACCGGACAGTGTGGTTACAGTGAATGGTCTCTTGCTTGTCCATCATAATTTCACAGACAGCTGCTGCAGACAGGGATGGCTATAGCCTGGACTAATAAATACATATAGAATAGCTAACAGGGGAGACAGAGAGTGCATCCCCATTCCCAAAGAGAAGGCTGAACTTTCCAGAGCCTAGCCTGCAAAATCAGAAAGCTACAATACTAAAAGACTGCACTTACTGCACTATTTTCTGTGTTTAGTTTTGGTTTGAAATGGGGGTAACTGGCTGTGACTTGGGTGACTATCTTGGTTACCCATGCTTTCTGAAAAGTAAAGTCCCCTTTCTCAGACCACTGTATAATTCTGTCTATACATATGCAAGAAAGCTAATTCACTCATCCTGGTAGTGGTAAAATTAGATAGAACTTTTCAAAAGGAGGATGCTGGGATGGGCTCACACACTGGATTTATCATTAAACTCAGGGTATCCAGTATTACCAACCCCAGAAGCATTTAAAAATCACAAACTATCTTTAAAACAAGGTTGAAACCGAAATATTCGGGCTTCTTTATGACTGCCTGCTGGCTCTGAAAAACAGAACAATCAAAAGTTCTAGGCTCTTCTCTGTAGTCAGGAAGACTAAAGTCTGGCTAAACAATGAAATTAAATCTTAGATTTTGGTACAATCCTCTGAGGGCCTGGGTTTCATGAAAAACACAGTGTCTTGTAAGCTTGTGATAAAATCACCAGAGATGCAGCACAGGGAACAGAGCAGCCGCAGAGCACCCTGAGGACTGTATAAATCATAGCAATATGGTTGCTATCTAAGTAAATGCATGACTTATTTTATTTATTATTACAGATGCTGCTGTGGAAATTTTTGCATGCCTGTAATCATGGTGGACTCTTGTCCAAAGGTTCAGCTGTAAATTATCACCCCCCTCAAGTTCCCCGGCTGCGCAGGTAATCAAGCACAAGATGGTGACCTCATCAAAATGTAACCAGAACATGGGAATAAAACTGAGATCAAGAGACAGGATGCATCTCAGATCCCACTGTGGACCCCATGCAAGAAAACTGGGAAAACTGATGACATCTCTCCTGACTTCCACTCATGTAAAACACAACAAATTGCCCGACCAGGTGTGGTGAGACTTGTTTACTCTGTCTGTGCAGACCTTCCAGTGATGGAAAGCTCTCTCTCCTGGCAGAGGTGGCTTGATTACAGGAGATGCTGTCCCAGCCCAGACAGAGAGTCTGTGACCCTGACAACTGGAGACAGAGCGCCAGGGGACAGGACCAAGGCACAAAGGTAGCATGGCAAGCCTGGGAGACACTGGGCTCCGGATTCCCCTGTCAGTGCTGAGCATCCTTGGAGCTGTGCTGCTGCTGCAAACCTGTGCCAAGCACAGTATTCTGAGCTCAGCTGCATTCAGGTTGTTTTCTGCTTCACCAGGCACTCACAGGTTCCTCCTGGAGAGCTGACTTGCTGCTATCCCATCCTGCCCCTGCCCCTCCTTTCCCCTTTCACCCCATCTCACAGTAACAACCATCAGTTTTTAACAGCATGTCCTACACTGGAGGTTTTGTAGTTCCAGCTTTTAAAATGATTTACTGTGACAGTTTAGTGCTGAATTAAAGAAAAAAAAAAGAGTAAGAAAAAGGAAGAGAAGAAGCAGAGAGAAGAAGGAGAGACAGTCCCCTTAAGGCAACAACATTATGGAGCAGTGATCTCAGAGGAACAAGGGTTCTTCTCTGGTTCAGATGCGCTTGTCAGAGCTCAGTGTCGTCTCTGAACAAGAAATCTCTCTTGCTGGCCCAAGGCACTGTTTTGTGGTCAAGAGGACAGAAAATAAAGGGAGGGAACTTCAAAGAAGCATAAGCTGCATTAGCCCGCTGGGGCGGGTGGCTGCGGCACATCCCATGGCTGACAATTATGACCTGCATGCCGAGAAAGCTTGCCTCCCTCTTGTCAGAGGGATAAGACACAGGCTGTGAGCTTTAGAGCTTTGAGGATGTGTACAGTTCATGATGAAAGATAGCACTTCAAAGCCCTCTGCCTAGAAACCGAGGGAGAAGTAAGAGCAGAGGGTAAGCAATCTTTTTTCCTGGGGGGGGGGGGGGGGGGGGGGGGTGCATATGCAGGGGAAGGATAAGACTTACTTTCACCGTCATTTATTATTGCCATGAAAATGAAGCCTTGCACTGTTTATAGAATCTCTCATTAAAAGGATCTCTTGATAAATCGCTTGACAAACATTCATTAATTAAGTCTCTGAGCACACTTGGCTGACAAGCATTCGTCTTCATTTTCCAGGAGGGGGAAATTGAGGCATGGAGCTCAGTGAGCCCCCAACAGCCAGGGCAGGGCTGGGCCCTGGCCAGCCACTCTGTGCCACCAGACAGATGGATTACACTGCTCCCTCCGTGCCCAGCTTGATTCTGATCCAAAGATAGGAGCAACATACTGCATTCAACAGACTTCAAAGCTCTTTTTTCCCCCACTGCTGCCCAGTGTCTCTGGGGCTGTGCAGGTCTGGCTCCTCCATGGGCATCTCATGCCCTGGGGGCTCCTGGACACCTTTCATCTCACAGGCACCTCCACACCCACAGCCTGCCTGAAGTTATGAATGGAGAAATCCTGGCTGCTGCCCAGGCTCCACTTTTTGATGGAGGTTTTCCTCCCCGGGGCCTTTGACCTACCAAACCAAGCAAGAGAAACAGCTCCTTTAAGACATCCATTTCACCCTCACTGCCACACTGGCCTCAGTTCAAACACTTGGGACTCAGCAGGCCACCTGGGCTGCAGCCGCAAGGCTACTGTGGTACAAAAGGCACCACGTCCCTGCTTGCCCTGGCATACAGCAACTCTGGAGCAAGGACTGGTGTGAGAAGGCTCGACTGCCTCCAGCCAGACCCACGAAGTAAGCCCACGGCTGGAGGGAGCCAGCAGAGAGGACCCAATGCTCAGATCCTGAAAATACAAACTAACCTACCCCACACACTTCAAAATACCACAGCAGGCAGGAGGAGGTCCTTGCAGTGACTTAGGGGTGACTGTTCCTCTCATCTCCTTAGCCCCACAAATCATCTGCCTTCCTATCCCTGACTGTCACCCCTCTGCCTCATGCTCCTACCTGGAGACACAGGGACAGATTTGGCTTTCACCTATACTTTCCCTGCCTTTCCTGGTACTCACCCTGCAGAAAAAGGAAGGGCTGGCTGGCAGATTCCTGTGAGAAAGGAGCTGCATGAGAGAGCAAGCAGACCTTTATTATTTGTTTATTGATTTATTCTCCTGGAGGATGTAACACCCTGCCCTCGGCAGCAAATGCCCTTGTAACTCTGTACTGCAGTGACAAGTTGGCCAAACAAACACTTTTCTGCGTCAGAAAACAAAGACTGTGAGCAGAGCAGATCAGGGCTTCTCTGCTTTTACTTTTAATTCTTATTTCCTCACACAGAGGATTTAATCTCCTCTTCTGCTGGAAGCTCAAAGTGCCCCATTCAGCCTATTTCACAGCTGTGACTACCGAGGTCACCCCGGGTCAGGACACCTCTCTCTGCAACATAATAGTGACTGGTCCCCGAAGTGGACATCCACGCCGTGCATCTGCTGCTGCCGATGAGCCGGTGTCAGGAGGAGGAGCACGGCCACCACCGCGGCCCCACCAGGGAGGGGGCAAAGGCAAACCTTACCCAGAGAGCCCCAGACAAAAGACGCTGCTCCTCCAGCCTTTTGTGGAGCTCTCAAATGCGGTCAAAGGTTACATTTTACAGCTGTTCCAGCCTCAGAAAAGCGTAACCCGCCTATCTCAATACTTAATTGCATTGCTAAGCTGCTGATAAACTAGGACGGCATAAAACACATACACAGGGCCAAACACATCCCCAGGGAAAGTCTGTGGGAACAGAGGGAGTTGCACCAAACAATGAACTGGGAACGCGGGGAGTTGCACCAGACAATGAATCCGCTTTATGTGTTTTAGAAGCCTGGTTACCTTCCATGAAAGCTGCAGCACGGATGCTGCACATTTGCTAGCTAGTATCTCTCCAGAAAGGCCACGAGTGTTTACAAAAGAAGGGCACAGTGCAAATGCCCACGGGAGAGGAGGAGCACGTGCCGCTCCATGCGTGTGCCCATCAGGAAACCGTGCGGAGCTAATCCCATCCCCACAGAGCCACCAGGGCTCCTGCCCTGGAGAACACGGCCTTAAATCAACGCTCTTATCTCACAAAAGGAATTTAAGTGCAATGCTTTGAAAGTCACTTTCTCCCGGCCATATGGCATCCCCGAGCCTGGTCGCGTAGGAGCGGCGTTCATTTGCATGTGCAAGAGACAAATCTGGCTCTTGCATTGCGGGGAGTGATAACAGGGCGAGGGGGAAAATTTAGCACTGTTTGGGTTTCTACACAAAATCTTTGCCGAGGTGAATTTCTCTCACCTCTCAAGCCAAGTGCCAAATGCTGAGGTAGCCCCAGGAAAGCTTGCCCAGGACCCCATACCATCAGCGAGGTACATCAGTGCACGGCCAGGGTGGAAGAGAAGTCTGAGACAAAAACCCATGATCTGAACCCAAAGCTGGCAATGTCTACACCCACATTAAAGCAAACAGGAACAGGCTGAAATTACAGGCATATAAACAGCACTGAACACAAACTTCAAGACAGCAAATTCACAGGCATTCGCACATTTAACTTCATGATAGGGAGGTATTTTGAAAACTCATGTTGCTGAGCTGCTCCATGATATGAAGGGGTGGGGGATCTTGGGTTTCAGCACAAGGAGGAGCCAACAAAGCTGCTAACGCTTCAACATAAGCCTCTCCGGCAGATTTCTGTGCCAGGCATTATGCAGGATGGCAAGATTTTTGTTTTGCCGAGGCTGTGCCGTATGGGCAATCTGGTTTGCCTTATCAGTGAGCCAAGTGAGAGAAGAGAAATGTTCTTCCCCACCATTTGTTTAAATTTCCCTCTTTCCTGCAGATAAAGCTGCATACTTTTGTAAAAATATCTACAAATGTAATAACATAATGGGCTTGTCATCGGTTTCCCCATTTGGCATTGAAAATCTGCAAAGCTTGGAAAGAAAGAGAATTCCTGATAGTTACTGCTGCTAAACAGCCCAGCTAAAAACTGGGCCTGCATCCAGGTGATGGAGCACACAACCACCAAAATGCATTTCCATGTCCAGCACCTACTCCTACACAACTGCAAATTGTTCCTTCCCTGGCCCCACTGAAAAATGCAAGAAGGTTATTTCATCACTTCTTACTGATGGGCCTCATCTCCCCTCTTTGGGGTACCTGCATGTCCCTAACACCCACTACTGCTGTGAACTGATTTTATTTTGCAGCTCCGTGCAGAGGATGCTGCAGAGAGCCACAAGCCCTGGCAATTAATTTGGAGCCACACAAACCTCCTTGCATGGCAAGGTGGAACCATTCCCAGCACAACGTTTTCCACCGTGTACCACAGTCTGCCCTCTCCAAAGCTGTTTCTTTGGCATTTCTGCCCTGTATTCATCTCAGTGAGATTATCCCTGGGAACACAGGCAGGCAGAGCAGCCCTGTTTTACGGCTGTGCTGAGCCCTCAGAGGAGGGCTTGGCGTATTTAGAGCTCCGTGGCTGTGCCCCCCAAGGGGACGTGGAGCGAGGCAGTCTCTTAGCAACACCCAGTGCCTGTCACAGGTACCTGTCATTAACAGCAGGAGCGGAGCTGCGCCGTGCCCAGCGCCTCCACCGCGTCCTGGAGAACCCACATGCACAATGCTCTGTGGCCACTGGCAGGGGAGGGATGTGCAAGCCCTTGTCAGGATGACACAGGCAGCACTGAAATACTAATTTGTTTAAAAGAAATGAGGATTTGATTGTATTAGAGGGAGAAGCATATCCCCTACAGTAAGGACTGACTTCTCCTTTGTCAGTAATCCCTCCCTCCAAGACGCTTAATACAAATCTTACTGGAAGGGAAGAAGTCCTACCCCACACTGAGACAATGCAGCTCTAAATTTTAACTAAAATCATCACAAGCCTTTAAAGCCGATCTTTATGACAATGTGTGTGGCCAAGCTACAGGCTCTGGCAAAACTGATGTCCTGCTATTTGCACGATACGGATTCACAACCCAAATCTCTTGCTGTAAGAGAAGGAAAGCATTTCTCCAGATCACTTACCTTTATTTGCTGCAGGAGAGAACAGCTTCTCAGAGCCTACAGAAGCCTGAAAAAGGAAGAGAAAGAGAGGGTGAATAATCCTGAAGGAGAAATTCTGAAAGCTTGCTCACAAAAACACAGCTCATAAAACAAGTGGGTTATCTGGAGACCTGCAGTTGCGCATTGCACCTGGAGGGTGCAATGTTGTGCCATTAAAGAACGAGCATGCATCCTGAGGAGATGAAAGCCAAGCAAGAGGACTGTCCTAATCTCACCCAACTACATCCTCCTGTCTCGTTTATTTAGGCAGCCATGCAATGCACAGCTATTTTATCCATGATTCCTCATATAAAAACAAAACCAGTGAAACTGCTATCAAGCTGAAGGAAAATAAAAAACAACCAAAACACATTTCAAAGGCTCTCTCACTGAAAATAAGCTCGATTCTTGCTGAACATGCAAAATGTAATTTGTGTATTGGAAACACAAGTTGCAACTGAACACATCTTTATGAAGGAGGGTGTTGTTTAATATTATGCCAAATGATAGGTACATGCTGCTATGCACTTAGTTGAGTATGAAATAAAACGACTTCCTCCTGGAAGAAGCCCGTATCCTTGCAGACTGGCTTGCACTATGCTGTCTGAACTCCACAGCAGTGTATTTGTGCTCCTCACAGCTCTGGGAAACAGTTAAAGAAATCCAATTAACCTAAACCTTGTAAACAGCTTCATGATAATCAGGGTCACTGGGTTACAGACAAGATGATAACGACAGACAGGGAAAAAAAAGTCCATTCATCATAAATAAAGCTTTTATGAGTTAATTTGATGGCTTCCTTTCCTCCCCCCACTGATATCAAACAGTCAACCGATTTCAGCATAAGCTTTTCCTCCTCGCTATCTGATAAAATAGCAAGCAGCCTCTCCAGAATCAAAGCTGGTCTGGGAGCAGGAGCACCATCAACATTACTACCATCTACAAGAAAGTATCATCAACGTGTTGGCACTGACTGCTGCATGAATACAATGGGTGAAGTACAAAGCTGACGAGCAAAAGATACTGCAAGTGAAAAAAGCCTTTTTTCCCCTGGCTCTGCTTTAAAAACAATTAATTAATTCAACACATGGCTGAACTAAGTTGATTTTATTTTTGATTTTATTGATTTTATTCAAAGGTGCCTTGGGAGATTTGCATGATAAAGAGTGCTACAAATTGTATTACATTGCTATACATTTTAAATGACGACTCAGAAGGAAAAAAACAAATAGTAAAATGCAAGAAGTTCTGCATGAGATATAGTAAGAAGCAAGAGTGATCCATTAATGTTACTTCTAAGAAAAGTGGCACTGCAAGCACTGAATGTCTTACTTAATGCAAATGTATAAAAAAGAGAGGGAAAACAACATGAAAAATAGGTTGAGGCTGAGACACATAAGAAAAAAATTCTGAATTATGTCCACGACAAAGCTGCACGTGTAGCTGTGGCATGTATGATCATTACACAGCTCAGCAAAAAGATCCTAAAATCTTAGGGAAAATCAGTTACCTGCGCGATCCCTTCACTGTGTGGATTAAAAAGAGGAAGAACCAGGATTAAACAACGTTTTGCCTAGGCTGGTTTGCAAAGAAAGTGTAACAGCGTCACACAGCAGCAACAACAGCGGTGCATAAAACGTTTGACAGCCAACTCTGAATTTACAACCCACTGATAGGAGATTTTTCACTTATAATCAACACCAAGCCACCACGGACGCAGAACACATCTGCAGGCTCTGGGAACTCACCCATGCTAACAGCTCACACAAAGCCAGGGCCTACTCTCAAAGCACTCCACAAGCACTCAGACACGTGGCAGGTGGATAAATAAGATTCCCCCATCTTACAGGCAATGAAACTTTGGCATGGCTTGCACTAAAGCCCCAGCAGTAAATCGGCCACTGAGCCACAAATCCTAAGTGCTGGGTCCGGATGCTGGGATGTGCAGCCCTGCAGAGGAGCTTGCTTGGGAGAGCTTTCCTGGGGAGCCAGCCAGGGCTGCAGGACCTGCTCTGCCCATGGCAGCCTCCCCAGCTGGGAGAAGCTTTGTGCTTCCCCTGGTCTGGAGAGTCTGGTCTCATGGCCACCACTCTGGCAGCCACCAGCTCACTCCCTTCTGTGCAGCTCGGTACCGCGGGCTCAGTGCAGACCGGCAGTGCTCAGCCAGAGCTAAAGATCTCAGGGATACAGGTCCAGACTGTATAAAAACAATGTTTAAGGAACTCAATCCAGAAAATTCACTTTAGAGACAAAGTAAAACACCCGGATTATTGCTCAATCTTCTGCTATCAGCATGTGCCACCGCCTTCCACAATCAGAGTCAACATTTACAGAGCAGCGTTTCCAACATCGCAGCTTCAGTTCACAGACACAAACCTTCACACCTAGAGTTTACAGTAACTTTTGCTCTCACTTTTGGTGATTTCTAGCTCCAGATCTGAGCAGTTTTTGGCACGAGCACCATTTTGAAACAGTGAATGCCTGTGCTATAGGATATTCTGTGAGCTGCTGTAAAAAGCGGGAGGGAAGCTGGGGGAGGAAGAGCCTGAATACATCATTCAACCCTATCAGTCACCCTTTAAAGAAAGCGTACAATAAAACCTATGTGTGTGAGGGAGCCCATTAATGAGTGAAAAAATCCAGCAAACCAACACATCTGCTAAAACAAGTCCCCTCCCAAATACTGCTGTTCCAAGCAAATTATTTGCATATGTTTAAGAAGAGATTTAAAAATAATATTAAAAAAGTGGAATTCTTCCTTTATGAACAAAACCAAGCATTTGGAGTCTTTGATGCAGAGTTCAAGCCATCAGAGGAAATCACATATTCTTTGATTGCAAAATGAAACAAAAAAATTCCTTTTTCCCCCTTCTTGTTGCCTCCTGCCTGTCTCCATCTGAAGGACCATTTCACAAACCCCTCAAGTTCCTTTTTGTTTCTGCATAAGACAGCGAGATCTGCCCAGCCTGAAGCTCACAGACAGAAGGCACCTCCACCCTTCCTTGT
The DNA here is from genome assembly GCF_963662255.1 of Cinclus cinclus. Taxonomy (NCBI): domain Eukaryota; kingdom Metazoa; phylum Chordata; class Aves; order Passeriformes; family Cinclidae; genus Cinclus; species Cinclus cinclus. Next base: position 6,749,519 of record NC_085062.1, on the reverse strand, counting down.
TCACTGGCTGCTCATCTCCCTTGCCCTGGAGCACAGCCACGGCCACAGAACCTACCACAGGCTTGTGTTCATAAAAATGCTGCTTGCATGGTCCCATCCTCGCCCCAGTAACAACTGTGGCACTTGAAGCATATCTGTCATCTGTCCCCAGAGCAACAGTTTCTGAGGTAACCTCATGTTGTTGAAACCTCTAAGACCCAGCACCCTTGCAATGACACCAAACCCTCCAGGTCCCCTTTGTGGCATATTCAATGAAGTCACCAATCCTTTGTTACCTTTTGATTTTCTTTCTTTTCTACTCTAGACCTAAAGGGGAAAATGCCTCCACCCAGTTCTGTGACAGCTTGAAACCAGGCTGAATACACTGCAGAGGAAAATAACATTTCTGTCCTTTTCTGCTTTGCGGAGAGCAAGCAGAGGAGTGGTGCTGCAGTTCCTCCCCCTTCCTCCCCTTGAGCCCAGCACATATAAACACTGATTCAATTTTCAGCACTAAAAGCTCAGCAAAGGCAGCTTTTTTCCTCAAATGTGAGGTGGTGACCACAAAGGATGTAGCACACCCTCTCCTCTCAAGGTGAGCAGTGAGGCATAATGAAGTCCATGCCCCATCCATCCTGGTTCCCACTAACCCAAGGCAGTTGAAAGGTGCAAGAGCTCTTGCAGATTAATAATTTAATGATTATATACAACAGAACAACACCATCTGACAAAGACAGTAATATAAATTATGTCAGGCCTCACAGTAATTACTTCTTTTCCACCCCTTTATCTGTAGCCTATAAATGGCTAACAGGGAATAGAACTGTTCCTTATCACCAACAACAGAGGCTCTGTGGACCTTCATGCCATCTCCTGGAGCACCGAGTGCCACATCCAAGCCTGGTGCTCCAGGAGCCTGACAGCAAGACACTGGGAAACTGCTAATAAGGCTCCAGTTCTAGTTCACAAGAAACAAGCAAAGTAGTGTTAGGGACCTGGCATGTACGTCATGTACAGGGCAAAAGCCAAGCACTCCCTCCAAAGGAGTCCGGTACAGTAGGCAGAAGGAGACAGTAAAATACAGTTTAAATTTTAGATCTGGATGGCTGCCTATCTACTAGACAGCCAAGAGCCAGTCTCAAGAGGGACTGTTTGCACAATTCCTGAACTTAGCAAGCACTAAAAAGCTCACAAGAAAACCCTTCTCTGGGAGAATTCCAAGCTAGAAGTGCTGCATACACTTAGAGAAAGTTTTAGCATAAAGCACGGACACTACCTGAAAATTTTGGATCAATTTTCAGTCTTTCCTTTGATCTGTCTCCCCTGCTTTAACCAACCACTCCAGTGCCACTTGATCGCTTGTCCAGCAGAGAATTTCCGTGCATTGGTACTGCTTTACTACTTTGCAGTTCACTCTGCAAATCATTCAGACTAGACCCCTCATCCAGTAATATGAGAACAGTAACTACAACAGGAAGGTATTATTTGGGTTGTGATTCTTCTGTAGGAAATGGAAATTGGTACATATGGAAAGGTGCAAGAGAAGCCTAGAAATAGCACATATTCACACAAAAAGCCAAAGTAAAAATCCCCCTTAAGACCAACAAAGTATTCCACACATTTCAGGATATAGAAACAGTCCATGGGTAACACTGCCTGCATTGTGAGGGGATGTTTCAAGGTAGCCTACAGTCTTTCCAAAACTTGCATTATTTTTGGAGGGAAACCACAGCTCAGTTAGGAAGACAAAAGAAAAGTTAGATGTGCAATTCAGTCATTTTTGTGAACCTTCTAGGAATATCCAGCTTTGTGGTACACAGCTGGCTGGGACATAGCATATCCCAGCTGTGTGAGGGATTAAGCAAGAGGGAACAGGACTTCTACAAATCCACACTGTGATTATCTTCCCACAGAATTTATAGACTGGGCTTTCAAGAGGGCTCAGCACTCAGCAGCTGCCTTTGGGGCATCAGCGTGACTGGAGCGACAGGCTATGGAGCATTTCCAAATATCCATTTAGAAACCTGATTGGTGACCAGGTTGTTCTGAAACATCAGGTTACAGTTGATATTTGGGATAATTTATGAAATTCTGTCTGTTGACCTCCAGTGCAAATAAGGACTAATAATAAATAATATTCCATAAGGAAGAATGAATCTCCACCTTTCTAGTAACAATCCTAAAAATACAGTTGTGCCTTCAGTTACACCACAACACATCACAGTGAAACATGCAGCACAAACACCCTAAGCAAGCAACTACTTATTGAAATGGCAATGTCTTAAATGCCAGATACTTCTAGTTCAACTATGGTTCAAGGCTATCTTTGAGAGGTAATGATGAGTCTTCTGTATCTTTCATGAGTTTACAAAATGCTCACTAGAAAGAATTTCTTGGTCTGTGCTTCATACAGCAACACTCTTGTTTAGGTGTTCATTCAGCACACACATACTCAGTACTGTTCTGCTCCTGGAAGGGACTGTCACCATGCACTCTCCTCTTTGTCACTTTTTCTTCCAAGAATGCTCATTTCTCCCAGCAGTTTATATAACCATGACTGTTTCTTGCAACAGCCCCTTTGAGAAGCTAGCACAAGCCTGGGAACACAGATTAAATTAGTCCATGGAGAGTCTAGAAGCAGAGATCACTGGTCCTAACTAACCACTGAATTAAGCTGACTACACAATTGCAAATGGAATGGAAGGCAAAGTGGATGAGGACTGGAAGGCACCAAAGGAAATGCTGTATGGAGAATGACTCAGGGCAGGGCAGTGAGGAACCAAGCTCATTGCTCCTCTACAAGTCTGACATCTTGTTTTGGTCCTCGTTTGGCAAGACAGTGATAAACTTAAATTAACAATGTTTTGAACCCTGAGCATGTTCCTCATGTTTTACAACCACTGTGGGACTGAACAAACTAGTTTAAATCGAACAGCAGCAGCAATTCTTAAACATACGCTGCTGCGGTGTGCTGCTTATTGCACAAATGTGCCTCTTCCAGTGATAAAGGGTGACTGAATCCTCTGACACAGAGGGACATCTGACCTACAGCATGTCTGCCATCAGAGCCTCGGGGCACAGGCCTGCTAACTCCTCTTCCCTCTCTCCTCAAACCAACCCCCCAGCCCCTGAGGAATGGTTGCAGCCCAGAGTTCTCCCCTTCCCATCCCCTCCATTAGCGATGCTTTATGATTCATCTTCCTTTGAGCAGTTGCTGTCCCCCAAAGGAAAAGATCAAACTCCCTCTCCTTCTCAGCTCAGCTCCAATAAATAAATAAATACGCGTACTGAAAAAAAATTTAGTGAAGGAGGAGAAGGGAGGAAGCTGGGGAGTTCCTAGACCTCACCAAGGCTCATCAGACAGCTGCAGAAGGTTCCTCAGCTGTTTCCAGAGACATCAACTAGAAAAGAAAATTTCCAGCTGTCCCTCATTAAAACCAGACAAAATACTTGCTTAATGTTAGTGTGCCTGTGTGTCCTAATTTAAATGAGGATGCACTTCGTCCTTATCTCAGGATTTTCCTCCTTCAAACCTCAGCTCCCCAGCCACTACCAAATCTACCTTCACTTTACACTCCTGTTTTCCACTCTAATCAGCACTGATTTCCCCCTAACACATACTCATATGCTCCTGGGTGTTCTGGTCTATGAATGGCATCCAGAGAACAGTCCTCTCCCTGTGCCACTGGATGAGGCTGCAGTTCTCAATGAAGGTTGGAGGCAGTGATGTGTCCACGTTAAAGGCAACTGATACACACCACAGTTAGGAAAACACAGTTCTCCATGATACACTGAGAAAAGGGTTTTGTGTGGTCTGGTTTAAAACAAACACCAGAGCCTTCATGCCTTTCTGAGAGAGCTGACCCCCTCCCAAAACAAACTTTTCAGCCTACACTTCCACGTTCAAAATTTTTTTGTTGCCCAGACACTCACTTAGGCAAGCACAGATTTGATTACTGATTTATCTTTTGCTACAAATGTAAGGGAAAACCTACCTTCAGGTGGGAAAGGTTGGGAAATCTTTGTAACAGCACTGCTATAGCAGTTTGTATTACTGTCATTACAGCTTGATCCTATCTAGTCAGCCCATCTATTTGGCGGGGATATGGCTTTTTATTTGCACTAAATCAGAGGGAACGGCGAGTGCTCTTTGCAGAACTATCTAAAACTTCTTATAATTCAAAGGCTGCACTGTAGGAAGAGTGATGGGGGAGAGCAGGGACTGTGCTGCGAATGACAGGTGGCAGACTGTTGTTTGGTACCTACCAAATTACTCTGCTGCTCCCAGGGCTGCCTTGGCATTTCATTATCCCAACTCTCTCCTGGAAGGATGCGGACATAAATTCACACCTCATGTCCTGGTTTCCGTCAAACTGAGTAAGAGTGCAAATGCTGGCACCAACTGGGAATGCCAAGCAGGGCTTGGCATGCTAGAACAAACTCTCAGCTGTGGTCTTTGCCAGCTACCTGCATTTATCATTGTAATGGCCTGCCAGACAGGACTTGGCAAGCGACGGAGGAGGGCGGGAGGAGGAGGGCCAGGCTCTGCACTGCCAAGCAATTCATTCCTGTAGCTCCTGCCATCACTGTACCAGCAGGGCAACCTTCATTTTATTTTATCTTTTAACCAATTATGTGTCACCCAAATCCCAGCTGCAGCTTTCTCCAACACAAATGGCTATAAATCACAGTTCAGATACCAAGAGGGTTTTGCAAGACATTTGATTTCATAAAAAGGTCACTGTCTGTCTGAGGATTGCTGCAGTTCAAAAACGAACTGAATAACAACCTGCATTGGCAGACAGGGAAGGAACTGCTTCCATCAGCTGTTGCATGTTGTCAGATAATATTAGAACAATTAGGGAGGCCAACAATGGCTGGATCATTAGGATTCAGCTGAACCAAAGCGCTGATAAAAATTCAGTGAAATATCTCCTCCTTTCAATTTTTGAAGAAAACATAATCAAATCAATAAAAAAGGAAAAACTGCATGAGCACACCAGAAACATTCAACATAACCTCCTTGAGCAGACAAACAGAATACATGCCTGTCATCACTGCAGCCTGCTCCAATCTGCTGGGTATTCCAGAGCTTAACCCCCAGCTCTGCTATTTCTCAGACCACTACCCTGTGGTCTCAGACCACTCAGCATGGTCTGCTCTCTAGGGAAAACGCTGTATTCTTATTTTTAATCCATACACTGGATACATAGTGGACTCTGTATAGAATTTTATGCGAACCATCTAATAGAGCAAACATTTAAGGGTGCTCAAAAATCACTTGACACTGATGCTGTTCTGGACACCCTTAGTGTCCATCCCTTTCTTGCAGGTGACATGTCACACCACACAGCCCTGACAAACCAGCATCAAATTCTCTGAACAACACCAGCTTAACTGCAGTGAGCGAACAAGGCACTGAGAAGATTGCATTGTCCTCCTAGCCTGGCCACGGCATGTGACACACAGACATCCCTCTGACAGAATTTCCCAGTTGTGGACGCAATCCTGACGTGGCTCTTTCCTGGGCCTGGGGGGTCAGGGAGCTTATCAGGAAGGCAGCTCCCGTCTGCTGCCATTGAAACTTGCTGTCTTACCCACAGCAACCTCAAAGGAGTGCCTCTGCAGAAGGCTCTTTTGTTGTTGTTGTTTCTAATTCACTGCTCCAAAATATTTCTTGGCTGCATCCCAGGGCTGAAGCCTTATCTGCCCATCCCCCCGGCAGACACACAGCAGCTGCAGAGGCTTATCACAGTTGCCTGTCCACTGAGTTTACAAATTAACACCCTATCGAGGCTGCACGAGGGCTGATTAATCAGAGAGAGGCAGTCTGAGGGCCTTTATCACCGTAAGCGGCTGCTGGGAGAGAAGTCACAAATCTCTCAGGAGGCCAGAGATGCCTTACAAATGAAAGAGCAGGAGGCCAGAGAGGAGGAGGGCCCAGCGGTAGGGGAGGCAGATATTTTAGAGATAGTGGTGGTGGAGGTAATGGAGCGGTGGGAGGGGGGAGCTGCAGGCAAACGCCAGTACATTATGACAGCTAAAAATAAAAGATAATTAACAGCCTATACCTCATGATTCTAGCTTTCCCTCCCCGGGCTATAATTTAGCCTATTGCTCCTTTGCTCCAGAGGACAATAAACATTTATTATGTTAAACACATAACTGTGCTGCACAAAATTACCGTTCTTTCCCAGGTCCACTCCTCGCACAGCTGTGCAGCCCAGGAGGATGGGGCTGCTCGAGTGGGCTCCCCTTTCATGCAGAAGATTACTCGGTTTGGACACAAAGCACATCCCTGGCTTCACCCAGAGCTGCAGCGTGCAGGATGTGCTCATACTGAACATGAAGGCAAATCCCACGAGAATCACCCTAACCCACTGGCCCAGCAGCACCTGACAAGCAGTGTTAGGATGTGCCTGGGTACGGGAGCAGCTCCTGCAGAGATCGTGTGATTCAGGCAGGCTCCACCACCTAAGAAGTATCCCCTCTCTTTAATTCAGCAGCCTTGCTAAGAGGTTTACTGGGAAATTTTCATTCTCACCAGAATTACGTGTAGGAGAGATTCTTATTACAAGATGAATATTACAGTCATGTGAGTCGTAGTGGAGCAGTGCTGGTCCTGCCCCTCCTGAACACCTCAGGTGCTGTAAGAGCACAGAGATGCAGGAGTTTGCCTCTGCTAGTGCACTGTGGTTCAGGGATTGCTCTCCTCTGCTTCAGTGCTAGCACCTGCTGCAGCCTCCAGCTTTGTGCTTGTGGCACAAGAACGCAAAAGAATTATAAAAACCAAGGAGATACACAATAAAAAGATTTAAAATCTAATGCAACTTTAAAGGAAACCAATTTGGACATCTGTCTACATTTGTTAACATTAATTTCTAAATTTAAGTTTTCAAGTTTAATCCTTGAGACCAAGGCACATAGCTGCATTTTTCCTTTGAAGTGTAATATGTATGGAAGCTGAGATTCCCATGCAGCAACATGATTCCAGAACGTAAAATTTTAATAAAAATGTTACTAAGGTGAAGACATTCATAAAGAAACACTGCAACCACCTCCTGTCCAGTGCATTCCATTAACACATCAGCAAAGAATTTAACAAATAACCTCTGGGTAAAAATGTCATTCATACAGCTTTACCACCAACAGCTCTGGTTGTGTGCATGATCTCGAGGAATGGCCATTTCCATTTTGCCCACGGAAATTGCAGAAATAGAGGGCTGCCACCACCTAACTCAACATCTTCGGATTCACTCTTTTCAGACGGCATCAGAAAGCAAAATAAAACAAAAATGAATGATCATCTGCCTTGTCCTCCTCTCTTGATCCAATGAGGCAACTGTTTCCCGAACCACCTGGATTATTGGTCTACTAACTCCTGCAGATACCCAGTTTTAACACTATCCATTAGGTTAATTAGAACTGGGCAAGTAGATGCTGAGTATGAGTCCAGGAAAGGAACAACAGCTTTTTTATTTGAGAACTCCCTGCCAGGCTCTGTGAAGCAGACAGCTGCCCAAGGTCTTCTCATAGCTCTCCTCTGCCAACAGACACCAGATTAATTTGAGCTGGACTGGACCCCCAATCATTATGTTCAGCAGATCCTGGGTAATCAGATGGAGAAGCTACAGGACGACAACACCTCCTGTCACCCCCAGCACACAGCAGCAACTCTATACGTGAAGGAAACATCAAATATGCATTAGGTAAACAATACGAATGTGGTAATCCCAAAACATGGTGAAATTCTAGAAGCTGTCTCTCTGGTGTTTATATTAGATTGATTCTTTTAACTTCATTATCAAGTCTGCCCATCAACCCTTCTCCCTGTGTCTCAGGTCTTGTGTTTCTGTGTTTTAGGGGGAAAAAAATCTCTGTTGGACTGCCTGATCTCCACAGCTCTGGTCCCACTGGTGGACATCCTCACCCAACACAGAAGGCACACCACAGGGGACATGTATTTAAAGACCTAACAGAAGGGATTAGGAGGACCTTATAAAAAGGATACCATATACATTTCCCTACAGATGGAGGCTGCAGAGGAACAAAACATGGAAGGAAGCCTATGGTTCACATCTGCAAAGCATCTGGCCTCCTATCCCTCACTCATTCAAGGGCAGTGAAGTGCACTCACCTACTTTCTACAGCAAAGGGTCACCAAGATTTTCTCCTGTGCTATATAGTAAGTCAAGAAAGAAGCTCCCGTTGCTGTACTTTGATTAAATATGGCATTAACTGACCTCATCTTCTGTATAAGAAGGTGGTGAATGGGGCAGTCCCCCATTTCCAGCCAACATATAATCTGTCTTCTCCAATTAGATATGCTTTGCAACAAGTGTGGTGGATCCATTTATTTCCATACTGCAATAATGCAGATAAATCCAACTTTGGCTCCAGTCCCACTGCTTTCAAAGCTGGGGCTCTGCATTTCCAATTGCTACCCCTTTTTTTTCCCCTTCCCCACCCCCCCTTTCTGCTGCAAAATGTCACCAATTTACTTTAGCCTGGGGGCCCATTTCGAATTTTACCACCAATATATGAGAAATGCATTTTTCAAGCTGTTACCACTTAACTGTACTGATATCAGCCACTCAGGGGACACAATATTGTTTACACATCCTGCTCTATGGAATAAGCACGGATGCCAAAACTCTGCCTGGGTTGTGAAGGAGACGTTTACTCTCTGTTTTATGAGATTTCCTCGATTTGTGGCTGCCTCAATGGTCGTAAAAACAGCTGTAAATCAAAAGAGCACCAGAAAATTGCAATAACAACTGTCGAACTCGGCTCTAAAAAGCATAACTCCCAGCACCAGAAGGTGGAAGGCTTTTCTCTGATTTAATACCAGGTGTGGGAGAGCCCTATGAAGTCGATGTGCAGCACTGTGTCTGCCCACAGCCACCCCCCATGAGCTCAGCCAAACCCCTCTATTTTGGCTGCTCCCCTATAGCTCGCCCCTATTCTGCCCCACTAGCTCCTTCCGGCCCCTTTCCTCCTCTTCTCTGGAAAACAGAAGTCTTTTTCAAATGCCTGGAGAACGCTTATACAAATAACTGCTGAAGGCAAGGCCCTGTTTAAAGCATTAAAACAGACAGAAAGTGAGCGCGGTGTTGAACACGGCTGTGCTCGGCATCGTGGCCGCTCTGCGGGACAGCGATGGCTTTAGCAGATGACCTCAGCCTGTCACCTTGCTGCTGGCCTGCCCAGGAGAGCCCCAGCTCCTGCACAGTCTCTCAGACCAGTTTTTAGGGAGTGGAGAGAAGGAGGAGAGGGCTGGTGAGACATGAGTTATTAACAACTGTCTTCTGGGAGCTGAGTCGAGCTAAAATGGTTCCAGAACAGGCAGCTCCATTTGAGCCTCCAGCGAGGACTGGCCAAGCAGCAGATGCATGAATTCAAAAGTTTCTGTTACTCTGTGCCGCTGGCTACAGTCCAAACCAAAGAGGGAGTTTCACCCGTGGGTAAAACAGCCTTCCTGGATTTTTCCATGCCTTATTCCAGTTGCTTTCATAAACAATCTTCTCATCCTTCCCTCCAAAAATCCTAAAAGACTCTCCGTTCCTGCATCTTGCCACCCCCAGCAATCTAAGACTAACTCGGCCAACAACAAACTCCCTTCAGCACCTCCCAGCTCTGAGAAACCAGCTGTGGCACCAACAGCCACACCATAAACCCTGGCCCAACAGAGTTATCCAGGCTCTTTGTGCCCTCTGTCCAAAGCACAAAAAGCTTTCCTGGCCTCACCAGCCAGGCCTTCACTCCCTTTTTCAAACTTCCTCTCAAATCAAACTTCTTTCATGGCATTTAAATAATCCAACTTTCCCCATTACCGAAAGTGGTCTGTATGTGAATAAGCCAAAGTATGTGAAGAAATGATGAGAGAAGGTTCACGGGAAGTAAGTTTAGATTGTGCTCATCTCAGTTTTTCTATCATCTGCAGCAGACTAAAATACACTTGAGTTCCAGTGTGTTACTGTATCTCTGTCTGGCGGTGTGTTTTTCCAGATGCACATCCTAATTATGCTCTTCAAGCAAATGCCCTGTGGAGCGGGGTAGTAGAAGAGAAAACCTCTTTACAGTCACCACCATGCTGTGAACCATTCTGGACAGCAACTCCCCCCTGCATTGAGAGGACAATTTAATTTCCATGGACCACTTGATGCAAAGGGAAAAGGATCTATATTCTTTTGTCTGAACCCCACAAAATGTCAGCCCTTCTCTCCTCATTCTTCTAGTAGACGTGTACATTCACATTCTTGAGAAAATCCCCAATAGATGGGAACAGTCTTTCACTTCCAAGACATTATGCCTCCCTGCTATAATCTTTTCCTTCTTGTACAATGCCTCTTGACTTTCCTTTGACTCTTTTCTTTGCAATTTTTCCTTTATGAATACAATCAGAGAGACAAAACAAAAAAATCCCCCAAATCTAAATGGACAAAAAAATGTCATTCAGAGCCTTTGCCAATGATGTTACTGGCAATTCCGGTCGAGAAACCATCTGTACAGACATGAACTGATCTGACATAGGGAACAGCTAGTTTTATTTCAAAAAGCTCTGTGTTCTCAATGTTCTGGGTACAGAAACTCTACAAACCAGCTGAAGCTAATAGGGTGAATATGTGATCAGATACACCCAAGCAGCTCCTCCAAACTGATCTCTTTTGTACTACAGCGAGTATTTGGGTGGAGTTGCAAAAATTATTAAAGCAGTCAAATGCATACCATGCCAACTGCTGACCACAAAACCAGGCCATTTCCTCACATACAAACTATAAGAAACGTCTCCAGCAATTGGCTTGTATCAGTAACCAGCTATTTCCAACAAAAACATGGTTCTGCTCCATTTGGAGTCTGGCGGTTCTCAAGAAGGATGGAAGGCTGTAAGTGTAGATGCATGACTCGTACTGGGAAGGTGGTGTGGCAGGACATGCCACCTAACAGCAGTTGCTTTGATGAGGCATAATTGCAGGGCAATTACTAGGTTAATTTTCCATATATACCAGTACAATTTCACCCATAAAGCTTCATTTGCCAGCGGCGAGTGATAGATGTCTATTTTGTGTTCTAAAATTCTCTACTGTGTTTGCTCACAGACCTGTGAATATGCAGAGCACCACTGATCTGGCTTTGCTCTTCTCCCTTCCTAGGGATGTCTGAGGGGGGAAACGTTTTGTCAGTCACTGACTAATGCTTGCCACGCTCGGCCACCAGTAGGAGAGGTTCCAGCACACTCACAGAGATGGCTTGCCTTGTTGCCACAGGCATGGCTGTGGTTCTGGGCAGGAAAGCTGCCCAGCTGGAGGAGGAACACCATCGGTGTGTGTTCAACCACCAGCTTTGCACGGGAAATGCTTTTGGAAGGAACAGGAGGAGAGCAAGCTGTACTCAACCTTTCTTTGGCTCACCATCTGCTCGTTGGCCAAGGCATCAACAGCTCTATTCAGCTGTCAGGTCACTTACCCCTCCCAGACAACTGCACCTCCAGGAGCCCAGTGCTGGGCTCCTGTGCCTTGGTCCTGCCTCATCTCCCTTTGAACTCCCTTTGAAGGGCAGGAGAGGCTGAAGCCACTGCCCTTTCCATGCCTCTCTTCCAAAGTCCCACAGCAGCTAACAGCTTGTTTCACCACACTTTATTTTTGAACTGTTTTCTTCATTGTAAGAAACCTTTGTGATTTTAGCCCAGACATGACTGTGCCTGCTTAGTAAGGAGATGAAAAGCTTACAGTGGAGAAAGAGGCAGAATAATCCTGCATGTTAATACACAGTGACTAACACTCTCCTGGTGACAATCTCCTTGTAGTCTCTGCAGAGGGATGTGTGTAATGATCCTCCAGAGACACTATCTTGAAAATGCACAAAAGCCTCTGATCAGACCTCAGCATCTCCCCATTAGCTTAGCAAGAGCAGTGGAAGGGACATCAATTTTCTAGAAAGTGCATTCAGAAAAGCACTTGATCAAATGCTTAGCTCCATGTATGCACTTAATCTCACTATAGCTGAAGCACTTTCTTAACCCAACACCTTGTTTATTCCTTCTGTGAAAAAAAAATAAATAAATTGTAGACCTGAACAGTCAACAGTTTAGGAAAATTCTGAATTTCTGTGGCTTTCAGCTTATCTGTAAAACAATTTGCAAGTGCTGACTCTGGCAAATTGGAAGAGGAAATAAATAGAAAATGAAGAAAAACCAGCCAGAATAGATGAGGGTATGTTATCATAGACATAGACTAGATTAGTGCAAAGCAAATGTATGTATCTGTTGTTGAGTATAACCTTCTTGCAATTTTTTTTTTTCCCCCTTTGCTAAAACAATGCCAGATATACCTCGACAAATCTGGCATGCTGCAGCCAATCCATCAGCTTCCCTGCTTTGAGCAGACTGCAGAAAATGGAATTTTGCTTTCCCATTTGCCTCCCGGTCTCACTGCTGCTGCTCCCTATGAACACACTTGCAAGCCCTTCCCCTGTGCCCTGGCTGCTGTGGGCTCCTGGACTGGGAGCAGATGGCTGATGGAGCTGGGACTGCTGCATCCTACTCACTTCAGCACTTCCAGTCAGACCTTGGTGCCTCCTGTCTAGCTCTGCAAGAGCACAAAGCAAAAGGTGCAGCAGTTCTACATCCAATGAGCCAAAGCCACTTCTCAAGCTCATTTAAAATATCTATTTGACTAGGTATTTCTCAAAATAGGCACTTGTAAGCACAAGCTAAATGAGAACAGCAAAAAATAATCTAAGGCACGTAAATACTTCAGATTTTAATTTTCCTCCCAAACATGTCTGTTGCAACTTTATAATTTTGTACAACACAGTTTTGTGCAAGACCATAAGCAGAATTCTACCAGACTAAGCTCCCTTCTAGCAAAACCAAGGAAATGTTTGGTTTTCTACATCCAGCCCAAAGCTTTCAGGTCCCAAGACTTACTGCTGTACGCAAGTAATGCAAAGAAGTCAATCCCTATGCCTCTACCTTAATCTCCAGACACGTAATTCCAGAGCCCCAAGTCCTCCTCCAGCAACAGAGAGCAGCCTGTAGCATGTTCTGAGCTGGGTATTCACAAAGAACCACTGTGGGTTTTGTGGTCTTTATTATGAACACTTCAGGGCAATGACCACCTTTAATTTGTGTCTTCCATAACATCAAACATGATATTAAAATCTCAGAAATAGTTGTGCTTATGCATGATATCCCGAAGGCTTTTTTTCTCTAAACCACTTCCAGCATGTACAGACAAAAGAAATAATGTCATCCTGCCTCCAACACTCCCAGCCTTCAGAGACAACATTAACCATAACTTTGCTTCTGTTCGACGTGAGCATTTCAGGTCATTACAAATAAGCACCTTATTCAAAGCTCTCTCCCCAGTTTATTTCACTCCTAAAAAGGAGACAGATGGTAGAAGACAGAGGGTTTTACAGTAAGAGGGGTTGGATTTTTTTTTTCCTCTTCATTTGTTCCCTGTGCTGTTTCTTATCCTCGGGGACCTGGAGTTTCTTTTGATAGCACTGTGCTGGCTAATAAACACGCACATAAGCACAGTCACAAGTATACATCTATCATCAAAGAGCCCTTCTTGTCTCCACTCCCCACAAAGTTGATTAATGATTACGTGTTTAACACATACATTATACATGGGAGGGGGAGACGAAGAGGGTAAATCCAGGCCCCTGTATACATTTACATATATTTACATACTCACATATAAAAAGCAGAGGAAAGCAAAGGAGGGCTATTCCCATTGGGACAAAATCCATTTTGATAAACATACCTCCTAGCTCCCATTTTTAAAAATACAAAGGCAAAGGAAAGGCTCTACCTGGTCTAAGGAAGAAACTGAAGCTTGAGCAAGCAGCCTTGTTTGGTTCCTGCAGTTCAATCCCAACATGTAACTGGTAACTGTGTTATCAGCAGTTGCACTACTTATGGTTTGTAAATGGGATTTAACAGCTGCAACCCAGTTTGAGAGAAAGGGGTTTAAGCTTTAAGGATGATCCTGGTTTGTATTATTAATTCATACAGCTAAAATCCCAGTTCATCTAGCAATAGATTACATAATTAATTCAATTAAATGGCAGGTTTATGTACAAAGGAAAAAAAAAATCTGTCCTGTCAGATCAGTCAATACCTAGAGGTACTGGGAGCATTTAATGGACTCAACATGGAGTGACTACAGATCAACCACAAAGCCAGGCCTGACCCTTAAACACAGATGAAGAAGAGATGTGGAAGGGTACAACATGGCAAACTTCCTTCTCCATCCTTCCAGGCTGAGTCAACCCTTGGACCTGGATAGCTGCCCATGTAAAAGAAATCTGCCTGAAGGCTGCTTTAATCATGCTGACTACCAGTGGTCTCAAGCAATTGTTCCAGCAGCTGGGGGAGCAGTGCCATGGTAAAGGACTCCCCTGACAAAGTCCCTTCTGGCAGCTGGGACAAAGCTGGCACTGAAATTGCTATTGTGGCTCTCTGCTCTCCAAAGTGTCCCTGTTCAGAGTTAATCTTCCAGCCACCCGCTCTGCTGGTTTTCAGACATCTTTGCAAGGTTCAGATTTAATATGGGGCTCTTGTAGCATACCAGTGGCATTAACCTCTGCTGAACTGATCCATCCCAGCTTTCTGCTCACCCAGCTACACCAGCTGCAGCCACAGCAGCCACAAGTGCTGGTGAAGACAAGGTGAGAGCAGTGGCCACTGACAATGTTTTTAAAACATATTTGCCTAGTATCAATCCTAAGAGTGGGAGGGATAAACTGAGGGATAAACTGATTAAATATTAGGAAAGAAAACCTTCCATACACAGGGCTGGTTACAGTCCTAAGGCTGTGGCAGCAGGCCAGACAGAAAGCTCAACTACTTATAAAGCACAAATAAGGAACACTATTTTTTTTTCACTTCTTTTTTACCCTGTAACCTTTTGACTCTGAATCATGACCACTGGCTCCATGACTTTACACTTTCTATTACAGGAAGGCTCAGGGCTGGCACTAAAGAAGTCACTTTCTTCCACCTGCTCATCCCTTACTTCAAATATAAACATTTTCTTTAGCTGTGTAAGAGTGGAAGAGATTTGTCTTGAGTTTTTCAAACAGAAAAATTCACAGCTGTTCAGGAAATCCTAGCAAAGACACTCCATTGAAATACAGATAATTGCCAGCATTCATTGTCTCATCTGCATCCCTTCCTTTCTCCCTGACCTCTCCAAGTCCTTGCAGACCAGGTTCTTTCAATATGCTTCACCACACCACAAACTGAAGTGGATGCAGACAATTGCCACAAACACATCATCTTAACATAAATCTGCAGCAGCCGCTGTAAAGTAGTCAGTTCTTTTGTGCTGAAATGAAAAAGTCCAGGGTGGAACTGGAATCATAATCCATGGCAGCAAATCCTTCTGGTGTGCAAGGCCACCACGTATCAACACCAGCTGGAGGGCCAGGGCTTGGATCAGCTTGGCACATGTGTTTTCATGGGCCCATTTTATCACTGTCTCATACAAACCCAAGCATACTTCTTTTGCATTGTTACTGCAGCAGTTTGTGGTGGATATTTCACATGTACCTGGGCTACAGCCAGCAGATCTAGTCTTTATAACAGGGAAGTAATTAATAAGGAAATACAGCTCTATCAAAGCACTCGTTGTTCACCTTTGCTAGTACAAACATATATACCTGAACTCAGCCAGTGCTTATCTGTTTCCCAAAACTATTCTGATACAATAGAAAGAAAAGCATGGTAAAATATAAAAAATACTGAGCTATCCTTTCCCAGTCCAGAGGGAGTGAGCCATATCTGGCTCGTCTGAGTTCATTATATAGGTGGCCTCCAAACTGGAGCCAGACTTCTGAGATGGCAGGTAAGAATTTAGACACTTTTGATCCTGAGACAAGGAAAATGATCACATTAAAGGTATCGTGGCTCAAGCGAGATACCATGTTCCTTCTGCTTCTCCTTGGCAGATGGAAGTCAGAGTGCTGTGCTCCAAAAGCAGCAGTGGCTCATGCCATGACCATGGGTTACATGACTTAAGCAACCTATGACTGAACATGCTGCCTACTTCATTGTCTTGCCTATGTATGGGGTTTGAAAAGCACTATAATCAAACTCACTTTTATCTTCCCTGTTTCTAGATTTCAAGTTCTTTTACTTCAAACTGACACTCTGGAGACAATTCAACAATGCATGGCTGAAGCCTCAAGACTCTGCTGTCTCCAGAGGCGAACCTCTTGCACAACTCTGGCAGCAGAAAAATGACTTAACTTGCAGGCTCTGGGGACTTTGGGGCTGAAGAAACAACAAACCATGCATGAAAACACTGTGATTGCTCTTTGCACCTTTTAAAGCAGGGAAAGATCACAGAATAAAAACTGAAAAGCCAGCAAGAGACTCACTGAAGAGTGTGCAGGACAAGGAAAACACCACAGCTACTAAACAGGCACCAGTACTCCTGCACCTGGCCTGAAGACAAGGTTATACCTCCAACCCAAACAAGATGACATTTTTAAATCAAAGAGATTTTGAACTATCTTAAGGCACAGATGTCATGAAAAAATGAGGCATGACTCGTAAATCTCCAAAGACTACTTGAAACAAAGATTTTGCTCTCTATAGTAACTTCAGTGAGCTGGTATCTTTGTTGTACCATCTTGCTAAAACATATAAGCCATATAAAACTGCAGGTGGGAGAAGGGCCATCTTCATCCTGTGTTGGGTAGGCAGCCAGGAATGATGCCTCATAATAACCACACCTAAGACATGTTTCAAGAGGCAGTGGTGAAAAGCAGAGCACAGGAGAGCAAAAGGGATATGTCAAGTTGATGTAGAGACAAAAACTGGGGTTATCAGATTCAGGGGTTGGGATTATTTCACAATGAACGCAGAAAGGCTTTTGAGTTCACACTAAACACAAACCCAAGGAAATGATCCTTCAATAGTTTGGGGTCCTGCATTGGAGGGAGTGATGTGGGGGAGCACAGGGTGACCAAGAGAAGCGCATTCAACCCTTCTCTGGTGCCTGAGCCAGAACTTTGGAGGGAATGCCAGCAAATGCTTGGGAATAATGTGTTATGCTGCCAGCATGGCTGCACCTCTGTTCTCTTCAGCCATGAGAACCAGAGATTGCTGCAGGGACCTTCCTCACTACACAACCTGAATGCGTGAAAACATGGGCGGGAAAAAAAAAAAGTGTCTCATGAGACAGGAGGGGCAGAAGTTCCTATGCTGTTAGTGCCTTGGGTGGGCAGTGAATCCAGTGCTGTGCACCAGAATGAAATGAAGCCAAACTAGTAAGAAACAAGAAGCATACAATGGAACACTACTGCTGAGATATCCAAGTGACCGAGCAAGGTTTAAAGCTCACAGATTAGAGCACAGTACAACACGACAGAGTCGGCAAGGTACTCCAGTGCAGCAGTGACTCAAACCTTGACATTTTGACTTTGAAATTCCTGTTCAAATATGAGTTTCTCTACAGCTACAAAAGCAATGAAAAAATTTCATAGACACGTCTCAAAAAACCGATCTGCAGCACAGAATCCTTTTTTTACCCACCATGTTTGTACAGAACCTAATGTGGTGAAATCCTGGTCTGCCACTCAGGCTTTAAGGAACAACTAGAACGCAGAGAGTAATAAAAATACCCACCCTTGAAATAACAGTCTAGAAATAAACATTGCCCTTGGTACTGCAGATACCCCTGTAATAATAACCACCATAAATTGAAAATGTTACCACTGCACCAGGAAGTGCTAGAAATATTTAGTGCTACTGTTATCAACCTGGGTTTAGTTTCATTAGCAGTCCAGACATGTGGTAATGAAGAACCCATTCTTCATTACCACAATTCTTCAATTCTCTATCTCTGCTAGTGGTACACTTCATGGGCTCATGGAAAGCACATGTAAACCCGTTATCTCTGACAGGAATGGACACATGTGTGCATGTCCCAGATTTCCAAATTGCATTGCAGCGAATGCAGCCTTCATGTCACTCAACTGCATAGCTTAGAATTTTACATATTAATTTTTTTGATGTCTGGGGAGATTAAAATGAGAACTGGCAGCATGTGCAAGGGATACTGCACTTTGAATGCCTTATCTATAGTGATTCAGGCTTCCCGGAGCTCCAGATGAAGCAGGTTTTTCATGATGGAAGAAACCACATTACATTGCTCCCTAGGAAGTGAAACAAAACAATAAAGGACGGTTAATCTCTTCTCTAATTCTGCTCTGTGGGACAACTCCTTCAGCAAGCAGCGCCTGGCTGTATCTACCTGGGAGGGGGTCATTTTACTTCGGCTTCCTCTTCTGCTTCCCTCTGTCCCTGGGAGCGCTCCGTCTCCCTGCTGCATCTTTCAATGGCTTTATCAGAGCTTGCACCAACTCAAGCGTGAGAAGTAGCTCTGGGCCCAGCGGGGAGAGGTGGGGGAGTGTGTCTGTGTGTGCCGGGGGGGGTTAGGGGGAGAGAGAAGGGAAGACGAGGGAGGAAATGTTATTCTGTCCTTTGTCTTTTCAACAATTTCTTTTTAATGCAACTTGCAGAGCAGCACATAATTAGGGGTCTTGCAGAGCAGGCTTAAACTCAGGAGTAACCCTTCTAACGACCTCAGGAACGGATAATCAGGTGCGCGGCTGTGGGGCGCAGCACGGCTCCCCACCCGCCGCGCCGCTCGGCCTCGTAATTAGAAGCCTCCACACTCCGCTGCATAAAGGCAGATTGCAAGGACAGCATGAAGCCCTTGTTTGAAGCTGGGGGCACAAAGATTGCAGTGCCTCTGATGGATGGAGACAAAGACTCCGATACTGGAACGCTTCCAGCAGCCTCCGAATACTCGCTGCGTTTCTGATGGACATTTTCAGGATTTCTTAGAGCGGCAAGGTTTATTCTCCTGCTCTCCCCGCAACCCCCCTCGCCTCAGAATTCCTCCACAGCTCCCTAAGCCAGGGATGTGGACGTGCCACTGTATGTGCACACATCTCCAGAGAAGCTTCCATGGTTGTATTGTAAGAAAAATGCATTGCCCCCTTTCCTCCTTCTATTTTTGTTAGTTCTCATTCCTGACTGGAAGAAACATGGTGACACTTTAAAAATGCCCAGAACGTGGGGCTCCATCCGACCCCCCCCCAGAAACTCCAAATCTAGAATGGTGTTTTAGCTAAGTTCACACTGATTTGAAACTGTGGTAGCAAGTACTATGTTTAAGTTGTAGCTGATGGTAGCGTAATTATCCTCAACAACTTAGCATGAATAAAAAAAAAAAAATCCCTTCCTTAAAATCACATCTCTCTTTGCTGATCACAACTTGCTTTTCTCTATTTACATAACTTTAGGTACATGACTATATGAAAATTGACACTGCAGTGTATCCTAGCTCCAGGAAGCAAAGTGGAGGAGGAAGAAAGGATGGAGGATAGGACCTCTGGGTGAGAAGAAGGTAAGAGGGTGAGGGAAGTGTCAGTTTGTGTCACGTAGCCTGTTATAAAACAGTCACTGACTTCTATTTTACCCTGATTTCACCACTTTTTTGCATCTTCTGAGCTGCTGCCGGGGCTTATTTGTGGGTTCCTCTGCACTTGACCCTCCCCAGCAATGCTCTGGCTTCTTGTCCCACTGCAGCCACAGCAAATGGGAGAAAACCAAACAGCTCAGGCAACTTGGACACAGCACAGCAGCAGACTGACAAAAAGCAGAAAAGCCAAACGTGCTTGAATAATAAACTGAGGGGAAAAAACCCAACAGTAGAGCCACTCAGGAACTGTGAATTGCCAGACAAGCTCCCTTGGAAAGAGCATAAGATGCAGGTTCAGGGAAGAGCAATATCCATAAGGCAACACAGTGCCAGTGGTTTTTTCCCTCTGTTTATAATGACAAGTTAAGAGGGGCTGGAATAGAACAAAACCTGGAAGATTTTCATAGGAAAAATCAGGACACTGTGCCAAGGATGGCTGCCCTGAACTCAAGCTGTCTGTGAACTCACATTTGTAGGCACTTAAAACCTAGCAAGATCATTAACAAGCTAATAAGAACCACCAGCAAAAGGAACATAACCTGAATTCACTAATGTGTTTCATTCTGCATGATGAAAGGGCAAAGGCATCCAGACACTGAGTTGCTGCAGCTAAAAAAACCTAACAAAAGATGCTGTGATGCACACTACTACCCTACCTTTTCCATACCAGTACAAATCCTGCCACGTCAAAGTGGTCTCCATCCTACTCCCAGTCTGTCTGTCTTGTGCTCTCCCCACTGTACAAAAAGCACAGTAATTTCGTAAGTGCTACAACATCCTCCAGAAAAACGGACTGGAACAAACACTGTACAGCTCAGCTCAAGAATTTCCTTTGTCCCTCTGCACAGACCCATTGAACCACTGAGCTCCATGACCAGCACACTGTTCTTTGGAAATCAGCAGCTTCAAGGGAGGAAGACAACCTTAAATTGTGGGATCTGCAAGGACATCTCTTGACTCATGACTATTTCTCATTCACCAGGGTTTGAGGAGATACACTGTGGGTAGTCCCAATTTGGCAGTTCATGCCAACTTTGAACTCTGTCATGGTTTTGCTTTGGTTGGCAGCATACGGGGACTTTATGTTTATGCCTTCCCTCTCAAAATTCTCTTACAAGCTTCAGATCCACTTTTATGTTGGCTGCATCACATATTTCAGTAAAGAGGAGCATGGTTTCATCACACAGCAGGTCTGCTCTACTTTTTCTGCAGCAAGACATGTAGTCACCTGAACAAATCTTTTCACCAGATCTTTCTGGGGAACTGATGATGAATACAAATGTGGGGAATTAAAAGAAGTAAACTGTAGAGAGCTTTTGAACACTTACAAGTTGATCCAGAGATGTGGCATTCAGAAACTATATAAAACCATCTTCACTTCTTTCAACTTCCCATGCAACACACTTGCTACAAACAGTTTGCATAAACTACTTCTCAGATCTTACATTTATTTAAGAAAGCACCTCTGCCAGCACCTTTCTTCCAGCCCAGTTCACACTCCCTGCAGTTCTGTTCCCAAGAGGACATGCAGTAAATCCATCAGAGCAGTGGGAGAGCCCAGCCTGGCCGTGGAGTGTACAGCCAGTTTTGACGCGGTCAGAAGAAAGGCTCATGCCCATTGTGGAAGGACAGCAATCCTCTCCTAAGCCCTGACTTGTGGTCTCCCAGCCCTTCAGAAGAGCAGGCCTTCCCATCCATGTGCCTGTGCTGCCAGCAGTGAAGCCGTGCAGACAGAGCTGGCACCGCTCCCGATGACCTTGGAGATGCAGCTCCTCGGCGTCAGGCGGAAATGTACACAACCAGACAAGAAGAACAGAAAGGGAGCAAGAGATTCCAGAGGGCTCTTCTGCCTCTGAGTCTTGTTACTATCGACTCCTTTACTGTGATTAACTCCTTGACATCCTCCTTCTGTGACAAGTGGGGGAGGACAGACTGAATTTAGTGATTAATTTATCAGTAATTGCCTCCTTCCCTTTCAAACCTCCCCCCCCACGGATGATCTTTATGATTTAGCACTACCTCATGAGAGGGTTTACACTTAAGAGAGGTTTGGCACTTGTCACTTTACCACTAAGAAACTCCGTTTGGGACACTGTGTGTTCCTTCAACAGACCTGGTGGTAATAGGGTTTGCAAGCTTCAGGCCACCCCACCAGCTCTGTATGACGAACAGAAATCCTCTCCTCCTCAACCTCTTGCTCAAATGACGGTAATTAGGGAATCTTATCACTCCAGACCTGGAGAGGGAGGGGACGTTCATGGTAATTGGAGACATTATATGAAGCCACACTGTGCTCATAAAAAAAAGAAGAGTAAAACCACACACAGAAGAAACCAGCCCCCTTCCCCCAACCTGGCTGGCATTTCCTGGATAAACTGCCTTTTTCCAGGCACATCGTGTGCTTTTTAATACTGGAGATGACTGGAAGGACTCCTGCAGCCTGATTAAGTGTAATGCAGTGTAAAAAAATAGGAAGGAGGGGGAAAACCCTTGGAAAGGCAATCGAAGTGAAAAATCTATCAACAGCACGGGAGCTCCAGTGGAGCCAGGAGTCCTGTTCTGAACATGCTCCGACTTCCCAGTCGTTTGCTCTGCCGGACACTCCGGGGACCCCAGCACAGCAAACTACAATTTCTAGTAAATATATCCTAGGGACACAATTAGTTTTTCAGCTGGGGGCATGATAAATTGGTCATGCATAATTCAAGGCCAGCACAGGCTGAGTATAAACTGCTCGGTGGCAGCTTCCAGCTCCCTGACAGGAGAATGCAAATGTGCTGCTGGCGCAGGGGCTGCTGGACCCGCTGCTGGCTGCGCCTCCCTGCCTGCTCCCCTGCCCAAAGACCTCTCCAGCCCTTCCTCCTGTGCATCTCTGGGTGATTTTAATTTCTCAGCAATGTATCCATCACTGTCCGATGGGCTTTTGGGACCCTGTGCACATTGTTATCACAACAAATACCGCTCTCCGCTCGATCTACTCTGTTTTTTTCCATATGCAGACACAAGAGAATGGTTTTGGCACAGAAAGAGGCCGAGGGACTGTGTGGTCTATTGTCAGCATTAGATGGCCTGGGGCAAGTAATTTCCAATCTGCTTCAGTGTTCCCATCCACACAATGGAGATAATTCCAGCCATGCAACTGCAGAGTTAGCAAGACATGCTCAGTTTGGAGCCTGATAAAGGTCTGAGAGGTGGCTGAGGATGTGCAGCCTGCCCAAACAACAGTGTCAAGTTCTCTGAGCTTATTTTAGGTATCTAAATAAATACATCTGCCTGCTCAAAGCAGGAGAAGGAGCACTTGGTGCTTCACGGAAGCTGGCTTAGTGATACACAAAGTGAAAACTCCAAGGAAACTCTGGGATGACTTCAAAATTATGTCCTCTAGTTTCTCAGTGCATTCCAGTACACACTGGAAAATCCTGCTAGAAAAATCATTACACACACATTCTCAGATACAGCCATGTAACTGAAGGCTAACAGACACAGTGGCTGCAGTTTTCCTATCTACCAAAATCAGAAAACCACTCACTGCCATTTTCTGGCATTTTAAATCCAGTTTGTGGAAAATATTCTCAGAAAGCAGGGTTGAAATGGAACAGGGCATTAATAAAGAAAAATTTTGTTTTATTCTGGCTCTGTATCTGCAGATACAAAAGCCCTTTAATTTCATGGTCAGTTCCACATACCCCAATAGGTGAGTGTGATATGCCTAACAGTGAAAATAATCCAGGTATGTCTGTTTATTTTAAGAGAAATTCTCTTTGGGGTTTTTCTTCTGAGCATGACTCTCTCTTGCATAGAGCTGGGTTTTCCTTGAATGAGATGAAATAAAATCCAAGCAGAGATACAGAGGGTACCAATCCAGGGAGCACAGATTTTAACCATGGTTAAGACTGAACATCCCCATCAGCTTCAGTCACACAATTCTGCCAGAACTCAAAGTAGCCCTATTACTAAGTCCAGGTAAAAAAAAAAAAAAAAAAAGAACAAAAACCAAAACAAATAGTAAGGATAGTTTTTCCTTCCAATTTAATTTTAAACAAATACTTCTTACCCAAGGAGTCAGGACCATTTTGGCAAGACCACAAGAGAGGAAATCTCAGTGCTCAGCTCACTGCAACCCTGCTTTGGGAGGGCCAATGCCCTCTGTCATCCTCTTGTAACAGATGCTCTCTGAGCTCTTGTGACCAAGCAACATGCCACCTTCTGACATCCTTTGTGGAGAATGTAAAAAGTCTAATGTAGTTAAACATTTCACTCAGTTTTTCTCTTCCTAACTAAACTAGTGTTAGTTAATGTGCACTTGTGTGCATATACACACACATTATCTGAAAAACTGCTACAAAAGTAAGTAGGCCAGACTAAATTTCATTTTGGACTAGATTAATTAAATTCGTGCTTCAGAAATAAACTGCATATTTAACTGAACCTGCGGAGTTTTGTATGATTCAGCAAGTCTGTCTTGTGTGGACACCTTCAGCCCAGAAAGAGACCCTTCAATGACAAACCATTAATGAGGCTGGATTACAGGGATGAGGGTGATGGTGCTTCTGAGGTTGAGACATTTGCAGGACTGAACCTGAAGACTGGATTTTGGTCCCAGAAGGTTTTTTAGTAACAAACAACAGGAAGCTCTGACAGTTTTTGATGTTTGCCAGCAGACTTTTGAGGAGCTGGTGAGTGCAAGAGGAACAATTTCACCAACAATTTATGCCAAACTAAATTCTGGGCTGGAGCATAAGCCATTACAGAGCAGGAACTGAGGGTGAACTGAAGGATCACATCACTCACTCTTGGTAAGAATAACACTTCCTCCAAGACACCAAGCCCCTTCCTTTCCCAATTAAACAAAAAAATATACAAACCTTTTAAAATTTAAATAGTGTTTCAAAGGTCAGCTCTGTTCACATCAGCACACAGGGATTACATAAAAAAAAACTCCACTATGAACAAAATTTTTTTACTTAGTGAAAACAGCAGGGACAAAATAGTGTTAATGAGGATTATTCTTTTTATGCACATTGGTAGTTTTTATCTTCACACATGAAAATCTTCTCCATTAACACAAAATTTCCTGGCATGCATGACACACTAATTGTTGTCCCAGCTGTAAGGCCTGTCCACCTCACAGCAACTCATTGAAACATCAAATGGTTTGGGTTGGAAGGGACTTGAAAGCCCATGTAGTTTCAACCCCTTTGCCATGGGCAGGGACATGTTCCACTAGGCCACATTGTTCAAAGCCCCATCCAGCCTGGCCTTGAACACTTCATTCCAGCTGTGGAAAAAACTTGTGTTCTCAGCTGGGCAAGGTCAAAAGGGGAGCAAGGAGGAAGCTTTGAGATGCCACAGCAACACAACACTCCTGTGGGATAACCACTGCAGAAGACTGTCCATAGATACAGTGGTGCGTAGAGAAGCAGTACCTGTGTAGTCACCATCCTGCAGACAGAATTCTGCACTTCATTTACACAGCTCATATCTGCAACACACAGTAAGCAGAGCCTCCCAGGCATTGACAAGGCTAGAAAATTCAAACTGCAGTTTGGTCCGAAATACTAAAATACCCTTGGTAGTTTCATGGAGACAAGAGCCTCTGAGAGAGGCTGAACCAGCAATTCCTTCCTGAGCTTCCACTGGAAAAAGATTAGAAGAACATTACATATAATATACCCATATGCTTTGTTTTGCTTGCTTTTTGTTTTGCCTTTTAAGAAACTTCCCCTCCAGAATATTAAAAGTAACAAATTTTAATTTTTTTTTTTAATGAACACTAACCTCAGATCATTAGCCAACCTGGCAAGAGACCAGAGAAAATTTATAGCCGACGTGCAACATCAGCTTTCATCCAGAAATGCTAATTTCAGTAAAATGAATAGTGTGTGGGCTTTTCATACTGCTTTGCATTTGGCTCCTCACAGCCCTGTTTAAAGCCTGGGAACCGGCCATATAGTTAAACTGCACAGATGTTCAACAATCTGTACTTGTGTTAATTACCCTAATGTGAGCAGAAACTCAACAGATCCCTGCTAATGAAGGAGAAAGTTTTCCAGTGTGACTACCGTATGTTTCATTGTCACTGTATTACCAAGCTTCTCCCCCTCCTTCCCCTGCCCCCCCAGCTCCCATTCTCTGCAGCTCCTTTGCATTCACATCACCCTCCTACCTCAGCATGCATGAATTGGACCAACTAATGACTGTGTATTCGCAACATGGCAGACACCATTAGGCTGATCGGAGGTGCGGCTGCTGAATTTTAACAGGCAATTTTAAACAAGGTAAGAAAAACAGATTCATCACGCTCTCGATTCTCTCATCCCCACCCATCTGCCATTCTTCTGCCCTTGCCACAGCTCAGAAACACTGGCAAAGTGCAAACACACTTCCCCCTCCATAAAACACGGCGGTGTAGAAAGCAATGCAAATAGATGTTGCTGGGCAATTACTGGGGCTGGGAGCCCAGAGCTGGGTGCATCCAGGAGGCCAGGGCGAGGAGGTGGCCCGGGAGGAGGAATGCTGGAGTGTGGGCTGGACTGAGCCTGGCTCCGAGCGAGGGCTGCCGGGTCTCAGTGCAAGGAGAACGCTCAGCTGCCTTCAGGAGGAGAGACAGGCTTCCAAAGGGCACGATGGCAAGGGTAAGGCAGTGCTCAGTGATCAGTGCTGCCAGTAGCAATGAGCCAATACTGCTGTGCAACTTAACCCAGCATTAAAACATACTCGACCTCCGAAGAACTGCCTTTCCCACTGAGGATCTCGCTTTCTCTTCCAGCGTCTGTCTGCTCTCTGCTCCCTGCTGCCAATCATCACCTCCGGCCACTTCTCTCAAAGCAATCTGCTCAGCCAGCAGCAGGCAGAGG
This sequence comes from Cinclus cinclus, assembly GCF_963662255.1. Classification (NCBI taxonomy): domain Eukaryota; kingdom Metazoa; phylum Chordata; class Aves; order Passeriformes; family Cinclidae; genus Cinclus; species Cinclus cinclus. The sequence goes on along the minus strand of NC_085062.1, from coordinate 6,723,175 downwards.
GGGCTGGGGAAGGGCAACCGACTTGCCCCAGTGAGCCCCGGGTGACCTCTGAATGATGCCAGCCCTGGTCTGAGCCAGAGTTCACATCTCCCAGGTGCCACCACTTCACAGTCAGGCCAGCCTGCACCAGCAAATTGTGTTACAATGACCCTCATGGGAACAAATGTACTCGCCGTGCTTGACTTGACTGGCAGACTCCCACCACAGGGGAAGGGGGGGAGGCAGACAACTTTGCTCATTTATTAGACCCACCCTGCTAGGTCAGGCTCGTTGTTGTTCACAGAGCCAACTGCAAACTCAGAGATGGGGCAGCAGTTGCCATCCAGAGTTCTCAGCATGCTTCACCCACGCCGTTCCACCCCTCTGCTCGGGTTCTGGGCACTTGCTGCCAGCTCCACACCCGACAAAGCTCGAGTTCCCTCTCAAAAACCTTGTTCTTCATGAACTGAGGAGAGATGGAGGAGAAACGTCACACAGAAAGGTGGGGAGGGGATCCAGCATAACCCAGAAAGAGTTGAAAATTATTCAGAGAGCACTTGGCTCTTTTCTCCTACCTCTTCATCATTAGCACTGGAAGCAACACAGCTGTCTAATGGCAACTTCAGACACCCATGGGCCAGCAAAGCGACATTTTCCACACTTAAAAAACACTGAGCTGATTTAATTACTGCACTTAATGGTAACAAAAGATGTCTCAATTTAATCTTCAAATGGCCCTCCAAGATCAAAACACAGCTGGCTGGATAACAAGATGGCCTAGGCCAGCAAACAAGTAGGTCCAATTTGTTCAAGAGCCGCATCCACTCCTCGGTATGAAAGGCCAAGGAACACTTGTGCGTTGAGTGAATCAAAGGAAGCAGAGCTCCCATGGCCCCCTCCCTCCCCGCCCGACTTTTGTTATAGAGAGGAAAAATAAAAAGGCAGCTGATTCACGGGTAAAGAAATGCAACATGATAAAAGAACAAATGATCATGTTTGGGAGGGGAAGAAAAGAAGAACGAACCAAGATTTAACAGGTCTTGCTTTTATAATCCTTCAAAATGATTAGGAATGAACGAAACAGATTAAAATCACATGGAGACAAAGGAAGGTCTCTAACTTTTGTTTTTCTTTCCATACTGGACAGAGGGAGACGGCTCATTAAGGAAAGCCCTCAAACCACAGCTACAGTGAGGAAAAACCAAGCTTCTTTTTTGGGCAAGAAAAGTAGGGAAAAATTAACCATTTACTTCTAATGTTCTCTAATTGTCCATACTGGGCTGTGATTGCTACTTTTTGCAAAATATCCTAGGAAATGTCCCTCTCTTGAGCAGCTTTCAACACATACTCCTGCTGACACAAGGGCCAGGCCTCTCCAGGCACCTTCAAGAAATTTTCAAGCTTTTACACGTTCCCTTACAGCGAAACATGGAAAAGTTACAGCCAATCTTTCTGCCACTGCAACATTTCTGTGTTGCCATTGGCAGGGAAGTCTAAATAAGCTCTCATGATATACCTGGATGTAGCTTTGCAACTCCTCCTTCCAGCTATAAGAGAGCAACATGAGTGATGCACAGTTCACATTTCTGTCCTTATTTTACTAGCATTAATTAAAAACAAGTTTGTTATAAACCAGGTTACTTTGTGGGGTTACTCTGGATGAACAACAGTCTGGGATATTGTTGCTGAAAGCTTAGAAAGTTTTCTCTAGTATTTTTTCCTTAACTTTTTCTCTTGATGGAGAACTAGGATGAGGCAACTGAAGCGTGCTAATTTTTTTGGCGCCCTGGATCATGTTTCTGGGGAATATGGTTTCTTTGGGTTTCGTTTTTCATTGAATACAGAGTTTATTCTATCAACAGCAGCTCTTAAGCAACAGATGACCTTACTGGCCACTGCACCATGAATGTAAAAGACTGGGAACACGGGGAATTTCCCTCTAACTCTGGTAACTCCCTCCTCCTCTCCCTGGACTGTAACATGACAGAGGAAGATAATGTCCATGTTCACAACAATCAGAGCCAGACAAACCACTGGCTTGCTCAAACACCCTGGCAAGGATGAGGCATCTGATCAGTCACTGAAGTGGGAGGGCTGGGAGAGAGCCTGTGGCTCAGCCTCCACCTCAACAGGGCTGAATGTATGTTCAAGTGGGTTTTAAAGGGCCCTGGTTATCTGAGTCTGCATGCAAATTTCAGACTAATTCCCTCATTATTTATTAATAATAATAAATAATCACTTTCTTTCCCAGTGACTTTGACCCTGGATAGACGTGTATTTTCAAAACCCCATTATTTTGCAATAAACTGCTGAAGAAATACTCATTGCTTCAATTTACAACCTCCCTACTGATTTGTGCTCAAGCTCAGGGACTGAACCTTCATACTTCAAACTAGCTGGGTTCAGACATCTGAATGGCAAGTACACATAAAATTTCTCATCTCTCTGCCCAATTGGTTTCATTTAAGCACGACTGAACCTCATCTTAAAGCCACTTTCCCAATCAGCTTAAGTTCTAGATCAGTAACAAGAGATTTCAAGGAGGCACTGGCTGCTGAAGCTCAAGCAAGTGCATGTTTCCAGTTTGCATGTTTGTTTAAGTAAGTGACAAAGATGGAGGGACCAAAAGCAATTCCCTTAACTAGAATTCACAAGTGCAACCAAGTAGAAAATCTCCCGCCTGCCTGTGAGGAGGGAGTCAGACTTTCTCAAAGGCTGAAAGACGGCTCTGCTCAATGCCCGGCACAAAGCGCCAAGCGTGGAATCCTGACCACGCTGAAGTCAGCAGCAAAACTCCCAGAGATTTCCTCAGGGCCACGATGTTCAAACCTGTTCAGACAATTCATAAACCACCATTTCAAGGGCACACCTTTGCATGAGATTCCCAAGGGCCTTTTGAGTTTTGACTTAAATGCCTGGATTAATTTTACAATTCCAGTTATGGGTTCTTTGTTCGCAGGGAGTTAAACAATACAAAGAACACAGTGAGAGAACAATGAAGGTATTACCATGCATGATTTGCCTTTAAAAAAATTCTTTTTCTTTTCATGAAGTTATAGATCCAATTTCAGTCTTTATTATCACTTTGCCATGTGAGAAAGCGGTTCTTTATTAATAAAGGAAGGGAGCTTCGTATTTCAACAAGAGCTCAAATGCTTCCTGCAATACAGGAGGTGGAAAGCTCTTTTGCTAACAGTTACCGCAGGCCAGATTTAGGGAGGGAAAGGGAAATAATCTGCCCACACTGAGTAAATAAACCCTGTCTAGGACATACGTAGCAGTGGGCAGTAGCCCAAAGACATCTTGTCTGATGAGATCATTTCTGCCCCCTCCATTTTAAGGGAAATTAAGAGCTTGCTCTGCCAAGCACATATTAACATTTTACTTATCACTAAACCCGAGGTCCAAGCAAGTACATATGCTACTGCAGTCTGTGGTGCACAACTGGACTGATAAAAATCTTTCCACCATGTTAACCCATCTGGAGAAAGAACCATATATGCAGCTATCACTCAGATTACCAAATAATTATCTTCCTCAAATCTACTTTGCCCTTAGAAAGGAGTCTGCAGTATATCTAAGGAGGTTCTCATCTAAAACATAACTGTATTCTATTTCACGTGAAGAATGGCAAGTTTAACCCAATTCACAGAGGCTTCTGTAATTTACCTTTGAAAAAATGCAACTAGTGGCCCACCATTCCATTGCATGCTACTATAGAAATTTTAAATCAGAAATGCTAGTTGTGTTTGGCCAGCTGAACCTCCGGAGCTATTCCAGTTTGAAATGTTCTATGGAAATCTCTTTTTACCCAAACATGACCAACAGCCCTATTATTTTACAGCCTTTCCCATCAGACCCTGTTTACACTAGCACTGGAGCCATAATACCAAAATCCGTCTTTAAATATGGTCCTCGCTGGTTAAAAGTAAATACAGCTTTACAAAAATCTTTTAAAATTTTGTTCCATCTCTGTTCTGGCAAAGGAAATGAAGTCAGCTGTAACCTCAGTACCAAAAATCTGGTTTAAACACAGCCCATGCTAGAAGTGAAATAAAAATTTGATGCAACATACACCACTCAGATGATCAGTAACCCAACTTGGGCTCTGACCAAAAGACCTGACTTGGGCTGCAGCTACACACTCATCCAAATGAACAGGACTGTGGACAGTGCCAATACTCTCATTTTCCACTCGAAAACCTCAAGATGCACAGCTAGGTGAGGTGTCTTGCCCTTCAAGGGCATGCTGGAGAGGAGCACACAGCATGGGTGGGTGACCTGGCCACCGGGACACACCACCTGGGTGCTTTACATACTGCATCAGCACTGTGTTATGGGCAATATGTTATTCATTGTTATTATTTCCACAGTCTGAATCTCTGTACAAGGTGGAAAAAAATAACCCTAAGGAATGGAGAGCCATGTGTGGAAGACAGTCCAACTGAGAGAGGACTATCAAGGAAGTCATAAGACACCTAACAAATTTCGAGACAGAGCCAAAGAGAAAAACTGAGAAAAAGCAACAGCAACTTGCATTTTTGTCTTCCAACTTGCTTGCATGGAACTACCAGCAAAGGGACTTAGCTGTGATAAAAAGGGCTGCAAGATTCCAAAGCGAGATATGGTGGTTTTATGATTCTTTTCAGGTAGCTGAGTACAAAATCCCTACCCCTTTTTCTCCTGGGGCCATTCATCTTCCCCAGGTGATGGAAAGCCAATCTCCCAGCGGGTGGGCCTGTTCTCACAGACCTTAATGTTTAATTGCCACAGATCAATTCCAACCTTGATGCTCAGGCTGCTGCTACCCCATCCTGGTCCCTGTTTCCACCCCTTTCTCCTCACACTGATTGCAGCCCAGGATCCTCTCATGTTACTAAATCCATCTTTGGACACAGCACCCAGGAAAAGCAAAACTCCAGACACTGCTGGCTGTGGCCAGTGCTGTGAGCTGACCTTACACAAGAACAGCCTCAGAAAAAATTCAGCTCTGCATCCCTGTGCACGTGCGCACACACACATCCCTTGTATTTTATTTTTTTGTTCAACTGGAATTAATCAGGAATGATAAACACAGTTTGTTTCCTGAAAGCAGCAGTGGGGGGATGAAATATGCCTCTTAAGCTTATCAGCTTCAGTGCCACTGAAGAGAAAGCTGGCTTCTAAGCCCAGGGATAATGGGCTGTCCTTTCAGGAAGGTATCAGAGGTCTCAGGAGAGGGAGACAGCACAATAGTGTGACCTTCAGCTAATAAAGCCCACCCTAGAGTCCAAAGAAGCTTGGGGAATATTGACAAAAGTTCGTATTTACAACAGCCTGGACCCTTTCCAGATACCATTACTAGTCTAGAGAGCTGCAGCCTCTGTACATACACTTGCACAGGCTTTTATTCTGCCTCCTCCTTTCTTTCTTTGTTCCCATGCTGGCAAAAAAAAAAAAAAAAAACAAAAAAAAAAAAACCAAAAAAAAAACCAAAGCAAACCACAAAAACACCCCCCCTCCCAAAAAAAAAAAAAACCCCAACCAACCAAAAAAAAAAAAAAAAACAAACCAAAACAAAACAAAAAACTCAGTCAGAAATGGCAATTCTGCTAACAAGGCTCCACGAGAAAGTTATTTAAAATTTCAGTTTCAACCTCAGCCCTATCCTCTACTTGAAGGAGACTCAAAGCCTCTTGCAAGGATTCTTGGTGCACCATCATGCTCATCAGGAAGAAAGCATATGTGTTTTTGTGGAAAATCTGCTGATTTATTTATAATTCTTTAAACAAAAAGGCAGCCAACATATTGTAAAATGAGAATGTTGTTGGGTTTTTCTTCAAATAGGCACTGGCAATCAATGCAGCCCATCAGAAATACAGACCCAAAGTATTTTCAGGCAGAAACTGATCCCCCCCCAGTCTGCGTTGTGGTTGGCAAAATGATGTTTAGCCCATAACTAGAGTGTACAGGCATGACTGGAATACAAATAACAATAATATTTTAAAAATTGTTCATACAGTGAAAAAAGCCAATTTCAAAACATAAAAACTGTTTGAAGCTGGAGTTTCATTTTTCTGCCTCCTAAACCAGTTCCAAAACAAATATATATATATAAAAAAAAAGGTTTGGAGGAAATCTGTTTTAAAGGACAATTTCACTGAAATCAATATTAAATCTCAAAACATTTAATGGAAATAACATCTTCAGTGACAGAACTATTTTGACCATGCTTTCCAGTTCAGCTATATGCCAGTCTGCCATTTTTATTTGTCTGCTTCATAATTCATCTTTGCCAACCCAAAACTTATCCTGTTGGGGATCAAAAGGGATCCAAAACTGGAACAGGTTAGAACTTATCCTAATAACATCTTCTAAAAGATGCCTCTGTATCGTGGTGGTCTCCTTTACCATGCCAGTATCTGACAGGCAGGAAGAAGGCTGAACAAACCTCTATGAAGACCACACATTTCTCACTTTTGCAGTTGTTGTTTTTTCCAGTGGAGAACACGCTTCCACCAAGTGCTACAGTTACATCAGCTACACAGGCTCACAAGCAGTTTTCCAATTTCCTAGAGTTTTGGCCCAAGCAGGCATTTTATCCTTTCTCCTTAATCCCATCCAACCATATTCACTGTCAGGAGAGTTCAGGTGATTGATTGCAGCCTGTCTGAACCCAGTGTAGTTAAATTAGCTGTTAATGCTGTGCTTTAATGTGCTCACACAAACAAGGTCATTGGTTGCATTGAGCCTAACAGAAGATGACACACACTGGGACTGCATGGCCCAGGGGACTGCAAATAGCATGAAGAAGTCTTTGGTTTATGGCCACTACTTCAAAACCAAGCCTGGTGCTACAGACGTCCTATCTGTGCCCAGCAGTTCAGCTGGGATCCACTCACAGCACAAACCCAGGGGAGGAGCACTGGGTCCTCCATCACCTCAGACAGAGGTGCTATTGGCTCAACTGCAGCCACATCCTGATCCCTGACAAGATTAACCACCCTTCCTCCTGGCCCCCAAACACTGCTCCAAATTACATTCACCATCCCTCTTGAGATGAGCTAACAAAATCAATCAGCAGCAAGCAGCACTGAACTCAGGAAGTGGTGTAACACATCCAAAGAAAACTAGAAAGAGTTAATAGTGCCATCAAAAAGATGAAGCCATGTACATCTTGGAAAAATACCACCTAATTCATCAGTGGGGAAATACTCCTCAGAACAAATTGGAGAAGTGAAAGGTACTGAGTTCCTCCAGCAGGAACCTGGAGCTCTGCTTTGAAAGCTGAAGCCCAGTAGGGCAAAATACCCATTGCTAGCCCATCTGAGGGCACAGAGAAAACTGCTGAAGCAAAGTAAAACACCATTTTCTATGAATAAGAGAAGGTGCTACACATGATAACATGAAACTCTTGGAGTCAATTTTCAGTTTCTCTAGTCACTATTTCAAGGATGAGAGGTGATGTCTGCTGGCTGCCACCAGGGCCCTCACTTGGAGCTTTTCACTGCCTAAACCTCTACACCAGCACTATTTTATTAACAACAGTGAGATCTTATTGAGAAGCTCCAGAAACAACTATGCCTGGTAGTAATTTTATACTTGTTTTCCATGGCAGCACCCCCTGGCTCTCAGGAAACCTTGGGATATTAAGTGTATTCCAGAGAAAAAGGCATATCCAGGTCACATCTTCTGCTGCAGTGAATGGGCAACTGCTCTGAACTGCTGCCTTCTCTACTTCCAAACCACAAATGGTCAGAAAATGCCTTGCTTTTAGAGTATAATTCTAATAATGAATATTAGAGTTATAAGGCTGAAAAAACAAGCTCCATTCTGAGAGGGTGCAATAATCCCACCTGTGGCTGTTCGCAGTGTGCTCTCCTGCACCCTACCTTGGAGCACAAAAATGGGAAGCATAAATGGCCTGCTTGTGATGTTACATGATATGGCACAAGGCTCTTGTCTTCCTTGAGTGACGAGGTGAAAGAAGGAAAAAATGAGGGCTTGGAACTGCAAAGAATTAAGTCTTAATATCAGCCAAGCTGGTGACTGGATCTCGAAGGTCTGTTTCCGTCTGAATTTCTCCTTGCTGCTGTGATGTGTTCACACTGAAAATTTTCCCCTGAGCAAGTGTCTGACTAAAATACAGCACACCCTTACCATAAAGCCCTTTGTTAAAACATCTTTGCCATAAAGCTGCAAAACCTTGGCTCCCAAGTACATTAAATCGTTATAAACCTGCCTTCGTTTTAACCGTGCAGTATTTCAAAACACAAAGCGCTTCTTCCGAGAGATAGCACTTTAATGAGGAGAGGGGTAAAATATATAAACCAAACCTCATTATAGCATAATTTCCAGGAGACAAGCACGCTGTTATAAAAGGAATCCATGGCAATAGCATTTCACATAGCTTCAAGATTTAATACTTTTAAAAAGCCACTGCTACTTTCAGCCTTTGGTGGTGTTTTGTTTTGAACGTAACAGAAACAACCAAAATTATGGGTCCACTGTCAGCTATGTATTTTATAAATTGTTGCAATTCAACTCTAAGGCATGCTGACAAAATGTAACGGAGTCAGTAAGAGACTGACTACAAGTTACTGTGTATACTTTTTTCCTTTAAAACCTCAGCATTCTTAAAGGTTGCCGCTTTAAACACCATGACTCATTGTGGACATGGTAAATTACTCAAACCAGATCCAATCCATACTGGATTGAAAGTACTTATAATGATACAGTTTGTTCATGTGTTAACAGTGAAGCCAAAGAAACCACTCACACTACAAGAAAAATCTGGAGTATTAAGAGACAAATGAAAGTAATGGATATAACGCTGTTTAATACCACCTGTCAGATAAATCAGGGTAACTGGCACATCAAAGGGTCTGCAATTAGTTCCCAAAAATGAGAATACTCATTTTTCTTTAAATATGAAACTTGATTGCTTTCTACAAAATGACAAGTGGATCAGCCTCCCCCAGCCAACAAGAAAAATGTTACTGGGGAAAACTGTTCTTCCTAAGGAGAAATTATCTATCAAAGGAGCTTTCCGAATTACACTGGTCTACAAGGCTTTTAAACTTAGTAAGAATTGCCATTATTGATTACAGTTCTTCCACATTAGTCTTCCAGTTGTAACTTCTGAAATGAAAGCTTAGCAATAATTAGGTATTTACTACAGACAGTAGAGAAAAATAGTGAAAAAAGATGACCATGAAGGCCACCAAAGAAACAACCTTTTTTCTGAGACAAGGGAAATTAAACAAGCAAAACCCTCCTTTCCCCCCCCTCCTTCCCCCAAATAATCCCATCCCAAACCCAACAACAAGCAAGGGGAGATGCACTTCATGGCAGCTTTGACTTAAAGCACATGTAACACTGATTGATGGATACTGAAAGCAGAGACACTTGTGGAAAATTAAACCAAACCAAGCACCAAAACTGGGACAGGTTTTTTATGCGTCTTGGTCCTACTTCAGAAAATTATGCAAGAAGGATCAGAATTTCAGGAAATTATCATTCTAGCTACTGTCACAGATCTAGGTCAACAGCAGGGTAAAAGTTGACCTGTAATTGATGCCTATAACCTGGTTAGGATAAGCATTTCCTCTTATCTCCTTGCTGCGGCTTACAACGAATGATATTCTGGACTGAAGGGTACTTATGCTCCCTGATTACCAGAAGGTTCAACACTTACTACATGGCTACAGCGATGGAGGGCCACTTCTGACTGCAGCTCTCAGAGAGGGCATCTGAAGAGAACACAACACACCAACCCTTTTCCTAAATACAGCATCCATGATTTTGCCATTGAAGTCTCTTTTCTGAGGTACTTTTTTGAATTTTCATTTTTACTGACGTGACTCTTGTTTCCAGGTTTAGAGCAAAAGGATAACAGATTCCTCTTTCACTGTCATCACTCTCTTGTAAGTCATAACAGAGGTTTCCAGCTCTTACCAAATGTAGCATGGCAGAAGAAAGCAGGATGGACAAGTCTGAGGCAGCATGTCAGCACATGAACTGTAACAGGATGTCTGGTGCTAAGGTAACCCAGCCTAGCACGTGCCTTCCCTTAGCTCAACTTCAATATTTTTCTGCTTGGCTGTGCAACTAAACCTCGAGGAAGAAGGCAGCTGCAAGCAATGCACATGCTACTTCTGTTTTACAATCTTCCCACTTCCTCCATTAACAGCTGAGGGTTTGGGGTGCTAGAAACAAGACGACTTATCACAAATGTGCAATGAGAGCCTGAGCTAACAGGTTAGCTGACATGGAACTGTTAACAGTGCATTGGCTTGGAGACAGTGGGGCAAAAAAAAAAGGGGGGGGGGGAAGGGAGACAGAGTGAGAAAGACAGAGACAGCAACCAATTCAGCTGCAAGAAATCAAGCTAAATCAGTCCCAAGTGCCCATGTTGGAGAGACTTGATCTCATACCTTGCTTGTTATCAAGGCACTCCTGATACGAGTCAGCTCCAGTTCCGTTGCGGTCTACAGACAAAACAAAAAGTTTCATTCATATCAAACATAAATATTAGAAATGTCTCAAATGGCAGCCCTGCTGGAGCAACACGTTAGGTGCAAACAGTGCTACTTCTTTCGGAGGCCACGCTGGTACGCTGACAGAACCTGTGAGTGGTTACAAACAAGGCACAACAGACTGACACCAACCCACTGTGAGAAACTTCTTTCAGTCCTGGCCAGGAGGTGCTCCCAGCCCTGCCCATCTGTCTCCACACTGCTGATGGCAAAGGGCAGGGATTACAGCTCCAGCTGCTCTGCGTTCCTTAAGCACATGGAGGATGGAATACTTGGAGTTAAATCTATCATTGCACTGTTCTCTGCAGGCCCTATGAAAGCACTGGTTTGAACTAGCAGAACTCAAACTACAGTCTGGAACAGACTTCTCTGTGGCTTGTGGCACTGTGATCCTTTTTGGGTTTTGACTGCTACATCATATTAAAGGCAACTAAAGATACAAGAACCTGCTTTTCCATGGAAGCAATGTTACTGTAGCTACCACCTGGGTTATCTGATCCAGCAGCAGAGGTGCTGGTCTGTGCCATGAAAATGGCGAGAAGCTGAGACTCTTGTACACGTGTGCTCCACACAGGGAAGAAAACAGACAGCTCCCAAACACAAGTACGGTCACACATGTGGCCTCTCACATCCAGCATGGACATCACCTAACAAAGCCCTTAATCTGCATTAGAGGTTCAGTTAGACCTCATAACCTGTGTGTAAAAATGGTTTCACCTGCAGGTTAGCAGAGTCAGGTTACAATGTGGTTTGGACCTCAAATGCAAACCAAAGAATTTTCCATCACAGCTTCTGCTACTGCTTTACAATTCAGTTCAACCACAAAAAATGCCTGGATGGTCCTTGAAAAAAAAATTTCTGTAAATCTGGGTAAACTAATGCTCTTTCAGCAGCTTACAGGGACCTTACACACTGTGCTACATGAAGACTAAAGCAACTGAGCCCATGAGATGTTTGCACAACCTCAGAAAGTGGTTGTACATCACGCTCTAAGAATACATATGGTGCTAAAATCAGTCCTATGTGTAACTACCAAACCACTGGATCAGGTCACCCATTGCTCATACTCCTACCATAGCAACCCCAATGGCACTGGAAACAGCTCCTCTACCAGAACAGATCGACGGGGTGATCACAACTGATGAAGGAGTCACTCCACTAGGCTGAGCTGGGTGGCCAGGCTATCCCACAGCAGTACTTCAGCATCACCATCCAGAGAACCAGCACAACAGCAACGTGTTTATTTCTCTCTAAAGATGCTGTTCAGGGCCAGAAGTTCATGAATACTGTTCACAACAGAAAAAAAAAAAAAGACTCTAAGGAGAACCCTGCCACCCAGGCACCTGCAAACAACTGTGTTTCTATGCCTCCAACAAACAAGTGGTCCCTGACTATGAGGGCTTGCTGGCATTGCTCCCGTGTGGCAAACACATTCCCACATCAGCTGCCCCTTTTATCTTCGCCCAACCATCAACTGGTGATGGCTCCTTGAAGGGGAAGAGATCCAGATCCAAGTTAAAAGGCTTCACATTCAGCAATAGTATTTAATGAACAAAGAAGCAAAAATTGAAGTTGCCCCACTGTTCGTGTTGTGTAAATCACAGATAATAGATCTCCCTAATCCTAATGAGGTCTTCCTATTAAAATCTTTATTAGCTTTCAGCTCTGCAGATTGCCCAAAGGCTCATCAGTTTCCCTATCTCTCAGTACCAAGATCTGCTTTAACTTTTACAAATAGCTCTAAGATATTTCTCAGCTTATCAGCATTGCCAAGCAGTCTGTCTTATCATTACTATTGCAGATAAAATAAATGAGCTCATGATGATATGAATAATGGCATTTTCTGTAGGCTGGTTTCCCATTACATTTTCAACAGATTGTAAACTTAAGCACAAAAGAGAGAAAAAAATAAAAAAGAAGTCAGTACGTGTGTGTATGGGGCGGGGGGGAAGAGTGGCTTTTTTTTTTTCCTTCCCATTTACTTTCAGTGCCTTAGAGCACAGGCTGCATTTTTAAGCTCACCTGATGAGAGCTAGTAATTAATTTTGAAAGGGAACAGAAACACCTCAGCTCTGCTTTCTCTGAAGACCAAAAGCCCAGTTACTTCTGGGATGTTTTTTCAGCTGCATTTGTTGGAGAGAAGCAAGGGCTAAACCACGCTCTGCCTAATGAAGCCATCTTCATTAGTTTGCTCCTTTCCCTCGCAGCCTAGGAATACCAGTCAGATTGGGAATTGAAATCATGAAAAGCAACCGAACTGCATTTGAATTAAAAGACTAAGCTACAAAGGTCTCCGACGGCTGCTCGGGGCTGATTAGCACGAGGCGCGTGTGGCTCCATTGCGGCACAGAGCGAATTTTGCGGCGCACGTTCGCGGATAAAGGCAAAGCGTCCGCGGGAGACGGGGGAAGCTGAAAGCCTCACACGTCTCTGCCTTTCCGTGACAGCGAGCAGGGAGGTCATGTTCTGGCAACCATTTTCTGCCTGGTCCCTGCAGCAATCACTAGAGGGTTAAACGCTTTTCCGCTCCCCCCAAATTCCTCGCCCTGTCACTGTATCAAGGTTATCTATTATTGGCAGTGACAGGTGAAAATTAATCTCCTAATTATTTCTTGCTGCGTAATCTGCACTGAAGGAGTAACGTAAAAGGATTACAGTACACCCTCTACGGAAGGCTTTGCTAGAAAGCCAATCATCCAGGGAGATAGAGGGGATGTGGGAAAGAGATATTTATGACGGATTTCCAACCATTTTGAAGGCAGAATACACTGTAACTTTATAACCAACAGCTCTGGAGTGAGGATATTCTTGCAGGTATCTTAATAGCCTAAACACTTTTTATTGTTGATTCCTCCAGGAAATAAAGAACCTAAGATTTATATCCATTATTGTCCCTGATTCTCATCTGGAATAGCAGTTACTGCAGGAACAGCATCCACGTACAGATGTTTTTTACCCCCCACAGAAACATTATGGCAAACAATGTACCCAGACTGCTTCAACTCAATATTAAAAATCTTGCAGCTACCTTCCACAGCAATTTAACTGTAACACTTTTTTCACAAGAACATAAGCTAGACTGAGTACTTGCAAAAATAAAAGCATTTTTAAAAAAAAACTCATTTAGTAAGCAAGCTAGAAATATCTTTGGTAACAACACAAACAGCCACCTTGAAATTCTGGCTTTGTGTAAACTCCAGCTCTCCTCTTACCACCCACCAGAAAATAAGGTTTATTTTTATAGTATTAAAGAACACACGTTTATCTTTAACCCATTCCATGCAGCCATATAAAGTACAGACGAGTGTTTTCAAGAATCTATTTTTCTACGTCCATGTCAACAGCACCATTCTAATTGAAGTTTCCAAGAACAATCAATCACAGGTTGTGCTCAAAATTATATTAGGTATCTTGGGAGATGCTGTCGCTACCTGTGCCTCTGAGACAGTTAATGCAGGGGTCCCTGTCTGTGAAGCCGTGCCTGGCAGGTAACAGGACAGGGCAGCAAGGAAAATCACACTTGCCATCAAGTCCTGACACCAGCATCACTCATGCTTATCTTCCATTTTCTTGATGGCAGTGGTGAAGAAACGTCACTAATTCCTTTATGCAAACTCTCAGTGCTTAAATCCAGCACTATACTCTTAATTTTTGGAAAGCCGAGCCCTAACACAAACCTGGACAGTAAGACACCCATCAGCAGCGAGCGACCAGCACTGTGGTTTGTGTTTCTATGGGTCAGGATCTCAGGGCTGGGGACAGGTAAGTGACACGAGTGACACTGCCCCGCGCTGGGCCAGGATCTCAGGGCTGGGGACAGGTAAGTGACACGAGTGACACTGCCCCGCGCTGGGCCAGGATCTCAGGGCTGGGGACAGGTAAGTGACACGAGTGACACTGCCCCGAGCTGGGGCAGGATCTCAGGGCTGGGGACAGGTAAGTGACACGAGTGACACTGCCCCGAGCTGGGGCAGGATCTCAGGGCTGGGGACAGGTAAGTGACACGAGTGACACTGCCCCGCGCTGGGCCAGGATCTCAGGGCTGGGGACAGGTAAGTGACACGAGTGACACTGCCCCGAGCTGGGGCAGGATCTCAGGGCTGGGGACAGGTAAGTGACACGAGTGACACTGCCCCGAGCTGGGCCAGGATCTCAGGGCTGGGGACAGGTAAGTGACACGAGTGACACTGCCCCGAGCTGGGCCAGGATCTCAGGGCTGGGGACAGGTAAGTGACACGAGTGACACTGCCCCGAGCTGGGGCAGGATCTCAGGGCTGGGGACAGGTAAGTGACACGAGTGACACTGCCCCGAGCTGGGGCAGGATCTCAGGGCTGGGGACAGGTAAGTGACACGAGTGACACTGCCCCGAGCTGGGCCAGGATCTCAGGGCTGGGGACAGGTAAGTGACACGAGTGACACTGCCCCGAGCTGGCGCAGCCCCCGCGGCCGGGGCGGTGCTGGGACGCACCTGGGCGCAGTGCGCGCCCACAACCACACGGTGGCGCACGCCGCGCTCCGAGCGCTCCGGCCCCGCACCTGAACCCCCAAATCCGCCCAGCCCCGCACCTGAACCCCCAAATCCGCACCTGGGCCCGACCCCCGACACCGTCAGTAGTCACTTCCCCCCCCCCCCACAACCCCACTTTCAGAGGAAGCTGCCAAGCTGGAACGCATTTGCAGCTCCAGGGACAGAAGCTGGCCGAGCTCTCTGAAACACTGCTAAAATCACCAGCACTCCGGGTTTTAAATGAGCGGCTCAAATTAGGCAAATTCCCCAGCAGTGACAGAGGTGTTAAGGTTGTTCAGCTTCTCCTCTGTTGGTTTTAACACCTCTGGGCCAGGCTGTGGCTCCTGGAGCCTCACTGCTCCCTGGACTCTGAGCATCAGCAGCGCTGAAGGGCAGGTGTGTGGAAATGGATTATTTACCTCCTTAAGGCAGCTACTCCTAAAAGAGTAAGATTCTATTCAAGTAACTTTTAACAAGTGCTCCCTTCTCCATCTGAAAGACAACTCCTAGGTGATCCTTAGGATATCACGAAGACTCTGTAAATACGGGTACAGCTACCAAGTTTTGCTGAATCCACACGTCACCTATATATGTTTCTATGTATTTCATTTTCACCAGCATCAGGGTAAGATAATTTGAGTTTACCCCATTAAGTCTAGCAATTTACTTCTCCTCAGGACCTATTTTCAATAGATAAACAGAAATAATTTAACAAAGCCTAGAACAGAACATAAGCCCTTAATGGTTTTCCCTTGGTGTTAAGTAAATGAGGAAATTATTCACCGGCATCTCTCATTCTGCGGATGTTTCAATCTTACAGTTACCTAATCTCTTACACAGTAGTTATGAGAACAAAAGAAATGTGTATGGAGGCAAAGCACCCACCAACTAACATATCAGTTCTACTTCTAACAAGCCTGTTTCCCAGTAATATGTTTTCCTGATGGAAATCAGAAGAACAAATTCCTATCCATAGGCATTTTCCCCAAATGCTCCATCACCAACCTCATTATGCGATACAGAAATTCTCCCAAGGGATATTATGTAATGGCAATCCCTCCTTCCTCCCCCTAAGGAGTATATTTCTCATTACATCTCCTAGTAATTGATCAGTCTAGGAAATAATTTCTGGTAAAACCATATGTTTCTTTACCTAGTTTAGAATTCCTATCTTTATTCAGAAGGATAAAAAAAGACTTCAGGAGACCCTAAAATTTCCATTTTGATGCATGATGCCAATCTTTGCTCAAACATGTTATTAAGCAAGGAGTAACACATTCTTATACCTGCCTGACCTCAGATCTTGCAAACTCATAAAGTCATTAAAACTAACCATCTTAACATTTCCTATTTTGATGACACAAATAATTTTATTTGAACAAATCTGTAATGGATTTAAAAAGACTGCTTTGTATTCCAATGTATCCAGACACCACAAGCCCTAGCTATTGTGGGTCATTCAACACAAGGATGCTGGGAGTCAAGGAATAAAAAGGAAAAAAAAAAAGAAAAAGAAATAAAGTAAATATTTAAGGCAGAAAATGACATAGACATCTGTGCTTTCCAAAAGTACCATACAGCACAGACCGGCCAGCTGAAGAATGCAGTCCTTTTCACTGCCACTTCTGTAGCATATCACCACTAAATATCCAACCAGGTTTTACTTTAGAAAGCAACAACAGCGAACACTAATATTTATACCCCTTGCTCAAAGTAAACACTTCAAGATTACAGATTCTTGAAAACTACAGGAAAATAAGTATCAACTACTGCTAAATAGCTGTAGTTTGTCCCTGGAACTCGAGACATACTCCAACCCCTTTTTTAACTACAAAATACCAGAGCTATGTGTGACACTGCTATTGGATTTAGCCAGCCTGGGCCACAAGGTCCAGCAGATGACTGCATGTCCCGATAGAATAACACTGGGATATATTTCACTCCTTCGTTTGCTTATGAGAACAGACTGCCCCTCTCAGATAAACAAGGCTTAAGGTTTCACTCAGAATAGCCCACCTTCCAAACAAAATAAAATTTAAAAAAACCCCACTGTATACTACTGAAAACTTGGTATCCAGCTAAATAAAATACTGTCTGCCTTGTCTCATAGCATTAATCTCTGCAGGAAAAGAAAATCAGGCATCTCAAGCTGGTGCCTTTTGGCTTTAGCACAGGACAGTTTTAGGGAACTGCTGTCAGCAAAGAAGAAAATTCTTGAAGAGAGCTTTAGGAGCCTGCCACTTGTGGGAAGTTAATGCCGTTTGTATAATTCAAGCAGCTCACCCTTGTAAGTCTGTATGTGGAGAAAAGCGGATTTATACATAAACTTAAACCTCTGAAGTAAACTCTGATCAGGGATGACCAGAGATTTAACTCTCTAGAAAGAAGAATGGGAAGACTCTGTTTTCCTGTAATACCTTGGCAGCCTTTTCCAGTTGAGCAAGGCTTTCTTTCAAAAATTGATAACGAAGTAAGTAATTCCAGTTTCTGTGGCACAGGGGAGACCAGTTAAGGACGCTCTCCAAGACCCAAAGCAATCATTCGGAACAGTAACTTACATAACAAGAAATTATCTTTGTTACAAAATTAGGTTAAAAGGACTTCAGATACTGTAATGTTACAAAAAATCAGGACATGCCTTGAGAAGATTAGCTGGCAAGCAGCCTCCTGAGATAAATGCGTAACTTCAAGAAGATTTTACAAGCCTAAAAACCAGTTTAAATTCCAGAGAGACACACAAGCCTTTGCCATTTAAAAAGGTCCTCCTTCCCTTCTCTCTGCCCTCACCTTATTCCTGAGCTCTTTTTCTAAACCATCTTTAGTTAACCAGTGACCTGGAAATCTAATTTCGCCTCCCCCTCCCCCTTTCAAATTTGTCACTTTAAACATACAAGGTTTAATTTCTTAATTGGATTAAATTTTTCATTCAGGCTAAGCAGAGGGGGTGGGGAGGGGAGCAGAGCCCGGCGGCCCCGCACCCGCGATCCAGCCTGGCCCACACAATCTGCCCGGCCCGGGAACGGCGCTGATTTCTCCGGCCAAAAGACACACAGAAAAACAAAACAAAACAAAACCAGAAAAAAAAAAAAAAAAAAAAGGAAAAAAAAATCCACACGACGACCATTTTCAGACTTGCTATTCCTTGTGAGTAGAGGGGCTGCACCGAAGGGGTTAAACCACCGGGCACGGATTTTTGAGTTTGTTACCGTTTTCGACAGCCAGAAATCCCAGACCAACACCGGCCTCATCCGGCAGCCGGCTACAGCGCCAGCCAGCCAGCAACACCCGACAGAGCCAAGTCGCGATATTCCGCTCAAGGGGACCACCGGGGCAACCACGGAGCCGCGCTGCGGGGCCGGCACGGCCACCCGCGGGTGGGTGGGAGCAGCCGTGTCCGCCGGGTCACTCGCGCTGCCCCGCTCGGAGCTGCCGCCCGTGGAAGGCAGAGAGGTTCAATATTTATTGTTCACCCTCCCCGCTCCCGAGAGGGTGGGAAGGGGGATGCGGTCGCACTGGAGGAATGTGCGAAATAGGGTGAAAGAAAAAAGAAAAAAAAAAAAAAAAAAAAAAAAAAAAAGGCATCTCGGGAGCGCATCGCATCCAAGCAGCTCCGCGCTGCTGCGCCTTTCTTGTCTTCTGTTTTATTTAAACACACCCAGTTTCTCCCGAAAAAAAACCCCTCCATAATTCTGCTCCGAGTGCTTCTCGGTTCGCCTCCGGGAATGGGCAACGAGCGGCTCCTGCCCCTCCGCATCCCGAACCCCGCTCGGGAGAACGCGGTGCTAACCGAGGAAGCCACCGGGGCTGGCGGGGGCCGGCGGCGCGGCCGGGAAAAGCGAACCAACCTCTCCGGCTGCGCCGAAAACGGCGCAAGAGGGGAAAGAAGAAAAAGAGAAACGCAGAGAGACCGCACGCACGGAGCCACCGCCACACCGGCGGGAAGCACGGCGATTTCCTCCCCTCGGCTGACCGCAAAGCCGCCAGCTCCCCGGGCTGGAAAACACTTCCCCCGCCGAGCATCGGGGCTCGGGGAGGGGACGAGAAGTTCCCGGGGTTGGGGGGTCCCCGGCCCGGAGGGCGCCCACCCGCTCGCCTCTACTCACCGCGCGGCGCGCAGACCATGGCGAGCCCCGCCGGCCCGCCGGGCCCCCGCGGGATGATCCTCCGGGCGCGGCCGGGCGGGCGCGGCGCGGAGCGGAGCCGCTCGGGGCCCCCCGGCAGCGGCACAACGCGGCTCCCGACCCGGAGGTGCCCCGGGGGTCCCGCCGGCCCCCGCCTCCTCCTCCCGCCGCGGTCCTCCGCCGCTCGCTCCTTCCCTCCGCTCTTCCTGGGGCTGCAGTACAGGCACAGCGGCTCCTCGCTTTTTCTTCTTTTTATTTTCTAACCCCTTGGGTTTTTTTGTTTTTTTTTTTTCCCCTCTCCCCCCGGCCGAACCCGGGGCTCAAAGTTTGCGCCCCCGCGCCCGCTCAGCCCCGGAGCTGCCTCGCAGACGGCGCTACGGGTCCATCACCCGCGGGGCCAAAATCACACGAAGGGGCGAAAAGCCCACATACACACCCCAAAAAAAAAAATGCAAAAAAGCAGCAAAAAAAAATTAAAGCGACCCAGGCGGCGGCTCCGGCCAGCATCCGAGGAAGGGAGCAAGGGAACGCTCAGCTCCGCAGGCAGCACCAGACCGGCCCCATCCAGGGGCTTTCCCCGGCGGCGGGTTTCCTTCTTTCTTTCTTCCCGTGGTTCACGCCTCGGTAGCCATTATTCCCAAGCATGGACGGGGAGGCACCGCGCCGAGCCCGCTCCGCTCCGCGGCGGCGGTGCCGCTCCCCGGGCGCTCCGCGGCGCGACTGCTCCGCGCGGCCGCGGCCGCCGCGCCCCGCCCCGCGCCCGCCCGCCCGCGCCGCGGGGCCAATCCGGCCGCGAGACGCGCGGCCCCGCGCCGCTCCCGCGCGCGCGCCCGCCGCGCCCCGGCCCCGCCCCGCCGCGGGGGCGCGCGGGACCCGCCGTCGGGGCAAGGGAGCGCGCGGGCGGGGGACGGGAGAGGTGCGGGAGTGAGCCCGAGTTTAGCGCGAGCGCCAGCGCCCGCTCCGTGCCCTGTGACTGTCTGGGCGCGCACACGTGCGCAGGTGTGCGGGGGCCGCGCGGACACGGCCCACATCCCAGGTGCGCGGGGTGCGTCTGCACGGCAGGTGTGTGTGAGCCGTGTATGCGGTCTGTGCGTGTGCATTGTCCCCGCGTGCGCAGCCTGTGTCTGTGCGTGTGCACAGCCTGTGTCTGTGTGCGCCGTGTCCGTGTGAGTACAGTCTGTGCCCTTGTGTGCTGTGTCCGTGTGTGCCGTGTCCGTGTGTACAGCCAGCGTGGGCACAGCCGTGTGTGTGTACGCAGCCCGCGTGTGCGCGCACACAGCCGGTGTCTGGGTGTGTGCACACGGTCGAAGGTGTCGGTGCTCTCTGAACGCCCGGCCGTGTGCATGCTGGTGGGTGTGTGTGTGTGTGGGTGTGTGTGTGTGTGTGTGCACACTCCCTCCCCCACACCGGTCTGTTGATGGGCTGAGGTTGGGTTCCTTTCCCTCTATTTTCCACATTAGTTGCAGCCTCCTGTGTCCCCGAGGTGCATTTGGACCCCCAGGGGATTTGAATACGGGCAGAGGGAGAAATGCAAAGGAAATGTTTAATCGTGATTAACCTTCCCCATTGTAAAACAGTTGTTAGTAGGTATATTTAAAATATAATTACTATTGCCGTGATTCATAGGTGATTTAATAAATGGTTAATCAATGGCCACAGGGCCGGCAATCCCCGCTGCCTGACATGCCTGCTTAGCGCCTGCCGCAGTAAACGTGATTCATGGGGACGGGGCCAGCCCCTGCCCTGCCCTCCCCTCCCCTCCCCGTGTGGGATGGGGGTGTCGCGGCCCCCTCCCAGGTCAGCAGCCCCCTTTCACTAAGCCTGCACCCCAACAGCCTGTTCTGCACCCCAGCACCCCGTTCTGCACTGCTGGCCCTCTTGCAGCAGGATTTTGGGGTGTCCCTAGATGGCCCCAGCATGGCAGCTGCCTCTGGGGTAGGGGAAAGGAACTGCCCGGGCTTGGTTTCCAGCTGGCCTGCAGAAATTACCTGAAAATCTTCAGGGAGAAAGGAGGTAAACATCTGTATACTATTAAATCCATTAGATGTGTTCATTATTTTATATTGATTGGTATATCACTACACAAAGTTAATATATTATGATTATTAGTATATTGTTAAATCATTAAATACGACAGCAGACACAATAAATAATTTCCAGGGGATCTCAGCTGACATTTAGAAATTGATGGGTATGTTTTTCCCTTTGCATCCTGGCTGGCTGCAGGACTGCAGCGACGCTCTGGCTGCTCTGACTGATCTCATTCCCCAGCTTTCCTCGGCAAGTGAAGGCAGCAGAGAGAGCCTGCTCCACCATGCCCACGTTTGCATTTTAAAAGACGAAGATGAATTAATACGAGCCCCAAAGAAACCTGTTGGACAAGGATATTCAAACCACTTTCATGAAACAGGGAGCCACAAAAAGGATCTACACCGGAGGCTGTACCTTGGTGTTGCTCAGGGAGAAGAACACCCTCTTGCAACACCAACAGGATTTTCATGTGAAAACACAAGGATGGAGCTGCCCTTGTGTCAGGAGCGCTGCCGCCTGCCTCCTGCAGGTACCCACCCGATTGGGGAGCACAGGAGCACAAGCATCCCCAAACCCTCAGCCCTCAGACTGCAGGTCACGGGGGCTTGCGGATTTATGGCACAGATCCTCACGAAGCAGCAGATGTTGGAGAGCATGCACATCTGTATCTTTACAGCAGGGGAGCTGGATGCCAATCAGGGTTAATTCGGGATAAATTTACAAGAGCGCACAGCATGACCCAAGGTACCTCTTTATTGGCCTTCTACAGGCCTGCTAAATGCATCGGCCGACTACCACACATTAAAGCCACATGAGCTTGTATGTTCAAAATGAATTTTACAGGAAGACACAGGGATAGAAAAAGGAGGAGAGCCTGTGTCACAAATGACATCCAGATGTGAAAACACTGTAAATACAAACATCAAAAGGCTCACCCCTCCACATTCTGCAAAGACAACATTGGAGAAAGGACTTGCTGCATTTAAACAAATATTCTCTGCAAGGAAGCCAAGGAGTCTGCTGTCCCTGGTGCACAGCAAACCCCCATGGAGCCGAGTGGGAATTAGCCATTAGTCAAGGCAAATATGCAGCAAATATTATGCCATCCTCTAGACAGTTCAACCTTGGATCGGGGTACTGAAACGGGATGGAAGGGAAGGTGTTTTGTTAAGAAGACCAGAAGTTTAAATCTAATAATTCAAATCTGAAAACTGCACTGCAGAAAGCTGTGATTATTTAGATAAAGTCTCCAGGGCCATGACATACTTCTTAATAGAATTGATACCGTTAAGGGACAGGACTTAAGCCTTGCCAGTTGTATGAAATAACTAAATAAATAGGTGCCTTTTAAAGCCTTGTTATTTGCTGCAGTGAAGACTGGAGTGATAGCCTAGAAAACCTGGGATATCTAGTTACCACTCAGTAACATTGTTTTAAGAAGTTTTGGGAAATGAAAGGCCATTTCCTTGAAATGACTCTTAAGAGCTCCAAGCCTCTATTTGCATGGACCTACAGAGGAACTGGCTGTGAATCACCAGCTGTGAAGGACAAGTGTTCCTGGCGCCAAGGACTCATCCCATCAGCTACATGCCACACAGTCCCTTTCCCTTCTTGCCTACTTCTGACTACAGTGGAACACACTGGGGGACAAAGGTGGTTTGAAGCAGCACAGAATAAACCTAACGTTAGCATCAGAGGCAGGGGAAACCACTTAACTCCCTTCCAGAAAGGCAGGGATTGGTGGATTGGTGGCTAAGTGCACACAGGGTACAGTATCAGATGCTCTTTCTGTGTTCTCTGTTCAGCCCTCAAATGCGCAAACCACAACAACAACCACTGGGTGTTCCTTGCTTGAACTCTGTTCTCAGAGCACCACGACCAGGCACTGGGCTGGGGCAATATGAAAGCCAAGCTGAGATGGGGTGTATTCTTGTTTTCTTGTCTTTTCAAGATCCTATCTGACCACCAACACCTTACACACAGCATGAGCAGACCACACGAGGGACTCCACACTGAGCTGGTGCTAATCTGTTGAAGGTGCTGGGACGCCAGGGTGTGGGGCCAGTGTGATTGTTCGATGAGATGAGATGAGATAGGCTGGGGCTATTGTTTTCACTCAGGCCTGACTCAAGGCTGCAGGATCACAGCCATCCACTCCACCAGCGTATCTGTTTCTAGTGGAGAGCTCTCCCTCGAGACCGGATCCATCAGACCAGACTGATGCTTGAAGAGAGCACGGAGGACTCTCACCCTGAGACAGAGCACACTTCTTACTTTGAAGCTAAAAGCTTCAAGCAGTTTGATACTGGCAGTGCTGACAACAGACGGAGAAAGCACTTAACCATTGTGTTGCATAAAGATATCATGAGGAAATCAGGATTATACAGTAGAGAGTAGAAAAACACTCAGGAAGAGCTTGGATAAACTCTGGGCGAGATTCAATAACAGATGCCGCCGCCTCCTGCATCGTGTGTCCCCACCTGGGCTTATGTTGGGAGGCAGCCAGAGAGGAGCTTTATTGAATCTGCTATTGAACCTGCCCCCAGGCTGGGGCTGTGCTAGGTACCCTCACAGGGCCTAAAATAGAAGTGAAGTTACACAGGAATTTACAGTGCAACTGTTAAAATATGCTCTGATTTGCCTCAGAAGCTGGTGTGTGTGGGGCCAAGGAGTGCCAGCTGCCTGCCAGGGCTATGCAGACAGTGCTGGAGCAGGACTGCAGCTCTCCATCCATCCATCCATCCATCCATCCATCCATCCATCCATCCATCCATCCATCCATCCCAGAGCCTGCTGCTGACGCACAGCTCCGCTCCCAGGCCTAACAACACTGCAAAACTATTTAGCCATTGGAGGATCACATTACATGCAAAATCTATAGCTGCTCAAGAGCTTAATTTTGACATACAATTTTCACTTGCTGAACAGAAAAGGGAGGGGAAGTCTGAAACTGTCTAAACAAAATAATGTTTTTTTCCATTGCACTTTCAAATGTTCATAAACCGAACAGAATACAGTTAGAGACGGCCCTTCGCCTCGGGGCATCCAAGGCTATGGCTCCAATTAAAGAGAACAAGGATACAGGAGGTGGTACCTCCAGTCTGATTGCTCTCGCCTGGGGCAGCTAAGCCTCATGAATAAACACTGTTGACTCTAACTCTCAACAAAACAATTACACGTTTGTTTTTAGAATACATTTTCTTAGCCTTTCCACTTGCAATTTTTGCTACTATAAACTAGCCAGGACAAGAATAAATACCTTTGTGATTCTCTAAACATCCTTGTAATTGCAGTGCTTCACTCATGAATGTGTATTTCGACATCAGAAAAGATCCTGAGCGATAAGACAAAATGTTTCTTTGAAGTAACCTTTCAGAATTAGATGCAAAATATTTACAGCTAATTACTATTACAAGAACTCCTGTACACACACTGCCAGCCACAGGAGTGAAAACCTTATGTGCAAATCCAGTTACCTTTGAAGAACAAAACCACAAGGAGACGGGTGAGACTTGTATTTTTTCAGACTCTTGCCAAGTTTGGTGCAGCCCCCAGGGTTCCCCATCTGCCCATGGATCTGTCAGCCCTTGCAGACCTCCCTCCTAGCAAACCATGCCCAAAGGGATGCTCCTGAGAGATTGGGGGTGCTTCTACGCCTCAAAAGTGTCGGCTCAGCTACCTCCTGGATGCAAATGAAAGGAGTGGCAGGATTTCTACTGCTGGGAGAGTCTAAACAGAAAAGGTAGTGGATGAGTTGTTGCTTAACTGCCTTGGAGACCCAACACAGCTGTTACAGGAGCTAGGACAAAACCTGGGGCTTCCACAAGGACAGAAGACAGCCAGCCCTTCCTGGGCTCAGGTTACTTGTAAAGATGGGTGTAGAAGTAAAGCAGAACTCTGGTTTCCTGCTGAGGATAGTGGTGGAAGGGTAATTACCATTTACTCAACTTCTAAAGTTTTTTTCCAGAAAGCCAACCTACTTCTGCAAAGGAACAGCCAACCACCAACCATCATTTCAAATGGCAAGCCTTAAACTGCTTAGCACAAAAGGTTTTGGCCAATAAATAACTTTTTTATTTTTCTTAGAAATGCTTCCAAACTGGTTTATTATCCTCCTTCTCACTCTTAGTGTGAGGATGAGAGAACATGGAACGGGAAAGTAAGGGAAAGCTTGCTACCCTGTGGATTTGGGAGCAACTCAAGCTATCCTTGACAATGCTTGTTCCACGTTCCAAGACTACAGACTACAAGAGATGTTGCCTGTTCCTATATGTTATTTATACATTGTGTTAAGCAACAACGTGCAAATGAGCTGGAGTACAAAACGTCAGACACGGCAAGATGTTCCAGAGCAGTACAACACAGCACAACACAGGGAAGCGACTCTCCGTATGGGGCCCTGTATCCTAGGAGTGTTTATACTCCCTTGGATAATTTGGACCACAGCCAGCTCATCCTAAAATATACAGCATGAGTATGGTTAGGCATCGCATCTGTAACATATACAACTTTAGATGTCAAAGCATCTTTGTTTGAAGTCAACAGCAATAAAAACTGCATTTGTATGAGAGCTTAGCATGTGGGAATACATATTGCTAAACCAGGATGTTAACACATGGCCCTCCTCAGTTGGCTGCTGCCAAAAGTATGCCTTTCAAAATTGGGATGAGCATGCCAATAATCTGTAGGATATTTTAAAACTTGGAGAAATCTACAGCTATCATCCAGTATTGGAGAAAACTCTTTTTTAGGCACATTTACCTTTGGTAGAAACTGGCATAACTCCCTCTACTTGGAAAGATTTGGGTCCTTTGCATTTATGGACATGTTATGTGCAAAAAAACACAGAAGGATTTCTCTATCCTGCTTCATTTTGCAGAAACTTTGCTTAGTCACTTAGTGACTAATTATTCATTTGTGTAGGTGAAAATTTCAAGTGTACACAAATTTTCAAATTAATACAAACCTATCTTTCAAGGTTGCTATCCTGCTATTCTTTCATTAAGGCACACAGAAATTACACAAGAACTGTGTTAAGCTTATGGGATTTCTATGAATTTCCTCTCTGTATATTAAACTTTAAACAAATATTATGACTGTATTCCAAAGGCTTGAATGGGCTGATGATTTTGAAAGTGCTACTCTGGCATCACTGTACAGCTCCATTCTTTCATGTATGTTTTGTTATAACACAAAGAAGCTCTATTTATGAAAAGCCAGTCTTAAATCTACAGTTTGTGAAGCCATAATTTGTGGTTACAATTGTGGTTAATTTAATAAAGCAAGCCTTTTGGTTCACAGTGCACCATACTTACTATTTTTCATAAACTATCAGAGCAAAAAAAAACCCCTTCAACATGTCAGATATATGATGATCCAGCAATGTTGCAATTTTCCAACTCCTATTTTGTGGTATACCATATTATATGCACAGGAATGCTACATAATTTATTCTGGAGCACAGCCCTGTAATTATTGCTGGCAAACTACTAATTACATACCGCCATCAAATCTAACCATTTTCCCAATAAAAAACCTCTACTTTCGTGCGGAATACAGCAAATCCAGCCCCGAGTGTACGCATGTTTTTATTTTAACACGCATGCCATATGGTATTGATCCTCCATTCACATACACTTCACCAAAAATATCTGTACTGACTACGGGATTCTGCAGGCTTTGCGCTGTGGCACCATGCCATGGGACACAAAAGGTCTCAGCTCTGGTTGTGCACCAGCATCTCCCCCCCACTTCTGAGGGCCAAACCTCTCAGCTCACACGATTTCTGGCTCGGTCTAAATAACATTCAGGCCCTGCTACAAAATGGGGGTCTAGATCTCGAGTTCCCTGAACTCCAGGATTGGGGTGTTTGGAATTTTAGCGCCAGTTCATCTTTATAAGCTACAATATGGCTCAGCGTGTGGCTCCCCCCATGAGTGCAGCTTGTCAGCTGGCCACAAACCCGCTCTCTGCATCCCAAAGAATTCTATGAGCCGTGGCACATTTCAACTGCAGAACTGCACGGCTTTGAGGTGCTTCTGGGGAAAAAATACGAGGGATTGTGGGGAAGAGGGAGCACGCAACAAAAATTCCCCAAAGATACTGCCCTACATACAATGACATTTCCAGAAATTGGGCACAGATCCCACAGCCTGGAGAAGCCCCAGTGTTCCCATGCAACACGGGAGGAGCATGGGCAGAAAAGCAGCAGGGACAGATTGAAATTTGGATTTCAATGTTTCCGCTCGAGGCTGTGCGTGCCCGGCACGCTCGGGGGGTTCCGGACACGGCTGTCCCGTGCCCAGGCTGCCCGTGGCAGGAGCGGTGCTGCAGCCTCCCAGGAAAACACAGGGTGAGCAGGGAGCTGCCTGCAGGGAGGCAATTACAGATCTGAGGCTCCAGGCTGCTCGCCCGCAGCATCTGCCCGAGCGGCTGCTGCGCTCACAGCCGGCAGCGGCATCACCTGCAGGGATGTGGCCGAGGCCAGCACAGCTCAGCAGCACAGGGCAGATGGGGCCGTGGCTGCAGGAGCTGCTTTCCCCCAGCAGCATTCTCTGGAGGGCATCCCAAAAGCTCTGGGCAGCCAAGGGCAGGGGGAGAAGCCCAACCAGTGTTGGCTTCTACTGTATAATTTTTCTTCATTCACAGAACCCCCTCCAAGCTTGGGGGACTATTCTGTCCCCCAAAATTACTTCCCTGGACTCTGTGCCCTTGAGCAGTGTGTTTCTGACTTGGCTATCAAAAAACATGACAAACAGCGTAGGCGTGCGAGACAATTTTGTTAATCTTTCTCCGTTTTCTCCTATTTCCAAACTGCAGTCAGAATTGACTGCAGAGCAAAGCCCCTCTCTCACTCGTCTGAAGGACTGGAGCAATGTAAGGAGCTTGTTGCACACTTTGATGATAACGTGTGAAATGAAGCAGCCAGGGGCACTTGTGAAGGATGTCAGAAAAATCCCACTGGAGTACAGTAACCCCAGTGCCTCCATGGCAGCACAGGGCACAGGCTGCCAGCACAGAGCTGCAAAGAGCTGCAAAATCTGGCCCAGTTCTGGTAAAACATGGACTATTTGCTTAAGTTTCTGGCATTTGCTCCACAGTATCCTTAGCAGCTTTAACAAGAATAAAGCATGCTTTGCATGCCAAGCAAGTTGGCTGATCTTAGTCACGGCCTTGGTCAAACACAAGGAGTTGCTTGACAAGAAAGAACTGCCACTAAAAACATTAAAAAAATGTTAACAGAACTCGCAGCTTGCAAGTTTAGTGTTGCATCTGAAGCCTGAAGGTCTTTGGGAGCTACTCTCAACATTCATCTCAGCAGTTTCCAGGCATCAACACTCCCTCTTTATATCTCTGTTCTTATTTATTCTGTTAAAAAAAAAAGTTACAGGTATAAGACTCAGCTCATATGGATAATGCTGGAAAAAGAGATTTTCTTCCCTGAGACTACTTTCAGGTTTGCTGCTATAAGCTGGGGATTAGTCAGCTAACATGGCATCTCTGTTGACATACATTTTCTCCTCACAGCTAAGACAGCTTAACTACTTTATGCTCCAGAATGTTGTAATGGTTAACCAGATATTTAAAAAAAAAAAAAAATAAAAGCATCTCCTACTTTTTAAATTGTAATTCTGTTTTTAGTATTTAACTGGAATCCACAGACAAAGAATTAAGTACCCAAACACCCTTTTGCCTCTAAAATATGCTCACTTGAAAAGCCTGAAATATGGTTAAATAAATAAATGAGCAGAAAAAGTTGATTGGCCACTCCATTCAAAATCTTGCATAACTTTTCTTCTTCGGCACATACACTTTACAAGGATTAAACAGAAAGGGAAACTTACAGCTTTAGACACAATTTGTGTCTCAATACCAACTGCAGCACCAGCTTCTCTGTAAGGATTATCAAGGCTACAGCCCCATGCAGCTGTCAGTCCCTGGGGCTGTAATTCAGCTATCCTGCTCTCACTCTATCCATCACATTTACACAAATCCCCAAGGTGGACTGCCTTCTAAATGTCTTTACCTTGTGCATTATCCTGGGGCTTAACAATCCAATATTGGTGCAGCCAAGGATAATTACTCTCCATTGATGATAAAACACCCTGAATCCTGTCAGGCATGGCAATTTGCATCTTACAGTGGGGAGGATCAATAGATACAACAAAGGAGTGAAACCTGATTAGATACTGCTGCCTCTCAATGGAAAGGGAAGAGCTGATTGTTTTGCAGAGTTGAAGTCCTGGTTAAAAGGGAAACAGAGGTCTCCCATTACAACACAGTCCCCAACCCTGCTGTTCACCTAGAAACTGCTGTGGGGAGTTTGAGACTCCAGGAGAAAGTAGTTGAATGAACAGGTCTTTACAGACTCCTGGTAGAAAATGGAGAGTTTATTTACTTGGGCCAGTGTGGCTCAAGCAGTTTCACTGCAACTCAAGAGAATACAGTGTGTGAATTGTCTCCAGCTCCAAGAGGTTCTACTTTCTCCCGGTTTTATAAATTTACAGCATAAAGAGGACAAGTAACTTGTTCACGATCATACACTGCTTCAACAATGAGACTGGAAATTGGCTACTGGCTCTGCAAATCTCTTTCTGAAGAATCCTCTAGGAGTGTGGGCTCAGCCAAGAGCTCCTGCCCTGTCGAGGCAACAGAAATGTCATATATATTTAAAATAAGGGATTGCAGGATTTTCCAACCACAATTAACCAGGTAAGCAGATGCATGAAGGTGGAGGTGGAATAAAAAATTATCCCAACAGTCTTCAGTCTTGTGACACTAATCTAACACTGAATCTGATCAAAGATAAGAAGCGTGGTGGGTGAACTTCGGTTCCCACATTTAATCTAGAGAGACATCACAAGCTTCCTCCTCTTCAAGTCTTTATTTGGAGGCCAGTAACACATTGACAGAAACCCATGGTTTAGCTGACAGCACTGCTGGGCTGCAGGCAGGGAACGCATTCCCGTTTGGACGTGATTCTCCGCCACTGACACTCCCTGGGCTCAGCTGTGCCCATCTCCCACAGCCTGCCCAGATAGCAAAGCTCAGCCCTGGGCTGCACATCAAGAGCTCCCTGAAAGGATGTAGCTAACTGTGTTAAATCTGGGCTTTTATTTGGTTTCTGATGGCAGAGCTACATTAAACAGGGACTGCATGTCTCCATGTTCTTGCTTGACTGAAGGAAATGCAGAGTTTTCTTCCATGGAAATTAGCAAAGGAAAAGCTGAATTTGGGGGACTCCCAACCATGTGAAGGATAATGCTTTAATAAAGGCCTCAAAATGCGCAGAAAATGAAACAACATCAAGAAAGGAGCTGGGCACATCTTTTCAGAATGCGTGCTCTGAGGCTGATGAAGGGCTCAAAGCAAGAGAAGAGGAAAACAGAGAAGAAGAGAAAAACTCTTCAGAAACCGGCTGGGAATAGTCTGTTCTTATCGAAGCACGTTGCTGACACAGACCTGTCACGGAGCCAACATCTGCTCCCAGCTCACAGAGTCAGTCCGAGGCAGGCTGAGTGTCTCTTGCACAGGAACACCAAGAGCTGACTTGGCACGATGGACATAAATGAGGAGAGCTTCTGAAAGC
The DNA here is from genome assembly GCF_963662255.1 of Cinclus cinclus. Lineage (NCBI taxonomy): Eukaryota > Metazoa > Chordata > Aves > Passeriformes > Cinclidae > Cinclus > Cinclus cinclus. The sequence continues at coordinate 6,692,430 of NC_085062.1, read as the reverse complement.
ATCAGTGAACAAAACGGGAAGGAAACTTGTTCCTTTGATGAAAAATCTTTTTATTTTGACCTACAGGCAAACTTGCAGATTTTTTTTCTGCACAAAGGCGTCTCTTCCAACATGGGAAATGAGAAAAAAAAGCCTGATGCTGGACATCTGACACATATGGTAGCGTCTGCTAAAGCCAACGGGGGGTTGCATATGGCAAGCCTGGAAACCTGAGGCTCATTAACATTATGGCATTGAATTATCACTATTATATGGTCCTAAGGATCTGTCTCTTTCATCCTGATGCCTGCTGAGTGATGGTGGATTCAGATGCCCCAAATTAACCCCTAAGAGTAAATATAATATTGGTGAGAAGTATCAAACCCACATCTAAAATCCTTTGTCTCCACTCATGTAGTGGAGTAGAAACATGCTTTCCCACCCATATCTCCTCCTGAAATCTATCCCAACCCTTTAAGGTTTTCACTCCCCCTTGCATTCTTCAACCTCCAGCATTTTTGGGGTACTGGAGAAGATTTGCAAACAGTCTGAGACAGCATCACTGTAGAACAGATGGCAACTATCCCACCTAGGGTGAGACACCACGCAACATCCGTTGGATTCTCACATGAGCATCCAGCTCCTGGCACCGCCTGAGCCTCTGCAGCAGCACTTGGAATCTCTCCTGTGTGGTGGGAACCCATCACTCCTCATGGAGAAAGGGACATTATTATGGTTTTCCATCTGTCAGTGCAAACTGAAATGTAACTTCGTACTGGGCTCTCCACTCTGTACTCAGGCATGGAAGATTTAGAACTTGCTGTTCTGTACTTGAAATGGGAAATTGGAGTGGAGCTGCTGAGTCATGAGAACAGGGGGCCTCTATTGCCAGCCATTCCTCCCTGGTGAAAACCTCTAATCCTCTCTGATGCACCTGGGCACGATTGATTCCTCAGGATTCCCGCACACTCACACAGCCTCTGACTGTCAGAGGTGCATCGATTTCTTCAGCAGTAGAGAACAGAATGGATATAATGGAGGTGATTTTTAAGGTGATGATTGCTACGGGTGGGTGAAAATAAAACCGTATTAAATAAGCAGCCATTAGAGCTTAAAACTGAGCAGCCCAGCTGCCTGCTCCTGCCCTCTGAAAGGAGGATATAACACTGTCACATGCTCCAAAAACAGGTGAGCAGGAGCATAATGAATTCACAGGGTGTAATACTACTGGTGGAAACTGGCTCAAAATGCCCTTGTGGCAATAATGCATCCTCTTGCATCACAGTGCACTCAAGGACATTGTCCTCATCTGAATGATGTTATGTATGGTGGAAGAAAACAGGAGGAGAACATAAATGTAGGAACCTTACACATAGCCACCAGGTCCCAGATAAGAGCATCCTATTGAAGACAATGATGCTGAGCCCTTGAAAAGAAATGTAAACCAGAAAAACTGCAGGTCAGTTTGCCAGGAAAGTTTCTGGTGATTGTTAACTGCTCCATGCAATTGGAAGGGAGAGGAAAAGGGTCAGGGTAAAGACCTATTTCCCTATCATTTCATCACATCACTCTTCATATAAGCACCCTGCTGACCAGCCTTCTCCCAGAACTTCTCAGCGATTAGCACCATGCTGTTTCTTACTGTGAATTCGAACAAGAGTAGCACAAAGCTATCAGCAGGGACTTCAGTGATCAGAAACTGCTCAGCCAATTTTCACTATCATTTTTCCTATGTCAAACAAATGCCTATTGTTGCCGGGCCTGCTCCTGTGGCATGTTGAGAGCTTCTGCAAATTGCAGAGCCCCCTGTCTCTTATTCTAAATCCCTAAAATGTTAGCTCCCACCTTACAGACTAACAGATGAGCAAAGGACAGGGAGCCAGGAGCTACTGGTGGTAATTCTGCCTATTGATGCACAGCAAAAGTATCTTGGGCACCGTGTCCCTGCCTCAACCTTCCCTGCCTGTGCAACAGGGATGGTGAATACCAGTATCTGCCCTGCCACAAGGCAAAGGGAAGACAAGTTTTTTTAAGATGCAAAGCGCTAATTACTTGTTCAGACTACAGGTCTTGGCACTGGAATTAGAAGCAGCAGAATTATGTGAGCTGCTGTGGCAGTCACCCACACAATAGGCCTGCAACAGACACTTCCCCATGATCCTGTGCTTGTGAGATCCCCATCAGCCGTGATGGGAAAGTTGCACATTGATGGGGTGTCATCATCCAGCCACAGGACTCTGGTGGAAGTGGAAAGGGAAGGAGCAGGCAGGCTATGAAGTATATAACCCTGATTTAATGTCATTAATGCAACTTGATAATTAGCAGAGATCTTATAGGCCTTATAGGAAAACAAGGGAATGAGAAATGGATTTGGGCAAAAAAAGGATATGTTTTAGAGCTTCCTCCAGCCTGCAGATTTCTTTTCAACAGAACATATATTGCATTTTTTTTCTTACAGCAGCCACTGCAGGGGTGAGGGCATTGTGTAACAAGAATGGTCAAACACAATTTTAATGTGTCTAGTAAGGCAGAGTGCAATACTTATATATATCAGAACAAGCAATGTGCCAAAGTGCCTGATGATAAGGAAGAAATGTGTCCTCGATCAAGAAAAACCAGTTTAATGTGCACACTGGGAGCAGAGTATTACACAGATACAGCTTTCTCCTGGCCATGTGAATTTAAGGAACCCCTGCTGGTAACTGAGATTCCTTGCAGACAATCAGACCAGAAGCAAAATGTTATAAATTCTTAAGGCACTGTATGACGTGAGATACATCCTCACATTTTATACAAAACCAAGAAGGGGAAGATAGGATGTAAGCATCTGAACTCCCATACAACAAATGCCATTTCAAGCATCATTTATTATGCTGCCTTTCACAGACTTTTACAATCCTCAATATGGTTAGCAATTTCAGCTGACTCGTAAAGCGGTTTTAAAATTCATCACTGAAAAGAATGTTTATCTCTGTGTTTCCTCCAGTTCGGGAGTAAAACTAGACTCTTAAAACCTGGGGATGGTGTGTCTTTAATTTTGTTTAGAACAGAAAATAACTGCGATATGAAAGGTTTAATGAGGTTAGAAATCTAAAAGGAAATGGAGTGGGAATAGATTATCAAGAGAAATAAAGCCAACCGCTGGAGAGTACACTAATATTAAATATTAGGTTTCTAAACCAAATATATATAATCCATTTAGGGACTTAATGGTGGTTCTCAGAAGCACATTTATCTACAGCTTATGGTTCAACAACCAATATTATAACTCCATTTGTCATTGTTAGGCGAGGGGGATGGATGTCAGGGAGGCGAGGGTCAGCACACGAGGAGGAGCTCGGGAGACGCTGCTGCCCCGCCTTACAGACGGCCCTGGAGGGGAAAGCTCACCTGCACATTCCTGGCTCCACACTGAAGATCTGCCCTGGAAACATCTCCTTACAAAAATACTCCTTCTTTCATTTTCCTCAGGAAGAACAAAGGCAACACATTCAAGCAGGGATTTGTCTTAAATCAGGCTTTATACCCATTTTTCATTTAGAAAGATACTTACACGTGTGCCTAGCTAAATGTGGGATTACGCACTTGATTAAAATTAGCGACATGCTTAAACTACTTGATGAATTGGGTCATTAGATACCTAAGTCAATATGAGATAAGGAGCTCTGAAAATCAAGACAAATTGAAACTCAAAAATGGATTTTGGTTCTTAGCTTTTTGCACCTACAGTAATGAATTTACAGTAGAGGCAAAGATTTAACTAAACTTCCTGATATCAACACCCAAAATGAAATCCCTGTTTAGGAAACACCTGCTCCCTTTCTGGTTCTGTTGGGACACCAGGGCAGGGAGGTGACCAGCTGTGGGACAGCTCTGCCTTTTGCAACTCCACTCAAGTAGCTGCAGAAAATAACTTCCACCATTAAGAATAAGAGACTTAGGAGATGGAGTATTTAGCGGAAAAATAGAGAAAGATGCATGGGTTGTCACACTTCCATTTTAGAAAAAGCCAGAAGAGCCCTGTGTGGAGACATCAGCTACCTGGCAATATGGAGGGAGAGCTGCTGGATGACCTGTAATTCCTGATCACTTTAACCTCTCTTTGCCACCACAAGCACAGGGTGAGGTTCAAAGACAGAGGCAACCTCTTTTATTGTACTAAATACTTGGCCTGAACACAGAGCCTGTGCAGTGACTTTTTGTGACTGCCAGGTGCCAGAACTCTTGTCCTTCTGCTGCAGTTCCATCTGCTGGCCAAACACCAGGCACCCTCTGCCTCCCTACACATCCTGCCTTGCTCTATCCCATCAAAGAAGGATGCTGCTCCATTTTACACTTGGGATCACTGTGTTATTTTGGTGTTTTCCCTGTCTTTTCCTTTCTGAAAGGATGCCTGCTGTCAGGGACCCACCACTTCCAAGTGAGCACTCTGCCTGCCAGCTCCAGGCTTCTGGATGCAGCCTGAAGCTCTCTGAAGACTCCCAGACATGTCTTTTCACAGGACAGGAGGGAAGCTAAGCTGGGAGGATAACACAGTAGGAAACAGAAGTGTGCTCCTTTCTCTTGAAAGGCTCCAAATCTGCTCCCTCTCCAGCCCCAAAGTACTTCTTGTGCCAATTCTTGGTTGACTGAAATCTTGAAATGTCACCAAGAACTGGAGAAAGCCAAAGGAAAACACTTGTTTGAAGTGGTCAAAATGAAGTAAAACATACTCCACTACAAACAACACTTGGCTAATTCCAGCTCAAATGCTTTTTGCTATCAATGAAATTCTGAGGAAACAGGGACTTCAGGCAGCACCATATGTTGGCTATCACTCTGCTCAGGCTGGGTATTAGTGGGTTTTTACTACTAACACCATCAATAACAGCAACTGAATCAGCTCTAAGAGTCAGAAATCCATCTTTTGAGTGGTATGACCAAATTCTTTCACATAATTTGCCTGACTGACAGAAAAATATGTTGCTAGTGTCAAACAAGTCTGGAAACTTAAAATGTTTTTAATTCTGCAAAAAAATAATGCAGAGCTTCTTGACTCTAGAGAGCTTCGAATCAAGACCTCATTTCAGAAAAGTGCTAATTTTGATGTCTGAGCTGAAATCAGTTGTGCTGAATGAAACCTGTAAACCTTCCTTTACAGCAAACACAAGGAAGCAGTTTTTCCACATTGACATGCCATTAAATTGTGGAATTCACTGCCACAGGATGTTGCAGAGGCCGAAAATATAAACGAGTTAAAAAAAAAAAAAAAGATTAGACAAATTCACGGGGGATAAGTCCACCAGTGGCAATTAAAGACAATGCTCTGGATACGACCTCTGGCTCAGGAAGTTCCTGAAGTGCTGATTGCCAGACGTGGTGAGGGTAAGACTGGGGAAAGGTTCACCCTGCACAATCCCATTTCTTACACTCCTTCCCAAGCATCTCCTGCACACCACTGATGGAGCAGGGATTTCTGTGCTAAACAAACCATCCCTGTTTGTCTCTGCAACATTTGGATCTGAACAAAGCTCTAAAATTTGTTACAAAGCGGGGAATTTGGTCACATGCAGAATGCTGCCTTTTTTTTTTTCTAAAATCTTCAAAGATTTTTCACAGTTCTCAATAAAAAACAAGCTTTACTAATCATTTCAGTGACAAAGTATCTAACACTTCTTGCCATCCCAATTTAAAAAAGAAGATCCAAATAAGATATTAAACCAGGTAAATTTTTTATTCCTATGGGTATCCTGCAGCTGCTCTATTACTGTGATCACATTCTGGTGAAACAGCTGAACATATTCAGCAGATTTCTTTTTTACTCTTATTCCTCTAAGTAATTTAAACAATGCTGTGTCCAAATGTCTTGCAAAAGTAGAATTATTATGGCATGTTATACAGGAGGAGTTGGCTTCAACAGGGTGCAGATGAACAGGGACATAACTCTGAGGTCTAGAGCTCCTTCTCAGACTTACATTCACAGTGAATTCGTAAGTCTTATGATTGTTTCTGTTTTTCTTGAAGCCCATCTCTAAGTGTAATTCTGTGGGAATCTTGGTGTTCAATGAAACAGAAAATGATAAATTTCTAGCACTGTGAAGCTTAAAAATGTGATATAAATGCATTCCCTCATCACCCAAAGGCTGGGGTAAGGCAGAAAGAAAGACCTAATTCAAAAACTAAGACCTCCATGTTAAAAACAAAACATTTTCTGGGAAACGTTGATATTTGATGAAGCGACTCAAATCTATTTATAAGACTCAACCGAGTCCCACATTACAAGCACCCAGATGTAACTTAAACTTCATATTCTGTGAACCCCAAAATGTTCCTAATCACATTCTTTAGTCTCCTATCTCAGTTACAAAGCACACCACAGATTTGGAATTAACCTGTACAAGTTTGCTGCAAGACATAATGAAAACATCATGATCCAAAATCCTTGGCTAACAATTAGCCAAAGACATCTAATTAATCAAATAGCCTAATTCACAATAACATCCTGTCTATGTATAAATTTCCACTGTTTTAAAAAATGATTTTGCTAATGAGTGGCAAAATTTAGATCAGTTGTTTCAAATTCAATTGGTTTTAAGCCCAGGCAAATTTAAATTGAGATCAAGATAAATCTATTTAATCCTGGTTTAAAAGAGAAAAAAGTCCATGTTGAGATTTGCATAGTTTAAGCTCAATGATGTAAGTCATGTCCTTAGTTAGAGACTAGTACAACTGTGAATACAAACAGTGCCTAGGTCAAAAGGTACTTTACTTCTTAGCACTTGAAAAAGTAATTAGTAGAAAAGACTTTTTTTTAAAAAAAATATTAATTTGTGTTTTTATTGTTACCTTGTGCTGTACAAAGACAGTCCAAAACAATTTTTTAGCAATACATGTGTATACCTACTGAGATTTTATCCACTCTACTTCTAACACAAGAATCTTGAGCAGTAGAAAACTTCAACGGCTCGAGTAAAACTATTTCATTCTTTTAATCTTTCCATCTGATGATCCTTCCTGGTCATGTAATTTTGTGCATTCCGTAAGTCCTTAAGAGTCAGCTGGACAATGCACAACTAGCAGAAAATCACCAAGATTTACAGACCAAACAAAACCCCTAACTCCCCTAGTCAGCCTTTGGCTACCTTCATAAATCACAGGAAAACACTTAAGGCTCTTTTTTTTCCCTTTTTAAAGCTACCACCTATAAACAACACCACCATTTGTTCCTTTCAGTTTCTATTAGTCATAAATTTTGCAAAATTAAAGAAAAGGCATGAGCAGGGCCTGAGTATGGAAGCCAGTTTGAAGACAAACATACAGATGAATGCTAACACAGCACCGAGTTCCACACCATCAGCATGTTCTTTAAGTAAACCAAAATTATTTTTCAGTGCTGTTTTATTCAATTTGTTGCATCAGGTTTAGTTGTTTTCAGGTCAGATACCAGCAACCATTTGGTAATTGAACACCTCCTTAATTTCAATCAGACCCATGCTATGCTAATGCAATTCTAGCTGTTTTAATTTCTGTTGTTTTTCCCCTAATTTGCTTTTAGCCTTCTAGTCACACAAAAAGTCTGTAAGACATTTACATTTCTTCTCATCCCCGTCAGTTGGGAACATACTGGAGTCTGTAAGAAGTTATCCACCCTGTGCTCAAAAGCATCAGAAATCAGTGTGGTGACCCCAGCAAGAGCCAAGTAGAAACAGTGGTCCCCAACAAACCTCTCCCTCTGGTTTTCTCTTTTTTCTCGTCCCCTCATGGGGTACTTTTATTTATTTGGAGGCAATGGGAAGGCAGGAAGAGGGTTGTTCTGTGTTTTTTAAGAAAAGTTTTGTTTCCAACCCATGGCAGCTTCTATTAGGAGAGAAACAAAGAGAATGAGCAGATCCTGTTGTGGTGACGTAAAGCCTAAGAGATATTTCAGGGTCACCAGCTATCTTATATAGACAACATCTGGCAAAACCATCCAGCAGCAATATGGATACCAGCCCCAGGAAATACTAGTACACATAGCTAGGAAAAAAATACACTATTCTGGGTTTTATAGTTAAAAAAAAAAAAAAAAAAATCTTTCTTTTTGTCAAGAAGAAAAAAGTGACATATCCACAAAGGGCAGCGGAGACTTCCCGGCGCAGGCAGTGATAGATGAGGACTTTTGCTCACTCTCAGATGCATGGAAGAGAATAGTTTTTTGTGTTAAGAGATCATTACAGCTTCAGCCCTCCTACTGCACTGTTTCCTCTGAAATCAGGGGCAAGATTAAATCTGTTGTAGCAGAGCGCTCAGTAATGGCTCTGACAGACGTTGTTTTTCCTTGGCCTCACATCTGGGAGTTAACCAGCAGAGCTCTTGAAACCAACCAGGTCAGCTCTTTAGTTGAGTTTCGTGTCTAATCAGCCAGGAAGGCTGAGGCCTCAGGTCACACATGGAAATCACTAGAGCTATTTAAGTCGCCAGAGGTTATTAATAAATCTCCCACTATTTCCTTAAGTAAATAATTGGAGGCCCATCTTTCAAACAAGTTATGTCTGGCCATGTTATGGTACCAATTTTATCCTTCCTTTTTTCCCTTCACCAAGCAGGAAGAACAAATCTCTGGTGACAACAATGGCAAAACTGTGAATTATAAACATCCATGTGTCTCTCATTTGAATGCCTCCTCAAGTTTCCTTGACAGCTGGGGGAGAGAGAGGCTCTTAGTCTTGAGCCTGAGCCACTGAAACTGCTCTCGCACCAGCAGAGCCTTTGGGGGAAAGCGCGCAGCTCTGGCTGCCGGGTGAAACAGGAGCCCTGCTCTCTCCATTAGGTGCAGTTAGGTAGCCAAGTTCAGGTCCTCCTGGGCTGCCTACAACCAGGGAAACGAGGGGAAGAGCCTGACTGTGAAACATGGCCAGAGGCAGAGCTCTGGGGGTTCTGGAAAGTAGGGAAGGAGCTGAGGGAGATGGGGCTTGCGATGCCGCATCCTCCCTTCAAGTCATGCACAAAGAGCTGCCCCCAGGCCTGACACACACAGGTCCTGTGAGACCCACAGCCACTTGTCCCATGGCCAAATTCATCCACGCCACAAATGACAGGCTCTGGGTTACCAGAGCCCCACTCTTTCCTGGATACGTTCCTTTTTCAGCTTTGGAAATAACACACTGCTTGCACGGAGGTCGACATGCCCGTTCTCACACGCAGAGAAATGAACACCAGCCCTGCCCACTGACCACTGTTAAACTGCACCAGCGATCCTCCCCAGGACATTTCTGCAGCAGGACTCCTGCTCACCCCAACTCGGACAGAAAAATTCAACATGAGATGGCTCCTGCCCACCCCTCCTACCCTGCCTACCAAGCTATTGCATCAAGCTCCTTGCAGGTCTCGTGGATATTTATGGCAGCTGTGATAACCCCAACGCATCTTCCAGCTGCCAGGTCCCTTCCACTGCTGTTCTTAGTTATGAGTTGTCTTTGTTTGAACTTCTTTCAAGATGATCCAGAGTCTCAGGCATTAGGAGTACAGAATGGGTGCTTTAAATGAAGCCAAAGTCCACATGTAACATATATCTTGTGCATATATATGTGGACATAAATATATCTGTGCCTTTACAGCAAACAATCTAAAATTTACCTCTGAACAAAGAACACCAGCTCCATCCTTCAAATTACATCATCAAACAGTAGGTTAATAACCATTACAAGCCTCACACATATGAAACTATTTTAAATTTACAATAAAACCCTTTCCTCCCATTTTTTTAGAAAATGCTCTCGTAACAACATGTTCTTTTTTTAATTTTTGTGATCTAAATGATCTAAAGTCATTCATACTTGAATAATGTTTTCTTTCTTTGTTTTTTTTTCCCCTCTCTCTCTTTCTCTTCCTTTTTCTCTCTTTCCTTCCCTCACTCTTGCAAAGATTAATGCTTTCAATCTAAACCCCAGCCTTTCTGAGGGAGGATTCTCCTCACACCATCATTGCTTTGCGGCATTTCTAACAGGGGCTATCGACTTAATTAACTCTAACTTTAGGTCTGAATCTCCCAACAGAAAGCAAATGTGAGCTGGAGCTGCTTTAGCCAAGCAGTACCTTTCAAGCAAGCAGTACTGAAATATAATCCTCCTGTGCCTGCAGAAAAAGGTGGAGGGAAAAGCAGCCCTACCTTTGGGGCGTGCTCAGGCTGCAGGAGGGGCATGCCAGGGCTGGACCCCAGGAGTCCCCAGGCAGGCTGGCAGAGATCTGGGGGCCCTGGCAGCACAGCTTTGTTCCAGAAGTGACATATTGAGGTTGTGTGAGCACAAACGTGTAGGTGGGGGAACAGGGGGAGAGGTGCAGGTAGTGCAGCGCTCTGGCACCCGGGCTGTCGCCCAGGCGTCACTGATGTGGGCACTGGAGGGAGTTGCTTGCCAATCCTTCTGGCAGAAGAAAAATTGCTACAGATGGCAACTGCCAGCAGGGAACGAACAGCAAAAACAGAGGAATTCATGACAGAAATTATGGAGAGGAAGAGGGAAAAAAAAGCTTTTCCAACGTACCCATTTCGTCTTTTCAGTTAAAGGAAAACCTGTTATCAAGAGCCCAAATGAGCAGCTCCACTAAAACTGAGGGTGGAAATCACTGCAGAGCCATAAGAGCCATGGAATGCCCTCAATTAAAAATCTACCATGTGCTTACACAGGCAGCACACACATGTAATATGTGTATTTGTTTGTAAAGATGTGTGCATGCCCCTAATGAGTGACAGTATTTAGGCACACAAATATTTTTGTGTCTGTGGCTCAGGGACTAGGTTGAAGACAACCAAAATCTATGGAATTTGCACATCTTCCCTTTCTGTGTGTCAGAAGGTGCCAGAAGAAGGTATTTGCTGTCCTATTCACTTAAAACAGCAACAGTAAGGAGCAGGAAAGAAAAAAAAAAAGAAGAAGGAAAAAAATGCAGCAAGCAGAAGCACTTAAAATGAGTTACTATGTCTGGTCACTCAATCCTTTAAGCCCTGCCAACACTTTTCTGTGATTAGTTAGTAAATCTGACAAGGCCTGCATTTGTTCACAGCTTATTGACAGAAATGTATTGATAAAGCAATATCCAAGCTTGGGGAAAGAAAGCCCTCAATCTCGTTTTACTTTCTCAAGACTTTATCGCACAAAGGTGTTTTTCCTGGATGAATTCATTTTCCTGAAACTAAACTTTGAATTTTCTGAGAGTGCAGCATTATATCATTGCTTAATAATTATTTATTGACTGCGTAGCCATTAAACACAGGAGAGAAAAAACATGTCACACGAATTTATTTGTGCAGATTTCTGACCTGATGATGCAGGGACGTTTGTTCAGAGATCATGAGAGACAGAACAACAGTAGTTGCTGGGGTGATAATTTTTCCATCCCTCAGAGATATCCTGTGCTTTCCTGTCCCACATGCCCCCAGTCATCCTGAGGTTTTTCCTAAAACCAGCCCCAGTCTCCCCTGGAGGTTTGTGTCATGGGCATCACATCCTGCATGAGGCTCCTGATGGGGTCCCTCGAGGACCCATTAGTGCTGCTCATAAATTAGCCAGATGGGGCTTGCCCTGACCCAGCTGCAGCAGGTTTGCTCTGGAGGGGAACCCAGGGCTCCCACCCCATGCAGAGGGAACTACATTTCCAAAAATTAGGAGCACTGGGATATGAAAAAGCAGGTATAGACAGGATTAAAACAGCGATGATTTCATGTTAAAACCGCATATATTACTGAAGCCTAATTGCAGCATTTCACATCCAGTTTAATTTTATGAGCTTGATGAATCTAGAGTGTCAATAAACAAGCGGCAGCGTGGGATTGTTTGATGGTTGCAATCCAAAATGCAGGGAACTGGGTTCAGTAACAATCACTGGATACAAACACCATCAGAAAACAAGAAGTGGTGAAACAACTTTGCTCCAAGAGGCTGAAGAAGACACCAAACACTTATTACTATGTGCTACCACTGGAGACTGTTCAGTTTGAAGAGCTTTAATGGCCACCACTGAAGATGGTAGTTTAAAGAAATTGTTGGAAAAAAACCCCTATTTGTTGGTATTTACTTTGTTTTTTCTCTTTCTCTTTTCTGTGGGTAGTGGAAATTGGCAGATATAAGCCAGCAAAGAAGTGGAACATCATCACTGGAACACAGAGTGATAGGGAAAATCCCTTTATCATTTGAGTTAAACCATCACCCGATATCAATGAATCATATCACAAAAGCCTATTTAGGCTTTCCTGCCATTACAAATCCAGAGTGTCCTCTGGGCTCTTCTGCAATCGCTATTGATCATGATTTTAAAACCAAAAAAAGTCCTCCTTGCTTACAATATAAAAAATTCACTCATTCTAAACAGAAAATAAAGCAGTTTTCAAAAATGGGCTGAAAATGGTGCACACATATCTTCAAAGGCTATTTTCACTACTACAAGCATGCACATAGTAAGTCTTCTAAAATATATGAAGGAAAGAATAAGTAGGAGAAATTATAACCAGTTGAAAAATGGGCTGTGCTAAGAAGAGGCTAATAAAGTATATATACTTCAAGGGGTGGTATGTTTATTACTAATAATCTGTAACAACACTGTCCCTTTATTCACCAGTGTTTTATTAATAAGGAAAGTAGTTAAGAACCTACAGATGTTACATGTGTTTTGAAAGGATTAGTTCATGTACCAATGACTCTTTGAAAAAAATGGGAGTGTTACTACAGCTGTATTGCCCTGGGCTTCTGCAACTCCAATTCAGCAGTGAAACTGGAGAAAGGAACCACCTCTAACTGTGTGTTCACAGTGAGTGCTGAGATGTGGCAGAGCTCAGCTCCCCAGGTGTTGCTTCCTCAGGAGCAGATTCCCTTCCCGCTGAGTCCTGCTGATCCTCTCCAAGGAGAAACCTCACTCAGACAAATTCTGACAGGAGAGAGGTCGTGGCAGGCTGGAGACACAACTCGGTCATGTAGGGTCTTAATAGTTTTCTTATTAATACAGCACTGATGAGATGCCACAGTTCTTGCTTAAGCCAAGCAGGGTTGCAGTCTCACAATTCTCATTTTGACTGTAAACAAAGAGCCTGGCCCTCTGTGGTAGGGATCTGGGGATGGCTTATTGTTAGAGCTGGATGTTGGAAATTATTGCTGTGGCAATACTTTGTTCTGCATCGAATGCCATTTCATAACATAATCAGCTCAAGCCCACCGCAAACATGGATCATGCTCCATTCAGGAGAGATCTTGACAGTTTGTCAAATCATGTTTTAAAACTGAGTTACCTCCAGTCTAGTCTGCTGCTTCAGGCACGGTTGGACTGGCCAGAAGGAAAGAGAAACGAAATTGGCATCTGAAAAGTCTGTAGCAGCACTGTGGCACCAAAACCAGCGCAGGCCTTCTCCACTGCAGCCATTTCTGAGCAATATAAGGCAGAATCTCCTCGCTACCAGCTTTTCACATACCTTCAGATTTAGATTTCCTGAAGCAAGTCACCATTCTGGTAAAAACTCAACATTCTTGCATTTTAGAAAGTTCAGAGAGTGTAGACTCTAGGAAGTAGAAAGTCTCTCCATATGGCTCTGGACACAAATCTCAGAATCAGAATTTCTAAGAACAAAAAGGCACAGTAGTTCTGTGTCCCTGAATTTCTGGATCTCTTTCCTGAAACCCCTCTGGCCCAACTTGGAGAGGAGCCGGGCGCTTACAAACCCTCCAATGGTCACAGCAGAATTGAGTGCTCAACAATCTTAGCGCTGGGTATTTTAGAGGACAGGTCTTGAAAATCAATCTCTTTTTGTTTGTTGTCATTCTCTGCCTTTCACTACATTGTTGACACACCTATGCCAACCGAAAACAAAAGTAGCTCAATCTCCATCCAGGGTGTATCCACACTGCAGAGCAAACAGAAACAGGCAGTGCACACCTGCAACCCCAAAGCGCATCTAATGAAATGTGCCAGGCCACTGTCACTGCTCAACTACAAGCTCTGCTTATAACAATAAATATTCACTAATTGGTAACATAATTATTCACAACGCGAGGAGGAGGAGGAGGGCTGCAGAGGGGAAAAATGTGCCCCTTTTATTTTCACAGTCTCTATGAAGCCATGACATATCTACACATTTTCCTACCACATGTGCTGATCTAGACCTAAGGATGAGATGGATGCTGAAGAGAGCCATTTTCATCATCCCTGGAGGGATTTGTAAAACATGAGGGAGGGTTTCTTATTCCCCTCTCACTGAAAGAGGCATTGGCTCCTTTCCACTTCCAATTTCACCATGGCTGCACACGACTAAACATCCATTTTGACACTAATGTGGAGTGGTGCTCTCTGCTAGGTTGGGTCAGCCAGCTCTCCTGCCTGACTGGCCAAGTGATTGTAAAATCAGTAATGGTATATTTTACTCCCCATATTTCTTAAAAAACATAATTACTAGGGAAATTATTCTTCCTTTACTCTAGGATTTTTTCCTTTTACCTTTTTTTTTTTTCCCAAAGACACATGTGCTCACTCTCTCATAACATTCAAAATGAGGTCAGAAACTTGCACATATGTGGCTGTGTGTGCTTTCTCCTCCAACCAGAAATGACAAAGCAGAGTTTGGCAAGGCAATAAAGGAATGGCCACAAATCAGCCAGGATTATCTGACTTCCTTTAAGAAAGCCATAAATTGTTTACAGCAGCATTGGTCTTTAATGGCAGAATGGGGGGTGATGGAGAGGAAAGCTTTAATCTAACAATTTCAACACATTGCCAAAGTCCTTTCCTGTAGTTTACAATAAAAGAACCTCCAAAGCATCTAACTTATGTTGGCTGGACTTTTTATTTTCGGGGAAAAGATCCTTCCCATGCTCCCTTCTCCCTCATTACAGAAATAGACTGGAGTGTAATGAGGTTAAGTTCTAAAGCATTAAGCATTTGACAAAAATGCTTGCAAAGATTTTAGCACCAGAAACAGGACAAAGCCTGGGATAATACACAACAGACTCTTCCAAGGTTAATGCACTGGGAATTGGAAGTGCATTAGGATTTTGGATGCAGCTGGGCTTTTTACGGCCACTGGATTCTCGGCACCACTGGTGCTAATAATACATAGGTGAGGGGACATGGAGATGGACAGCTTACTGTGATTGCCACTCCCTGTACACCACAAAACACTTCCAAACAGGAGAAGGCAGCAGTCTAAAAAAAAAAAGCTTTGGAGATGGAGCCAATCTGTGCAGTTCCTATATATGAATTTCCAACACTTCCTCCTTCCCCCTCCAGTGCAATTCTACATTTAAAGTTCTTGGGTTTATCCTTTTGTTCTTGCTTTCCTAAAGGGAAATTGTGAAATTCAGAACCATCACTGGAATTAGGACAATGAGTATTTGTGAAGTATGAAGGCGCCCATAGTGGCATTTTTAGAGATAGGGCCTAGGCCTCCTGTATTCCTTTGTATGTTTTGCACTTCAGGGCTATTTCTCAGATGGCACCATTGTGCAATGTGCATCTAGCACAAAAAATACAAACTTCTCCATTGCCTGGTATGGAAATCCTCTACATCTTTTCCTTCTGGGATCATCCCTGCTGTGGTACTGTACCTCTTTGTTCACATGCCACTTTTGGAAAATGCATTTCTACTGCAAAACCAATGTAAATAAATACAGCACAGCTCACATGGTTTGAAGAGTTTGTCAACAGAAAATATCCATTCCAGACTACTGGCTTCTGAGAACTGGAATGTTTCCAAATCTATTTATCACATCACTTTATAGAAGCTCTTTCCTCCCTCCTCTTGATATTTCAGAAATTTATTTGCCTCCCATTATAAAAATAAATACAAGTGCTTTCCCTCCCCAATGCCCAAACAGTAATTAGTTATAATGATTGTTATTTATGTTGTGGCAGTGCTGTGGAGCCCCAGACAGAGGCAGGGACCTGATATGGTTACATGTTTATAATCCCTCTACATGCTACTTAACAGCATACTGCTCAAAAGCCAGTGAAAGCAATTTCTTCAAGTATCACAAAGGAGACTGCCAGCAAAGTTTCCCAAAGCTTTGGATAAAATTCCCATGAAACCCAGTGGTTTCCCATATTGCAAACTTCAGCTCTAGTGAGAGCCAGTCATCCGAGCTGAATTTTTTGTTTGGCTGAAAACAAACTCGCAAGGCTGAAGTACAAAAAGGCAAATGTATGGTCTTTCCAGGGCAGGAGGGAAACCATTCCCCTGTTGAAAAGCTTTTTTTTAATAATTAGGGCTGAAAATTACTTGTATTTTCCCATGCTCTGATGAGAAAGTTATAGGAAGGAAGGAAACGCAGGAAGATCTGAACAGCATAGAAGCATAGGATGAAGTACTTTTATGGATAATTGCCATGCAACTCTCTATTTTTTTCCTGGTGCTTAGATATTATTAAGTAAAACTAATTAGAAATGCAATAGATAAATGTACTCGGAATTCTTCATATCCTCTAAGTGGTTCCAATACCACCCATCAGAGACTCTGCGTTGGCTGGGTAGGCAAATGATTTTCTCATAAAAAGCTGGACGACTCTTACCATGGATCATTTTCTCCTTTAACCTGCTCTATTACTGCTCCTCCTCTCCTCCTCCTCCAAAGTGAAATATAATATCCATCAGTGGAGTAATGATTCCTGAACTAGAGACACAAGTAAAAAGCAAACCCCCCTCCCCAAGCCCTCAGCACAGAAGGCTTGATGAGCACAGCTAGTTAGCCCTGTCTCTAATTAATGCATTTTGCTTTTTCTGCCAGGTGTGGCCCCATTTCTCACTCACTGTTTTCCCTCCCCAACAATTTATACTTTAAAACAGAAACAAGCAATGGATCTGTAAAATAGAAATAATGGAGCAAATCAGTGTTGGGTTTTTTTTCTCTTGCTGCACAAGTATTTTAAAGAGGTTTGGGAAAAAAACAAAACAAAACAAAACAAAACAAAACAAAAAAACAAACCACAAAAAAATCCCAACCAAAACAAAAACCCTTCCACTAAGTAATTGAGTCTGCACTCTTGTATCAGACATTCAATGCTAATTTGGAGTCCTGTCTTATCGCATTACAGACAAACACAGGGCCCCTTACATCAAGTGCAACAAAATAGCTACACTCGGCATTATTAATGAAGTAGATGGATTAATTTCCTATTTATGAGAAGCTAACCAACTGGCTAGCTTGCTGACAGCACTATTAATGATCCTTAATGCCCCACAGGCGGTAATGGGTCCCGCTGGGAGATCTAGGAGCGCTGCAATTTGTATTGAGGATTTAGACATAACAAAAAAAAAAGGCAAAAAAAAAAAAAAGCAAAAAGCAAAAAAAAAAAAAAAAGGCAAAAAAAAAAGCTCTCCTGGGAGCAGGCAGTTGATCAGCGGGCGCCCCGGCGGAACACAGCAGACAAATAATAAATGACAGCCTTGCGATTAAATCAAACCTTCTACTTTAAGTGTTAAAGTGTCTGACTGTCACTAACAATCTAGTGGTTGTTAAAGCCTCCCGGGGCCTCCAGGAACAGACGCAGTGAGCTGGAAGGTAAAAGGGGGGCGAGCAGCCACGGCAGCAGCGGGAGCCTTGCTGGCTTGGGAAGGGAAGCTGCTGCAAGGCAGGAATTTACACAACCACCGAGCTCCAGCTCTGCTTTCTGAGGTACCACAGACCCAGGGCATGGGACCCCCAAAGGCGTACATGAGCCTTAAAGATTTTACCTGGGAATGAGACAGCCTGGAGATTCCCTGCCCCGGCTCTCCAGCCCTGCTTACAGCGGACTCACAGCTCAGTGGGAGTCCCACATATAAGGTCACATTTGTTGTAAATGAATGTCTTGGGTGCTGCTATCCAGGAATTTTAGTTTCCATTCACATGCCTGTGCATGCAGGATTGAAACCAGAGGGCCATGTTTCTAGATTCAAAGGGGACAGGCTGAGGTGTGAACAGAAGTCCTGGAGGCAACATGGATTTCATTCACTTAGTCTTCTTGATAAATACAGCCATACACACTTTATCTTCCTTATATTTAGTTTCCTTGCTTCCCTAGACTGATCACATCCTGAGGCTGGGTGACGGTTTGGAGAAATCCCAATTCCTTCTCTTCTGGAGATCCATGTTCAGAGACAGAGATGAAATGGGCAAGTAGGTGAGATGAAAATAAGCACTGAAAAGGTCCTTTGCCCGTCACCCTCTATCAAAACACCAAAGCAAGAGCCGAGGCTTAATGAGTTAAGGAGGCACAAAGCCAATGTATTGTACTGATTGGGAGAACAGTCTCCTTTTTCTTTGCCACCATCTCTCTGTGCCATGACCAAGTGGGGGCTTCTATCTTCTTAGATCTCCCACCCCACTTAGAATTCCAGAGCTACATATAAATAAGATGAATAATGTGAAGATTTCGAACAAGGTTAATCTATCTTTAAAGAAACATTTAGAAAATCAAAGGGAGTTGGATGTCATGTACCTGCCATCAGCAGCAATAGAAATAAATTCTTGTAATCCAACTCAGGTAATGTCAAATTCCTTCTAGGTGCTTAGTAAAAGCTCTGAGGAAGATTTATGGCTCCTATTAGGTTTTAAAGGCACTTAAAGGTGGACATGACACAGAGAGGCCATGAGTGGACCCCCCCACCCTACAGAGGAGCCCTCCATGCAGCACATTGCTGTGAGGAACAGCAGTCCAGGAGAGGGAACTGAAATTTTGTCTGGTTGTGATACAGACTCCCTGAGACCACTCCAAGAACCCCTCAAGTGTGTGGGATGATATCTGGTCTGCTGTCCTGCAAGAAACTCTCATGCAATTTATGTCACCATCATACCTTGACAGTGCAGCATGGGAACAGAAACATAAGTATTCAGCTCATACACATCAATTCAGTTTATTACCAATCCATGTGTGATTTCTGGTGGAATTAGTATATTTTAAATCATACATCTTCGTAACAGGTCACCGAAGAGAACCCACTAGAAAACACACAGCAGCCAATTGGAATTGCTTCCCCTTATGTGAACTTCAGTAAAGAACACATCATAGAAAAATACAGTGAATGATGGGGAGCTCTGGTGAGCATTGGGTGCCAAAAAGATAGCATGGACAGAACCACACTTATTTATCTATCAGCTCATACAAGCTGCTCTGCTATAGCCTGTGGGTGGGGAAGCATTGATTTTCAAACATCACAAGCTAAAGAACAACGCATCTGACAAAACGTCAGCGTGGAACAGAGGCCTCCTGATGCAGGGAAGGCAGTGCACTGCCTCTGCCCTCAGGCAGGAGCCTCAGTCCAAAGGGTGAGAGATGGGCCCAGACGCACCCGAGGGCAAGGGGAGGCTGCTGGGTGCTGAAGCTGCTCATCAGACCACAGTCAGGGTTTATCATGGGGACAGCAAGCAAGGATAGCAATTGCCATGCTTTCCTGGCTCCATGTCAGATGCCACAGGAATTAATACCATGTCCCAAAGGGCACAGGTTGGACTGGGCAGTGTCAGAGCACTGAGGGGGCAGTGGAAGCACCAGCACTGGAGGGTAAGGGCTTCTGAGTGGCTGTAGCAAGGACACAAGTTTTGGGAGACTGTCAACAACTGCACATCAGCTTTATGAACCTAATTAGGAGCTCCAGTTTCTCCTGTTAAGACCACCAAGTTTTGCTTAGGCTGGTCATCACCTTTGGACATGTGGATCGCTAAAGGCAGGGCCGCACATATGTCAGAAACAAAGTCATTATGTACAGAGAAAATGCTCTTCATAAGGCAATTCCTCCCATTCATCACACAAAGAATTAAGACATGCTGGTAATTTCTTTAGCTGTCCCCTCCTGTCTTCCTCATGCTAGCATAAAATTGGATCCTGAGCCTTGTTTGCTTGATCACGCTTCCCCTCCTCCAACCTGTCCTCACCCCTTGCACCTCCCACCAATTTGCCCCCACCATCCTCACTTGGATGGGGAAGGCAAAAAATAATAGTGACAGCCCCCCCCGGGAAAGCCAAGGGGCCCCTGCAAAGTGCACTGCGAAAAGGAGCGCGCCTGCTCACTCATCACATTTCGCATTCGTTCTGCCACTCGCTGTCAAATTAAAACGTGGCCAACAACTCATTTCTCCTGCTCTCACAGTTACAAATTAGTCCATTAAGCTGTCTGCAGCAAGCCTTTTTTCCTCTTCCCAGTAATGGCCTCCGAGAATTCCTTCATAATCGCCAAGTCCTCCTGGGATGCCCACCGAAAGCAGATGGAGAAGCTCCTGGGTAATACAAGGCACTTTTTAATGACACAACATGCTGTGGGTCTTTTTTTATTTTGTTTTTTTTTTTATGTCCCTGTTCTCCCTTCATCATCTTTCCCCCTTCCCTGCTTTCTTCCACCAAGAGGATTAGGAATTGAAAAAAATAAATAAAAGAGAAGCGTGGATGGAGGGGCACGGATGTTCCCGTGCAGAGGCTGACAGCTACAGGAAGGAGTGTGGGGGGGAATCAGCTTCAACTCCCTAATTAAAACCTCCTAATTGAATTATCTTTATTGAAAAATTAGATCTTCCATTGGAAGCGTAGAGACCTGGGAAGACAGACAATCAAGTCCTCCTGTAGATGACTAATCTGTTTCATTTATTGTGTCTCCTCCTCCCCAGGCAGAGGCTGCACAGATGACGACCGTCTCTTCTGCGGGCCAGACCTGTCGCAGAGTGAATCGCTCCTGACAGAACAAGTTGCTTAATGCAGAATCCCCTCTCTGAAGGGATGTTTTGGAGAGCCAAAAGGACTTGAGTGTTATTAGCAAGTAAAGGGCTACTACCTGCTGGGAGCTGCCTTTATTTATTTAAAAGAGCATCTTATAAAGTGAGGCTGCTACAGCAGCTTGTTCGTGCAGGTGGCACAGAGAAGGGACTGCTGACCCCAGCTTTGCTGAGGGTTCTATAACCCCCACAGAGATGCTGTGTATAGAAACATGGCATTTAAAATAAGGCAAACAACATTTTCTGTACATTGCTGATGCACAGGAAAAAAATACTAAATACAGCCAGCTGGTACGCATGCTGTATGTTAAATAATAGCAGCTCCAGAGAGATCTTTCCTCTTCACCTGTTAACCCAAAGTAAGTCCTGGAGTTGCTACTCTGCTTACCCACAGCCCATGCAGCAGATGATGGTGGTGAGCAACTGGACTGGAACATGGCTGTGCCCAGCTGGGACCTGTTCTGAGCTGGCAGTGGCTCCCATTCCCAGCACAGAGCTCGGGAGCATCCTGCCCTGATTGCAGCAGCTCTGAGGGAATCACCTTCCACACACCTGAGTTGAAGAGCCTGGGCAGGAGGATGTGAAGCGTTATACTGTGCAATAAAAGAAAACAACTTTTGGGGAACACGGTCCTTCCTTTCCAGGTTACTGACTTAAATTGAGTTCAACCTCTATTTGATGTTTATGTGAGAAGGAGAGAAGAGGCTGTGACAAGAGGCTGAATCCACCCCACATGTCGCATCCACTTCCCAAAACCACAGCTGGCCTTTGATTGAAGCCTCTGGAGACAGTCAAGATTAGTGATGTCCGAGAAGATCCTATCCTAGTTCATGCTTTTACCTTTTCAAAACAAGGAGGAAAACTCTTCCCAGTGGGAACTACAAGAAGCATGTTGGCAATTCTTGTTTCCAATGAACCACCAAAGGGTAGAGAACACAAATCAATCTTTGTCCACTTGCCATCCTCCCTTTCTCCCAACAAATCAAAGACTGGCTTCAAACTTGGAAGATGAAACCCTAATTAAATAAATACAGTGGGCATTCTCTCTTTTTGCTTGCTGACTTTGCAGCAGGGTCACACCTAGTGCCTGCAGGGGTTAATTTATCTTTTGTAGCAAAACTGAAATTCCTTATCTCATTGCAGATTTCCAGGAGCTGTGCCTTTAAGGATACATTCTGCAGCAAAATTATAAGATTTGGTGACACTCCAGTAGTCTCTTCTTCAGCCTCCTCCCACACCAAATAAAATTCAGCGACTTGGCTGTCACCCTGCCGCTCTGCTCCCCGCTCTGCTGTGAGTGACAGGCATGCTGTGCTCTCACCATCCTGGGGAACAGCCAAAGTATTCATGGATCTTATTGCTAGACAGGCTGTGATAAGGCTGTTTTCATGGCTACACACCCCGCAGACAGGCATAAAGAGAAACAAGAAGGCGGCATCGGAGAGTAAAGTCCTCTCAACACCTTTAGGAGATGCTGTGTACTGGAGGGTGAGAGAGGCTTTTCCATGGGCAGGAGCTGGGTTACAAATATATGTATGTCGAGGTGGGGAGGGGAAGGAATAAACCAGTTTCCTGGAAGTGAAGAAAAATTGGCTGTTTTCATGAGTCTGAGGCCAGCTGGGAAGACAGAGGCGTGATTCAACTTTCTGTTTAAAGAAAACCCACTCCAAGCGGCAGAAATATCCCAAAAAACCCACAACCAGCCCAAGGCCCAAACCCCTAAGTCCTGTAGCAGGAGAAGGAAAAACACAACTTTCTCTAAACACAGACAAGTCAATATGAATAAAAAGTGTCCTTCATGCATCATAAATTATTACTTTAGGAAGGAAACAGACAGTTTTTCTTTGAATGGTAATATACAAATATTCCCACTGTCAGAACACAAAAAAGGAGGAAGACGGCAAATAGAACACTGCACCCTTGGATTTTCTTACCACTATCTGCTCATTTATCCTCTTTTCACAACATAGCCTTTCTGATTGTATTATGTTTATAGCAAATATGAGACAACATCCCTAGGCTTTTCCATAGCGTTCTTGTTTTCACAATGAATTCTGTGAAAGAAAGAACTCACCTTTTATCTTCCCTATTTACATATGTACTCTAGACAAAGAAAACAGCTGGAAGAAATCACTAGCAAGAAATTCCATAGTGTTTAGAAGGAGAGGGAAATAGATACATGTAAACTTGGACCAAGCAGGAGAACATCCATCCCATGTGGGCTCTGATTTTGGTGCAGACAATTAGCCAGAAAAGGCTTGGCCAGCATTAAAAAAAAAATCAGTGGCATTTGCTAGAAAGTCTGCTAGCTCTTCTCCATTTCTGTTGCACTGTTGTCCCAAAATATAATGAGAAGAGATGTGCTACTGGAAATGCTAGTTCAAATAAAAAGAAATCTCAATCATTGACACTAGGGTCGTACAGATGCTAATTTTAATGCTCCTGCCATATTTTAAATTGCATGAAAATCCAAGTTAATCAGCTGAAGTCCTACTCACTTTCTGCAGGAGTCAAGTTAACACCTTTGCCTTGGCCAAGCAGGGACTCTGGTTTAGCTGCTTGTGACAGCAATTGTGCACACTGATCCATTTGTATACACATCTTTGTAAGTGGCTCACTGCTCTGTTTAAAACATTTCATTGAAATAACCTTGAACCTACAGCATACATGCAGCATGCATGCCCAGATACAAATACACATGTGAGTTCAGAGTTATCATTATAAAAATATTTTTGGTAGAGTAGTGCTTCAGTTAAGCATCAAAACTCCACAGCTTAGAATTTTATTTTACTTCTTGGGACAATTTCTGAGAAATATTTCAGTATTTTTAACAGTAGATATACTAGAGACCATATACACCACTGCTGGCCTCTTGCTTCCATAAATCTTTCAAAACCAATATTTATACTCCCATGAATGAGTGCTGGCTGCTTATTTTCCATCTCCGTAAAAGTGGCCAGATCAATAGCTCTGTGTATGTTACTTGGAAACATGTCACAGCAGCCTCTAAAACCTCTTTTTCCTTTGTCTGAAATCGATTTCTGTAATATGCAAATATTAAGAAAAAGGAAGCTTTAAGTTTCCTCTTAGGATCCTTTGTGAATCCTTCGGTATCCAGACACCACTACGACGGAAAATTAAAACCCTGCCAGCAGTTTACCGTCTCCCCTGAGCGCCAGCCGTGCTGTGATCCTAACACTTTGCTCCAAGCTATGAAATTCTGAAATTTGCATATTCTTCACTTTGGGATTGTTTCGGCAAAAAGGTAAAAACACCACGGAGCTGCCTGCCTGCAAAAACAGCCCTCTCCTCCGACAGCCTTCCTCCTTCTGCAGATGACAAAAGAGGAGCAGGAGGATTTCCTTTGCTCCTCTATGCCAGTGGAAAGATAACAACACTCACTCTCTTGCTTCAGATGTTGCTGCACACCCAATTTTTTAGTTAATATGCAGGATCAGGAAAATTAAACTTGTGTTACAGACTCTTTGAGAAGGAGCAAAGAGATGTGCTACTCACTGGAGCTTTTTGGTGAGAGACTTGATCCCCCCCTTCTTTTTTTTTTTTTTTCCCCAGCACAGCTTGAGCCCTGAAACTTTTATTAAAAAATAAAAAAGGGGGAAAAAAAAACCCCAAAACCAAGCAGTGTACAAAAGTGGGGGGAGTAGAGAAGGTTTAACAAGCTCCAAGTCATAGATTATAAGCCTCTGCTAAAAATTTATGGCTGTTTGGATCTTTGCCACACTGAACAGATTGGCAAGCTGATCAGAATCGCAGCAGGCTGCCTAATGAGTCCCACACAATTTTTCACCCCATATTTTTCCAATAAAAAAGCAGTTAAATACCAACCGCAGCCACAGCAGAGCCTGCCATCTGGCTGCTTTTTTCTCCAGCCATCATTAAAATGGTTCTTGGCAGTTTACACCTCGCTTTTTTTCTGTACAGATGTGGAACGAATTTTCTGACAACCCTTGGATGAAACAGGGGGCTTTATTGAGCTTTACAGATTAACTGCCTAACTTCTGGTCCTAATTTTAAGTGTCTTAGCACACTGGAGGCATCATTTTAAGTGAACTAATTGTATGTATCTGAGCCCACCAGCAACATTTGGTTAAGTTAAAGTGAGATTCAAAATCAATGTTTCAAGGAGCTGTGTAACCCACGCCACCATGGTCACCAACATCTAGCCTGTGCTGTGAGTTCATGGGGATTAAAAATAATAACTACAGGCACAGTGCTTGAAAGCGTCTGCAGAGGAAACCAAAAACTTATGGTTGAAACCCTTTATTGCAGCCAAATGAGTATGAGCAGCTTTTTTTCTTGTTCTTTGCTTTGCAGCAGTTTGGCCAGCCGGGGAGTGAGGAGCCCTTTATTTGTGGTGACTCCACTGACCTGGCACAGCACAATGAAGCTGCAGTCCTGGGCATCTGGTCAGATGTGTCTGAGCCACTTGCAAGCAGCTTTCCGTGTCTCTGAGATGAGACTGAGCAGAAGGAGAAGAAAGCTGATTTTGGGGCACAGTGTTTACACACTGATTATCTATTTTTTACAATCAAAAAACAGAAATGCAAAGCAAAGATCTTTCAGAAACCTAGAAAAATCCAAATATAAGCAAGAAGCACATTTAAAAACTGCTTGTTGGCCAGACAGAAGCAGGACTGGCTGGAGATGGACACAAGTGGCTGAATGTCTACGGACAGTTTTGATTAATGCAGTCTGCACGGCCGGGCAGTTTGGGGATGGGAGCAGCAGGGCAGCCAGCTGAAGTGCAGCTAAGATGCTTTGAAAACACTGCTTCAGTCTTTCCCTAATGACTTGTCAAGACCACAAAAGAAGCAGTGGAAGTGCAGGGCCTGGAGCCGAGGTCCTCTGAGGGCAAAGCTGGAGGGCTGTCAGACCCCTCTTTCTCCCGAAAGGATGACAAACAGCAGCAGAACATCAAGGAGGCTTTTTATCGTTTCGCTCTCTTTTGCATCCCTAACACAGATTATTACTTATGCCAATCATCTTATAATGACCAGTGGATTTAAAAAATGAATAATTTATAGGAATGTTGATAACATTTATTTGTTTTCAGCAAGGGCTTCACAGAATCATAGAAATGCAGTACAGAAAGGGACCTTAAAAGGTCATTCTAGACCCCCTGCTTTGAAAGAGATTATGTGCATAATAATGTAAATGACCCTATAACTGTACTCCAGAATCAACATTTTCATTAAGAAATATATTGCCCTTGTAATCCTACTGGTTGGGTAGATAACCTTCGAGCACAAGCTGACACAACCACAGCTATCCAGGCTGGAAAGAGGCAGGAACAGTGACCCTGAGACAGCACGAGTGGGCATTTATTCAGAAACCTACCAAGCACAGGCTGGAGATTAATACAAGTAGCTGACTGTGTAATGATAGCTTTAATTAATTTACACTTTTGTGGCTGTCCAAAAAGGATGGAAGTTTTGGGGGACAAGAGCAGCAGAGCAGTCAGGTGCAGCTGCAAGTTGCTGTGTTGAAGATAAAGGGCTCCACATTTGTGCTCTGCTGTTGAAGTCATCCTTGGCCCCCAAACTGTGATGTGCCCTATCCCCATTACTGGAAATGGCTGTGCAAATTGCTGATGAAAAAAAGGAAAAAAATTACCTCCATCTCTTCAGTGGGTGCTGAAAGCTCCAATTTATCTCCTACCGATCGACCTAAAACACCAGTTCACCCTAAAAGCACTGATGTACTTTCAATGCGCAACCCTGCAGCCCGCTGCAAACCTCATGGCAGCAATAAAAAGAATTGACTTGATCATCAGTAGTCAGGTCAGACAGTTCTGGGGTTCCAATCTATATAATTTGGGCCCGGTGTGCAGGCTAGGGTAAAGGACCTGGTTTTACAGCAAAGTAAATTAAAGACTAACCAAATCTGTCAGAGTAACTTTTTTTTTTTTTTTTTTTTTTGCTATTACACTTCTGGTAAATTTTGCTTCTAAGAACTATTACTGTATGAAGAGTTATTCACATGCACACTGCCTTGACATTTGCACTTTTTTATATAAACATTTTTACAATATTCCATTACCACAGAACGCACCAGCTAATAGCCAAATCCCTAAAGCTGCTAACAATCAAGTCTGGCTCAGAGTCACCTCTGAATAACTTCCATTTCTTCAATGCTTTTGCACAGCAGGATTGCTAATAAACAATTGGGCAGTAAAACTACAAGTCAGCCAGTACTGCCTCTGTCTTCTCCAGTTCAGGGAATTGCTCTAATACAATGTGGAAATATATCCTGTGACCAAGCAGCCTCTGGGAATTCTTACATTTCAGGTTGGATTGTCTTCATTTGGGTTATTTTGGGATATCCACAAAAATGAGTCCCAATTCCCTTTCCCTTGCTCTCTACCCCCCACAGTCACACACTCCACCAAGCAAAACATTCTAGCTACTTAAAATGTGGTCAGGGAATAAACTATTTCAAGGAAAAAAAAAAACCCAGTCTCATCTTAAATGGTTTCCATCCAATCAAACAATTTAACCCAGAGGCTAAAATGATTTAGTCCTTACACAAGCCTCGCACAACAGCGTTTGCATAACTTACTTGAGCTTTCTCTGCTCCATGGAGAGTTCCCAGCCCCCTGAGAAGACACAAAGGTAACTGTGCATTTGATCCAAGGCCAGTTTACATTCTGTTTAGGACTTACCTAAACTGGAGGTCTGCTAGGTCACCTATGTATAGCAAAATGTGTTCCACAGGTCCATCAACCACCACATCCTCTGTAATGTAGCCCAGTTGCATTTTCCAGCAATGGGGCCAATGAAAAGCAGGAGCAAGAGCTTCCAAACAAAGTAGGGGGCAAGGTGCTAAAAGCAGGTGTATCTTCATGCAGAAACCCTGACTACAGCAGCACTGGTGAACCACATCACTACAGAACGTTCCAAAATTCACATTTTAGGCTTTCATACTTGTTTCAGCCTTGCAGTATGCTTTATTTTTATTGCTTACTATTGCTAGGTCAGTGTAACCAACATGCAGCCTTTACAGATAATGTTCTTACAGTGAGTCTCAAACTAGTTTTAAGGTTATTAGTGACCCTTTCCTCCTCACTATGATTAAGGGTTTATGTGTTAGATTTGAGATTTCAGCTGTAGGCAGAAATACGGTGCAAACAGATCCTAGACTTTTCCCCCTCGATCCTATTAAAAGTAAATTTGCTTTATTGCAATGGCCGAAGAAAATTCACAGTAAAAAAAAGGTAAGAAACAGATTAGAGGTATTTTCAAGTCATTCATTTTCACTCGAAAAATAATAAATTGAAACCAAATTTTATTCCTGAGAAACAAGGCTTTGCTCTTGTCATTAAAAATCTCAGCGCTTCAAATCCATGGAACGTGTGCAAAAAGAGGAAAGTAAATTAGCAGAGAGGCTCTGGAGTTCCAAACAGTAGAGCTGGGCTCAGAATCACACAGCCAGACATTTGCATGTCTTGGGGTTATATAGTTTGAATTCTACATTTATAGGCATCAGCAGGAGTTTTGCCAATGACTTAGCTGACTTTTATGCTATAAAGCTAGAAAGATCCATTTTGATTAACTGCTCTGACCTCCTGCATAACACAGGCTTACAGCACAGGGCCAAGATTTCATCCCAATTCTGGACAGAAGAGAGATGCACAACATATGAGTCAGCAGGACAAGCACAACAATTTTAATTTTAAAATGCCAGATCGTGCTGGCAGGGGAAAACAGGGTGGATGATGGACAGTTCTGGATACTGAGAGGTTTCTTGAAATATTGGGAGATACTTGGCTATGTCAAGCAAGCTGACTGAGCTAGCTTTCATCTCTTGTTTTTAATTATCTTTACTCTTTCAGAATTTCCTTGTTGTGCTAGAAGTTGTCCTGGTGCAAGCCTCCTCCCCAGATCTAATCTCTTTGCTTGAGGCAACCCGGGCAGGGTTATTTTGACACGAAAAGGAAGAGGACATATGTTGCATGCAAATGAGAGGGCCACAGCTCAGAGCAGACAGATTTTTTTTTTCCCCCTGCCCCAGGCACTTCTGTTGTTGCTTAACAGGATTTCCTGGGGATCTAGATCAACACTTTCACAACAGGGTCTCTAAAGTCTGGCTCCCCTACCCAGCCATCCAAGGGCAGCCTGGGGAGCAGCTCAGGCTCCCGGGTGCTGTGCAGAGACAGCCCAGCCACAGATCCTGCCTCTGGACAGGGGGCTGCTGGTGGCTGCAAAGGCTCAGCCCCACCGAGCCCTGAGCTCACCTTGAGCCAGGCTGACTTGAGAGACTTGCTTGGGGAAAAGCTGGCCCGAGGCCACCAGCCTGGCCAGCCTCACTCGCGATCTGTTGTTCTCAGGTATTAACATTGGAAAATTGGCTACTGTGCACTGGCAGTAACTTCTCAATGTTATTTAATACATGTTATTGTATTCACATTGTAAAGGGCCCACACCCTGTTCTGATTCAAGACGTAGATACAGAGTCATTATGGTGCTATAAACACCACTTTTAAAAGCCTGACTACGTATTGACACAGTTTTTAGTATGTGCAGAACAGACTCCCAAAACCACTCTCAAACATTGTGATGACATTTTACACTGGTCTCATGTGTCCCCAGGATGGCA
Organism: Cinclus cinclus; assembly: GCF_963662255.1. Classification (NCBI taxonomy): domain Eukaryota; kingdom Metazoa; phylum Chordata; class Aves; order Passeriformes; family Cinclidae; genus Cinclus; species Cinclus cinclus. Next base: position 6,663,164 of record NC_085062.1, on the reverse strand, counting down.
TTAAATGAAACAGGAACGAGAAACCTGTGAAACAGCAAGATCTGTGCAAAATAATCCAGCTTCAGAGATAAGAAATCAAGACAACTTGGAGAGGAGGCCAGGTTCTGTGCTTGATCTATCCTCTTTGCTTGCCAAGACTGTAACAGACATCCAAGAGTGAACGCCACCAGGGGAAACATTTGAGAACTTGCCTTTTGCTACTAAGAAAGGTGCTTAAATTTCAAAATGCCAAAATGGTAGGCTGCCCATGCCCAGACAAAAGTACTGAATACATGAATATTAAAAAAAAAAAAAAGAAGAAGAAAAAAAAGACAGTCTCAAAACACTTGGCACAAATCACACCATTCATTGCAAGGAATCACTTCTGGCCAAGCTATCCCCATGGGCTTCGAGGGCTGTCAGCAAACTGCACAACCAGAATGAACTTGCAGGTCCCTCCCTTTGGTGGGTCTGCTCCAGCTGGGACGGGACTGCTGGCTGGCAGGGATGGGGGTTGGCTTTTTCAGGATTAACTAATGATATCAAAATACTCATCCACCACCTTCAATAAGGCAGATTTGGAACAGAAGCAGAGGAAGAAAGTCTTACAGATGGTACTGCCACTCGGCAGCTTACAACTAGGCTTGGGTACCCTCCTGACCTTTGCTGGCTCTCCCCAGGGAGCAGCCCCACAGCACAGGCAAGAGCAAGTCAGATGGGGTCAACAGATGGCTGAGAATATGGTGCACATTAACACACATTCTTCATGAGCCTGTCTCTGGCCCAGGAACAAGCAGGAGAGAGATTTGGCCCCAGAGCATTCAGCAAAGCCATGGTCAATACTGCACTGAAACCTCTACTGGCATCCATGAGGTAGACAAGCACTTGCTGCCAGAGTGAAATATTTCATTCTTAATGCACTATGGCACTGCTTTTGTGGTTTTGAGAAAGGCACGTTAAATTATCTTAAAATGTGCTAGGAAAACCCCTGATGCATGATTTGCTTACAAATGGATGCTGCAGAATTGTGCATGTCAAACTGTGCATATGGGTAACTTGATAATAATATAATTTGCATTGACGCCTCTCTAAAAAGACATCATTGTCCCTCTAATTTTGATTCCTTGTAAATAATCAATCAATTAGGTAATCTGCTCAAATGCTCCCCTCACCTCTTTATGTTTTCAATTAAAAGTGTGAAAGGCAAGTGCAGACAGATTTACATGACGTTCCAGAGGCGGTAATGGGTATTTTTTTACTGATCTTATCAGGCGCCCTGTAAGTACACTTGGGGTTTCTTGTGATCTTGGCTGCTAAGCAATTCTGAGCATGCATTTTTTCCTGATGGAAGACATGTCTCTATGAGGCTGTCTTTTGGGAAACTCCATGTATAGAATATCCAGCAAACTACTTAGGAAATGGTATTTTCCTTTCAAAAGCCTACCTGTGTTTTCCTGAAACTCTTAGAATGTGCAAACTGATCCTTATGACAGTATTCTGACCAGGCAGGACTTATGTAACTTTTGTAGAGATAGCAAAAGGCATCTGTCTTCCACAGGACTAAATCCCGGCCAAATTTCACATCCTTGCTTCAAAGTATATAAGTGTGCAAGTTCCTTAGCAAATTATTTGCAAGCGCTTAAAACATGACCAAAACAATTTATTTCTCCCTACCTTTTTTTTTAGGCAGCCAAATCTTTCTATTTGAACTTTCAAAGAAAAGGAAATCAGCTGCAGGCAGACACATGACATGGAAAATTTCAGCTTCAACAGTTAAAGGTTGGCAAAGCTACAGGCAATTGTCAACAGCCCTGCAAGGGAAGTGCCAGACAATCCCCACTTCGGGCTGGGCTTCCAGCTCCACCTGCAGCCTGGCCAGGAAGGCATGGATATTGTGTCAGCTCCATGCCCTCTCCCAGGCAGCTCTTTTAACTGAGTCAGGAGCAGTGATTTGTGGTGTATATTGTGAGCGGATTGCTAATAACATGGAGGCTGAAGTGTAAAAGGCACAGCCTTACAACTGGGGGGTTTATAGCAGGGGAAGGTGGATCAATCATGGCTACTCCATAACACTTGACTCACCCATTATTCATACAGATTTGGAGTCTACTTTAGACATTTCAGGTGCCACTTGCTGCAATACAATGTTTACATATAATGTTAAAGTATATCTTCAACCAAAAGGAAATGTTAATTCCTCAAACTACAAAATAACAAGTCAGGATCTTGCCAAGATAAAAAACTAAACAAAGAAAATGAATTAGAGCAACACAAAACTGAGCAGCAACTGGAAAGGCACAACACTTTTCCCCAAGCCAAAGGCTTACTCATGTACATTGTATGAAATATTCTTTCAGGAACTAGCCAATTTTTAAAAATGGAATACAGTCAAGCTTAATAATAAATACCACCCTTCTACAAGAGGCAAAGATATACTTTTTAGCACAAAGCATTAGTGATCACACTTACCTCTGTTTTTCAGATGAGAGGTGGCATTGCCCCGTGGACTAAAAATGGCAAAGCAGGTATGGCATTCACATCCCTGCGGGGTTGTTAATTCCTGGGAGCACTGAGGCAACGCCACACTCATTTATTTCTGCTGTATAACTACCCTAATATCCCTTCTGTGACACTGGAGCTAGAAAGTGCCACTGCTATCCTCAGAGCAACAGTCAGACATCTCAGTTATTTCAAGAGAAAATCCAGTTGCAAGGTGGGGGTTCTGCACGAATTTTAATGCACCAAGATCTCACCTTTGGTATCATTTTCCCCTAATAAAACAGGGATGATCACACTTGCATATCTGTTAGAGTGGGACAAGGACAAGTTAATGTGCGTTCCGCATTCTGAATGTGGAGCATAATAAGTGCATGAATTATTTATGTGTATAAATTTAAACTCTTTGATTGAAATGTAAGACTGGTTGATTAGAAATAAACTTCCTTCATCTTTGATACCTAGATGCTCTGCCAGAGGAGTTTTAAACACTGTGGGCTCCCTGGTTGCACATTCCCATCTCCTCTTCAGTGCCAGCACTGGCATTTATGAAATAACACAGAAATCCAGAGCTATCCCAGATGAAGAAAAGCCAAACAAAAGTACCCCAAACCTCCAACTTTTCAGCTAGCTGAGTTTCCTGGAGCAGCTCACTGCACAAACACAGAATGGTGGTAGTGCCAGAGGGAACATGTGGCTGTCACTCAGGGGCCATCAGCTGCCACCAAGCCTCACACCAGGTTAAACACCAGTCACTAGCACATCCACCTCCTCCTAGAAATGTTTGTTTTTTCCTGAAAACATGTCTCTGTATTTCTAGTTATTTCTCCCAATAGTACAGTAGCTTAACAGAGGCCCACAATCGATCTCCTGCACTTAATGCTTAAACCACCTCATTTAATAATCTGAAGAAAGGAGAAAGTCCCAGGCAATTAAGTGACAATGATTTGTTATCAGGAAGTCTCAAAGGTAGAGCTGCAAGAATAAGAAATATGTATTGAGAAAACAAAGTCACACAACCAACAATACTCTGTGTAGATAAGGCCTCTCAATTAAATGTGCACTCTTGCTGATGTGGATTTAAGTCAGAGCTTTCACTGCTCTTTCCTCCAGACACCAGGCAGGCATCAGCCAAAATGCAGCTCCCTGCAAGAAAGGCATAACCCCTAATCTGAAAAAGTGACCTCTCATTACCCCTTGGGCAGCAAGTTTTCCTGCAACTTCAGATCCTGTTGATACAATTTATTTCCTCAGTACAACACTAAAAGCAGCACCTGAGTACTCGTCCCATCCTGCCAGAGCAGCATGCTCAGCTAGGGATTATAAGCAATTTTGTAATTTTGCCTGTTTTAGTTGCAGATGCTGAACAGAGAGTTAGTATATAATATGTAAAGGAGTAAGAGAACATCAATTATTAATGCAGCCTCATGAAGCAATTAATTTGCTGGGTCATTAACTCACCATCTACACAGGAATTCTAAAATCCCACGGCAGAAAAATGCTGGCCTGAGTATGGCTGAAGGCATTTCTGTGTGGGGCACTGTCTCCAAAGCCCAAGGCCAAGAGCTGCAGGAGTTTGTGGTAAGCCTGGTGCTATGAACCACGTTAATTGTATGATGTTTATTCCAGGAGATCTGCATGACCACCTCAGTGGAGATCACCATCCATCATTCCTCTGCTTTGCTTACAACTTTCCTCATTAATTTCCTAAATTAATGCATATTTAATTCCAGTTCACTCAGTCCACACTTTACACTAACCAGAAATGCTGTACTGGGTTCATCTTTTGTTTCCAAAATACATTTGGCTCACTTTTTTTAAGCCACACAAGTGGCATTTGTGCACCAGTATGCCAGACTGGACTTCTAATACACGTTAAGCCTTTCAGAACAGCTCTACAGCAAAGGCAGTACCACCCAGAGCTGCTGGTGTCATTGTGACAGCCGAAATATTAATTTTTAAGAATTATTTTTCAAAAAAATTACGGTCTTCACACTTTCCTTGACACAAGGTAAGACGTGCTGTCTTCCTTCTACCTAAGGCAGCTTTCCCTCCCAGCCATTATCAGTAATCACCGTTCCAGCAGACTGATGCATATGCTGGCTGGCTTTGCCACATTAAGTCTCTCTCTGCTGGAAGAGGCATTAATTATAAGCAGGCAAGAAGAAACTTCTGCAGCATTGATGGCTGCTCTGCTGGGTGCTTTTCCTTGTACTAAGCTTGTTTTCATTAACTTTCCAAATAAATGATAAAAGGCACAGGCATGGGCAACAGAAAGACAAACCCACAATCAATGGAGTAGCTGGCTGGCTTCCCGTGAGTGTGTGTGAGGAAGCTTTGTTTAGATCTGTGCACACACACACACACACACACACACACACACACACACAGGCTTTCGTGCTGAGCAGTTTAACTAATCCAACCAGGAGTATAAAATATTAGCTCACTAGGAACTCCAGCACTTGGCTACATTCTTTGGTTCTAAGCTAAAACCAAACTTGCTCAGGGTAGGATGCTTCATGTTCTGTCTCCAGGCTTGGTAAAAATCAGTCGACAGAGAAGTGAATCAATGCATTCTGTTCTTACTCAAATGCAATTCTGACAAGTCTCAAGATTTTAATACAAAATCCTGATGACTGTTTTATTGATTATGTTGATTAAATTGTGATTATTGTGTTGATTAATTACCACATTTTATATACATGTTCAAGTTCAGAGCATGGGCCAGAAAAGAGACTTCCCTCCAAGTGCTGCCCAAAAAGAATATCTGACTAAAGTTCTGCTTTAAAAGTTCCAAGCTTACAAGTTTTAAAGGAGTCAAAGTTTTCACTGGCAACTGCAAACTGATCTTCCAAACCTCACAGACAGGTTAAAGAAAACCTGCTGCACCTGTCAGCAGAAACATTCAAAAGAAAATTAAAAAACATACTCCCAATCCAATGTGTTGTTCTAAATAATAATTTTAAAGAAAAATCGCATTATTTTCTGGAGCCTGACTCATGATTTTTAAACATTTGGGGTTTGCCAAACTGCTGGTATAAATCTGGAACCGCTCCACTGACGCCACTGAAACTGCACCAATGTAAAAATGGCATCAAGGAGAACAGAAACAGGCTGAGAGAATTGGACAGCTGTGACCACTAACACAGGCTGCACATTAGGAAAGATCAAAGACTAATTTTTACAAAACATTTTGGCTTGTTTTTTATTTTACTGAATTAGGGTAAAACACGGCTCACATTTGCTCTCAGTAGCTTGACAGGGTAAAAATTCTTCCCTGACTTTTGGACACAGCATAATACCAATGGGTATTTAGCCAGCTATTTTTCTGAGAGGTATTTTTATCTCCTGTTAGGAGGCTTCAATCACTCGAAATACAAGATTATCTTTCCTCCCAACTGCATGACTGTGGTGAGGATGCCATAGCAGATAAACACAACCTTCTGGTCCCAAGTCCCATCCTGCTCCTGCACTTCATTACTCAGAAACATCCCCATCCTCTTGGGAAGGGGAACAGAGACCAACAATAATGCCTCTAAAGGTTAAACACATGAGCCTTTTGTCATGTCGAAATGGGGAGGAAAAAAGAGTACAGGCATTGGAGAGCACTACAAATCAGGGTAACTGACTGCTCAGCAGAAACAGAGGGCAAAGGGTGGGTGCACCATTATCTGGCAGGGAATGTGCTCTCCAGAACCACTGCTCACACCCGTCTGCAGAGAAAACAACCATCATCCCCAAAAGCCCCTCAGAGCTGGCAATTTTTAGGCACAGACTCTGTATCAGGAAATGCCGAACTTGGCAGCAGGGGTGTTACTGATAGGAATGATAAACCAGCAGGGTTATGTGAACATGAATATCTCCAAGGCCAGAAAAAAAAGGAAAGGTAAAATCTCCAAGGCCCTTTTGAGGGAATAATCATAAAAGCTACAGACTGCATTTCCCATTTTCTTCGTATCATGATTAAATCTCTTTCTAGCATTACACCTTTAAGAAAGATCAAAGGGAGGCAGTGAGAGAAGGAGGTGCACAATGACTTCCACTAATTGAAGCAAGCTGAAGCCTCCAGCACCTTCTGGGTTTTCCAAAGTTTTCCCCTCTATCTCAGCATTTCCTCTGCCCTCCCCTGTGGCTGCCTGCCCCAGCCCCTGCAAAAGCATCCAGATGACTGACACAACAGAGATGCCTTTTATAGCTGCCTGGGCACAGGAGCAGGAATAAAACCATCCCAAATCTCTGTATAATCACTGGCAGAAACTCACTGAAGTTCTTCTGTTGTTTCACTTCTATGACTCCTCTTTCTGTCTTGAAGAAAGGACATCCAGGTTTAGAAACTCTTAACAACTTATGTGTATTAATGCCAGTAACACTGAAACACTTCATGCAACTCATCCCAGTAACAAAACCTAGCATAGCAAAGCTGTAGTGGGGAAAAAAAAAAACCAAACAACTAGTTTCTCAGCATAACTATACATGCAGCAGGAGTTTTTGCCAATCCCCTCCTACCCCAGACCAACCTAATTAAGCTGCTAGAACTTGTAGTGTAAAGATAACCATGGCATCCCAAGTGGGGCTTTGTAATAACCTGACTGACTCAAGTGTGATAATGCCGAGAGCACTGTGGATTCTGCACTCAGCCAAGCAAATGTTCTTGGATACCCCTATCCTTACCATTCACCTTCTCCAGTGTCTCTGCTTACTTCTCTCATCCATCTGTGCCTTGATCATAAGCTCTTGGGGAACTCCTGAGAGGTGCTGGTTTCACAGGAGAGGCTGTGAGCCAGGGTCTGCACCCATCTCTACGGAGGCTACAATTCCATCCAGTCATCCCGCGACCCTTGTGCACGAGCAAGGAAGAGAGCTGCTTGTAAGTGCCTCCAAGGGTCAAGTGCAACTTTCTCTTTGATGCTTAATAAAGTTTTGAAATCAAAACCACCACGTAAATGTTGTTCGTATTATCAGGTAGTGTACTCTAGTTTTCTTCCAAGGGAGCTCAGCTGCTGAAAGCGGCTGGTTCTACAAGAAGGTCCCGGATGTTCGACATCCAACTTTGTAGGGAGTAGACTGACATAAGAGCTTGGCACACAGCAATGAAAGAGGATGCAATCTGATTTGGCAAATTAGCCCCTGGGATGATGCAGTTGCCATATGTACCTAGGTGCCAAATTTCAAATGGAGCAGAGTGACCTGACCCTGACCTTTAGCTCTGAGCACTAAATTCCCTCTCCGGGGAGCCTCTCTAGCCTGAAGCGTGTTTCAAAGCTGTGAAGAGAAAAAATGTATTCACCTGGGGAATATTTACAGCAGAACATTTGTTTTCACTTATGCTGAAATCTAAGGAGAGTTTTGGTAGAGTCTCTGCATGTCATTCATTCCATCAACAGGTTTTGCAGCTCTTCTTATGCAGGTGTCTGAGGCCTGTGCAAATCTCTCTGGCTGACCACAAGTATCTGATGAAATCTCTGTTCTAGACACTAATTTGCTCAGTTTGGGGTTTTTCAAACAGAAGCAAACATTGTCTTCTTTCTCCCTGTTTACCAAGGACACTGCAGGACAAGATAAGGAGGCCACCAGCTACAAAAATTCGCCACTCTTAATAAATATGCTCAAGAAGTTTACAAGAAGTATTGTAAATAATGTAACCCACACTTTTGAGAAGCCGAGTGTTTTGTTTAGTTTGTTTTTTTTTAAAATCATGCACTGCAAACTAGTAATTATCTTGCTAATTAAAAACAATTGCCTAATGGGTCATCAGGCAGCAAGTAAGACAGGTTAGAAGGGAGAATGAATGTTAACTAGAGGGTACCATAAAGAAAGGCAAAGGAAGGCAAGCAAGGATTCAAAGACAAGGCAGATTAGTTAAAACAGTTATGTAACTCAAAAGAACTTGACAGACCACTTCAGTAATGAAATCTCACAAAAGGCATCCTCCATGTGGACATGCTTTCTTTTGGCTTTATCATTTTAGCTGACTTGCATTAACCTGGTATGGACACAAGGCCAGAGATCATCTCAGACATGCCTGCTCTTCTGGAAAGCAGTGTCAGTTCTAGAAACAACTGCCTTTTTGCCCATCCACTCAAACATTGATGGTTTGAAAACTTACCCAAACACTCTTTCAAACTCAGGCTGGCATGATAGAGATGGTGGAAGTATTCAGAGAAAAGCTGAGAAGAGCTGCATGCAGTGTTATGGGCCATGCAGTTGCTTGGGGAAAGGCAGCAGTATAGATGAACCAGCCTTCCATCTAGTCAGCTAGCAGAAATACATCTTTATTTCAAGGAACTGAGTCACTTCTGAAATGCACCATTTGTTTAAATTAAAGGAAATAAAGGTTTATAATTGGGGATGAGCTTGGCAAACCTTGTTAAGAAAAAACAATGGTTTGTACCATCTGCAGAACCTGATCTCTGGAAGGCTGATGCATCCCTAAAAGCAGCAGTAAAAGGCGAGCGAGAGAAAGCTTTGCTAAACTTGTGTTCCTATCCAAGTTTCACATACAGAACATCTGTTTGCACCCAACAACATAGACAGGCATTTGATAAACACTTTTTTGCTTCTCACTTTAGGATGTCTCTTTGGCTCACACAAAATGTAACACTGATTTTTATATAGTCTCACTTATTTCAAGTGCCATAAAACCGGGCATGACAAAAGCAAATCTTTAAGGATGCAAAGTAAAGCATTTTGAAAAAATCTGGGGGAAAAAAAATACTTCGAGTTGTCCACACAATCTTAATTTAGCTCCCCTTTGCACACATGCTTTAGTTGTGTTTTGTTTTCAAAATGTGGCTCCCACATTTCCTCAGCAATCCCTTCACAGGCTCTGGTTCCCCAACACCACATCAGGCCCACACCTCCACCCTGCAGCACCTGTCATCTTCTTCCACACTGCTGGATGCCAACAGGAAAAGCTGTAAGTGTAAACGGATGTGCTTTTGCCATCTACCGTATTCTCTGCTCCAGAACTTTGCTGGCAGCAAGGAGAACTAAGTGGAAGATCTCACTCTGCTGAAGTGTTTCAGCTGAAATTCACCCAAATAATTCAGTCTGAAGAAGATTCTCAATTAGGAAATTCACAATGACAAAGTCTGGGCAGATTGTAAGTATGTAAAAGCAGGGTTTCATGGTATAAATTGTAGGATAACCTTGACATCTGGCTTTTCTTCCCATCCTGTTTACAGGAGGGTGTAAAAGACCTCTATGTTCTGTGACTTTGAGAAGAATGAAGAGAAGATGTCTCCAAAGCTATTCCAAAATAAAAAAGGATAATTTGCGTATCCAGGATGACAGCAAAGCTTACCAGTGAGAAGCTTCTAGCAGAGAATGAAGTCAGCTGCACATGACAGAGACAAATGCTGTTTCCAGGAAAAAAATTGTGCAGAGATTGGACAAGATTTTCCACGCTCATTTTGTGTTCAGAAAATAACCCTCAACTTTAGACTCACAAGAACACACTGAGAGACAAGCATCTTTTACCTTACATTGGCAACTTCAGAAGAACACTAGGAATAAATCATAGGAACAAACAAAATAGTCATAAAACCCCCTTGCTGCATGACACAGACTAGAGCAACGGATGTACTCAGACAGTGATTCATAAGCAATGCTCCTCAAACTGCTATTGTGTCATTTCCCAACACCTCCCAATTCCCACCAGCAGGCTAAAGCAGCAATTGAAGTGGGAGAGCTCTGCAAGCCTTCCCTGTCTGTCACAGGCCCATATCCAGCTCTTTCTTAGGTAATCCAATTACTGTGATGTGACCTCCCTTCATGCATAGATGTCTAGTCAGACTACAGGACAGCCTATCAACCTGGGTGTGTTCCTTAGGATGCAAGCTTCTGTTCCTCTAATAACAGAGGTTGTTACAAAACACAGCCACTGCACAAAACATTGCACCTCCTCTCCTCTCATCATTTTCCAGTTGTCTGAGAGCACCTGCATGCCAAACCACAGTGAGAACAGGTTGAGACCAGTCTCCTGCACCCACCTCTTGGACAACACTTTGTTCCAGCCTCCCCACACACCTGGGAGGAGCTTCCCACTAACACCTACAGACCTGCCTCATTATCCTCCTCAAAATCTGCTTTAATGGCAATGCCATAGACAGTAGTTAGGCGTCCCAGGTCTGACAAAGCCACTCATCATCATGCTGGCTTAGGGGACCTCTTTAAAGTCCGTGCACACTCTCCTGCCTTCGCCCTGCTACATGAGCTACCTGTAGGGGGGAGAGCCTTTCTGTGAACTAAGTATCCTGGTGAGGATATGGCCCTTGGCTGGAGCTCATGGGGGTTTTGATATAACACATGGGTCACTTCCAACATCACCAACAGAGCTATTTTCGGAAATCAGTGACAAAGCTGCAGGACTGACTATCACAACCCAGGAAAGTAACATTGAAGAACTTGGATTCCTGGCCAGCGTGTGAGGCAAGTCCCTGTTTATACTCCATTTGAAACAGGCTTTTCCAAGGGATGCAGGGCTTTTGCTTGGAAATAAGCCAAGGGAGGACCTTGGGCTGTATCCATTGACCTCTGATGACAGAGATTAGATAACAAGTGAATGGAAGTACTTTCAGCAGTGGTGCTGTGTGCTGAGAGACATAATAAAGAACATGTATCATGGCAATACTCAGCATATATAATTCCCCAGAGAGACTACCCAGCGAGAAAAGAAGGCTTCGGTATATTCCTGTTTGTTACACTGATTTTCCTGACTTTCCTGAAGGAGAGGATACTTTCCAGCTCACTCCTGGCTTTGAAAAATGCTACTGCCTGTGCAAACGCCAGAAGAAAACTGCAGTTCTTGATGCTCAAGGGTCACTTCAAAACACCCTTTATTTCCTTTGATTCCATGTTTTTCACACTACGCTTTAACATGAAATACCTGATCAAGTAAGAACCAAAAGTTAAGGCACAGGAGAGGAAGATGTGCAGGCGTAAAGAGCAGGTACAGAACCTCTGGCCAAGTGAAAATGATAAATAAAACCAAAAACAGTAAGGGAGTTTCTAAATGGCACAGATCACAGCAGCCTGTCCAAAGGTCTGTCAGGGAGGGTTCACAAGCAACATCCAAGCACAGCCACAGGTACAGAGTCTAAAGCTCCTCTCCCTGCCCTGTGTCTCCTTCACCCTGTGCAGGCAGAGGCAGCTGCTATGAGGAACAAGGAATGTCTCTTCCCTGTGTGAAGCTTTACTGAGCCCTGGAAACATCACAGAGGCCTTCGTGGAGCAGCTGATCTGGACAAGAATCCCAGTAATCAAATCACGGCGGTGGCTTCAATGTGATTCCTGCTCCACTGTACGAAAGGCCACCGGCAAGGATTACCCAGGACAATTTAATTACGTGTGAAAACAGCTACAAAGCTTTATGGGGTTTTAGGGCTGCTGTTCTTTGGATAGGAGGGGGAAAAGGAGAGGGAATCAGGCATGGAGGGAGCTGGCTGGGAATGACCTATGATGACAGGGAAACACGCTGTCATACACAGGAGCAAAAAAATAAGGACTGATATATACAGAGGCAGTTTTTCTCAAAGGGTCTGCTTTTTCATGACTTGTCACCTGGAACGGGGTCAGTGTGACCTGCTGCACCTCATATCCCTAGTGCCATAAGAGATGACTGCTCATTTCCTGCACACATCTCCATCCAGAGAAAAGCCAACTTTGCCACTGTTTACCTGTGCACCCATGTTAAAAGACCATGATGGCCTAAGGGAGAGTGAGGTGCATTCTTGCTGATACTAGCTGAAATCTTGGTCATACTTAAACGAAACAGGATTTTATTGCTGCCTTTGAACAGGCCAGAGATTCACCCATGAGAATACAGTGTCTAGAGAGCAGAAGGTAACAAGGTCCATGGAAAAACTACACATTGTCTTTTAGACCACCTTTTCCCTCCTTGATTCCATTAAAAGGTCCCCATGCCTTGTAAAATATTTGTAGAGAAAACAAACCACCACAGAAAATACTTCACTGGATATTATTTTCCTCAGGCACGATGAGAGCTCATCAATGCAGTCTGTAAGCTGTTTGATTTAAGGACTCCACCAATCATGTCTCACACAAAAATTATAATACATGTGGTATTTGCTTGGTTTTGTTTTTATTTCAATTTTATTTCTGGATTTCTACTTTGCTCTGTAAGTTATTTTTCTTGCATGACAAACAATATCCAGTTATTCATGCACTGCCTCTTTTGTTTTATGTTTTGATATTTTGCCCAAATCTAAGACAAGATGCTTCCTAGAGGTTTTTCTAGCTTCAATGAGGTCTCCCATGCTTCTGGCTTTTAAAAACTAGTACATAGCAAACCTAATACACACAAAACCAAGGCACACAGTTAGTGACATCAGCCACAATTTCCATTCCACATGCGTGTATGCTCTCTGCCTGTGCACAATGGTGCTTCCAACCTGAAAACAATGCATGCAAGGAAAGAAATATGGGTTTGTGTGATGGGATTTCCAATGGAGCCTCAAGGACTTTGGTATCCCCAGACTATAAAGAAAGTCCAGAGAACAGAATGCTTAACATCTCAAGCCTCCTTTGAATTCCCAGCCTTACTGAACGAAGAATAAAGAAAGCAGGAATCCACTAATTAAAGAGAAATGGGGCTTATTTGTCTTGGTTTCTAAAGTCACAGTTCTCCACTTCTGAAAACACTAGTTTCTCACCAGTTCTTTTCTGCCCTAGGGCTGTGACCTAAGCAGCTTAAATGATACACAGATTTTGGTTGAAATCTGCTCCTTATTTACTGGACTTCAAATGTGCAAGTAGTTACTGAATGGGTCTCATTTATTGAATAAAAGTATTTAGGCATTATGTTTACAAAGGCCTAGAAACATTAAAATCTAGTGAAAAACAATTACTTTTACAGAATACATCTGCAAGCAATATGAAGTCATTTTGTTTTTGTAAATTTCTCCGTAACAGACTTATTGTTGATGTGGAAAATGTTCACATTGCAGCAGTGAATAATTTTGAAATGCCAAACTTAATAAAGGAGAAATTATTGCAAATAATATCACAGCTCTTAAAGAAGAAAAAAAAAAAAAAGCCAAAATACCAGCGGTTTCCTGACTAGTCAATCCTCTTCAGATTGGCAGAACCTCTTCAGACTAATCAGGAAGAGTTAGACAAATAGTTACTTTATTATCGAGGCTGTCAAATAAATCAGAATCTGGCAAGCAACTGTTTTTGAGCCCTGCAGCCGGCCTGGCTTCTTTTCCTGTAAACCCAAGGCAGTTAGAACAGACCCACGGATGTGTGTGTGTTTGTCTGCAGAGCAACGTGTAGGCTTCAGGCCTCTAAACAAAACTTCTTCCAAATCTGGGCCAGCATTTTTCTTGGCTTCCTCAGGTTTTGTTGTGGAACATGGCTGAGAGAAGAAATGTCTTCTAACCAATTAATTCAAGTCACTTCTGTTATTTTTAATGGAGAGCTCTGAAGCTCAGCTCACAAAGGGTAATGAGAAAATAATGTTTTAAACAACATCATCAGAGGAATTAGGCCATGGACTTGAACTACATTATCCAGTTCTTGCCGCAGAGTTATTTGGCCCCCCCAATGTTTGCTCTTTACAATGGCACGATGAATGGCAATTTTGCCTACGGTACAAGCCTGAGACACAGCCACAACTGAAGGTCAGAGAACAGCGAGTTTCAGCACTCATCCACAAGAACTGGCCTCCTGTGCTGCCACAGCCCTGACTCCAAACACGATCCCAGCGTCCGTGGGCTTCCTGTGCTTGGGAGTGACTGAAAACTGAGATCTGGTTTTAGCAGGGCACTAGGGCACACACTTAACCCACTGTCTCACAGCACTTCAAGTATTTAAACTGGCACAGAGGAGACCTAGCATTGCTCAGTCATTCTGCTGAACAGAGGGAAGAGTAACTACATTGAGAGGTAACATCACCTTTTCTACCTCCATTCAATACTTTTTGTGTTGTTTATCTGCCTTGGACAACATTAACTTGAAATACAACCACAAGGCAGAAGGAAGGCAAAAGGGAGGCAGGGTAGGGAGGGAAAAGAAAGTTTGAAATTATAAACCAGAATGGATTAAATGATCACTGGGGCTTACAGGCCTGTTTGAAATATTTTCAAGCACTGTTACTATACCAAATATATCCACCAGCTGAACAGCCAAGAACTGTAGCTGGAAAAGTGTAAGATTGCCCAGGCAAGAACTTCCTCCTACCTCCTTTACATCCATGGCAATACAAACTGGCAACACTCATTAATCAATTCAACACCAGTGATGATACAGACTAAGAAGGTGGGTTATAATAACTTTAGAAGCTAATAAGATGGCTTAAAAAGCAAGTAGCTCAGACAGACTTGCACCTGCTTCCAGATGAAAGTGGTAGCTAGTGCACTGCTATTCTTAATATGAATTAACTACTAATACACATCTGCTTTAGTTCTAATTGACTTTACAGTGCTACTAAAAATAACTGTCAGGCACACTTCTCCTCTTCCCCGGGTCTCAAAATGGATTCTCTGTCTTATGGAGCCTAAAATGTAACACTTGCTGTAAATACAAACAACCACTAACTGCATACCATCCTATATATAACATACAAACAACCACTAACTGCATACCATCCTATATATAACATTCATTAGTCTTTGTGGGGAAGAGCCACAGATTGGTCCTTGAAGGCAGCCTGTCTCATGGAGAAAACCACCTGCAAGAGATTGGCATCTCACAGCCCAGGGCCAACAGCAGGGGCAGAGCAGAGGAGGTGCCACTGACGCTGTCAGACAAAAACTGAGAGATGGGAGAAGGACAAGAAACTCATGTTTGACAAAAAAAGGGAGACTGAAAATACAAGGATAGGAAGGAGACCTTTTTTGGTAGAATATATGTTGTTTTATGGGAATAAGCTCAATAATCACAGTACCAAAAAATCTCACTTCCTTCAACTTTACCTTCTGCAGGCAGGGTGAGGTTATCTACAAATTTAAAGGGGTAAAAATGCCTGCAGTCACTCAGTAACTGGGATCTGTCCATAATATATAGTGACATGTGTAATACACATTGGTCCCTTCAGCCACCTTTGTGGCAATTAATAAAAAGAATAGACACCTTAAAATCTTTGTTGGTTACCAAAGGTTACTCTGTGCTTTTATCCTTGCATTATACCTTAATTGAGTTTATATATGAATGGGATCCCCTTCAATTTTAGGCTAATGTTCTTTTATATTTATAATATTCAGGACAGAGACACATGCTTGATTACCTTTAAAACACTTATCATGATTCCATTTAAAAATAAATGAATCCCATTTAAAAGTGACTTGTCCCCATCTTCTAGTATTTATGGACAAGGACATATGGGGCTGATTTCCCTCATTATTAAGAAGCACGTCTGAGGCTTAAATCATTTAAATTATTCATTGACAGCAATTGGGCTACTCATACAAACTCCTACTTACATAAAGAGTCCCACTGATAGAGCAGTCAAGTGGATGAAGATGGCTGAACAGATTTTGGGAGGCACGGAGCATCCATGGACACTGCTGACTTTGATTAGGGTGAGGAGCACTTTTGAAAATGGGGTCCCACCTTCACTAATTAATATAATTTAGCTGAGACTTTCAACATGGTTGCTCTGAATGACTTTTTCTTCACAGGTCACCATGACTGAGGTTCTAAGGGGTGGTCAGCAGCAGCTGGAGGAACAGGAGTGACTGTGCATCAATTACCTCAACAAAACCCCAGCCTGTTACCAGACATTTCTAGAGCACTGGGATTTTCCTTTTTTGGTGTGGGTTCACAGTGACCCTGAGAGCAGCCAGACACAAGGTGGACATCTCTGCCCAGTCTGGGCTATGAAAAATTCCATGAAGAACAAGGCCAATCCCAAGCAAATAAAGAAAATCATCTTCAAGCACCAGAAAATGGCCATCTCTAGTGTGAATTTTCCCATTTCTGCAACACTGAAATCAGAGACAGAAGATGGATAAATCAACTGCATTGCTTGGACTGTAACAGTCCAAATAACAAAGGCTGTAAGCATTTAAAATTCTGCTATAAAGAGACTTTCCAGCCTATCACAGACCACTGTGCTCTCTGACCATCTCTGCACTGGAAAACCTTGAGCTAACTGTTAGCGTGTTTCCAATCAGTGGAGTCAGTGAGAGAACAGGAATCATCCTTCATGGAAAAATAAAAGCTATTGTTATTCTTTGCAACATTTTATTTTTAATTAAAATGACATGTTTCTTGCTCTCCTCAGAATGAGCTAAAGGAACATTTGCAGTCATTTTCAGGTCATATTATATTACACATACTGCAGCTGATTTCACAGCTATGTGGGCAAATCACTGTTTTTTGGCATGACTAAATCATTATCAAGGTAAAAGCAGATAGTGTGCACCACCAACACCTAGAGGTTACAATATATTTTAGGAAAACATGGTGTAGCCCTTGGAAGAAGACACTTCCATATTTCACTCATTTCTCTCTGTCCTGCCCAGCCCCAACTCTGAGCCTCAGCATACCCTGGACTTTGATCCTACATGCAATCCCAATGCTAAAGATTTTGTTTTGTTTCTGTTTCCCTAAGAAAGGCAAAAAGGTGAGTAAGTCCTTAAACTCTGAATTCTTATGGCTGTTAATATTTCACATTGCCAGCAGGGAAAGGAATTAAAACTGCCAGTAGCTATCCAGATAGATTTTAAAATCCCCTTCCCTCCCCCTTCTCTCTGCCTCCCTCAGCTTCAGAGGATATTTTCCCCGCAAATTGGTTTTAAATTAAGGAAGGTGATGAAGGCAATGTGCCGTCTCAGCATTTTCCCAGGTGCACTTAATCTAATTTCATTAAGGAGATCAGGACAGATGATCGCTACAGTTGAAACATTAAGTCTGTCCATTTTTGTATAAAAAAAACCCATTAAGTCTGTCAAAGTGTCGGCGGGTGGGCTGTTTATTATTGGAGATGAAGGCACGCTTTGCTTCCCCAATAAACTGTCAGGAGTAGTAAACCACAAATTAAGTCAGCTGCTGCCAAAGAATTAGGCAAAGATCTCCAACTAATTTTGACACAGGTGTGGCAAAGGCCAAGGAAAGGCTTGGAAACCTTGGAAACTGAGCCTGTTACTTGTGTTTGAGATATTTCAATCTGACCATCAAAGCATGGAAGACTGGGCATCAGTGGCTATGATCAAGACCTGCTGATGCTTCTGACACTCCAGACACAGAGTTGATGGGAGCTGTGCTGTACCATGTGCCCCAGAGCACAACCTGCTGAGTTCTCTGCAGACAAGAACTCATAAAAGCTTCATTCAAGCCTCTGGTGTTTTGAACTTAGGCACAGCTCTGACTGAAATACAGAATCACATTCCTCAGACATACAGTATCAAACAAAATCAGAGGAAAATCATCAAAATGCAGAAACTTTGGAAGACCAAGAGTCATAGCAGGAATCAGGTGAAGCTTTCAGATACTACAAAACCAAATGTGAGCCATTTGTTAAGGAGAATATTTTCCTTCTCAAGAAAAATGCAGCTGAGTAGAACTCAGTATTAGAACTCAGTATTAAAGACCATTAGAAAACATTAAAAAGTATGAAGTATTAACTGCAATTACAATCTTTACAGTACACACAGAGAAACTAATAATGACTAATATGGAATCAGAAGTGACATTCTAACTTGAATTTTGTGATGCAGGAAAAGTATAATGTTTTCAGATAACGTGCTTTGAGCATCAAGGGTGGGCAGACCAGAGAAAGGTTCATTTTCCCACCCCAGGTGCAGCCAGGGCAGGAACAGAGCCCACTTGAGCTGTATCCTTTACTCCTGCCCAGGGGACACAGTGCTACACACCGTGCCCTTCTGTTTTACTTAACCTGGCAAATGATTTCGGAATACAGGAATGAGAAACTCTGCCAGCCAAATGAGGGCCTGCAATTGTGGCTATTGGAGCATGCATCCTCCAGAATCCTCATCTCCTTGGCATCTTTACGGTTAATTATATAATTTGATTTAATTAATTGAATTGCCTAACTCAACTGCCAATTCCTATCACCTGCCTACTCTGTTATGTTCTATCTGATCACCTTCCAAGGAGTTACTGCCATTGCACAGGTAGCCCTCTGGAGCTCAGACCACCTTACAGTGTTATAATGGTGTTTCTTGATGTGGGCAGACAGCTGCACACAACTGCTCTCTTCTCTGCTGTCTCACATCTTAAAAGTTTCTTCACAAGGTCCCTGGCAAGATAAGAAAATGCTCCTGGATGGGGAACTGGAACAGGGAGATGTTAAACAATGGAGAAAGCAGAGAGCCAGGGACATGCTGACTGCCAGAAGGAGAACTGGTATTATCCTGTTGTGCCCAAGAGCTCTCCATAAGATCTCTTCAAGCCTTTTATCTGAGTTAATGATAGATTTTTTTTTCAGCAAACTAGAAGGCTCTTCTTATTGTTTGCTCTGAAAACTCTTTTCTACATTTTCAAGAATGAATATGGACAACACAGACTGTGATGACTCAGCTTGTTATATACAGACTAATGTACTTAAAAATTCAGTTTTTGTCTAAATAAGAGACAAACACAAAATCTCAGTAGGAGGGGAGCACATTGGTGCTGAAGCTTTGACTCTTTCATTTTTTAAACCGCGTTATTACTTTATTTAAATATAAAGGTCAAGAAGGGCTACCACTACTAATAATATTTACCAGAGCTGTAGTTGAGAAGCACAAGTTGGAAGGCTCCTCTCCCTCTGGAAGGACTTTCAGGGCTTAACTCAACTGCCCCAAGTCTCAGTGGGAACCTTTGTGTCTGCTCCACACATGGTGGGTAGAATGAGGGAAGCCCAGGGCATGCCAAGTCTCTCCCCCATCTGGCATTTTCCAAAGAGCAACTGAGTGAACTGGGTATGCAGTGGGCTTAGAGGATATTATTTTTCTGCTGAATCTATTAATGGAGAACGATGAAATAAAACATTCACTGAGTGGTGAATTTTTGCCTCCCTGTACTGGCAACAACATTACATTTGCCTGTTTATAGCACCCAAATCTTTCAAGGGCTACAAGGTTATTTTAAATTCAATATTTTGATATTGTTTAAAAAGCAGATCTGTTTTTAATAACAACATGCAGATTGTCTGTAAAACAGAGGCTTTCTTCCATTAGGAGAACTAACAGTCTTTACCCAGTTATTACTATATGGGAGAGAGCTTTCTCACTAGTTTTCACTCTGTATTACTGGGTTTTTTGTCTGTAAGAAATAAACCTTAGCAGAAGCACCGATTCTGTGCCTGCACATGCATATATGCAATACTAGTGCATGATGCTAAGCCTGTAGCAGAGCCAAGCCTTCCACACTTCCACAAGGACACTCAGCACTGCTGTCCATAAACCAGAGCATCCTATGGTTAAAAACCACTTCAGTTCTGTCTGAGAACCCAGCTGGGAAGTAACTGGCAAATGGAGATTTCTCATTATTAGCCACAGCTGAAAACTGTCATAGACTGAAGTGACATGCTAACAGAAGTGCAAATACTGCCATGTGAAAGACCTCGGTTCAATTCCATGTTTGATCCTTCCCTTCTGCTGCAACCAGTACGAATCTCAATTTCTGGAAAAGTACCGAGTTTAATTTTCAGATAAAAGGACAATCAAATGATGGACAAAACTAGTTTGGGGACCTTGGTCTGGACAGGCTTCAAAAACAGCAAATAACAGATTACCTGAAGTGGGAACTAAGCTTCCAGTCTCACAAAAACAAATCAGATGGAACCCACTTTTTCCACTTCCAGATAAAATGTAATGAGCAGAGGAAGAGAAGCCTCCAGCAATAGTGCTGGAAGGGGCTTTTCTTACTGCTAGGTAATCTCATACACACAGACACACACACATACAGAGTGACCATTCCTGCTAGAGCAACTCCTGGACCTCTCTTTATAATTGCATCCCTTTCTCCTGCTGCCTGAACTATGATTTTCCTGTGGGCTTGTGGATACCCTTTCAAGGTCAACACAGCTGAAACAACAGCGATAATTTTATCCCCCAGATCCTCCATACAGTTTACTCTTCTCATTGCTTCTACTCTTATCACCTCCATCTCTCACTTAAGCCCACAGTTCTCAGCACTCTCTTTGACTCACAATACTGACATCAAAATACTCAACCCATGTTTTAAGTCCTGTATATTGTTTTCTGTAACATAATGAGCATCCTCTGTTTATCCACACAACTACATTCTTGGTCAAGTTACTTCACCCTTCAATTTACCATTGTGTCTTTCCTTTGGTGACATCAGATATAACTGTGTCCTTGTGCCAAGGAGAAGTTCCTGCAAGATCATTTTCCTAGTCTGCCCCTTTTCTTCCTACACAGCTTCTCACTTCCTGAATGGCAAACTATCACTCTTCGTGTTTTGACTCTTCCACAGCTTACCTCTTACTCCCAACACTGACATTCAGCATTCCTGTAAAAGTTCATCTCTCACTGGTCTGATTCCATCACCCCCTTGCTAAACTTTCAAATAAGAACCTCCTCACTACTTACCACTTACCACTGTACCTTTTACTACAGGAATAACTTCCCAATCACAGCCATAAAGCTACCTGACTTTCCCTCTCAAATGCCTCCTAAAACCTTAATAACTACAAATACCCCCTTCAGATTAATACCTACAAAATCAAAGCTGAACAACAAGGCTGTTGGCATACTCAAACAGTGCTGTTGACACGTCCCCACACTCCCCTGGGTCCCTTCTCTCTCATCTCATCCTTAAGCCATGAGCCATTCTGTGTTTTCACAGCAGGCAGCAGGATGGGAACCTGGCCTCAGGTGGAGAGATCACAGCACCACTGTGCTGCTCCCCTCCCATCTATCACAGGCTAAGCTGCACCTGCTCTTGTGCTGCTGCTGACTTCCAGGCACCTACTGGAATGCTGGGGTTAGCAAACTACAGCATGGCAAGGCTGATTCACACTGCCACAAGCACAGCCTGAGGAACTCACTGGGCTGCTGCAGAAAGTCATGAGAAAAGGACTTCTAAACTTTTTGTCTACACCTTGGACTTAACTTTATCTGCCTCAGAGGTTGCTTGCTATAACTAAAACATAAAACTACAGAATAAATATTCAGTAAATACGGACTGAACTCAGAAAGACAGTTCCATTTTTTGCTCATCTTACTTAGCACCACATTAAATGAAGATTGCTTGATATCTAACTCCTGATTTGGAGAGCTCACTTACATAGTGGGGCCATGTAATTAAACTGACAACCTCCAATCTCACACAGAGCAGACAGAAGTCCAAGACTGAAAGAACATGAACACTGAATTACCTTTAAAGAAAGAAACAGCCACTTTTTAAAATGCAATCTTGAACACTGTTATTAAAAAAATGAGAGCAACATTTTGGAGTAACAAGTAGAGATTACTCATTCCCTTGTTTTACACAAGTTGACTTTTGGCTTTCTGCAGAACACCATTTAACAGAGCACATTACCAAGCTGCTAGCCACTTTTCACAGTGATGCTAAAGCAGGTAAGAGACAATAAGTGGAACTGTTGATGGTTTATATTACTCTATTATGTTAATGTTCACTAAAGTATGCCATAAGCTCTCTCATTACATGTGTATAAACCAATTCTCTGTGGTGTTATTCCTGTGCTAAATGCTATAACTACATAAATCTTGAATTAATGGAGACTTTATAGTTCCTGAAAATGAAGGGTAATTGCTATCTGTTAATGCTGTTGTTGCTATTAAAGGAAGTATATATTTTCAGTAACAATGTTTATGGACCATGAGCTCCACATCTCAGCTACTGCACAGAGAAGAGACAGTGTAATACCAGTATCAGACTGACTCCTTTTCTCTCCCTCCACCCTCTCAAAAAGCACAGTATCATTTCCACAGCTTCAGCAACACTGCAACCCTCCTTACAGCTGCAGAGCCCAAACCCATGTCCTTCACTGAACATACAGTAAAGGAAACAGGATTTGCATTTCCATCTCTGGGAATGCATGATTTGCTAAGTTTCTTGCTTGGTTAAATGGCTGGACAGCTTACTTTATTAGTTTGGGTATCTCAAACAGTTCTGTGAGAAGCACATGGTGACAGAATGATAGGTGTGAGAAAGTATCATCCCACTTACTTCCTCTGAGATTTCAGCAGTGATGCAGAAGTGAAAGGCTATACTTGGCCAGAGACAGAAATCCCATCTCAGAAAGTAGATGGGATTGACAAGTCCCCAGCCTTGAGCTCCTCTTCTCCCATTATTAAAAACAGCAGTGCAGTGTTTGGAAACACTCACAATCTGCTGTGAAACTGTACCTTGCACTAAAGTAATGGCCTCTCTTTCTGATACACTGTACATGTGACTGACTATGCTCAATTGCTTTTCTCCCCTGGAGCCCTGCAAAAGGAAAAAAAACCAAACCATCAAAATGTGGTTATATTTTACAATGCAGTGAGGGTAAAACCTTAACTTTACTCTAACATCTATGTTTGAAAACATTAAGAGCTCAATAGCCCATACACCTATGAACTAAATAAATAGTACATAATTACTAGCATGGTACAGAGAGAGAAGTAGGAGGTGGAAAATTTCAGTTTTGCTTCTAGCTCAGTTGCTGACTCAGTTTGTACTTGTACATGAACTTTTTTTTGTCTGCTTTCCTCGTGAGTTTTATGCAGGCAATACTGACCTGCTGTTTATGACTAACAAAAAATGTTATGCAAATCAAAAGTACATTAGTAATTCCTGTCCTGCCCTTCCTTAGTGCCAGCGTGTGTAGGTGTACCTCGAAAAAGCTGCTTCTTGCTGACCAGGCAGCAGAGCAGCATTGCTCTGTAGCAGTGGGAAAAGAAGCCAACCCACCACATAATTTGGGAAGGCTGGTGCTGGGCTAGGCACTGTGCTGAATGCTCCATCTGGCTGCAATAGCCTGGGAGCATTAGCAGGAGATATATTTTGCCAACACAGGGAGGAGGAAAATGAGTGTAGTTCCCTCAGGACAGTCACACCAAAATTTTATAGCTCTTTGTTGCATCAGTCAGGTTAAGTTTTAGACAAACACTGAATGAGTTTCCAGGGGAGTGTAATATGTCAGGTATTAACAGAGCGAGTCAGGCTGCCTCTGTGCTCCCCAACTGGAAGGCAATATTGCACTTACATTATCCCCATGAAAGGTTTGAAGCATCTTCACTTCAACCCCGCATGTGCCCACATCTTAGCTGACAAAAAAGCAACCCCACTTAATTCCAGAGACCTATTTAATAGGACCGTGTCATGTTTCATGTCTCTGCAGATCAGGCAAGAGATAGAAAGATGATGATCTTCTGCTGCTCTCCTTATGAAGAAAAGAAATGTTATTATTAAGGTAGAGTCACCTTAAGAAAAGTAGCTGGGAAATAGGTGAAGCTAGAAGGTCAAATTACAATTACAGAAATGTAAAGAAATGTCATATTAATGGTAAGGAACACTATAATAGCCTTTCATTTGCTGTAAAGGACAGCACATTACCAGCCAAACACAATGCAGCTTCCTCTGAAGGTAACCTCAGATCCCACATTCTGAAAGCTAATCAATGTTGTTCAGATTTCAATTTCTTCTCTACAAGGTGAAGTCAAACCTAATCTAACAAACGTCAGTCTCAGATGTAATGCCGCTAGCTGGGTCTACCAGTGTAATTTAGATAATCATTAATAGCATAGCTGTATAATAAAACTGCATGTCACTTACAACTTCATCTGAGGTTTGACTGGCAGATCTTTAAACAGTTTTCTAAGTGATTGCTTTTACTTCCTTTGATTGGGCAGTCTGAGAAACATTTTAACCCCATGGTATCTAAGCTTTTAAGGAACAATATTTCACGCCCACCACCCCTGCTGTCAGCTCTGTTGCTGTGTAACCTTGTAAGAAACAGAACCTGGGGAGAGGGGTGGTCTCAGGGACGGGAACTTTATGCATATACAATCATATAAATTTAAAATAATATAAAATATGTACAGTTTCCTTCATTCAACAGACTATTTAAATGTGTCTCTTCAATCAAGCCGCCATCTCAAAACACAGCTTTTGCCATACTCCAAGAATATTTAGCGTCTGGTGGGATTTTTAAAAGAAGTTGAAGAAACCCTAATGTTTCTAAAGCTGTAACAATACTAGCAAAAAGCAAAAGACTTAACCAGGAGAAGCTTTTGGAGTAGTCTCTTGAACTCAGGGTGACCTATGATGCAGCCCGGTGTGCTGCTCTGGCCACACAGGGTTATCTGAAGTCAGCCTTTACTTGTGTAATGCTAATCCAGGAGAAAACTCTGTGCCACAGCTTCCCATCAATGAATGCAAGAGACTGGACAGCCAAAATAGAAAAAAGGTTTGATGAAGATCTGACCTGAGACTGCCAGGTTTGATCTGCCAGAAGCTGGCAAGGAATACTCAAGTCTTTTATATATTTGATGTCTAAAAGCACGGTGCCACTCGTGCTACACAGTGGGACTTGGACGTTTTCCTTGCAGAGGTGAACAAGAAACCCCCATACACAAACACACAACTACAACCTTTCAATGACCAACCTCTGTACTCAAAAGAAGGTCAGAAAAATCATTGCTCTGTGATAAATATGCATGCAACATGACAAAACACTCCTTGACAGTTGCCACACTGCCTTGGAGGGCAGGTCCCATCTTCTAAACAGATTATAAAATTGACATCTTCAAAGGTTACTGTATATAAAATATGGGCTCCTGACAAATTATCAGAGGAAACTTCCTCTGAAACAGCACTAACGCTGTAACTGGGGTGTCACCAAATGCTCACATAATAATCAATAAAGACTATTATGTTAATGGAACTTTCTTGCCTGTAAATAGAAGCTAGTGAAGATCACAAAGTAGCTGATCTGATGGTTTTATGCAACTGTAGGTATTTTTAAATTTGACATGAAGACTGGAGGAAAATTTTATTTTCAAATTCATTCTTATTTTGACTATCAGGGAATTTCCAAGCACATGAAATAAGGAAATTCAGTCTTACCTTATCGTCAATATCGCTCTCGCTGTCACACTGTGGATTAGAGAGAGAAAAAAAGATTTTGAGAAACACCTTTATATATAGGGATCTTTTGCATCATCCTCTTAAATCTTTACGATAGCTGTTTATGATGTTCACAGTTCAATGAAACACACTTTTGATGTTTGCAGTAATGCCTTTTACATTGCTAGCAGACAAAGCCAGATCCTCTCTTATACAAATCTATGGTGTGCTCTTACTTGGATGGGGGAAAGCAAACTGTAAACAAAAAAGAATCAGTGATGCATTGTAACAACCACTGTAATACGAGTACCACAACAAAAAGCATGCCTTTTTATCATCCCAAATCATGGAATATACAGTAACAGTTTTGCATTGCTTCACCTTGATAAGCACTTTGTCATCTAACAGGGAAACTGTGAAACTGGCAATCAATTTCTAATTTAATGAGTGGTACCAAGAATAGTAATTAAAATACATCATAAATTCTGGTACATTTTTTAGTTTGAATGAGATCACGATCCCAGGAGGAAGTGTTTACTTAAAGAGTTTTGGAGTGCAATCTCTTTCAGGCTCTGAAAATGAGATGCTCTACTTTCACAGCACAAATCATGTAAAGACAACTTGAGCACTGAACATTTCAGGACATGCACATCTTGCTGGCTGGAGCTCAGGAAGATTTGCAGTTGGGAACAGCAGTAAATCTCTTGGTGTCTGTTATGCTGACAGAAGTGGTCAGTGTGTTGTGTAGCCTTGGTGCCCAATGGGAATTTCCTCCTTCAGCTAACTGCTGATAGGGATGGCCCAGTGGGTTTCTGCAACTGGCAGCACCCTTTAGAGTTCACTGGGCCAACAAGAGGGGACTCTGCAAGCCAGCAGTGGCAAGCTCCAAATGTGAAAATGGTCCATGAGAATGCACATGCTTTAGTGTCATGAATGTAAAAGAAGAAATAGATCTGCTTGGTCATTTTGTCCAGATTTCCTCCTGGAGAAGGGAAGGGAGATCTTTCCCGTCACATTCTTTCATCCTCAAGTCACACAGCAGCAATTTCAGCTGTTATGTTCTTAGTTTTCTGCTGATTTATGAGAGAATATTTAATCTCCTCTTCTTCTATTTGGCACATGGAATGACTGACCCTAAATATTTGAGGGACCTTTTATTTTTAAATTCTCTGAAACACAGTGAGCACACAAACAACCCCAATATATTGGAGGAATCTCCCATAGTGATTCTGAAGTGAAGAATACTCAGCTTTCCGACTGACACCTTATTCCCATTTAACTCTAGTGAAAATGCTTGGTTTAAGGAATCTGTTTTTCTATAGTCTTGACTAAGCAGAACTCTCTTTCTTTCAAAAGGAAACCATTTTTAACTGCCTGACATGATCCACAGCATGATTTTCACAGAGAAATCCAACTGTTTAGTAATATGTGTGCAGATCTAATTGTATGTGTAACCATTCTGGAAAAGAAAGAACCTGAAGATAAATGGAAGAAGTAATAGAACACTGCCTTGGCAGGAGCCAGGAGCCTTGGGTAGGCAAGTTCTATGGGAAAAACTACTGTTAATACTACCAAACTTCACAAAGTCCCAGCCAATTGCTTTGTAGTAGGCAAGAACATCAGATAGCCATGTCTTTAGGAAATACCTTGCCATAAGCCATTCATGCCTTTTTTGTGACTTTTATTCTGTCACTGGCCTTTATGAAAACTATTATATGAAACACTGTTTTTTTTTTTTTTTTCACAAACCAAAAGTAAAATAGCAAAAAAGTAAAAAAGTCCTGACAAAGTCAGCAGCCATCTGCTGACTTCTCCAAATCTGTGTCATGCAACCACAAACAATTAGAAGTGTTTACTCTGGGCTTGGCATGGGAATAATTGTCCATCACACAGCCACACACTGAAACAGGTTAGCTGGGCAAAGGCTGCCCCAGTACCCCCTGCATTTGTGCTTGCTCAAGACAGTGATAATTCACGCTGACCGAGCAACACATTCATCACAACCGAGGCAGGGGGTGGGGAAGATGCAGTCACAGCAGTCCACTTCTCATTATTTACATGCTCCTGAGAAACACTGGCTGAGTGGAGGGAAGCCTTTCACCTCCACCCATGGGGAGCTCAAATCAAGCCCTAATGCTACAGGGACTGTGCATTCCCCCAAATTATCAGCATAATTGAGTGGGTCACAAAGACCTTGTTATTTTACCCTTTAAAGCCTGTCCATGTGAAAGTATCCTAAGTTACCATTTTAATCTTGGTGCTCATTCAGTGTGAAGACTTGTATTTTAGAGGCAGAATATTTTGACGATGAGACTAAAGCATGTTACAGTAGAATGACACCTATCACAAGAATGGCATAAAAAATCAGTTAGCACACTCAGCCACGGCTTCCTTCAAATTGTATGCTTAGGCAATATCAACACAAATTTTAATTCTAATAGGGGCTTAAAAATTATTCACTGTCATAATAAAATAACCAAATAAATTAAACTTTGAAATCCACTGACTAGAAAGCATTCAAAATTATCTCTAAATCTCAGATGCTTTTGCCTATGAGTCCTGGTTTAATAAAACCTCAGTACTGTAAACATAACCAAATTTAGCTTTAAAGTATTTGAGATGTAAACTATGTTTTTGAACTTTAGTAACCATTATTATTCAAATACAAGGTAGTATTTTAGTCTTCTCTGGTTTTTTTAACAAAACTTGTCTTCCTATTTCTTACTGCATCGTGATGTTAAAAAAAAGGGTTTTTCTTGTTGAAAACAGATTTGACCTCCAAAATTTCTATACCTATAATGAGTATAAAACGCTCTTACAGATGGTTTACATTACTAAAAGGTGCAGAATTGCTTTATTTAGATGCCTAATTTTGCTTTGTACCAATATGCAACTTTGTCTCATGTAGATAAGTGAAAGTTGCAAAAAGCCAGTGAACCATCAAATCCACATGCTAGATTTTATAAACAGACATATGAATGAAGCAAACATCTGCTCTCTGAGGATACATTTTTCCCCATTCAGGATCTGTAAAGACTTCATAATTAATTGCTTTTAAAATGGAAAAGACAGCAAAGAATTTTGTTTCATTTTAGCCTACATCTTCCTTACTTTAATCATGATTGCATCAGTCTTGAAACTGCAGAAAGCAGCAGGGCTGTGGATGCAGATCCACACGTGAATGTGGCTCCATGTGGACACTGAGCCTTCCACAAAGCTGAAGATGAGTGGTTTAACAACTGCATTTTTGGCAGTGAGTTGCCTAATTTCTTGTTTGCCTTGTGAAAGCAAGCCCTCTGTCCCCTCCGCACCCGTGTAGGATCACACACACAAGAACTATCCCTTGTATTGGGTCCTACCTGGCTTTAAACCACAAAAATACTTATGATTATCCATGTGAGAATGTTCCAAACTGGCCTACGGGATGAGAGATCGTGACAAAGAACTAACATGTTGATATTTATTAAATTTGGACTTCTGCTTAACAGACAAGAAAAGAAAAACTTGAGATTCATGGCTACCGACCTATGCTAACATCCCACTGATTCCTGAAGAAAATACAACCAGCTTTGGTGAAAAAAGCCCCAAGCTTCAGAATTCCCACAGGTTTCTTTGTTTTATGTAAAAGGAACAGGCTCCCACACTTGCATCAAGAAACAGGAACCCAGAGGCTGCTGAATGAGCAACAGCACCGAAAACACGACGACAGCAAAACCAAACGGGCCCAGACAGAGCTGCAAAAAGCAGAACCACTGCTGGCCCCTCTCCCTTCCCTTGGCCGGGGGTGTGTGTGATGAAATCCTCCAGTTTCGAAGGGCTGGTTCAATTTTTGTGGGAACAGCCTTCGGCCTCCTCCTCCTCAGCTCCACCCTGCACAGCCCCGGCTCAGCACAGACACTGAGGCAGGGACATTGCAGGGCCGGGATGTTGAAATGAATAACGGGGTCACAGAAGGAACTTTGCTTTGGCCACTGGGGATTTTCTGTGTCTTAAAAGCCAACTTATCCTGTGTGAGGAGGAGGAGGAGGCCATGCTGGTCCTGCGAAGGCTGAGGCACCACCCGGCCAGGCTCACCTCCCACGCTGCTGTTGTTGAGGGACAAAAGCCCTTGTCAAAACAACAAAAAAAAAAACTTAAAGAAAATGTGGAGAATGGCAACTGTTGAAAGCAATGGGGGCTCATTGAAAGACAAAAGCTTCAATTACCTGGATTTTTCTAAAGGCCTGTTAACACTCCTGGTCTATAAGCAGGACTGTAAACAGCCATTGTACTGGGTTCATAAAGGCCCCTAAAGGGATTACTCACTGGGTTGTGCCAATTGCCTCTCAATTCCACCAAAAATGTTTGCAAAGTCGACCCCTAATTGTGCAGCTTTTTGGAAACAATTTCTTGCAGTGACAGATTCCAGTTGGAAGGAAGCCTCCCATGAGGTGAGGTTCAGGGGGAACAACACAAAACCCAGGAATCACAGACAGAGCATCCATCCATGTGTGTTGACTGGGCCTTGTGGCTTCACATTTTTTGGATGCCTGGGCTGAAATCTTGCTTTTCAAGACCCCTTCTCCATCATGGCTTTCCCACCAGGCAAGGAACTGTGATGCATTCCATCACCTGCTTCTACAGACCAACTCAAGAGGGGACAAAGATGGACTTATGGCTACTGTAAAACAGGCAACAGCATATTTGGCAAAGGAACTTCTCTTGCCATTAGACTGCCACTGAGCTCCTTACAACCTAAATTAAACCTATATTAATATTTTCTGTTTTCTGATGAGTTTAGGAATCAGGAGACTCTCCTTTGACCCCTAATGTTTTAATGACTATATTATCCAGCTTTTCTTCACATAACGAAAACACAACACTGATTAACTGACATCTCATAATCATGTAAACTGTCTAATATCAGAAAAAAGAGCTTCAAGAAATGGTAACAAAACCAACCCAGTCTCCTAAGACTGCAACAAGATTGGCAATACCTGGATGTTATGTCACGATGGGTGCAGAGCAAAATGGTTATTTCAAAAGGAGCCACTTCCTCCAAGCTTTTGAGAAGTCATCTCAGCTTATCCACACAAACATAGTTATCTCCTACGTCACTCAAACCCAGTGGCTTATGATTTAGGTTGTGCCTACACCGTCCCAAGGCTGTGAGCCCTGTTGGGCCAGACACTGTACAGCATAGGACTTAGAGGTTCCTGCCCAGACAGCTGAGAGAAAGGCTTGGCTTTTTCCTCTCCACATAAACACACATACCTATAGATATTATTTATATTATGATTAAGTAGAGGGTGATAGACATCTAAGCTGAAGAAGACATCTGTGAAGAAACAGATCCTAGCCTGGAGGGACATGCAATCCAACCCGTCTACCTGAAACTAGAACTGTCTGGGGAAGTGCAAGGCTGAGAGAAGAGAAGGCAGAAATATTAAATATGCTGCATATAACATTACAATGAAAGCTGACAGAGTAGAATATGTTATGTAGGAAGTTGCACACAACATATGAACAGGGTAGACACCTATGCAGCCTGCACACCCACTCCACAGCCATGTCACCAATATCTTATTATTTCAAACCATATTCAGTTACTGAATTTTATTTTAAGAGCAAGGCTTGGGGAAGTACTAAGCTTAAATCCTGGGTTGTTAATGTCTCTTTTAAAGGAAGGAGTAAAATCAAGCCAGTTTTTAAAGAGCCTTCCCTTCTCCATGCCCTCTGAGATAACTTCCCAGGAGCAGTGGCAGCGCGTATGGATGTGTGCTTGTGTGTGCAGAGGAGGGTGTTGTTTCCTATTAAGTCTGGCATCAGATTCATGTCTGCAGGGGCTTGCTTAAGATGATAGGAAGAGAGAGTTTTATCATGAGCCAGACTGACAGAAAAGCTTGCTAATGGGACTTGAGGCATACACAGGAAAGAAAGTGCCAAAACATTAAGCTACCGCCAAGTGTCAGAGGGCCACTGATTTATTGCAGCAATTTTGCCACTGTGTCCTTTATAAGGTCCCACAAGTCCTTCCTCCTGGCAAGAAGCTGTGAGCTGCTGCAGCTTGGGGAGAAGTTTAGATCCAGAGCACAGAAAGTGTCCAAGCGAAAGGCGGGGGCCGGGGGGAGGACGGAAATCGAATGTTGACTTGAACTTGCCCCAGGCAGCAGAGTCCTCTTAGCTCCACTGCCTCCCTGACAGCTTGATGAAATGAGTCAGGGCCTCCCCATGGCTAGACCAGCTCAGGCTTCCAAGTGCCGGGGTAGAGCTGTAAGAAACAGATTGAGCCTCAGGGCAGCAATTTTTTTTTTTCCCTTTCTCTCCTCAGCATTTGGCTGGGGGAAGGGGAAGGTTATGAGCACTACAGATGTATAGGCTGAGCCTTTGTCTGCAGAGGGGGAGGGCGAAGGGGAGAGAGAAGAACAGCAAGAGAGTATTAGCTATGGCAGCCGAGAATAGCCCAGAGCACTATAACTAATTTTGAGGGGCAGTGATGCATTGTACGGGCTATGTGCTGTTTGGTCTGAGGGGGCCCCTGTTGTGAAGCAGCAATCAAGAGGACATTTTGTTAAGTGACCAACAGCTGTCATCTGCAAGCCCAGAGTGGGCAAGGAGGGAGCAAAGGGAAGGGAAAGCGGGGGGGGGGGGCGGGGGGGAAGAAAAAGGAAAAAATAAAAAGAAGAGCATTTGTCCCTTGGAGGCAGAGCACATTAATCCACCAATCTGCCACAGCTTTAACTCTAAACGTGCTCGGTGCCTCTGAAGACTCGAGCTCCACTCCATCAGCCACCCGGAGAGATGGGCACCTCTCACCCTGCTCCAGCCTGTCGGATGCAGGGAGCTTCTCTACCTCTGTGGGTTGAGAAACCGACGCTAAAAATACTGTTTAAGTCTCTTTTCATTCCATAAAATTGAGTTGATCTGCGGCAGCTTAGGGTCAATCCCTCAAGGACTGTTTTTCCCCCCTTCCCTTTTCCATAGCACTCATAAATTAATCAGGAAGACCCTGACTAAGTCATTTCATGCTGTACAACATAAAAGAAAGTCCCCTGATGATCCATGCAAGGATCTATTAAAAGTGGGAGGAGGGAGGGAAGAAGGGCTAGGGAAGAGGGAGAAAAGGGAGGGGGAGGAGGAAAAAATCTCAACCTTTTTGATTTTTAGGATAAAAGCTGGAGGACTTTGTTACGAATTCTAGCCAACATCAAAACACCTTAAATAATTCAAAGAACATGTTAAAGGGAAGAAACTGAATGTTGCTCTGATGTTCAGTTGATGCAACGCAGAATATTACCCAAAACAGCACAGCCTGTTAAGGGAGACAGCAGCCTTGAGCATTTCAGTTCTTTAGAAAAATGTCAGAACCTGTAAAAATCATAATTTCCAGCAACTTTTTTTTTTTTTTTGCATGATATAAACTCAGCGAGACTGAAATGTAGGTTTCTGACAAGCTGTTAACAAGACAACTTTAGAAATCTGTCTGGAGCTCTCAGGGAGATGGGCTGCCATTTCACTGCTTCGAAGAAGTTCATGACATGACAAGCAAAAATCAGGGAACAGAGACCTAAAAACCACGGTGTAATTTTCATTTGCTTCTGTCGTGAAAGAATTCAAGCAGAAATATTAGAAGGCTGCACAACTAAAAAAGCCAGGAACTGGAAAATCATTGCTGTAGTTTGACAAGCACATCTTTTATGCTGAAAATGGTTTCTTTATTATTATACCTATACACAGGAAAGCACTTTGGAGAAAAAGGGGTAATCACAAGTTATTCCTTAAGATCTACAAAGTAAGATCTACAGCTGCCTACTTTCCAGCCAAGTCTAAAAATGACCTAGCTCATGGGAGAGAGTGACCAACCCATCATGAAAACACTGTAAGAGCCACCAGATTTCTCTTCGTTTCCCACATCCCTGCCCTTCCCTCCCACAGGAAAGGTAGAAAGATCTTTCCATAGTGCAGTCTTTTACTGGAACCTGCACAGATGAATGTTGCTACCTAAATGTTTAATGAAGACACATTTATTAAAATTAGAAAAGTCAGCATCCAGAGTTTGGTATCACACTCATGAGAGGGCTTTTGACTTATACCTCCTACTTCAAGCCTTAGTATACCAGTAGAATGCTTTGCCATAATTTTTGGATGAATTAATGATGCTCTTTCCAGAATACATCTATTCTACTTAATGGTCAGAATAAAGTAGATCGATCGATCAATCTATCTATCTATCTATCTATCCATCCATCCATCCATCCATCCATCCATCCATCCATCCATCTATCTATCTATCCCCATACAATACACCTCTTTCAATATATAGTGTCTCTCTATTTCACTATTTGGACTGATTCTAAGTATTTAATGGTAGGCTGATGTAGCTGCCTGGAAGTCAATTTACTGACTGTGATTGACTTATTATATCTATGGTTGCAGAATCTCAGCACCCTTGGGAAAGCTTTGGAAACCCAACGTACAATTTTATGCTTAATTTCAGCCCGTATTTGCCAAGAAAGAGAGTGACTGGACAATACAGGACGTAATTTTCACTTGTACTGTCTATGATTACACCAAAGGGTAATGTGAATTATGGACCACACTTAGCCCAGCATTTGCAGGGATCACACAAATAATGAACCAAAGCTTTTTCACTTCTTTCCTATCTCTCCTTGTTTTCACACATCTCTGGTGGTGCACCCACAGCCACACTTGGGTAATTGAAAGAACAGTGCATGTACAGTTGAATGGTTGGCACTGCATTTCGACAATTTAAAAAATAGAGGGAACTCTGACAAGAAAGGGATGCAGTCTACTTTTCTTCTGAAGTGTTCACAAGCTCTTTTCATTCTTCCCTTGCTTAGGTATTGTGTCACTTGTCACTCATTTTCTTTTCATTAGACAGATACTCTTGGAGACATTAGAGAAGCTGTATATGGATTTTCACTGAAGAACCAGAGAGACACCCATTACTTTCTAATCCTCTTGTTTTCAGCTATGACTAACACTATGTGCTTGCAAGAGGCATCTTGCCTTGCTGCCTCCCCTTTACCAGGAGCCTCCTGGCTCACAGTTACCTGGACCTCCTGCCCCAGCTGCTTTGGTCCCTCATGCTCTCCTGGGAGGAGCAGAAACCAAGATGGGATTTGCAGTGACTCACTGCACAGAGCAACCCTAATTTTGTTTAATGCAAGGATGCCTACATGATATGCCCAACAGAAAAAAAAAATGGCTTAAAACCATTATTTATAAGAATGAGAGGCTGCTGCTGTTTGGAGAGGGGGTTATAAGCTTTTTCAAAAATTAAGGAGTTCAGGACTTAATATGGATATAATCAAAAGACACTTTAACCATGATGACCTGTCTAGTAATTTCCCATTTACTATAAACATCAGTTTTCTTCTATTTGGATTGCAAACCTAGCCCATTACTATGTCATGTCGACGTCACTGTGGAGTCACCTAAAACTACTGGACCAGTACAAATCAACAGAATTTGTTAAAGTACCCTCCTCTAATGGAAAGCATTTAGTTATTCTCAGCCCTGTGACTCTATGGTATGTGACTCTGTTTGGGAGCTCTAT
This sequence comes from Cinclus cinclus, assembly GCF_963662255.1. Lineage (NCBI taxonomy): Eukaryota > Metazoa > Chordata > Aves > Passeriformes > Cinclidae > Cinclus > Cinclus cinclus. Next base: position 6,628,123 of record NC_085062.1, on the reverse strand, counting down.
TAACATACTTATTTAGTAGAGAACATGCATGGCTGTCTTCCTTCTGTGCAGAGCCATTATGAACTTCAGGAAGCTGTTAGAGAAGATTTCAGCACAGAACTCAGGAGGAAAGGCATTTCCAAATACCTCCCTATCCTGGTTAATGGCAGCCACTGTCTAGAATCAGAGTGATGGATTTCTGGTTATGAAACTTGCTGTGTTTTCTTACAGCTCATTCACGTGAAAGTTTATTTCTTTCTGTATATATTTAATTTCTTTATGTATATATCTACACACATACACACTTTTTCTCATGCTGCCAACTTCCTTTCCTCCTTACTTCTCCCCTTTAAGCCCAAGTGGTGCAGCAACAAGAGAACACACCAGGTTATGCATGAAGACACCCATCCGAGAAGCCTAAAATTCCCCCACAGGTATATTATGGCTTTATGCATTCAAATTCAAGCTGAAGGCCCAAAAATGTCGAACATGAACATTCAGAAGTGGGGGCTAATTTTAGAATCAGAGCTGACATGACTCAGGTACGAAGGCAAATCTCTGTGCCTTGTAACCACTTAGGCTGGACTGGCAGGAGGAGAGGCTGAAGCCAGGCTGAATTCAGGTGGGTGAAGCTGAGCTGACCAGCTACCCACCTGGAAACACACTACTAACATGGTAAATAGAATATTTTAGAGCACCATTTAATTAGGGATTCTGGATGAGGAAAACAATCTAAAGCACCTACTGTGTTCTCAAAATACATTAATTCAGTGAAAAGAGCTTCAGCTCATTCTTCACTTAATGAATACAAGAAGGTTATGTGAATCAGCTGCTTTGTTTTGTCAAATGCCTTTAGTCACTAAAAGTCCCTGTTGCTGTCAGGGACAAGATTAACTATACTCATATATAATTAATGTAATAATTAATGTAATTTAATTCCACTGCTATTGAACTCATAGCAAGGTCTGTGTTGTTGTGGGTAAAAAATATTAAGCTTACTATAGCTACCATTAATGTTTGCATTATTGAACATTAAAATTCAAATCTGGTAAAATATTTAGCACAAGAATTGAGACATCTACAGAAGGCCTATTCCTCCAAGGAAACCCAGAGCATGTGCTTACAGATTTCAACCACTACTTTTAAAATAAGCCTTAAGGGATGGCTGCCCCACTCACCACAGGAAAACTACCCCAGAATAAAGAAATTCACCAAGAGGGAAATAAAAAAGATTTTAAATATGAAAACTAAAAACCACCTCTGCACATCCCCACACCCCCAATATCCAGCAGTTGTCATTAGCACTGAGACAATTGCAAATTAGGTCTGCTTTTTTCCTTTCACTCCATTTAGATCTTAAAAATAATAAAGTAGGTAAGTCTTGGAAGTGAAGGACAAGCATCACCTCGGACATACATTTGGGTTTCTTCAGTGTAATCTAATGCCCAAAAATGCCTGTGATTGATGTAAATGCAATGATTTACAAACGGAGCCTCCTAGCTCACTGTTCTGCTGTCAGACTGCCAAGGCAGCTTGACCAGCACTTGACCAGCACCTCAAAGACCAAGACAAGGGATGGCTGTACATGTTGAAAGATGGGAATGTCAGTATCCTTAGCTAATCCATCCTTGAAACCTTCTGAACAGGCATGACCAAATTTATGCTTTTTGTTGTCACTTCTCAAATTTGTATTTTCTTCTCAGAGCTGATGAGGACATGCTCAGCTGTGTGGATAGATGTCATTTATGAACAGAAGTTCCAACATATTAAAGTGTTTCCTTGGCATTGACGACCTCCTATACATCTAATCCAGACTTGAGCAATTAGAGAATAAAATAAAGAGAAAACATCTCAACAGGAGGGGAAAGAAGAGAAAAAGAACAGAAGACTGAAGAGTAAAAATGGGAAAAAGCAACTTAATGCTCTGTGGATCAGTAATGAGATGGGGCTACAAACACTGTTTGGAACGGGCTCTATCACCTTTCATTAGCACAACAAGGAAATAATAATTAGTTAGCACAAGCTATTACGTATTTTTCACAGAGTCAGAACACACTGAGTTATACAAACCTTTTATTTTCCAGTGAGTTACGATGAACAGAGGCGAACGTGAAATCTGTTCGAAGAACTGGAAAATACTTTGACCAGGATATTTAATCCCCTCTCAGTTTGTGTGCACTGTCACTATGAAGCAGGCAAGTTTTCCTGCTCCAAGGGGAGCTGTGGCACAGTCAGTTGTTCTTCTTTCCCTTGTGAGTGTTGCTGTATCAGCTGTGATACACCAACCAATTCACGTGTGGTTTACAGCCACACTTGGCAATAAAATGCATAAATAGCAACTCACGATAATGCTATTATTAGTACGTATCCCTACTGCATATCAAATAACAACAGGGGTTTTCATAGACTGCAGAGTAATCAGGTGTCTTTAAATATGCTTCAAAGCCTTTTCAAGGAGTGAGGGAGGGAAATTTCTTTTCTGAGTTTACGCAAAGTACTAGCACAGCTAACTGAGGGCTCAAGAGCTTCTGGGCAGCTTTTAGAAGCACAGGCTGAGAAAGACAGAACTAATAATCAATGTAATCAATGCACAGCAAAAAATGTTTTTTAAAATTCACACCTAATACTTGTTCGTGAAGCAGAAGCAATATTCAAAACCAACCACTCTGTTAGCTCAGCTGGCTAATGAATAATTGCCACAATTACAAAAGCAAATCTTTGTTTTCAATTTTCAGTAAGCAGAGGTTTAGAAGAACAAACTGCTCTTGAAAGCATGGTAGTTTTTTTTTTTCCCTAAAAAAGGAAAGAAAGAAATCCTTCCTAGCAACTGCAATTATGATACTTTCATGTCAAATGAATTATATTACTGAAAATAAATCTTTCTAAGATGCACAAGAGGGTTATCTGGCTCCAGTCAGACTTATGCATTACTGGTTTTATATGTTGTACTCTACTTGATTAATATAGGTAATCAAATTATACTGCCTTCCACTGTGCTCTCAAATTCAAGGCTATAATGTTTTCAATGACAAAGTTCATAGAGTTGTATAAAAATGTACCTCATGCTGTACCAGCCCTTTATTGCTGTAGTAAAACACCATTTTCAATTTAGTAATAAGTGATATAAAACAGAGTGTCTTGATTGGCAGGGTCGTATTCATTATGCAGTGCCCTATGACACAGCACAGTCCCAATGAAAATTTAAGGACAGAATCTACCACAATCTCAGATGTTGATACTTAAGGGAATTAAATGGTTCCTTTCTCATGAGTTCTCCAAAGGAAGGACAAGAAATTGAACACAAACACACACATACATATTAAACACACACACATATGGAAGGAAAGGAGAAAGGGGCAGGAACAGACTCATCATAAAGTGCTGCTACTCCATGCAGACTCTCTTGCACTGGAGCCAATCCTATACTGTTGCTTCCCACCTGGAATAGGAAAGGAGACGAGAAAATGACAGAGAAAGAGGAAGCATGACACTCAGGATAGCAGCAAATACTGGAGAAATCTTCCTGGCTCTTCCACTGGCCTGACCAGTGAGCAGAAGAAGCGACTGTGAGTGTTTAACTCGAGGGGCCTTAATGAAGTTGTGTTATCAAGTGCTCTTCACTTTATGAACATCAGGATTCTCTACAGAGCCGTAAATTAGCCTGTCAAAACTGGTAACATCTTAACTTTGCAGCTATCTTTGAATATGTAAACTGTAACCCTTCCCTTCCTTCTCTTCCCTTCCATAAATCAGGAATAATTTACCTCATCTGTGAACAAACCAACCAATCTGTGGGTTCCACGGAGGCCAAGTATTCTGGTGAGCCCTGTCATCACTGTGAACACTATCTAGAGGAGCAAGAATTATAAAGCCATTTTCTGCTGAACTAAATGGCAGAGATATTGTCAGCTGGTATCTTTTCTAAGCGTGTACATTGAGCAAATGATATGATCAGAAAAGACAACTCTTGGAGTCAGGAATTAGTAATGTTATCTTAGTTTTGTTTCCTTGGCAACTTGACCTTTCATAATTTGCCCAAAGGCAAAATATGGGCAGCATATCCCTTTCAAATCATACCTCAATAATCTTCTGATTAAAAGCATCACCAGAATGTGGCCTTGCCATAAGATGGAGAATTAACAACTCTCTACTAAATGATCCACTGATGTTGAATCTAATTTAAGTAGCCTTGCAAGAATATTTAACACTTAATGATAGGCTCTGTATTAGAGTAGGTTTAATCTAGGATGCAGCCACAGATGTCATAAGAAGGAATTAATCAGCATTGCTTCCACTAAAACAGAAATGCAAAATTGCAGAACAGAATGTATTAGAAACAGATTAAAGAACTGGGACTTAAAACATAAAAGAAACAGAGCTGATGCCACCCTCAGAGAGCTAATTTTAAATACAGGAAAACTTAATTTGCCTTTAACTGAAGAATTGGGGTGTTTGAAGTTACTAAAGAGAAGCTTGCATTATCAAGAAGGAAAGAAAGACACATAGTCTTTTCCTTCATCAATTAAAAATGAAAGTCCAACCCAAATATTAATGCCTGCCTTAAAATCCCAGCAAAATGAAGTTATTGATGCTCTAGGGACTATTGCTGCATTCCACATGAATCTCTGTACACAATGGAGTGCTGTCGAAGTTTCACTGATTTGAAAAACTCGCGCCCAATTTAGGTAAGTTACCTTTCAGAAAAGCAAATCTTGGAAAAAGAGAAATAGACCCTATGGTTATTGAAACGTGTGCAGTTGGGGGAAAATGGGAAAAATGGTGTTTGAAAATTCACTCTGAATGCCCAGTACTGAGAAAACTTTCCCATCCAAAAGATTGTGCAAAGATCTACATTACAATTAGTTGTTGTTGCATCATTGAATTTATGTTCTCTCCTGTTGTTTGAGGACCTCATGCTGCCCACAGGGCTTTTGCTGTGCAGTGTCCTTCATTAAAGAAGACATGTTAAAGTATAAAGGCAGAAGGGAACACAGAGCATCACTTCAGGGCATTCATATAGCACAAGTTATTACATTTCAGACAGTAACTCTCCTTTGTTCTTGATCTGAAGATATTAAGAGTGAATCTCCTAATCATATGAATCTTAGAAGCACATCATGGATTAAAAATTGCATTCTTAAAATTGTTTAGCTACAGTTAACGGTCCTGGTTAATGATGAGGAAAACCTCAGTTTAGCACAATTTTCTCCTGAAGATACCTATGAGTGTGCTGAATACTCCAGTGGCCTGATGCAACAAGTCCAATTCCTGATGGAACGGCTCTTAAATGGTTTTGGGCTCAGTTGAGTGGCCCTTCCTTGAAAAATTATGAAACAATCTAGCTTTGGTCCCAGTTTTCATGGATAGCCTAATAGAACAGACAAATAATCTCAGTGCTTGTTCCCAAATGAATGAAGAACTTACATAAAGCTTTGATCTTGATGGAAGAATCCATCAAGACTTCCCATTTGTCTCCCTAATTACTTGCTTTGATGCTCAACGCTTGCAATCAGTGCATAAGTTAATGTGCAGGGGTTGCCACGGCTACCATTAGTGAAGCAGAGCGAGCCAGGGCTCTGCACATCAGCCACCTTTGCCTCTCTCCCCTGGCTGCTCCTCCACCAGGGATGGTGGGAAGGTTCTCCTGCTCTGAGCCACAAGTTAATAAAATAGTTCCAGTTTGTGTTACTGCAAATGTTACTGGGAACATTCAGTTCCCCTTTCTCTCTGCTGCCCATATACTGGAGGTCTGGAAAGCAGTGAAGTGCTTCTTGTCAGAAGACAAGAGTGCAAGCAAGGACTGGATTCCCTTCCTAACTTGAGCCACAATTTGCCAAGTGGTTCTGAACCTTGATTTTCCTGACTCTTGGAGGGCAACAGTGATACATCTTTCACCCCGCAGTCCTGTTTTGAGAACACAGTGCTAAGAGAAAGGAGTGATAATATTCAATTTTTTTTCATTTAAAATTTGCTTTAAGTGAGTTCCCTTCATTTCTACAACTTTCTGGTTATCTAAAGACCTTTCATTAAACCTCTACACTTAATAAAGGACACCGAACAAGTAATGATGCATAATATACTTGACCATTACTAGTAATTGCTCATTGAAAACAGGAAGTGAGAAACCACTTTCTTATTTGCTTATCTGATGACCTCTAAAGACAATGACACACATGATAAATGCACAATGTGATGTATTTCCTCATTTATTTTACTGATCTGATTTAATGTAATATCCTCAAATACAGTACTAACCCATTTGTGTCAACAAACATTATATTTTTGCTCTCAAGAGTATTCGTAACTTAAGTCCACACACAAATTTTTGTACTTTGTGCAATTAGTTCATAGGAGTTTTCAGCACAATCTGCTCTCAGAAATTTCCGTTCTGAAAAGGATGACAAACGAATGAAATAAATGAGTGGGAACCATCATCCTATCATATTTCAAATAACTAACCAAAATTGACTGAAAAATTCCTACAGCAACAACACAAATGCTGCTTATTTTAGTTATTAGGAAGATAGATCACTTCAATAGTCTGCTCCTGCCAAAGTCTTAGGCATTTTTTTAAGTGTACGAACTCTAAATCATTTTTGTTCTGAATACAGTATTTTCCTCTGGGAGATACAGGACATGGTAAGTATGAAAAGTTAACATGTAATTAACATGGTAATGTCTAAGCAAATTGCATCGTGCTAGAGTTAACAGAGGTACACATCAGAAATAATCCTCTGAGCACAGGCAGCATGAATTACAAGTTCCTGCAATGTTCAGTCACCTGAAAACCTTCAGGATCCTAAAGCACCCACCAAACACCCCGGCACCTCAGACACTCTGCTGCTCTTTACCAGCCTGTGGCGTTCAGCACAGCTCCACAAGGATCTGCCCTGAAGTTTGGAAATGATTTGGACACAGCTGTTGCAGTGAGCAAATGGTTGGTGGGATGGTGGGAAATGACAGGACTCACATGCTACAGGGTTCTAAATATTTACCCGCAGTATGACACCAGGACACTTTGATTAGATCCTCCCTTGCTAATTTTCCTCACTATTAAGTTCACTCATTTTACTAAAGGAGTGACTATCAAAAATCAATCCACTGTGTTCTTATTTTTGGTAGATCCTGTAGTTCTGTCACACCTGACAAGATGTGAATCAGAACCACTGCACAAGCAACAGGGTTATTTGCAACAGACAACCCAGCACAGTGCCAGAGCTCTCACTGAACCAACCAGTACTGGTATCCTAACAACTTCTTACTATTTTATTTAGAAACAAATAGCAAGGACCAAGAGAGAGATTCCAAATTAATTAAATGGGCTTAGGGAAGAATAATCAATTTGGGTACAGCCACTACATGTTGTAATTTTTAAATTAAACCAATGCTACATGCTATGTAGCAACTCCAGGATCCACACAGTGACAAAAACCAGCTCAATGAAGCAACAATAAGAAGAAGCAGAAATCAGAGTGAACAGATTAGAGCAATCATAATTGGACAATCCATAGAAATAAGGATAGTAATTTTTCAAATGACTATTGATAGTGCCAAATGTTAAAGACAAGGAAGAAAAGCAGTAGGAGCTATTTTGAGATAACTGCCTTTCTTCTAAAGAACTCAATACTTTCGAGCTTGGATTCACCTCTCCAATACTACAGCTCATAATATGATGGCTGTAACACACAGCACATGAGAGAGAACACACAAGCCAACATAAAATTCAGCATGATTAATATATGATTAGCTCACATTTGTACAATGCTTTGAAGATGTAAAGTGCTAATTAGAATTTCTGGCTTAGGCTGGTTGATGCCCCAATGCAATCCAGATCAGTAAATAAGAAACTGCAGAAGTTTAAACTATCTGCCCAAAGACTGAAGAACTCTTGAGACACAAGGAAATGCTTTAAATTTCAAGTGGATAAACCAATGTATAAAAGAGAGAGGGAGAATTCAATGCCCCAGTGAAGATATTTAAGACAGAAAGACAGAGCTCATAATTATTTAAAAAACACTGTTTTACCTCCCTCTACCATCTCCAGAAATACTCCCACTGGCTCATGAGATACAGAGAGAGCTCAGGAATCAGCAAACATTTGCTGAATCAAAACTTCAAAATCTAATGGCCTTAGTGGAACATAAACAAGTATCTTCCCAGGAGTTGTTCTGTAGTAATGAGAATGAAAAAAATATTTAGTCTGACATACACAAGGATAAAAAAAAAAAATAAAAAAAAAAGGTTTATCCTCAGAATGGAGAGTGGAAAAAGAGAAAAAGAAAAGAAGAAATTCCTGCCTGGCTTTCATTGGAAATGTTGAAACTGGACTTCAGTGAGGTGGTAGAGAATGAAATCTGTATCAGAGGAACAGTATGTGGCAGAATATGTAAAATCATTTCCAGCCAAAAGGCCATCCCAATAGATCACTCTTGTGGGACCAATGCAGAGCCCACGATCAAACCAGAATGCCATCCAACAGAGAGATGTTGACTCTGCTACTGATCTGGCCTTTTCCTGCTTAATTAAAGCCACCGAACACTCAAGCTGGAAAACTGTAATCCCCATTAAAGTGTCATTTTAGCAGTAGGTGATCAGACCTTTCAAGCTACACTAAGTAATTATGCTAGCAGGAACCACGAGTAGTATAAATGTGGCCACGGGAAGGCTCTTAATGCCCAATCTGGTAACCTCTGAGGATTACCAGGAAAACTAGTACTTCCAGCTCCAGCCATGTCTGAATTGAGGCTGAGGTCCCAGGAGGCAGCTGTAGCCAGTGCAATGAAGGGAAGACGTGTGGCTCTAATCCCATGAAAGCATTAAGCAACACTGGGTAACCACATCTGTGGGAGCAGGCACTGCAAGTCGTGGTTTGAAATAAAATAAAGATGAAATGTACCAAAACAGCAGGCACAAAAAAAGGAAATACTCATTTTCAGGGAGTGTAATAAAAGTGAATATTTACTTTTGATCTCCATTATGATGCAGAAATAGATGTGGAGGCTCAGAGAACAAAAACTGGTTTGCTTTATGGAATAAGAAATGTGACCAAGGAAAGTCCCAGTGATACAAAAAACAGGCAGAATTTAAACCACTACAGATGCATCACAGTTGCTCTTCAAATTTAGCAAAATCTCTGTGAGTTGCTGTCAAAATTAATACCTGGGGACCAGAGAAAGTGGGATCCCCTAATGATGCCCCATGGTTGGAAGACATTGTCATAATGCAGAAACCACATTAAACCACTCATCCTCCAGTGCCTGAGTTACTGAAAAGAACTGAGGCAGAAGAAAGACAAAACAAAGCAAACCTCCTAATTAGTGTTAAAATGAAACAAAGGCACTTCCTCATTATGCAGGATGCACATTTGTCTGTAGTGGGCTCTTGTAGAGGTCTAAGACTATCGCTCACATAATGCATGAAAAGATGTAATCCCTAGGTATATACAAATCTTTGCCAAGTGTTTTTAAATCTAGAGCCTGTAGCAACACATATTTTGCAGCAAATATTTAGAATGAAATATTTCATAAAGTACTTCAGCACTTCTTTGAGTGTTTAATTTATCTGACATAAAAGAACAAGAGTGTATAGCATTTTCCTGTAAGTGGATGTAAAATACGCATTGCATGGATCCCTATAATTAAAAAAACAGCAAATCATTGTCATTAATGCACAAGCAAGATCATAAATGAATACATTATTAAGTCCTACTGAATTAATGTTTAACTGCAATAGAGTTGAAATTGAATGAGGCAATTAATCAGAGTAAGAACTGAAAAAAAAGCCACATCTGTCTCACTTTGAATACATTGAGCAAAACGACCTTCAAAATGGCACTGCCAATCACACCACGCCGCCCACTGATTTGACAGTCTTGGTGCCACCACAGAGAGAAAGTTTAGTCAGTGTAACAGAGACAAGCTTTCCATCTGAGTCACTTCATGGGTACATCTCACCCTGAGGGAATAAAACATTATGTCTCAAGGGTCTTATTTCATAAAATCATGAATGTTCAGATGGTGAAGATCATGCTGGTTATAAATGTGAACTACATCTGCTCAAAGTCACCAGAAAATGAAACTGGGGGAGTTGACATACATTAATGATAATTTTTACAGGCTTAATGCTCTTCAACATCCAGGGGAGGCTAAAAAAGATTATGCTCAGAAGCTTTTGTTCCACGGGTTGTGCTTTGATCAACTAAAATACATTAATTTAAATTTCCCCTCATCAGTTTTCAACTCTGTAGTGGAATTTTCTTTAACGGGTTAATTAAACTCCATCAGGTTCTTAACTGTTGAAAAGTCTTAGTTCAATTTATTTCAGAGTTTAAGGAGGAGTAAAATGATAATACTAATGATGATAATGACCCTTATACTAGCTAAAGCTTTTTGCACTTCCCATGTAGAACAGTATCTATTGTTCACCAGTCCTACCTTTGACAGATCGGTAGGGATATGTACTTTTCTTCTGTGTAACATATTATGAATATTAAACAATATTTAAAAAGAAAAATCCATTGGTATTTTTGTAGCAAGTTCTTAAGCAATAATTATCTCTGAATAAAGATTTTTTTTTTCACCCTCAATGCAAATGAACTGAAAATCTTCCAAACTACAATTGTTTTACTACATTGCATTGAGGGAGCGACTGGAATGTAGGTAAATCAGCATGCTTGCTTCCTTTTCAGCAGCAATAAGGAATAGGTTCAGGATTTTCCTAAAAAATCTCAGATATTCATTGATAAAGCAGCTAATAACTAGGCATTAGGAAAGTTCTCCAGAGAGCTGAAGAGTGGTTAACCTGTTCCTACACTCCTAGAACTATCAGTGAGTGTGTTAAAGTCATCGTATTACTTTACAATGCACAATAGTTCATCATTTATCACAATATATTGTTTTTTTGCACCAAAAAAACCCCAAGTCAGGCTATAGTGTTATCTTTCCACTAACATTTTGCAACCACATGTTTGCCCACAGTGCATAAAATGGTTACTGGAGGTCAACATGACTGGATCTGTACAGCTCCTCAGTTCATCAGGGGGAAGTTGGGGTCTCAAAATCACTGTCACAGGCTATAAGGAAGGTCAACAAAACTAAAAGTTCATTTTAGCTACTGTAGAAAGCCTGAGGAATACAGACCTCATGTGCCTTCTCTCTGTTCCTGTTTATTAATGAGTATGGACCAGAGAAGGTTCTGGGAAGCATCAAGTTTCCTTTCCTGAGAAAAGTGACACCTGGAAGGTGCCAAAGCTCTCACTGGATAAAGATTATTCCCTTAAAGGACTGAGAATAATACTCTTCCACATTTAAGGGCATTTAGACAATTTCCCAGGATATCTTTCCAGGCTGGCACTATTTTCTTTGGGTACTACTATGAGATCTAGGCATGAGCTATGATACAGGGTATGACTTTGGAGGAGCACAGCAGGATGGAGCCATCCCTGCTGAAACAGAACTGTTCCAGTCTCAGCTGCCAGGCCTAAGACACCACAGCTTGTATTAAACCCATCACAACAAAACAGTTTATCAGCACCTAAATGTAAAGGAGGGCATTGACAACACCAACCACCTGCAGGGACAGTTAACCCATGCTGTTTCATGGGAAGATGCAGGATTCAAGGCTGAATCCTGATCTAATCACGGCCAGTGCATGTTTTTTTGGCTTCCATGAGACTTGGGATCTGTAATAGAAAGGGTAAGCAAGGAAGAAGGAGGAGAAAGAGGAGAGCACGAGTGGGGGCTTCACTGACACACACAAACCCAAAAGATAAAATCAACACAGCAATTAAGCTTCAACAGAAAAAAGACAGTTCTTTTTGTTTTGGTTTGGATTTTTTTTTTCAGTGTGAATGTTAATTACCGTGCCTTACAGCAGAGATAACAAGAGGGTTTTACTGCCTAGCATTTTTCAAACAAAGACATGAAAAATTCATGAGCAGGGAAGACCTTGGTGTTGAGCTTCAGTTTTCTTGTCAAATATTTCAGCTCCAGAGGTCCTTGGGAAGGTTACACAGCAATATTCAAGTCTAAAGGACGCCTGTCATCTGGATCTAAAAGGAACAGGAGTTTTATAGGCTACATGTGACCTTGTCAACGTATTTTCACTGGCCAATGGCATCTTCCAGCATCATTCACCCAGTTCACAATAAAACCAAACACTGAAATGGCTGCTCTGCTAAGGGCACAGCACTCACAACACCAACCTGTCCAAAACACAGCAACTAAGATGGCTCATCATGAAATGCTGATGTCTGCACATCACTCTGAAAATGGTCCAAATGTAGCTTTGTGCTGACAATCAGATACTGGGCTCCAGGGAAACTTTGTCAGTCACAAAAGATTTATCAGGACTCTATGTAGTCCAAAATGTCACCTTTTAAATGAGAAACAAGATCCCACTATGTCTGGTATGGCTTCTAAGAAGATCTAAACTCTCTTTTCAAGTAACAGGCTTTAGACACACAGATGCTTTGCAAGTTGGCAGCACCTTTATTAAAACTCAGCTGAGGGTTTTTTTTCTAAAGATTACAAAAGGAATTGCTGTTTGCTGACATGTAGGTCAGGTATAGATCAAGTGTGAGGAGAACAAGGCTGTTTAGTGGACTAACAAGAAACAAGTGTAACACAAAAGCTTTTGGGATCATGTGAAACTCCTTCCCTTCCTTTCCCTTCCCTAATCAAATTCAACATAGCAGAAGCAGGAATTTGACAAGGCCTTCAAAGTCTGAACCGCTCAATGTTTTCTTTCCTTGTTAGTTTAATAAACAGAAACCCCTCAGGTGAGTCACTAAGAATCACTCTTCAAATAAAAAACTTTCCTAATCCACGTTCCCATGCTTCTAAAAATTATTCTGCGTCAAAATTCTCAACATACCAGCTCTTCCAGAACAGACTATTGGACAAGGACAAGCCAACAGCCTCACCACAGACTGCGTGCTCTACCTGTGCAGATCTCACAAAAATGCCGCACATCAGTAGCATGGAACATGCTGCAAGAAGAGATACCTGAATTGTGAATTTGAGGTAATTTCTTAATTATTCTCACTTCCCAGAAAGCTTTTTTGGCAAGTGGACAGATTTAACATATGCTTAAGTCTCTGAACTTAGGCAAGAACCTTCAGCTAAAAATATTACTAAACAAGGAAAAACCTCTCATAATCATGGCAGTGTTTAAGATCTCGGTGGAGCCAAAAGATCACAAATGTATATTTATTCTTTCCCACAGCACTGTTTTGAAACTAGACTCCTCTTCAGAACCCAAAATTTCCTGGTCTGAATGGTTTGCAGGGGTTTGCCATACCTGTGTTAAGCTTAGTTTCATATGTAACACCGCATTGCTGCTTGTGACTCAAGAGCCTGGGAGGTATTTCTCCTGCTACTGTTGGTGCCACTGAACCAAGAAGATTTTTAGCACAGAGGTACTTATAAGAATTTTCTAATAATGACACTGGAATTGGAAGGCAATACTTGATTAGGTTTCCCAGTACTGAGCCTCTAGGAATAAAGCTGCAGCCCATCAGTTAAAGCAGGAGACTCATGAATGCTCATGAGCGATGCAGTCAAATCCCCAAAAGCGTCTGCCACCAAAATCAGGAAGTTTTAAGTATCCAAGAGCTACAAACCCTTACAAGCTGCAAACTCTTCAGTCAATATACTTTCTCCTTCACATCTGCTAAAATTTTACTCAACTATTGCCATCATGTCCCTGACCGGAAAAGAAATGAGATTCAGCTTCTACTCTAAAAGCTAAAAGTAATTAAGAATACCAAGTCCTTGTTTTACAATTAAGTGACAGGAAAGAAGGCTAGCAGCTTCTTTCTCGTCTTTTATAAACTGTTGCTGATGAGTGCCATCCTGGCCTTTGAAAGATAATCTGTTGATGTTTAGAGGAAACACAGTAAACAAGAGATGAAAAGTCAAAGGCAAAGTAAATAAACACACTGGCTTCACCAATTCTGTATCTTAGCAGGGCGATAAAGCAAGATGCAGTGCATTTAACCTCAGCATGCCTCTCTCAAGTACTGACACTGCCCTGTGTGCTCGTGACTGCCGCAGGCTCTCAGCTGACCATGCTCAGCTCCCACACCAAGGCACTCGCCCTCCAGCCAGCCCCTCTCAGCTCTTCTGGGTGCAGCAAGGCACAACGCTGCTCTTCCAGCTGTTCTCCACACTTCACTCCCTGGCTGTGCTTCTCTGAGCAAACAATCCTTTCCTTCTTGGGACGTGTATTTTTGTTGCAGCAAGTCTCTTTCAGAGATTTGCCTTTCTGGCAAAATTGTGAGGATGGATTCTCAGCTGCACTCTAAATCTGCTGGGAACAGCGAGTGGGGATAGACAGCTGATGTAAAATTACTAATTTTGCTTCTCTAAAGCTGACACTGTACTCACTGTGTCTTTTGGACAGCCTACACTCACAAATCCCATCCACATATGGCTGTTTCAGTGCTTGCTAGACACATGGAGAATTCTGCACTGGGTGTGGAACATTTTGGAACTTTCTAGTCCCAGTCCGAGCCTGACTCCAGCATGACTCTAGCAGAACAGTACTTTGCGGCTGCTAAGAAAACACCTAGCCTGTTAAAAACCAGAAGAATTCAAAATCCATTTGCTGCTCCTGTGACCTGAGCTTGCTCCTCTTCATCATGCAACACTGTGGTGACCCGCAAATAAAAAAGAAAAAAAATAAATATAGCTCCATAATAATTTCTGAGTCTGCACTGGGGAACAAGAGAGCAGGGTCCAGGTGTCAATCCTGCACTGATGCCAAGTTTCCTCCCTCTCTGAGGTTACTGAGATCCTGACCAGCTTCCTTCTGAAATGAATGTTTGTGCTCCACCATTCACTTTCAGTATCAGTGAGCACAAATCCTTCGCAAACCATTTTGCTTCAGTCTTCACTCCTGCCAAGTGCCTTCTTTTTCTGTTTGTTTTATATCCAACAAAGCTGTCGCTTCCCCTGCCTGCTCTTCCCTCGCACTCCTGTCTGTTCCTGCCATGGTGGGAAGTGCTTTCATTTCAGATCATCACAATGTTGCAGGTGAAATCTGTTAGATCACAGAGCAGCTCATGCACAAAGAAGTTCTGACTAGAGAAAAGTGTCCTGTAGATTTTCCTATCAGTTCTCTCAGCTGGACCAATTTGTAGCTGGTTTGTGCTCTGGAGCTCCTCACTGAGAACATAATGGAGCAAATGAGGGCAGGTTTTGTCCACTGTTGCTGGCCCAAAACACTCATGAAGCTTGAGCTGCAGACCCAGCAACTGCACCACTTTGCTCCAGTTTTAAATAAGAAAATTTCTCTATGTGAGTCACCAGTACTACCAGCATGACCAATTGGTTTCTATTTTACCAGACATCCTGTAACTAAGCCTCCAAGGGAGAAGACAAGCCTAATGACTATATATAAAACAGTGGATCCCTCATGTTTTTCCCAGATAGTCCTAGCAACAGAGAGTTTTAGCTGAAACAGTGCTGGTAATGGCTGTGCAAAAAATTAAATGTACTCATATTCAAAAAGTAAACAGGGAACTTAAAGCTGGCCTATCATTTGCCATGGAAAAGGCATTTACTTTAGGTGTAAGGGGAACTTCCATGGTACCAAACCACAGATACTCTGTCTTTGCTTATACCTTCAGACATGTCTGCTTGTGTATTTTTAAATTACTACCCAGTGCATTTATTTTTCAGGTTTGGGTCCACTCTACAAGATAAAGTCTAACTGAAGAGATAGAATGCAAAACGACACCAAAGAAGAGAAGATCTAAAGCATGTCTTTTCCCAGATTTCCTTCCTCTAAGAGGTTTATTTCTGTTTATTACTTGCTAATATGTTTAAACTGTGTCGACATCTTACCTTGACATTTTAAAGATCTATGCTTAAAAAACGACCTGTCTCTACCAGTAATGCAAATAAGATTGAGAGTCACAGATTGATCTCTGCGGAAGCGTGTCCGTGTCCCCGAGACACGAGACACCTCGGTCCCGCTGGGGCCACGGCGGCTGCATCAAACCCTAAATAGCTGGGGCAGTTTCAGGTCCGAGCTGAGGCTCTGAGTTATGACTGAGCGCCTCAGCAGCACCTGCATGTCCCATGCTTGGCTACCGCTCGCTCTCTCGCTTTCATGAGAACCAAAATTCAGCCTCCTACACACCCACCGCAAAGAGGAAACTCGACACAGACGCAGCCAAATCGATCGTGGGCAATGGTTAAGAGGAGGGGAATGTACCAGGCAAAGCCACCAGAACAGTGACTAATCTGCTGGGTGAAACGTGGCCAACCTCCACCATTCTGATCTGTGAAATCACAGCGTCCTCCATCCCAGGCTGATTTGCCCGAGAAAATAACGCAGCTGCAGGGTCAGTTTTATCATGACTTAAGCTCTTTTCCTGCTGAGCTAAATAAAAGATGGTGAGTACTCAAGTGATTGAGGCATCTCTTACAGTGGGCTGGTGACTCATCTGGGTTTAGAAAGAATTCAGGGTTTTTCCTTGCTCACAGGCCTATATTTCAAACCGTGTTTTCTTTTGACTATTCTTGTTTTCATTTCATCTGGTTTCCATTGAGTAAAATTAGAAGCATAAAGCTTAAACTATATTGTGGACTGGTGAAACATTCAAACACACAGAGGAGTTTGTATTGAATGCAGGCCATTTGCTGAGGCTCATTACCAGCTAAGCATCGCCTAACGAAGGCTGCCAGATTAACTGTCCTCAGCCATGCAACAACAGAACATTTCCCTTGTCTCCAGCTGCCTATCCAGGATTTTTTTCATTTGTATATGTGGCTTATAGCACAGAGACTACAAGACACAAGAGCTCAGAGACACAAGTGGGATGCTTCGGTTGTACTGAATGTAATCCTGAAGGAACCTTTGAACATTTGATACCTGCTATTCACCAGCATCAGAAACATGGCAAAGCACAGGTAACACAAAAGGGAAGTGCATTTGGAAATAACAGTAGAGGGAATAAAGTCGATTTGCTTTCAATATACTGAAAATAAAGCAACTTTCTGGAGTTTAGAGACATGGTTCCTCTAAAATCCAGATGCTAGATCATCTTTGCACTGAGCTAAATGGTCTCAGTTTATCCCCATATTCTGACGCCAGAACCTAAACCCTAGGTCCATGTAACCCACTGGAAAGGAGAGTGAAAAAGACTTAAATAAGAGGCCCTATCCAGTATTACTGCCTTAATTCATGTTAGACATTGCTCTGTAAGCTATGAATGCAAACTTTCAGGCAAACTCATTTGAGACTTTACTAAGCTGTAAAAGGTCTGCACTTGTGTGCATTCTACTGAAGTACTTCAGGCTTCCATTAATGGAAAAATGGCTGAAAATTGGATTCATTATTCCCTGTAGGGTGCAGAAAACTCTTCCTGTTGAGAGAACTTTGTGCTGCTGCAGGTAACCATGTACCCATTATTTCTTTTGGAAAAAAAAAGTCGAAGAAGAAATCCAACTGCTCAGATACTTGTCTCAGCCATGGCAGCACTCTGCAGGATTTGTCCAGCAGTCCAAGGCCTCACAAATCCCAAGGAAAACCTTGCAAAAGAGCACCTGAGATGGTTCAGTCATGGTGGTTTGGTTCATTTTTGTCTTATGCTATAATTGCCATCACAAACCTGGAACCTTCCTACTTCTAGTAGTGGAAGTTGCTCTTTTACCAAAATATTGTATCATTTCTGACATTAGCAGTATGGGAATTCACTGTAATAGAGATTTATATTCCCAGGCTGCTTTTAGATTGGGTTAGCAAACAATGCATGAATGCTGAACTATTCCAACAGATCTACTATTCCCACTCTTTTGAGAATAACAGAAAAAAAAAAAAATGCAGTTAGGCAGGCAAAATCCTCTGTTTTCTATATGGAAAAGAAACCCTGTAATGAATAAACACTTTTTTTTAAGGCTCTGGATTAAGTCTCAAAAATGAGCCTATCAACACAATATAAACATTCTTGCTAATTAGAAAGTTCTTATCTATTTGAAGAGAATTTAGACTGTGGTCCACATTACCACACTATTAAGAAAGATGTAATGCCCTGACTTCCACATGGGAATGTGGTTTTTTTTTTTTTGTAATAACACCACAACACTTCTTTAAAATGGTGTGACAAATGTCATGGCTCTTAATGACACTTCGTTATCTGAGCAGCTGGCTTTGAAAAGGAGATGTGGCACCAGAAACTTGGGTGGCAGAAGCAGCCTGTCAATCATGGGCACATCCCATAGCCATCGCTCCATCTTTGTCATAACTCGCCCTTGCCCTACTTCGGAAGAAGGCAAAAGACTGGAATCTGTTATTTAGACAATATCTGACAAGTCTGTTGAACATTCAAGCCGTTCTCCAGGGAATCAGGGCTCTGGGATCCACCACAGCCATTGACTCCCTGGGGAGCTGCTGGGCTGGGGTCACAGATTGAGAGAAGCCAAGTGCGGGCATACAGCTGAACTCATTATTGTATTTTAAATGTTTCAGGAACCTCAAAAACACATTAAGTAATGCAATAATAAAACTCTCAGTGAACCTGTGCAATAAAATCCATCAACAGAGGAGATGGGTAATATAATCTCTCTAGAAAAAAAAAAATCCTCTGCTCTATGCCTGAATTACCTTGTGCACCACAAGATAGAGGATTTAGACTATGGCAACGGACTGAAATCTCTCTTCAGGGACATCCTTCTCATAATTGTACATTCATGCCTCTCTCCCCAGTAGTAGCCTAAATACAATTTACCGTTGCACACATTTTTATAGGGTTTCTGCAAATCCGCCACTTTATTACCACCCCGGTTATAAGGGGCCACACGGCAATTCCTAAGGGTTCACTAACTGAGCAAGATATTAAGCTTGAATAAAAAGAATCAAAAACGTCTATCTACAATTTATAGTTCTCTATAAAGGACCTTGGGGAACTGCAATTTGAAGGTGAAAAGTAAATGGAAAGCAGATTTCAGCTGAAAAATTCCATATGATCGATGGAAGACTTACTGAGAATTATCCAGAGAGGTTTTTAAGGTGTGCTAGAGGTAAAAACATCCAACTCCAAATTACACACAAGACACACAACACCCCGCTGTGGATACATCTGATTAATCAGGTCTATTCAGAGCCTGGTAACAGCTGCCTTCTTTATGTACATCTCCTGAAAACAACCCTATTTTACACCTTTCTTCAGAAGAAAGAAAGATAGGTAAAAAGAAGATTTGAAAACCCTTGAGAGGGCCCATAGTAACTTTCACTCTCCCAGTTTGTCTGAGAGATCCTGAGGTGCAGAGGTGAAATCTCTGCTCTGAACCAAGCCACGACCACTTGGGACTGGAGCAACTCACCTAACTCAACTGTGCCTCGCTTTCCCTCTCGGCGAGTGAGGGAGTTTCAGATCATTCACCATTTCTGTGTTTTCTGAAGCTGGCATGAAAATGTTATAGGGATGAAAGCTATTATATCAGAGGTTTTTGCCTCCCTAAAGTTATAAGAACAGTAACATACAGTCACTGTGACACCTAATTATAACTAGCAAAAACGGAGAGAAAAACTGTGCGGTTAATTATAATTACCTGCAAGTAAAATTCAAGTATTTAATATGAGCAAAAAGAAGTGAAGTGTAGATAATGTGGCAGATGCATGCTCTTGCCAGACTCAGAAGGTCTGAATGTGGCAGTCCATCAGTAACACCGTAATACCTTGTAACACTTGAAAATCAAGATCGGATGTTTTAGTGAAAGATAAACTATCTCTAGTGCTCCAACACCCCTTCACGTTTGGCTGAGTGCAGCCCCCCGCCCAGGGCACATGAGGAACCAGGAATGGAGTCCTGATAAATGGTTCTTACTTCTGAAGAGAGGGGCCAAAACCTCTGCTGTCTTATTCCTCAGCTGCAAAGCATCCAGTGATGTGCTTGGCCCACTGAATTTATGAAATGGAATGGAATGGAAATGAATGGAATGTGCCTACAGGAATGATTCTGCACTCAAATGTTTTTTTTTTTTTCCCCGATCCCAGCCACTGCTCCAGTACAGGATCTTGTGTGATGGAGGGATGGGATATTTCCAGGCAGTGAACTTTCTTGTTGATGAGAAGCAAAATATTTATCTCTGAATCTCTGGCAATTTTTGAATAGTGTCATAATCCCCAGGATCTGTGGAATCTGAAACACTGACATATGGTAATTAACCCTCTTTTCATCTCTTTTTGATTCAATTGCACAGGATAAGTATAGTAATGCATAACAGGAGGGAAAATCTGTATTTTATTTATTTATTTTTGCTTTGAGGTGATAGAGATAAAAATCATAGACTGTATTTGATGCAGAATCAAATGAAGACATGGTGCATTTAGGCTGCTGCATATCCATTCTGCCATGATGTTTTTATTAGTTCTCCTCCTAAGGCTAGGTCCAGGAATAACAGCTCAGAAGCTGGGCTGTGAAGGTGACACTCTTCTGCATGTGCTCTGACCTTTATGCTGGTGCTCTGGACAGCAGCACAGCTCCACCAAGTCACTTCCCATTATTTATGACATTTCAATTTGAGCCTTAATAAATCATGCTCAGAGACAGTGTGATTTCCCAGCTAAGGGAATGCATACAAGGAGGAGGTAGGTGCAATCAAATGTCTTGGGAGTCCATGGATGATGGGCTATTAGAGGAAGATGTGTGGGGAGGCAACCTTGGTTTTACATTGGCAGACTTTCAGTGAAGGTTTTTTCTGGAAATCACATTCCCTGTTGGCGCTTGGTTCGTCATCCAACCCTCCTTCCTCCTCCTCCTCCTCTCCCATCCTGCTTCCCCCCCTCAGCTATCGAGAAGGCTCTTGGCAAAGACTGCCTCTAATATGTGCTTGCATATGGCAGAACATCTATCTGGATGGAAGCAACCACACATTAATGTATAACACAAATAATGAACAATGATTCATCTGAACAGCCTTGATAGGAAGGGCTGCTTTTTCCAAATCTGGGCCACAGTAAAGCTTTGAAGGATAATTTCCACTAAAAATTGGATCAAGTCCATCAAGAAGAACACAAATCCCTGTTTCCTCCAGATTGTTTCACTCGATTCACTAAAATGTTTATTCTACACTCAGAAAAAAAGTTGCTGGAATTTCTAAACTGCATTAAAATTAATCCTTTGCTTCTTTACAGTTGCCTTTTTCAGTGCTTCCTTTGTTCCAAGCTGGCGCTTACAGGAGCTTTTATAACCAGCAGGCAATCACATACATCCTTCCTGTTTGCAGTTTTTACTGTACTTCACACAAACAAAAAATGTGGAACAGTCCAAAGTACATCTCAGACATCTGAGAAAGAAGAAGGTAAATGCTGCTAACAGCTCCCAGCAGAAGACAAGAAGGGGATAAGGACACCTAAGCTTTGAAATGGAGCTGCCCTATTAACTCACATCTGCCTTGTGAAAATAAGCTCATGGGATAACCCAGAAAGACTCACACAACCCCACAGTGCTCCTGAAGCACAGACCCGCTCCAAAGGGACCATTTGAACACCAGGACAGTGGCCTTAAAAAAGGAAGTGGAAATTACTACACAGAAAGCCCAAGTCAGATCATAAAAGCATCAGTCCTGGCATCTAGGAAAGGACAAGGCTTGCCCTACAGCGTATCTAACAAATTAATATGTAAAACACCACAAGCCTCCACTCCCTGCAGTGTTCTTCAGCTATCTGGCCCATATTAGGCTCTAATTCCAAGCAAATTTTAATCAAGGACTCTTTCAGTGCATACCTCCAGCAGGTTGGAATAGCCTGATTTCAAGGTAGTGGTCAACCGTGAGGAATGCTCAGAGGCCAGTGACACTTTTCTGTCCCTCTCTTTAACACATGAAGACCAGATTCAGGGAATGAGCAGCAAGTCACACTGGCCAGCAAACATCATTCCCCATCAGCTGACACTGAAATCAGACACCCACCTCCGCAGCAAGCACTCCAGCATGGTTAACAAACCCTTATTACCTTTTGTGAACCTGTGTCTCATCAAAATTTAAACAGACACGTTGTCACACTTCAAAAACATCCTATTTCCTGCCAATGAAACAGCGAATTGCTGCTTAATGTTCTCCAGCACTATTTGTTATAGGCCAAGGAGCTGGCTCTCTGCAGTCTCTGGTACACTACAAAACACACTCATTTTCCAACAGCCGTGTGTATCTGAAAAGAGACAGGGCTCAGGTGTTTTCACTACAATGCCATGAAAAAAACCTGCAAGTGCACTGAAAAAATAGGCCTTGTCTACATGAACATTTGATTTTTGTTAGCCCTGGTGCAGCTGCACCGCTGCTGAGAACAGGACAGTATATTCAAGTGTGCACGAGCCTTTAAGGAGAAAAGAAGCTGTATGGTTTTATGTATTCCCCTATCTGATATGCAGCAGGGGGAAAAGACTGGCTGATTGCTACAGCTTAAAACAGAGCAAATACTTTTAGTTGCATCCTTATCCTTCTATCTACTGACTCACCTATGTTCCTGTCTGGTGATACAGTGGGAAAAAATAGTTCTCCATCATTTGCCCTTGCCCAAGCTTTGGCCATGTGCCACACCAAAATATCGTAAAAGACATTTGCTGCTCCAAAGCTAAAGAGACAGCAAGGAATGGCCATGTGCAGGCTTGTAGAAGCTTTGGAAGTGGAGCTGAAGGCTCTCAGTCCTACCCTTCTAACAGACCCACCACCACCATTTCATGCCCAGGCTCATGCTCAGTGCTTCAGAGATGGCTGTTTATTCTTTATGGGACAAGAGGACCAAGTACAGAGGGATGGAATTAATCTTGATCCCAGGGCAAGTGCCTGGATGGAAAACAGCATCAGAGGGCAAAACTGTCTTTGTTCTTGCAGGAAAGGTCTCTCTGAAATTACTGTCCCACCAATGTATAGGGTTTGCTGTCACACAGCTACTGCTTGACCATCAGCCACTTACTGTCCAGGGAAGTGGCGGAATTGCAATGCCTGGAGATGTTAAAAACTGTGTGGATATGAAATTGAGGCCATGTTTAGTGGTGAACATTTGGTGGTGGTGCTACATGGATGCCTGGACCTGATGATCTTGGACGTTTTTTCCAACTTTAACAATCTCGTGATTTCTATACTTTACTCTGGTTGGAGGACAAGAACAGTCCTTTAATTATGGAAAACAACAGTTAAAATGTCTTTGCAAAAATAGAGGAAGAATAATAATGCATATATGTATAAAATTTTACATAGTTGCAGTGGACTAGAGACAATTCTTTGCTAAGAGGCTGCAGTGGGAACAATATACAGTCTGGATGCCTTTTTTCTTTTTACTGTTTATTGCTGAAATGGATGATGTTCATAAGGTTTCCCACAGCCCCACAGAGTACTGACTGATATCAGTGCCAGCCACACAGGTCAATAAAGAGAATTTCTCTATTACCACAATGATTCATGAAAGTCATTACTCCCACTTTGACTCACTTCCCCAAAAAATCTGCATGTAGCAGCACACTTGCCAAATGCTCCGTGTGTGCTCTTGGTGAAACTGGTGCAGCAATGGTTTTGTGAAACAGGACTGGAAATACTGAGAAATGTGGAGGACACAGAGCACATGCAATCTCTAAGGATAATTTTCATGCTGCTGGACTGAGCAGGAGCAGCTGCACAGTGGGGTCCAATGGCTCCCCACTCTGTCACACCTCCTGCCACGAGGAATAGAGATGGGACGAAGTCAAGTGCCACTGAGGAGCCCTTGGCTCCATCTCCAGCCCTGCTTCAGGATTTCACTCAGAAAAACCATTTCCACACAGCTGGAACCCAGACCCTGCCCACCACACCCAACATCCCTGTCTGTCTCACACACACTCATACTTACTTTCTTTTTTCCTGCTGGCAGGAGACACCTTATCTAGAAGGCTATGCATTACTGTGATACATTTGCTTTTGAAGTACTGAGTGGCTTTTAGAGTCTGGCATTTTGAACTTTCAGGAGGAAGAATGTTACTCTCACAGCAAACTTTGAAGTCTGTTTCCTGAACACATTAACTGTTTACTCTCTTTTTCTCTCTCTCGGCCACTTTAAGCTCCTCTAGAGTAAACACAGTCCTCAGACCCAAAAAATCTTATCATCCAGGTATCAAATAACATCCTAAACACAAGAAATTAACCCACCTATTCAAAACACATGGAGTCTGAAAGAGGAATGACACCACATCTGTAATAGAGGCCACAGTCCCCTCTTCACATACTTGTCATTTACACTCTAAGAATGCGGCATCTTTTGCCATTTTTATATGCACATCATAAGAAGCAAAAGTTATCAACAAATATTCTTCCTTTTCCAAACCTCCTCAACACAAGCAAATCTGGATCTCAACTCTTTCAAGGTGAAGCGTTTTGGTTCCTAATCATCACCTGTGTCCCATGGATTTTTAACAAAAGTTTAGTTGTGTGTTTAAAGACTACAACTGCAAAAAGAAAATGAAAAAAAAAAAAAAACAACCAAAAAGCAACCACATCAAAGAAATCTTTGGCTGTATATGTGTATTTGACCACTTCCAAAAAAACTAGGTCATAATTTCATATTCAGTTACACAATCACTAAATCCAGCAATGACTACAGAAGAACCTGATCCTGTGATTTATTCTATTCCAAACATAAATTTAGGATAACAAAGATTCAGCCTGATAACTCCCCTTATTTAATGTAATTCTTTGTCATGAAAACAGAAACAAAAGCAAGTTCTTTGCATTAGGATGTGTTGTCAATTTAAATACCTTTGAAAAGACTTCTGTGGTTGAGTGACCTGGGCTGGCTACGTGCTCAAAACAACCAGCCCTCCATTAAAGAACAAAGAAAAGTATGCTTTATGTTTAATCTGATAAACTTACATCCTGATCTTAATTGGTAAGACCATTTTGCAAAATTTGACTTCTTTTGCATTGAAGAAATAAAATTTCTGACTAGAGTTGGGTTGTTTAATTAAAACCATCAATTCAGAAGATACTAATGTCAACAAGCATAAACCTGCAAAACTCCACCCAACACAGACAGTGGAGTTTTGTCAGTGAGTCACCCACTCCTTCTTAACAGAATTAAAATATATATTGATTCTTTAGTTTCTTTGCAGTAAAACACATTCAAAGCAAGCGTTAATAACCATTTCTCAGTTTCTGCTTCAACCTGACCATCTGCTTCTTGCTATCCTTCTAAGAAACAGGAGGAGGAAACTTGCTCAGCTCACTGAAAACAAATGGCTTTTGCCATAACCATAATTTTAAGAGAAAACCAGTGACAAAAGCACCCCACAGAAGCCTGGGTGATGGTGTAAGCCAGGCAACTCCTCGTGCTGCAGTAAATGTCTGTGCTGAGGAATGCAACAAAGAAGTGCAACAGAAGGGCACAGTAGAGAAGACATAAATCCACCTTGCTCATACTCATTCCCCTTTTTCCCTCTGCCACAACCTCAGGTAATGAGAATTCACCAAGGAAACATCTTGTACCCAAGATCTGCCTCGAGAGTGCCTTGATCTTTAGAGTACATTCCTTCCACATGTGTATCTTCTCAATCTCATCATACTGTTTTCCTTGTGAGAGCTTATGAGAACATTCTGTGCCTTCTTTTTGCTCCCACCCTTCCCAGGAAAAAAGAGATCCAAGAATCTCAAAGCTTTTGAGCTCATGCTTGCCCTCCACATTTGGGCAGAATTCCTTCTGGAGCTGCAGAAGATGGACACTAGAATTATGCATGTTTTCATATGCTGGACACAAGGGCTTCTTTGCTTTAAGCCAAAGCTAGGGCCACAATGATTATAAGCTAATCAATGTTTTTTTTTCAAAATTTCCTTCACTGGGTTTGAAGAGATTGATTGGTAATATAATTGCTCTTATTCCTGGGTGAACAGAAAACTAAACAAGAAATGGTGGGATGGTAAAAACTGGACAAATTCAGAAATATGGTGCAAGATGGTGGGTCACTGCTGTTGCTGAAATATGGAAAGGAGAAAGGAAACCAGTGGATTTGAACCACCCCAAAGACAAGGCTGGAAGCAGCCTGTGATGTGCAGTATGTGCAGAAAAAGAGGCCAAGAGTTATCTGTCCAGCTATCCCCTCCAGAGCACTCCCTGCCCATTCCCTGGCCTAACTGCTGTGGTTCATCACTGCTCAGAGTCTTCTGACCCAGACTAGGAGAGCTGAACATGATGTGAACTGGCCACAGTTCTGGCCACAGGCTCACAAGACTGAAAGAATTAAATTACCTCGTTTGGGTTATACATAAAGTGTGAAAGGAACTGGTTCCATCTGGCCCTGAAAACTACTTTTTTTATGAAAGAATATTCTGTACTTTACTATGTTGGCTTAAAATTCCCTAAAGCTCTTAGCCACCTGTATTTGATCACCTGCAGTCTGACTGCGAGGTGGCGGCTCGGCATCGCTCATCCAAACACCCTCCCTTGTGCTCAGCCTGCTCTCACACCCACACCTCCCTGTTTCACACCTCCACGGCTGCACTCTGAGTCACAGGGATCACTTCTGTCCCAAAGCTTAAACATTTTCTTGAAAAATCAGGATGTGAAAAAAACGGCAAAAAGAAATAATTAAAAACTGGCTTGAGAAATCCAGAATTTTACGCTTGCAAACACTGTGCTGGCTCGCCTGTTTTTTCTTAAAAAGTCATCCCTTCTGCCCCCTAGAATGTGCTTTTCCTAGAAGGAGACTTGGAGGGGCGTTTCCTTTTGCAAAACCCCATTGGCACCACTGCTGCTGGCTGCTGCTCCTTTGCAAGGTGACGTCCCTGTCCCTGTCCCTGTCCCTGTCCCTGTCCCCACTGTCACTGCACGCCAGACGCGCTCAGCCTCGCTTGGCCTCTGGCCTAGAACCTGCTCTCGGCTTCCTGGCTGCCATTTGGCATGTTTTGTCTATTTTTGTTTTAACTCCTTTTCCTTTCTTAGAACATTTTCCAGGCTGGGAAATTCAATCGGAGGCTGCCCCCAGTGGCTTGGCTGCCAGCAGGGAGGTTTGCCAGCGCGGAGCTGGCAGGGTGAGAATTGGACGCTTCCACTCCCGTCTCCTCATGGACCTCGTGCCCCTGGCTCGGCCTGGGCACTGCTGCAACGGTGCCGAGAGTGTGGGGTGTCTCTGCCTCCCCATTTCCCCTGGGGAACACAGCCAGGACTCCTGTTTGCTCAGGAACTTGGCTATTCCAGTCAAAGACAGCAGCTCACTAACTGAGAGGCACGAGGGAAAAACGTGTTAAAGGAAGATGAGACACATTGTTTTGCCTTGAAGAGGCTGTTGAAGACTCAGCATTGAATAAATACCAAGAATGTGGAAATAAACCCATAACATCCCCAAAGTGTCACATGCCTCCATTATTCCACCTCCAAGTTGCCAGCACTTTGGTGGTTTTGCTAACACAGAAAGCTTGGACACTTTGTACATGAATGTCTCACTCTTCCTATGGAAGATCTACACACAGAAGGTAAAAATCTGGGGTGGAATCAAGGCAGTGCCAAAGCACACGGTCCAGAGATAAGGGAAGCTGGACTGCAGTTTCAATGCTGCCATGTAGGTCACAGAACTGACAGCACGTTAGGCATGAAGAGTACAGCAGTCAAAAATCCCAAATAATAGAAAACATTGGAATTTGTCCCTTTGGCAAGAGAACTTACTGTAAGAACATCAAAATCTTCATGACTTAAACTAGGTTTCCATACAATTTTGAATCAAGTTCAAAGCCTTGGACCTTATTGCTACGGCACTCCCCGGCTTACATCCAAGTTGTCTAAGAGATTATTGAGTGCTCTGGGATGACAAAGAAAATGTTGACATATTTACAGTTAGCTTTCTATAACTTTTAAGTTATGGAATTGATGTCTGGTATCTGCAGACAATGTGCCTGATACAGACACTGAAAAAAAGGTATTTGCTCATTTGCTCCTTAGACCTTTCACTGCAAGCATTCACGATATAAATAAAAGCTACGAATATTATTTCACTCCCCGTACAATTATTTACGTTCCTCTACACAGACTAATAACAAACATATTTCTTTTCAGCCAAGAGAGATCTCAAGTGGTTTAAGGACTATGCTGCTTTTATCAGGATGGTAAAATGAGCTGCAGCCGTGTTGTAGGGCAGACCCAGCCAGGACAACCCTGTGGGTTATTAGAAGAGTTATAAACACATTTAGACCACACAAAATCCATGTGTGAGTGGAGACTTTTTTTTTTTTTTTAAGAAAAAGAGAAACCAGACAAGTTTTGGAGGCCAAAGTGATCAGAACTGAGTTTCTTTCCTGAGACTGAGACAACACAGGAGAGGAGGGTCTTGTCCTGGGGATGCTCCTCTGGGGACAGGGCAGGTCACCATGTCTGCTTCCAGCATCAAACAACTGCATCTTTCCTAACATGCTCACGTTTGTTGGGTTTCCTTTGGCAAAACCCTGGTGTGGCATTGCTGGCCCTTCTGCTCCTGTTCCCTGGGAGGGGAGTCTCCTCCACAGGAAAAGGTGACATTCCCACCTCCTCCAGGCACAGCAGGAGATTTGGAACAAACCTAAGTAGTGCAAGTGCTGTGACACAAGAAGCAAATACCACTTCTTCTGCTTTAGTCACGAGCTGTTGCCTATCTTGTTTCAACTGCATCTGTGTGAGATGCAAGAGAATTTAAAATAAATTACTGAAAAGCTTTTTTTTTTACCTTTCTCACAGGAAAAGAAAAAAAGGCCAAAATAAGAGCCCCAAACACCAACAGTTTGACAGCAAGAGTAACCTCCAGTTCAGCATCAGCTTTAATGGAAGAGAAAACATAAGGAAACATTTTCATTTTGAAGGTCCCAAGAGACTCTTCCAAACAATACCAAGAAAAAACATTGCAGAAGTGCCAAGAATCAGGGGAGTGCTCCATTTACTTATTTTTATGGTCAGTCACTGATCATGCTGATATTTAACTTTGGCTCTGAAATCTTAGCTGTGTTAAAATAAAGATAATACACAACTCTGGATAAATCCAAAAACAAACTGAGACTTCCACAGAACTACTGTTTCTATCTCTGAACGCTGATTCATAGGTGATATTTTGTATTTTTACCTTACAGATTTCTAGGACAGCGATATCTTTATGTATTAGATCCCATGCAGTGGATAATTTTCTGTTGGATTTCCTATGCAAATAGCTGAAACACTTACTCTTTTGCCCAAAGAACAAATCTGAATTTATACGTTTAAACCATCAACATGCTTACCACAAGTTTTAAGACTCTCAGTGGCATCCAAAGGCTTTCAATAAAGTATAAGGTGCCACAAAAGAGAAAAAATAAAGGCAAGTGGCCAAATAAACTCCCATCTTTCCACAGGGTCCTTCAGACTATGGCATTTACATACCTTCAGACAACAGCCAGCACTGGAATTATCTTTAAGGCATCAACTGTCTCACTTGCTCAAGCCTCTACACAAACCTTCTACTTCAGCATTGCCTGGGAAAGCCACTGACCCTGGGATGGTGGCCAATGGTCACAGGAACTCAGCAGAGCCCACGGGGTGAGTGAGTTACAGAGGCAAAAACTGTCACGGCAAATGGGCTCTCCCATTGTACCTGGCCATGCATTATACAAAAACCACCGTTTCCACTGTACTGCTGTCCCTTGGAGCAATGAGAGAGACCCACCAGAGCTCAGATTAGTTACCACCCACTGAACAAAGCACTCAAGGTGGCACACTGCTCACTGCTGAATTGAAGAGCTCCATTCTAATTTTACAGTGTTCCTTAGACGAAGCATCTCACGGTATCTCAGTGACTCTATCTGGGTTTATTTGATGCTGCCAAATTTCCTCCTCCAATCCTGTCTATCTCCTCTCTCACTGGCCTCTGTATTAATGAAACTGAGCTAACAGATTGTGGCATGTCAACATGCTGAGCTGACATCCTGCTGCCCCCTCCGTGTCTGTCTGACTTTTAAGCTTTTTCTTTCCATTTCCCTTCAGGATTATGTGTAACATGCTCTGTAGTCCAGGAATGCCTCTTGCTTTGGCTGCCTTGCCCCTCTTTTTGGCATGCTCATGGAGCCACAGGGAATCTTGCTGAGGCTGGCTAAGTCACATGTTTGCCCTTTAATGAACATTAGAAAGAAAGCAGAATCTCTGCCATTTTGATGTTTCTATTAATACAGGCCACAAGAAAGCTCAGGTTCCTGCTACGAAGATCACAAAAAAAAAAACAAAAACCCAAAGGCTTCTGTAGCAGCTGATGCAGAAGGGCTTGATCATATTGCAAAGAAAAGATCAATTATCAGGCAGTACTAAGAACGTGTACTCAGTTTAAATTTGTTCAGCACAGCAATTTGGTAAATTTTGCTGTCACTTTCTGGCATTTCTGAGCTTTGTCTTAAATGACCTTTACTTAGAGATTTATTTTCACTCACTGAACTAAAAAGATGCTCAGCACAATGGAAACATGTCTTTGGGAAGTCACCTTATGGGGAACATCTTGAGGCTGGGGGCTGAAACAGTGACGTTCCCTTTCCTCCCTTCTCTTGGATCCAACAAAGGTGGAGAACACTTGGGGGATCAGAACTTGTTTTTCCACAGATGCCCCACACAGAGACATGCAAATGCAGGGGTGCAAAGGCTGGGGGGAGGCAGGGAGAGGGAAGGACAACATCCCCAGCACTTCAATTTCAAGTTCAGCTACAAACACACCCAGGAACTCAAACTCTGGCACTCGAACAGTGATTTGCTGTGCAAAAAAGCAACCACCAAACCAAAAATATTACTGTGTTCAGCTGGAGTGACCTTTGCAAGAAATGTAGGGGAAAAGAAAAGAGCAGAATCTTTCCTTCCAAGGGAGGATTGTGAATTGTCTCCCAACTGCACTCCTGAGCGTGAATCAATTTTCTTCCAGTCGATAACTAGCGCAAAGGTTCTAACCTTCATTTGTGCTCCAAATACTCAATCGGGGATGTAGAACACATACCAATTAAGCAATTCAGCTAAAATAAGAAGGCCGTGAACCAACATCGTTGCTGCAGCTGCCCCTGAGGGATCGAGGGTTAGCAGCTTGGGGAAAAGGTAATTTATTGAGCTTAATACTCTGCGAAATGTTCTCATGATAATAAGATTGTAAGATCGTTTTAATATCTGAAGTCATGTTGAAAAGGTCATTTCTCACTTTTTACGCCTACCTAAGTCATGTAAATTAGAGCTACTCAAACAGAGTTGAGGATGTTTGCAGCCTAAATTTTTCTACTTTTTTGGATGACAGAGAAAAATGCCAGTAATCCCATGTGGTGGGCACAACTAGCCAGTGACCATGAGTTTTAGAATAGCAACAATAATGGAAGCAGCTACTTTTGCTGTGCATTAGGCCAGCATTTCATCTTTGACCTAGCAGAAACTATTTAGACTTTTCTCCTCCTTTTTAATACTGTGATTTGTTAAAAAAATTATTTCAAACACACTGCATGTAATCTGAAAGGGGAAGGGAATACAGCTGATGTGTTTGCCAGAAGTTTTATAACCCAGGGAAATGGGGCATTGGCAATTTCACAAAGTACTTGCCTCTTTCCCAACATGCTTTTTCCCACAAGAGAATTAACTTGGAGATTCTTTTTCTTTCCGTTTTAAAAAATGCTTTCTAGGCAGAAACTTTGTAGACTTTGCCTCCACATCTCCCAGCCAACATTCCTAAATCACAACTTGCAGCTGCCCTTGCTATTGCAGCCTCAGAGCCTCCATTTGGCAGAGCACCAGCATCATGCCAGGATGTGATGTTTCTGTGATGCGCACAATTACCCAACAGGGATGGAGCAGAGATCCCCAAACGCATTTCACTAAGGTCCCTGAATCATATTTGAAACCAAGTCTTCAAAATTTATAACAGCATTAGGCTATCTAGGCCCTTAGTTTCATTTATGTTTTGAAGCTTCAAATCCATCACACAATGTAGCTAAACGAGGGCATTATTCAGAGCAGTAATGCACTTGATCCCATGGAGGCTTGAAATGAGAGAAATCCCATCCTGCTCTCTTCTTTTATTTTCCAGCATCTTCTTCCCTCCTCATCTTTCAGCCCCAACTCTCATCCTTTACACAGCCACTATAAAAAACAGCTCTCCCAGGAAAACCTCCCTTGCCACCCCTCCCACCCCTTCTTCCTAATAATTTTTCCATCTCCTTTCTTCTGAACCACTGCCCCATTTGTGACTCCTCACTGGTCAGGCCACAAGCTTTTCAGAGGAAAAGTCGCCTGTTTTTCTCTGCTTGGCAGTGTGCTCCAGAGGTGCTATGCAAACGATTTATTATAACAGATTATGGCCCAGAGTAATTTAATAGACTGGAAAGCCCAGCTGAGGAGAGCCAGCAATCCAGCATTCACAAAGCGTGCCACGCTTGTATTTTTCAATACATAATACATAAATCTTTCTGCTGCTGTGGCTCTGTTTTCAGATTTGCTGGGGTTTGTATGTGAAAATTTTCCTACTATTTATCAGCTTGATCTTCTCTGTCAACCTTTATCATCCCTTACAGTCCTCCTGGAAACTCCCTCAAACAGAGAGATCAAGGCAGCTGCCAAACAGTGTCACAGCCTTCAGGGGTGGGGCTCTACAGAGGGCTGTATCCCTCCAGGACAAAACTGTCACCCTTATAATGATACCAGCAATAATAACAATAACATCAAGCTGAACCACTCTATCTCAGCAGAAAAGCTGGGAGGGAGAAGAAATGCCTGCGTGCTTGTCTTTTGGCTTCCTTAGTTAGGTCCTAAGGGTTGAGGGCAAGACACTTGGAAAAGAAATCTTGCTCTGACATTTGGGAGATTCACTGAGGACGACTCTTCCAGGATAACGCTTCACCACATTATGATCTGTTTTGCTACTAATTGGCTACACCTAACAAAAAGCCTGCCAGGAACTTCACCCATGAGAGCACTTAGCTGACAAGAAGTTCCTGCCAGGCTTCTAGGTAACACCCTCCTCCCCCAGCCCCATCAATGCTCACCTTTGCTTTTCAGGGTCAGTTTTACTAAGGAACACCTGGCATCCAGCTAGAAAGTTCTTCCACCATGAACTGTGCTTTCAAGGAAGGAGATTGCAAAAAAAGACAGAAAATATAATACCGAAAAAATGAGAAAATGGAGATCCTGAGCAAAAAGGAGAGAAGTTTTCATTTGGCCAATGGATTAAAGGTTAAACCTGAAACCTGTCTTTCACTTGATTAGATAACTGTGAGAGTATTTGCATACAAGGCAAAAAACACAAGGGGCTTCAGTTTTGAAGACTGTCTTCAGTGAGAGGTTCCAGTTTGGATGTTGACTGCTCCTAAAAGACCATCACAGAAGCCTCTTGAACACTGGTGCTTACAGGGCTGTCCCCTCCTTTCCCCCTCTCAGCAGCTATGGAGCAAGTGAAGTTTCCAAAACACAAAGCAGAACTTACGCAACTGTGAAACAATAAATCACGTTTGCCTCGCCTTGGCAGTCTGTCTGCCTTGCAAATTTGCACCCTGCTTGGGACCAATGTGGCTGTAGGTATTTCATGGGCAGAGCCAAGCAGTGCTTAACGGGAAACCTGCCGTCTGCTGCTTCCAGCACGTGCCAGGCACTGCAGCCTGACCATTCATAGATGATGAATCGCTGTTTGGGAGAAATAAATGTTTTACATATAGCTTAATATGTGTTCATAAAGAAAGGCTGAAACCTGTTAATTCCTGGCATTTATACCTTCGGCCAACTTTAAAAATTCCAGCACAGATTTGGAGGAGCCAGTATTTCCTTGCAGACTGGAAAAATCTCTGCAAAAGGGAAAAATAAACCCTTGGAGTACATGAATAGTACAGATTACAGAATACATTTTCTGCAATTCTCCAAAACTTATCTGGAATGCTACTTTAAAAAAATGGTGAGGGGATAAGATTACATGGAAAAAAATGCACACCTTTCACACATGTTTTTTAAAGTCAACGTTTTTGCAGGGAATTTTGCAGCATACATAAAAAAAGTGCAGAGAAAGGCAAGGTATTCCAAATAGTTTCAATCTTTTCATTAAGATCACTCTTTCCTCTAATTCTTTTCATAACAACAGCAAAGTCTCTTCCTGAGTTTTAATAAGTTTTGTACGGCATAACCTCTCAAGAAGTAAAAACAGTAAGTGATGGTCTAGTGGAGTTACTGCAGTCAACAAAGAAAAGGAGTGTTTATTGCTCAGTTAGTGACTTCAAGAAATGCCAGGTCTGTAAGAGACAATCAAGACAGGATTCATCTGGCTATTGTAACTCCAGGCGCCTGGTTCCCCACTCTGGCCAGTCCTTCCTTAGGCTCCAGCCCTCCCTACGATCAATAAAAGGACTGGGCCATATTCAGCCAGATTCTGAGTGCTAGAAAACCACAGCCACATCACCAGCCAGCCCCCTTCATGCTCCAGTGTTTCACAAGGCAGCACAGCTACGTGGCAAACTTCTGCACGTTACAGACAGATGGGTTTTAAATAAAAGCACACACCAAACCAGATCTCTAAGAAACTCTGCTCCCAGGAGGCCATCCAGAGCCAGCCTACGATGCTGGAGGGAAGAGCCTGGTGCTCTCCTTCACACACCATTCAGCCCTTTGCTAACTGATGCCTGCACAGAGCACGGCCAAGAAAGCAGCCATAGACAGTGCTGAATCTGGAAAACGTGAAGCATGAAAGAAGTGTTTAACTTCATATATTCAAGTAGATCAAAGATTTCTAACTCAAACTTTCTACGCATCAAACTTTGCAGCTGTTCCCTTTATCAGCTCACTAGGAAAAAGCCTCTGTGGATTCGTGCCATTCTTCGTAAAACCTCAATTGCTCTGCAATAAAAGAGGTCTAATTTTTACAGTACAGTTCTGCTTATATTTAGTATCAACATCTGACCACAAGTGCCAAATATAAAAGTTACTGGGACTCACTTTAATTGCGTTTCATGCTCTCTTTGTGCACCAAATCTTTTAGCCTTACTCAGTGAACAGCTGACATTTGCTTCTACCAGTAAATACTTAACTTCCCTTCAACATGGAAATCCAACATTAACTTGCACTGATTTAGACTGGAACTAAAAGTGTCTTCACATGTAAAACTCCATGCATGATATTACATGACGAGAACACTATTCTACCTCAGGTGTCCTCCCTTTAAAATTTTCTCTAAAGCAAGAATAAACACAATAAAAAAATGCACCAATTCCTTTCTTTTGTGCTTTCCTCCTCTTGAGGAGTTCTCAAAGCCAATTAAGACATCATTAAACAGTGAGGCCCAGCAATGGAAGGCAGAGCACCATGGAGCACCTACAGCAGGACTGCAGCCCCTTGTTAGAGCAAAGGCCATCATCCCAATTAACTACATTCACTGCTTAAGCAGCACAGCAATTGCAATCCTTTTGGCACTCAGGACCGTGTGACCCTGGCAGGGATGAGGGTGCTGCAATCCTGTTTGGGAGTGCAAATTAAGCTTCCTATAGTTGGGTGCAAAGAGGCTTTCCATTAACTTCTTCCTTTCCCAATAGTTTAACTACCTGTGTCAAAGCCAGGGGGACATTTACTGCTAAGAACATTCATTTGCAGACCCATCTCTTTCCCAAATACCTAAAGTAGTCCAGCAATAGTTTCATGTTAATGCACATCTTGGTTAAATAAACCAGTTTTCCAGGCTGCTGGGTTTTCATTTACATTTCTGGTAGATTAGTCTGAGCTGTGGAACTGAACACCACTATACCAGGAAATAGGAAGAGGTAAATTAATCCTTTCTTGCACAGCTTCCCACCTGAGAACCAACTGGCTCCACCAAGTCCCATCCACTTGAGCTGCCCATGAACCTCTCTGCTTCTCAGGGCAGTACACAAACCCCCTTAACCACTGAATATAGGTACCACCCTCAGCTAATGGAATATACTGGGGGCACCTTCCTTGGGCTTTGAACTGGGATGTTTATCCAACCTACCTGAGGCAGTCACTAAGAGGGGAAAAAAAAGAAAAAGGAATGATAATAAAAGGTTGATTAATTATGTGCAATAACTGGGACAGCATATCATGAAAATTCCATTCTTGTTTACTCAGCTAATTCACTTTTTATGAGTGTTTAGGCTTTAAAGCAAAACAAAGCACTAATTACCCAATTAACGAGCAATTAAGTTACTGCAGCCTAATAGCCTGTACAGTGGCTGCCTTTATGAGTCTGATGGTGAGTTAGAGACCCATTAAACAAATTTATACACAGCTGTAGCAAACATTACATTTCCAGAGATGTTACATTACATGCTAATATTTTCACAGCCTTGAAACATCATTCACTGGTTTAGTGAACAGTTTGCCAGTTTACTCAGCCAAGCTCTGACAAAGGGAAGGTCTCACATTGTACCAGCAGCTACAACTCAAGGATGGATGAGAAGTGGATCTCTGTATTTCAAAGCCTTCTTGAAAAATCAGGTGACTTTTAACCAAGGTGAGTAATATTTACCTTAAAATTTTTAATTTTGCCTTAATTTAGGAAGAAATCATGGTCAAGTAACTTTCAACAATTAACTGCATATATTTCAGGAGTCTAAGCTGCTCTCTGCAGCTGGTGACGTTGTACTAGAAGTTTTAGGTTGGCAATTGGGTTGTGAAGATGAGGACATTTTACTGTGTGGAGAGACAAGATGTTTCTGTGAACTCCTGGGAGACAGATGGGATTACCTGTGATGAAGCACAACAGCCCTAAATGATGGTGCAGCATTAGAAGCAAGCTCTCCCCTCTGCACACTGGGCAGCAACAAAGCACAGTGGCATGAAAGCTAAGGAAGAGTTTGGTCTTGGCTCCAGTGCTCTTTTCCTTTCAATGACATCAAACCCACCTTATTGTATCTGTGTTTCAGTGTGGTTCAATTTTCACATCAATAATGGGTGTATCTTTTAGTGCAATTTTGACTGCATGGAGAAAAGCTCTATTTGTAAAGCAACCATTTCATCACATTTTAAGAAAATATGTATTTTTCTGAGTGAGACTAAATGAAACTCAAAATAGATAGATCATTTCTTTCTGCCCATGAGACAGGTTTCCATTTATCTACTAGCACATGAAAAAACCTTAGTTCACCTCTTTCACAGGCATAGTATCACTTCAAAGCACAGGCTGCAATGAGTAAATAAGGAATGTTTCATAGACCAAAAGTATGTAAGCAGTGCAGTATTTCCCTACCAAGCTGCTGCATTTCCCCAGGAACTCCATGGAAACGTGCTGTGAGCAGTAAAGATTATTGGGTATAGTGGTGGCCTGACTTTAACCTGATGTTAAAGACAAGCCATTACTTGCAAGTCCAGGAGCTGGGAGTATATCTTTTCAAGCTGCACACACACGTATCAAACCTTCAAGCTGGTTTCATTGCAGACCCACTGAATTCCATGAACTGCCCAGGTCTGGTTCCTGTATGTTCGTTAATAAATACAAGACACACCTGTGCTAATGAATTTGAAAGCATGAGGAGACCTCATCTGTCTTAAGGACAAACAGAGTTCTGCTCACATCCTGTCCCCAGACACTTTCCCAAGCAGAATTGCTAACGAGGCCCCATTGCCTTTGGCCTGTGCTTAGAGTTCCTTCTTGTGTAAATTCTCTGATATCTAATAAGGCGTAAGCTTAAGCGTCAACATTTCCCCTACTGGGAATACTGAAGATGTGTTCTTTTCCTTTCCTTTCCTTTCCTTTTTTTTTTTTCCCCCTCCTCCCCACAAATACTGCAAGAATTTCCTGGGTTTGAGATATTTATTGTTTCGTCAAATTGGATGGACCAACACACTGATGGGATTAAAAAAATTATTAGAATGGGGAAGTACAGAGACACACACACAAGGATGTGATTGCTCAGATTGTGCTTTCTTAGGAAACCAGGCTAAATGAGAAAAGCAGCCACCTCCTTTGGTGGTAGATGGCTGCACGGATAAGTGTATCAAGGTAGGTTTTGTAAGGTATTTAAAACCAGCATGGTATGGAAAAAATACGGAAAAAAGATCAGTGGTGGAGCAACACCATAAAGCCAGAACAATCTCATTTTTGTGATCATAAACAGTGTAGGAATGGGAAATAGTCAGCCAAAATGAAAAATGTGAAAAACAAACCTGAGGGCAACAAATAAGAGTCAAAGCAACTACATCTCACCTAAACAGGGACATCTTTTAATCATGTTTTTATTAACGCTTTCTTAAAAACTTCATCGCCCATCAGCCACTCAAACTGGCAACCCAGCAGCATCTGGTTTTGATTGAATAATGTCTCACAATTTATCTTTCATCTTTCACTTTTTAATTTTAATTTTTATTAAAGAAAAGGTCTTACCTGGCCTGTTTTGTATTGTTCTCTCTGCTCTCTTTTTTTAAAAATCTAAAGTAATTTCAAAGAGTGAGCGTCAGATATCAAACCCAATATCCTTTTTCTCATTAGCACTTTTCCCGTGCAGACCTTCAAATGTGGTAATAATTAATGAGTCTGTGTCAGAAAATGAATAAAAGATGGCTCAGATGCTTCACTGTTCAGGGCTGACCTTTAGTTGAGTCTACTGTATTAATATATTCTTGTGTTGTCAGACTCAAAGAGCTAACTGCCTTATGAATTATTTATCAACACAAAAAGTCTTAACCAGAAACAGTGTTAACATTAATTTCTAACCCTCTGTGTCACAGCAAAGCCTGCCTGCACTGCATAATTGAATTTTAGTTTTAGACAAGCAATCAAAGCACAAGTCGCTGTTGTTGTAAGTGTGGCTGCCTATGATAGCAAGAGGAACGGCTGCTCTTTTTGCACATCTGGTGCATTACAGGCAGTTCAGGTTTCTGTGAGCAATAAGCCCTACTGCAGACAAACGTGGAATGGGTTTGCAGGGATGAGGAGAGCTGTGGCTCCCTCCTCCCCGGCACACTTCTGGCTGCTGAGCAGCTTATTACCCTGTTATTGCCATGTCTGAGCGGGGCTGGTACGGAGATGTGCTAAGCCTTCTCTGCTTTGAGCACCCTGAGGGGCTGCCTGCTACACCTGCACCATGGGGGATGAGGCTGGGAGGACTGTCCAAAGACTCTGCTGGCCCTTGGTTTTGCTCGTCCACCTGGTCTCTCCCAGATGAGAGTCCATCTCTCTCCCTGCTTTCCCCTGTGTGCTCCCCAAATGCATGAGCTTCTGCAACCCCATCACTTGCAGCTGTTGTAGAAGTGGGATTCAACTGCTATCCCCAGCCAATTCTGAGTACTGCCAAACTGATTTACAGGTTAGGCTTAATTTGCATCACACCAACCCTCCTAAGGCCTAAGGTTCAAGGGCTCAGCTAGGACTTAAGGGCTGCATTCACAACTCTTCCCTGCAGGAGAGTTTTGGGAAATTATGCCTGTGCTGGACCAAGAGCAAAGATGTAACAACACATGTGTAGGAGGGAAATTACTCTATTCCCTGGTGGAATACATCAGCCTGCGCTCACAGCTCCTGGAAAAGCAGCACCACTCTAGTACCTTTTTTTTTTGAGTTCACACTCAGTGACTGAGGTTTGTTCATCCCTGAAGAAACAGTTCAGAGATTACCAACAGAGCATAAGGGCCTTATAGAAATGAGACATGGCTTTAGGCTCTAAATCCTGCAACAGCTCAGCCAAAGAGCAGCTTTGGTAGCTTTCTCCCTCTGTTCTCAGAGTCAGCAAAGGCAAAAAGAGAATTAAATCCCCTTGGCTCTTTCCCATCTAAGTAAAGAATGAAGTGGGAACTCTTCAGTTCTGCAAGATCTCTTCTCTTACTTTTCTTGCGAGCTTAAACCCAGAGACTGAATGGGAACCAAGAGAGACCAGCACAGAGAGAAGCTGATGGAACCCCCTGTTCCACAGGAACTCAGGTCTGAACAGGGATGATGGGGAAGCACCAAGAGCTCAGACAAGTGACTGTGCAGCTGAGGAGAGGAAGACAAACACCCTGTGAAGCACAAATGCTGCAGCTCCTTCAAGGGAGAGTAACCCCACACAAAGAAAAAAAGGAAAAAAATCCCTGTCATTCAGCTGTGCATCACCTCGGTGCCTGATACAGGGAAGGAGGATTTGACTATGTTTGCAAAACCTGTTGTGGCCTCATGCTGAACCCAGCTCCTGCTGGGGATGTTCAGATCCAGAACAAAACCCCTGAACCACAGGTACACTGACTCTGAGGAAGAAAAGCTGTTTTTGCAAAGCTACCAGCAGGATCTGGATGCTTAATTCATATTAATGGAAACTGGGTGCCTTAATCCCCGACAGCTTTGTGAAATTTTCATAAAGTAGATCTCCACTGTCTCCAAAGTGAGGAATGAGCACTACCCCTTACCTAATGACTGACTTGGTAATCAAAGCTCTTCCCAGGAGCTGTGTGCATCATGCCTTTGCAACAGGAAAGCAGATGACTACGAGTGTTTTAATCTGAACTGAAAAGTGCTGAGCTTTGTGGGTGTTAGGCTGTGTGATTCTGGGTTTTCCATCCAAGACTGCCAGCCAAGTTTCAATGGAAAACAAGACACGACATTTTTCAACACTCTGCTAACTCTTCTTAAGACTAATCTTTTATAGGCGCTGGGATCTTCAGAGCAGATTATTTTCTGTAGTTGTTTTTATTTTTACTCTGGAGCCTATGATGGAATAAATCAGTCTTTGCCAAACCAGATACTTTTCTTTGGCAGACATTTGCATATTAAATCTAAAATTGTTTGCCATGACACAGTGAAAAGCAATTCTTGAAAGCCACTTCACGTCCTTCCTGCAAGATCTCACTAGCACCTCTGTAAGTAACACCAACCTGTTTTTTTGGAGGCCTGATAACCTGGCACATTCAGCTGTTCCTTGTACCGTTAGTGCTCCAAGCAAAATCGATGATCAAAGGTCTGGAAGACACACACTCCTGCAGTAAATCCCCGAGACAGCTCAGGTCTCCCTTCAATTTGGTATTTATTAGCTTTTTCCCCAAACACAGCACAAGATGGTGACGACTAATTCCCATCTGCACACGCCTGCTCCCAAGCTATGGAAAATGACTCTACAGGCCAACTGGAAGCTGAATAGTTTATCCATGAGCCAAACAAGCGAGATTTAAGCATGAGTGATACGCTGGGATTGACTCTTTGCCCCGCCAAAAGCTCCTGGAGGGTACATCCTATGCAGTACATCACAACGTTGGCAAACAGATGGAAACAGCTCCTTGCTTTATGGCTATTGCACCAGCATGGTGACCTGCTCTGGATCCTGCTGCTTCCCGTGTCCCAAACTCTCTCTGCTGGTTGTGTAAAATATGTTACAATTGGGGATATATATATATATATATATATATATATATATATATATACACATATTTTCAGTCTTCCACTTCAATATACCAGACTAAGCTAGTAAAAAAATGAGACGGTCATGCTCTTTTAAAATAACAAAACACCCACCCTGGCAGTTATGACATAACCCGGCAGATTTTTCTTGTTACTTTGCTGTTTTAAGTGCCTCACTCAATGTGAATCCAATTACCAAGGCCTTTGTTTTCCCTAACAAAGGGACTGTGTTTCGGGGCTCCGACTCATCTGGCTTTAATCATCTCTCATGAGGGGAGCTCACTAACAACTACCTTGGGATACCTTTTATGACAGATTTGGGAAGGCGCATGAAAGAGGGGGTGGCTGGAAGAAAAAGGAGATGAGGTAGATCCCCTGCTCCCTTTTTTTGTTGTTTTTTTTTTTTGACAAGTGCAGAGGCTTTCCACAGTGCTCCAGTACACTTGAGTATGACATACCCCCGGCCACGGATGGAAGTGATTTTAGAGTGGCCATTTTTTTGGACTGAACCGTGGTTTATTTCAGAAATCTCCAAAGTATTCTGAAAGAAGGAAGGAAGGAAGGGGGAAAAGCCCAGCCCTGGATCTTCCCTGGCCCATGTGGCTGAAAATTACCCATTTTACTACTATGCAGGCCCGTGCCAGTTGGCCAGCTTGGACAGACACGTTTTCTTTTCCCTTTTAGGCTTATTCTGTAACAGATTTTTCCTCATAAAAGTTACAACTGGTACAGCTCCTCTCAAGTTTGAAAAGCAAAACTTTTGAAATCCATAGGATTCAATTCATGTGGCTGAGCAACACAGATCTTTCAAGCAACACAAGGAATAAGACTTTGCTGTGGTAGAAAATGGGAATTTCATTCTCTCCCCCTTCATTGCAGGAGGCAATCAGGGTTGCTCAAGTCACGCTTTAAAAGTAATCATTTCAATACCAGACTAGTAAACAAAGTCTTATTCCATCCTGAAATATTGCATTTAAAAGGGAGAACCCTTCCCCAAAGCAATCTTTCCCTGCTAATTGCAGTGTAAAAGACCATCAAACATACTCTAAGTATTATTTTCTCAATGTTACATGGAAAATTTACGGTGCAATTTCCATTGTATTCAATAACCAGCACAAGGAATAGTGTTAAGCCTAGAAAAGCTTGTTTTAATCACATATTAATATCAGTTGTTTTGCTTTCATTGAGTTTAATTTTTTTTTTTTACACAGCCATGAGGCAGCTACAGCAATTCCCAAATACCTGACAGGGAAAAGTACTTAAGGTTTCTGGGTCAATCCTTTTTCACTGCACGTAACAAGGACAGGAATCTGCCAATTATCCTTTCTCTCAACATTTTGGTAACCCCAGTAAATGGTTCACAGTCACACAAAGTCTTCTGAAGGCTGGTCTATTGTCTCAAGGGCTCCTGGCTGTTAAAGAACTTGCTCTCAGAGCCCATTATCCCCTCGAGTACTGGGGGAAAAAAGAAAACCCCAACTGCAATGATAAAAACCTCATTTTTTAAAAAAAGGAATACAGTAGAGAACTGTCCAACTTTAGTGAGAATCCCAAATGTTTCCTGAAGACCCACAAAATTAGAAGAATGAGGCAAACAGTGAGAAGTAGCTGACTCCAGGCCCTGCCACCCAGCTTTGGCTTTTGACCAGTTAAACTGAGATTTTTGGAAAGAACTTCACCCTGCAGTGTTCACAGCATCCCAGCTCTGGACAGGACCATCTAGTCCCTCCTTTCTCTCAGCAGGATCAACTCCCTCATGCTCTTTGCTGGGAGGACGTTGATCTACCCCAGCACCTCTGCTTCTTCCAAAAGCTTTGGAAAGCCTTTCATGCACTTGGTTTG
This sequence comes from Cinclus cinclus, assembly GCF_963662255.1. Classification (NCBI taxonomy): domain Eukaryota; kingdom Metazoa; phylum Chordata; class Aves; order Passeriformes; family Cinclidae; genus Cinclus; species Cinclus cinclus. Next base: position 6,585,042 of record NC_085062.1, on the reverse strand, counting down.
CCTCTGCCTTCAAGAAATCATTTTAGATCAATACAACCATTCCAAAAGCACAGGGGAGAATTTCTGCTCTGGGACAGCCTATTCACAATTTCTTTTTGGGTTGGAAAACAACACACAGACCTCTACCAGGCACAGCACTGCACTGACAACTCCACACAAATCACAAGAGCTACTGTGTTAGGCTAATGTGGGCAATGACCCAGGCAACATGATTTACCAGTACAGTAACTATCATACATTTCATGTTGATTTACTAAGTCCTTACATGAGTGCTGGAACTAAAACTTACACTGGATGTTGCAGAACTCAAATGAGAATTGTTTTGGTCTACTCAGAGCACAGGGCAGGTCTCCAGCTGAAGCCCCTCCACTCCAGACCCTTTCTCCTACTGATCCCAAATGTCCACAGTGTGTTAAACATAGGACCATACAACGGCAACTGAGTGAATCACAGACAAAAAATTAGCATGTTCCTCCCAGAGGAAAAGGTTTACCTAGTTATGAGCTTTCCATCCAGCTTAAAAAGTCTGCTGAAATGAGATTGCTTGGCCTGGTTCGCAGCAATGCAAAGGGATCTTCAAAATCAGCTCTGAAGGTTCTGTAGCTGAGAAACATTCAGCTACCATGAGCTGATGGATGCAGTTGCAGGTTTCCTGATGCTTCAGCCAAGACTTCAGGAGACCATACTGCTTGCTACCAGCTACTATTATTATTATTATTATTATTATTATTATTATTGTCATTTATTACCATTATTATTTACTATAACACAAATAAATCTGCTAAGCTTCAATGGATTAGCTTTAATTTAAAAAAATTTAGCTTTTCTTCTTGAGAAACATATCTGCAGGGCTAAAAGAACCCCAACATTGCTCCACAGTAAAATACCTATCACGCAAAACCCTGGGATACCAAGAGTTTACCTAAGATTTTGACCAAAGTTCCTACACCTCTCTCACTCTTGGCTCTGCCCTAACCCCCGTGCTTGTAAATAGTTGACATCAACTCGACAGTGGAACCATCTGGGCACAAGGCAGTTATGCTGTGGTTTTGTGAGTTTTTCATATACAGAAAGATCAATGCAGTTTCCTCATACAACACTAATCATTCTAACTCTCACTATGAATAATTAAGAGCATTAATCATATTCCAGGCAAATATTTCCATACAGTTTATTAATATATCCCTATCAGATCAGAAAGAATCAAGCCCAGTAATAACTGAAATTCTAAGCCCTACTAAAAACAGCTTTTTAAGACATACTGTGGTTCCAGATGTTTTGCACAGCTATTTATTTAGCTTGTAAACAAGCCACCAAAAACATTCCACATAATGATGGGAGAACCGCAATTACATTGTTGTGGGGATTTACAAAGAGCTCAGCATACTTTTGTGATTTAGAGAAGAGAAATCTCTCATTCTTTCTGAGAGCTGATTTCCAGATTTATGTCTGTGCTGTGAAGTGCCCTGGGAATCATTAAAACGGTGACAAAGAAAAGTGATTTTCTTTATTAAAAGAGGAATGAAGGAGGGGAGGGTGAAAGAAGAGAAGCTTCCCAGCTCTCCCCCACAACAGATTACTTTCCTCCTTGTCACGGAATTTATGTGGAGTCAAATGATCATGGGGTAGCACTGATACTCTTTTGCTTCAATTTTTATGCATATTTATTAACATCAAATTTCCAGCACTCCAGTCTATCCTATGACAAACTCCATCCTCTGCCTTCCCAAGCCCTGCTCAAGGAATGGTGCCAGCAGTGTGCCTATCCCACAGCCTGCTGCCCACATGGCACCTTTAGGGTGCTGGTACTAAAAATTGGAGAAGTGGCACAAAATTCACTGCACATCATGGGAGGCTCTTGCTGCCATGTGGCAACATGCATGCTGGGGATGGCCACAGCTACTCCTTGCTCAATAGCCCATCCAACCTGGCCTTAGACACTCCCAGGGGGGAGGCAGCTGCTCTGGGCAGCCTGTTCCAGTGCCTCACACCCTCACAGGGAAGAGTTTCTTCTGTGTATCAGTGAATGCCTCAGAGAGAGCAGAGCCCAGTTGCCCTGGGGCCAGTGCCACTGCCAGAGTTTGTGGATAACACAAACTATCTGCTGGGATGCACTGTGCTGTCACCCAGAGCATTTCAAGTGTTCAACAGATATTAGGCAGCTACAGTTTTTAACTGATTCTGATTTGAGCTGTCCAGTGAAAACTGAAATCCCTGTATCTCACTAGCGTTTCCCTGAGCTGGGAAGACATCATGATCACCTTATCTCATTTTGTCATGTGTAATACAAGCTAATTGCTCCCAGCCAAATTTGGTTCAGCCTTCATCTCCAGGTGCTCTCTTTGGTCCTGCAAAAGGTCACTTCAGTTCAATGTTCAAACCTTATTCTACTTCGACAGCACAAAAATCAAACCAGATATTCCTCTACAGAAAAAAGACCAAAGAACCAAATCAGCATTTTCAGCACTTCATATATCTGCTGCTTTCATTCAAATCCAGCCCAGTGGCTGCGACTCCAGCCTCCAGCACTGGGAAATGCTCCTGTTTATGCTCCAACTCACACGTGGTGTGGCCACACAGCTCACCTTTGTGCCCTGACCCTGCCTGCCACTGCCAGCAAGGGGGGACAGCACATCCTCAAACCCTGCCCTAGGGTCAGGATCTAAAGGCAGCCACCTCCAAAACCAAGTGCTCCTAAATCCTGCTTACAAGGACACAAAGGTGCCTTTTTGAGTCTAATTTTTTGAGCTATTTCAGTGAAATAGTTTAATAACTCCTGGCTATGTGGTGATAGCTGAAGGTGAAGATTTTAATCTTGACAAGGGTGCAGAGCCTCAGGGCACTACAACTGCTGAGCTGTAGGTGACCTCCTCCCAGGGATGGGGCTGACCTGTGCCTGGTGCCCTGCAGAGCATGGCCCCGTGTCCCACTGTTCCCAGCCAGCACTTGCTGGTAATTCACAGGTAAATCCTGAGCCTGCTCTGGTAGATTAATGAAGAAGTGACATCCTCAACATAATTCCTAGGGAAACAGTGATGAGAGGCCTTAAATGTGATTGCTTTCCATCTGTATATGTGCTTAAAGACTGTAAAATAAATTAATGGGGAAATCTAAAACATAATGATAAGGATTCCCCACTGAACAGGTGTTTTTTCCATCCATGAAATTACAAGTTGCCAGGAAAAGACATGGGCCCAGCTCAGCTTTATTTCAGTCTCAGCTCCTTCTGTTAAAATAATAACAGGCTTTATGTTCCTGAAGCTGTAATTAAACAAGTGCTTTGCAAGGAAGACCTACAGCTTGTTGTATGGGAAATGAAAGGAAAGCGACAGCAAACTGCTCGGATTGGTCATTCCCACTTCTTCTCCCTGATTCCTGATGGGACTTCCCAGACCAAGCTTTCATTTCATGCTGCTGGGTTTATTGGTTTGCCATCATATTGCCTCTCCCCTCTCCTTTTTTTTTAATGGAAAATATGTAATAATTGAAGTACATATAAAATCTAGCCAGAACGCACAAACTAGAAGTAAAGTAGGTCCTCCAAGAGCTGCACAGACAGTCTTTGCCTCCAGTATCTGACAGGGACACCCAAACAAACTTGTGCACAGCACTGAGCATCCTTCCAGTCAGAGTGTAAATGACGAATTCTGCTCTCAAACATGTAACATAATGTATGGTGTGAAAAAAGAGAAAACCCACGAGTGCTGTCGCTGCATATTTATGATATAAAATAAGAATTAGCATATGGGAGAGCTCTAAAGGGAAAACAGCACAATTTTCGTCCAATTTAGGACAACTGGATCAGTTTTAGAATCCAGAACTTCCAAGAGAGAAATGCATTTCTACTGAAGTCAGAAGTCAATTAACCTGTCTATAAACCCTTTAAATAAAAGATTCCCCCTTCACTGTGCATGACAGGAAAATAATAACATAAGGTAAGACACAGTTTACCTTATGATTTTTAGTTTTAAAATACAATTTGGGAAAGAAGATAAGAAGGATTTTCTGACTCCTCTGCCCATCCACTTTCCTAAGGAAATATATTTATGAAGCAATGATGAAACAGAGGCTACAAAGTGATGATAATTACTAATAAGCAGCTACAGTGAATTCTTTACTTGCATGCTGAGTGGAGCTGCACATCAACAAATTAAACAAGTTTATGACTGGAACTCTCAACTAATACGTGCAGCTGACCTACAAACACCTTGCTCAATAGAGACTAATTATTAAGGTTTACATGATATAGCAATACAATTGAAATGCAGAACAATTTAACACTGTGGGAAGAAAGTGGCTCTGGCAGAGAGCTCCTGAAATACTGGGAGCCCATGGCTGTGGAGAAGTTGTTCTACCAGGACTGACCCCCACCTCCAGTTGGGTTCACAGCCTCGTGTGGGAATGCTCTGCAGCCCTTTCTGCCAATATCCCAGGAGTGAAAGCAGAAACCTCTGCAGCCTACAGCACGGGCTCCTGCAGCATGAGCACAACCAAGGCTCTGCAGGCAGGGATGGAAAGCAGCACACCCATTGCAGACTCCAGCTAGGGAAAAACCACCGCAGGCAGAAAAAAACATCACCAACCCGGGACTGGTCAAGGTCAATTCCACATGTGCAGGCTTTTCTCCACCCTGGGCAAAAGGCAGAGGGCAATGAGCTGGACAATGCACAGTCCTGTAGGGCACATAAATGTCTGTACAGACTTCAGTAAAACACTGATGAAATGAGCCCTGCCTGCTGGTTGCAACTCTGCCATTTCAGAATGCCCAGAAAATCACTGGAAGTTTAAAAAAAATTCTCTTCTGCTGTTTCCTTAAAGACCCACAGCATGAGGAATTTACCTCCCCTCCACTGTATCTTAATTGTTGCCCAAATTGTTTCCTAACAGATATCTATGATAATGTAATGTTTTGGTTTTATCTTTCAGCTCCAAGATAAGGCTTCAAATTAAACTGGAAGGGTTGTGTTCCAGACTTCAAGAAGTGAGGTATAAATAACGTTGAGGTCATTAGCAGCGTGCTGATAGGTGTCGGCACCACAAAGAGAACCCTCCTGCATTCTGAGAGCCCATGGACTGCACAGAGCACCCTGCTCCTGACCAGCCCTTCCCAGAGGGGCACTGATATGGGGTATACACCACTGATATGGGGGATTTGTGAGGGCCACGACAGGGGAGATGGAAAAAAAGGTCCCACACGTTGATAGATGCTCAGCACTGCGGAAGAAAACACAACCTCAGGAGGCTAACAGTGAATTTATCAAAGGTCCTTGCAAGCTTTGCCTACTTGGAAAGGCAGGGCAGGGTCTTGCCAGATGGGAGGAGAGGAGAAGAGCTACTCCATCTCTATAATTTAATGTTGTCTTTTTCAATAAAAGTTAAAGATACTCGGAAGCTCAGGGTACATAAATGCTGGAATTTATAGCTGTCTCAGAGACAGCTGCATGATATACAGTTCAACGGGAAGGTCACCACAATTAGGCTTCCAGGATTATTTTATTGGAGGAAGGGGGTGACAAGCACTGTTTAGAAAGTGGGAAGTAACAGAGAACAAAGTCTGTGTTTAGCATCATTTTACAAGCCTATGCAAGGATAAGGTGCACCTACAGGCAGCTCCTCTGTGCAGGGAGGGTCCCTTGGAGCGTGACAAGGGAGGGAAAGCAATGCAGCATTTGTCTTTCTGAAAACAGTTTCCTGCTGCAGGATTATCACTCTTTTCTTGAGCTGTCCATTATAAAGACCTGCTCTGCCAAACTCCCTTGGGAGGCTCAGACACAACACAGCACAGACAACGTTCCTTCTCTGGTGCCTGCAGAGGGAACACAATGTGCTGCAAAGTATTTAGGAATCTTCAGACCATAAGAGCACAATGTACAAAGAAAAGCATGTGGGTCACATAAAATAATTAATTGCTAGAAAGTTGCCCTTGTAAACCCCACCCCCTCCAAAAAAAAACCCAAAAAACAAAAAACAAAACAAAACAAAAAAAAACCCAAACAAACAAACAAAAAAAACACAAAAAAAAAAACACCAAAAAAACCAACCAACTTTGCAAATACTGTCAGCATGTGTATAGGAGGTAAGGAGGCACAGATGGTGAGTACCCTGTCTGAGGTCACACTGGGAAGATTTTATAGTGTTTGCAGCTGGGGAAACACAGAAGTGAACACCAAGATAAAGACTGGGTGTTTGATGAGTTTGCATGTTCAACTTTATTGATTTTCATAATCCCATTAAATTAAATTTATATTCCTGTATGTATCTAGCCATACAACTTTAAGAACATTATAATGGAGTGCTACCTGCATCAGGTTCAGTGCTCCAGTACAGATCCCACACCAGCAATAAGGGGAGGAAGAAGCTATTGTGGCCAGGGAGGAGCATGGTTGAAAGGCTTTTTTTTTGGTGGAAAATAGTTATTTCAGCATGCAGAACAGGTGCTTTCTGTGTCACTTAACACTAAGCCACTTCCCTGTCCAAGCTAGGATAATTATTCTGTTTTTATGAAGAGCGGAGCCCTCACAGATTGAGGCCAAGCTGAGAGCTTTGCAGCAAGTGGCACACTTTCTGCCTGGTGTTTGTGTGAAATACCTAATGCCTTCTGAGAACACAGAACCACCTAGCAAGGGAAAAACATGCTGTGTCGTGAGCTCCCACATCATGAATTAAGCTGGATTTGCTTTTGCTTCTCCATATTTTTCTTTCAATAAGACTGGAGGTGCTTGAACACAATAAGCTCATCCTATTTACCCATTCTAAAGCTGCACTCAGCAGGAAGTTTGACACTTCTGCTCCAGACCTAAAGAAGGGCTTGTCTGTTTTCTCCAGCTACAGCAGTTTGTCCAATAAAAGATTGTCTAGGTACCTCACCTCTTCCATAACCTTTCTTGAGAAAGCTTTTTACTGACATCTCAATGGTAGGCAAAGTGAGAAAAGGATAAAGCTACAGCTACTGACTTCTAGAGGAAATAATTGCACAATCAATTTGGGGGGGGGGGGAGGAAGGTCAGGATTAAGATAGCACGGCTTCAAATCCAAGAGCCGACGTGGCTAAACATTATCATGAAGAGATGGTGACAGGTCTGTCCTCTCAGTGAAGCATCATACCCCCGACCTGGTCCTCAGCTGCACCAAGGCCATCCCTGCTACACTGAACATCTTCCTTACTTTAACTCTATTTTCCATAATAATGAGCCACATGTGATAACAACTCAATTTGTCCATTAAACAGGATTAATCTTATCATCCCTCCTTTGAATCTAATTGATGTGATAATACTTGCAGCACGTTTTGTCTCATTACCTATAAAGGTAAGAAAGAAACCAGGACGATTGAGCAGCTCCCAGCACCAATGCTTTTTGGTTTTCCCACAAAAAAAGCACTGGCAGAAATTTCACTCAGCTCATGTGAAACTTAAGGGAGGAGTAAATGAATTGCTCTTTTATCATGTCTTATTAAGAATGCTCAGTATATAATCCATTCTTCAAATTATGCTCTGTTGAAACAGTCAGATAATCATATTAAAAAGGTGAATGGAAGAGGAGAGCAGCACAGTTAGTACCTGTCACTTTAGTAAAAGCACATGTAGGCATGCATAATACATTTGTTTCTTAACCAGGACTCTAAAATAGTGTCTTTTAGAGCCTTACATTTCACTAAGTAATACCATGTATGGTGATAATACACTGTAACATTCCTCAAACTGCTGTCACAAATGAAAACTAGAGCTCTTAAATACTGAAGAGAAAATTGGCTACTATACTGCAGTAGCACTTCTTCAGTCCTCCAGCCCAGATCACAGCAATATGAGGGAGGCAGCAAGGCACTGGGGGAAAGAAAGGAGCTCATAGAAGGTCACATGAATGCAATGGCACCATGGAGAAAGCACTTCCAGTCATTTGAAAAAAGAAATTTTGAACCTGGCATAAAATTATATTCACCTTTCATTGATATAAAAGTATCAAACAGTAAAGTACATCTACATAACATGCATGATGCAGCTTTATTTTCATCACAGGGTTCTTCTTGCTGAATGCACAAACTGCTTTGCCTCTGCTGTCATGATTTATTTCACCACCCCAAAACGTCATAAAAGGGAACCTTTTATCTGCCCTTTGACAAGCTATGGGCTGTATTTATTTCACACTGCAGCACAGCCCAAGGATGTTGTGTTGTTCCTCTGTCCAGGAGAACCAGGCTAAGCTTTGTGACTCTCTAGTCTCTTCTCATTTCTGCTTTTCCCCATGTGAACACCTGCCATGGTCCTGCTAACTGCTCTGATGCTTGGCACACCAAGTGACTTCACCCTTCTTGCCTTTCCCCAACAGATGACTTCAGTCATGGTCTGTACCCAGCTGGCTAATGAAGAGCTGCACTGCACTGAGGAGCTGGATCTTTTTAACAAGAAAACACATTCAAGCCTTACACATTGGCTAAAACTCGACTTACTGTGCAACACCACAGCTCTCACTGTGTAAGTGAAGATTTTATAATGTGATTTCTCACCTACGTCCTCAAAACATCTGGTTTAAGAAGCAAGTGTACTTTCCAGTGCTTACAGGAATGTTCTGACACCAAAGGGAAAAACAAGCATTCCCTTGTAAAAGTTAAGGACTCCTCAGATTTTTAAATTTCTCACTTTGCATGTTCCATCCAGGCTTTCCTTATGTCTTTGCACCTTTCAACGACAGAGCTCCCTCACACAGACTTTGATTGTGACTGAGACAGCACTTGTTTCTTTTCTTACTTCAAGAACTTTCTTTAAATGGTTACGGAATCATGAAATACCATTTCTGCCAGTCCTGAGTACTTCACTGTATTGTTCCCACCAGATTTACTTATCAAAGGTCATAAACCTTACACTGCTGCTAATAACAGCAGCAGTTCTGTGCTATTGTTCTGTCAAATTTCTGTATGCAGCTGCTGGCTGCAGTTAAACTTTTGATCCCATTTACAGTAGATAACAATGGGATACCATTTCACCTGGAAACAGCTGTTCAAGTGCTGATGTTTTGGGATAACCCTCTTTCTTTCTTTCTTTCTCTTTCCCAAAGAAAAGGCTTCTTTAGTTACAGCTCTGAAGTAGGAGTCTGGAATTTTGCTTCCTGTTCCAGTGCTGCTCAAATCAATTTTCCATGCTACGAACCTGTGGTTGTAGCACTAAGGTTATCTACATACGTAATATATGCATTACCATGTGGATTTGACATGTGCAAGTATACCTGTGTGAACACACACAGACATACAAAGCTGGCAGGTTAGAAACAAAGCTATTTGGAATTTGTCTTTTTTGTCTAAATAACTGACAAACCTCCTTAAGAAGTCGCCAGTAAGGCAAGTAAGCTAATCAGTCCACTGCTAGTATTAAGTCTAAAACAATCTCCAGCTGAAATGTGATTAATCCATGCATGACAGCTTAAAGGTCAAAGCTAGAATGCAGAGCTTCTTGACTGCAAAGAAAGAACTGACTTATTTTTATCTCTTCTTTAAAAATTACAGCAGCCATGAAGTGGCTCAAGGAGCAGAGTAATGAACGTCATAAACCTGCCTCATAAAAATGGCATTCATGCAGTAATACAGCAGGTCAGATGAGCAGGGAACATTTCATTAAAAATTCCCCTTCTTGCCTACCCAAGAGAGACTTAAAACTAATCATATAAAATGGCTGAGTGACACCATTAACGAGCATTAATATTTTAAAGCTTTAATAGTACAACAGAGCTAGGCTGTTACATCAAAATTATACAACCTTATTAGACAGTGCACTTGGCTGCATTGTACTTGAACTGTCACTACCCCGATTGGAAATATTAAGGTAGCCATGAACCACAGCACAAATACCTTGTTGACTGTCTATACTTTGAAGGCTTGGCAGTCTCCTGACATGAACCAAATATCTGGGTGATTCTGTGACGAATAAGCTGATTTACCTTACCCACACCAAAGGAGGGAGACCTTTACTGTGAGAAACGGGAAAGGCTGCTTTCAGAAAGCTGCTAATTTTCAAAGGTGATGATCAGAATTCAGAAATCCAGATTCTCATGACCTGGATTACAATTTTGCACAAAATTAGCACAACCATGCAGGTAGAAAATCATCCGAGCTTTCCTTCGGCAGCAAAATGTGAAAAGGAAGATTGGAGAAAGGGAGATTAGAACATGAGACACAGGTAAATGACTCCCACATCACTCTTCTGGGGACAACTAAGGATGTAGTTGACAAGGTCAACTAAAAACTTCATTGGGGATTACCTGTGGTCACACACAGTAATTTTGTGAATTACAACTATTCACAAACAGCTTCCAACTTTGCCTCTTTTCCTTGTGGCAAGATCAAATCTCAGTCATAGTTTCTGGACATGAAACACATGAAAGGGAACTGGGAGAGGAGATACAGACAAACAGAAGGGTTAAAAGGAGTAATTTATCAATATTTTATGAGTAGTGTAGATCCTATCAAACCTCCCAAATGTATGAAGTGCTCAGTGCCTCCATTGGTGCTCTCTTCCATGATGTTGCACTTCTAAACACACACAGAGCTAGTGGCAACTAGCTCATTTAAACTTTAATGACTTGTAGGACAGTAATTAACCAACTGTGACCAATAACACAGCCTTACACTGCAGCCTTAGCAAGCATCCTATTTTAGGATCATCTGAAAGATCAGCAAAGTTATCATTTAAGAGAACCTCTTAATTACTCTGGCATTATAATGAATGTTTCTGATAGGCACCCAGCTGTTTTGTTTCCTCTTGCAGAGAGGCAGAGAAATGAATTGCTCAACAACTGCCTGAGTGATAAGACACTGGTATTCTGAAGATTGAAGAGATAATGCTGATGACTGTGAGCTATTTCCCTCTCCTAAATGCTATAATTTTAGTGAGCAATTCAAGAAGGGATTTCTCAAACAATAGAGAAATGGAAGAGTTGGCTCAGTGTTGGTTACTTAGGCAATGTTTATAGTAAATTGATGCTGTGATTTTCAAGGAGAAAAGAGATTTAAGAAAACTGCAGTAATCTAGCACTTGACAGCCTTGTCTTTGCTAAATACTGCACATAATTTTCATCAGCACAGCTTTCTGCATTTCATAAATGTGGAATTTGAAAGAAACACTAGTATCTCACATCTGTGAATGCTGTTTGGCTCAGGTGACAAATTTTCTTGGCCATAGGTAATTACAGATTACCAGTTCTTGAATGTGTTGAAGGATTCACATCTAATAGCACCCCTCTCAAAATGCATGAGCATCTGACAACGTGACAATTCATGGGGTCAAGCAGTAAAATGACAGAAAACCAAAGATGCTTCAAGAAACCTTTCCTGAAAACAGAGGAGACAGTAAAACCAGGCAATGGGTAGCAGTAAAAGTGGGTTAAAGCCTTAAAGGGTTTATATTCAGTCCCATATTTTCAGCACACACCTGTGGCAGCCCTGCAAAATTCTATTCCTCTGCTCATCCAGAACAGGTAAGTAGGACACATACATGTAACTCTGCAATATTTTTGTCTTCTGCTGCCAAATGACGAGCATTAACATCAGTCTTAGTTAAGACCAGCTGGCTGGGTCATACATTTTCAGCTCAATACACTGATTGAAAAAACTTACAGTAATGATGTATCACTGTGACGTATGAGCAGGCACTACACGACAGAGAAGGAGAGAATCCATCATTTTGTGTCTAACAGCTTTGACACTGCTCAAAGACCATGGTCAGCAGCAGACCTTCCTGAATTACAATGATGCTGCTCAACTGGAGAGAATCAAACAACAAAAATAACTAGGGAGCTGAAGCAATCTCTTTGTGACTTATGACAGAATGAAGAAGAAGGCAACAGCCATGCAAAAATGCCACGCTGGAAGGGAAGTATGTCATCATTAAATCATGTTAATTAAAAAACTACAACTAACAATACACTGAAACATAGACACCTAAAGAGGGGAAACATTAAATCTGTTATTCTGGCTTGTGTGCAATGGAAAAAATACTAACATTCATTAATTAAATAACAATTTAGAGCAACTGCAGGAGTTCAGCAACCTTCCCAGGGGCATGCAGAAAGGCTGCTGCTGCTTTGGCCACCAGCAGCCAGGCTGCATGTACACAGATGGGCACAGTGTGATCACCTGCAATGGGACAAACTTAGACAAACTGTCTTTTCCATCTTTGTTTTCCACCATCGTCTGAAATTCAAATCTGATCTGCCTGTAAATAAACTCTCTCCCAGCCAGAAAATAAAAAATCATAGAAAACAGAACTTTTCATTTATGATTGCTTTAGGATTCAGACTCCCCTGGGTTTTGTGTACTTGGTTACACAAGAAAGCTGCAAAAGCAAAGAGAAACTGCTGCTAAGTGAGCTGACAGTAGCTGTTCTCAGATGTCAAAAGGAACATAATTGATAGGACTGTTTGGAAGCATACAGGCTGAGAAGTATCTTTGACAACTGAAACTGTACTGGAAATGTGTAGTAATTTGCCAGATAGAGTTTACAACCCATAATCATTTCAGAAGTTCCTCTTTTTCAGCAGAGCTTGGCTGAAAATTAGTGCAAGACCCGCGGGGAGCAAACATGTCTTATTAGTAGCATGTAAGTGTAGGGTAATTGCCACAAAGCAGGTGCATGGCTGCTTTGAACTCCAAGAGGGGATGAGGGAGGTAGGTAGGACACCTGAATTCAGGAACCTGTGCAAAATGCCTGGTTTTAAATACGACATTTCAGCCCCTGCAAGGCTTGCCCTGCATTACTGACGGATTTGCTAAACAGCTGCTCCTCACAATTCTCCCCCACACCTCCAGGTTCTCTGTGCCCTGATTGGTGAAGAAGAAATGGGAAATCATAAAGAGAGCAAAGGGGCAGAAGAGAAAACAGGCAGCCACAAAAAATGCCAGTGCTTTTTTGGGGTGTGCAGACTTTGGGAATCATGGCATCTCACAGACCACTCTGGCAGGCAGGGGATGTGGTTTCAATTAGCCTCAGCACGCTGCTTGTCACAGAAATGCAGAACAATTTCAAATGTTGTCATGGGGGCAGAGTCTCCCTTGCTCTTCAAAACACAGAAAAATACAGGAAAAGAAATCTTTCTTATCCTCCTTTTTGCTTTTTAAAGTACCCATCAGGTTAACTGAAGAAAGCTGTACGCCAATCTGATGTATACCCTCAAAATGAGTAAAAAAAAAAAAGAAGGAAGAGAAAGTCATCACACCCTTGCTGCTGTTAACCAGGCCCAGTTTATGCCATTTCCAGCTTAAGCCTGTGTTTTATACCACATATTCTGAAAACCTCCCAAGCCCTCTACTTCCCAATTTCACCTTTGTTTCTCTTGCTTTGTTGCCAAACCAAGTGACAAGAAAACATAAGGATGGTTTTTCAGTGATAGAATCATTATGGATGGTATTGCTAGGAGGAAAAAAAAAAAAAAAAGCATAGTGCCAAACTGTTCACTTGCCTGAATAATTACTGAGGATGAAGAATCCCCTTTGTGGGATCTGTTCTCTGTGGTGGTGAGGATGGGAGGCAGAGACAGTCTATCAATCAAGTCAGACAGAACGTGTCTGTCCTTTTTTATTCAAAAAGGACTTTGCATTTCCAAGTGTGTTGCTCCAGTGTAATGAAACCAGCGGCTACAAGCTCCCATGTAGCACTTCAGCTCTGTGCAAGGACATGCAAAGCCTTCCAGCCTTTTACACAATTTATTTCTTTATCTAATAAATCAAGTCAGGCCTTTTTGAGTAAAGCATCACTCCTTGTGAAGGAGTGAAGAACCGCCTCATTTGACAGTGCAAGGAAGGGGAAAAAACCTAATGGGGGAGCCAGCTCCATTTCAAGGTGACACTAAGCAGAGGAGGAGAGGCAGCAGATTGGTATTCCGTGAGGCTCCACGCAGGCGTTGGACAAGAGATTCCTCTGAATTGAGGGAGTCTCACTCCATTAATTCAAAAACCGATTGAGGTGGAGGGAAAGTAGAGCAATATGCATTATGTATTTGTTACAAAACTATTGTGTCAAAGCAATATTTAGTGGTAAATTATGGCACTATCAGGAGTAGGATGCCACATACATAAATCAATTTGTCTCCTCTGCTGGCAGGAGTGTGACAAAAAGATAAGAGCTCATCAGTGCTATTATTTCCCTGGGCTGGAGGAGGAGAAGGGACGAGGGGGTGGGGAAGAGCTGCTGGGGGAGCCCAACATACCAGTGATTGTAAGTGACAAAAGGAGGAAGGCCTTTAACTTTGAGAAGCAGAGCTAAGATGCTATCACCAAGTTAAAACAAAGAAACCAAAGCCGCTAAGGGAAAGTTGTTCAGTACAAATAAACTTGACTCTTCCCCACAGGAGAGGGAAGGGGAGGACAGAGACAGACTACTCACTCATCCTCATTCATTTTCCTAAAGTCAGCTTGAAAAACTGATAAAAATTGGAACAATACTATTTTCTGTGGCAGAAGGATGAAATAAAAAGAGGCTTTATTAGAATAAAGGGAAGTATAACTATCGGCCTCCTAAATGGTAATTATGCCTTTATGGAAATATCCTGTTAATTACTAGGTCATTTTTTGTTTTACAATTGAGTTGTCAATTTGCAGTTAATTTAGGCCATGCCAGTCTAATAGCTATTTACAGATCACACAATTGCCTATACGGGAGGAGCATGTGGCCTCCGGGCAGCAGATGCCATTTTGGGAGAGCTGGAGGTAAAGTATCATTGAACAAATGCAAGCCATCAAGCCAAGGCAGCTCCAGAGGGGGGACACGGCACAATAACAATAAACACAGCGAGTGCAATGACAGAGAGGCTTCTGCACTTCACTTAGTGCTCAGTTTATGGTAATAAGATAGAGCAGCACGTTAGAAAAGCTATTAAATAAAATCATAATTATCCCTCTCTTTAACAGCACCAAGCAGTTGTTAGCTCTTCTCTAAACATAATGCATCTGAAGTTGCAAACCCAAAATAAGGGCTACAATCTGTGGGGATCTCTGCATCAGCTTGGCCCTGAGACAGGTGAAAGAATCTCTACTCCTGGCATCTTCTTGGTGCAGTTGCCTTCAAACACCGGGGTGATGGGCACAGCACAACAGAATGGAATATGGACATGAGAGCCAGAGATGTGCCTGAGAGGTGACAGCTGAAATGGCTCAGAACTGCCAGGCAGGTCACAATGAAATCCTGGGCCAAATGACCAATTTGCCGCAATACCAGGGAGCATCACTACCACTGAGGAGGAGCACAGCGCTCTTGGCTGCAGAATGAAGTGCGCATGAAGTATCTCCTGAAATTGTTCTCCTCTCTGAAAATACGAAGATCCTTGAGGCATCCATAGGGACTACATCTACAAGCCATTTAGAAATGCAAAATACAACCCCAATACTCAATGATTTTCAACAGGTTTGTTCCTCTGTTCACAAATACTGCTTTATATATTTCAAAGGATAAATCGCTAGCCTGTGTCCATGTAGTGACTGTACACAAAAAAGCCCATTATTGCCTTGTCATAAGCTTCAAGGAAGCCCAAGAGTTCCTCCAGATGTTCCCTTCCTCAATGTCTTTGAAGGACAATGGAAACATGGAAAGACATCTTATTGCTCAGTCCAAGCCTCCAAATTTTTAGGAATTTAAGACAAGTGGAGCGACACGGCTTCTCACCAACATCTGTTTGAATAAAAGGGATCTTATGCACCACATTTCACATGGAGAACTCTTCCTAAGACTTCCTGAGGTGCTGTCATGTGTATTAAAAGTTAAAGCCCTGGTTTTGTTTGATAAAGTGAAGTAAGGGGCTCTATTCTTAGTAACATGTTGAGGCAACAACATGAATAGTCTTGACAAGCTGTTCTACTTCCAGCTTAGTCCAAAGCATGATATCAACTTCCCATAATAACTACAAATGGAAGTAATGAAGGGCAAAAAAGAAAAATACAAAATAAAATACAACAAACAACTCAAGCAGATTAGCAGGCACTTTATGAAATTATCAGTTTGCAACAGTATAAACAATTTTAAGTCAATTTATAAAAAATATTCCCAGAAGGCAATCAAGTAAATCAGGTAATTATATCCTGTAAAGGGAGATAACATCAGGAAAATTAGAAACACTTCTGCACATAAATCAGAGGAAGGAAAGCCTTCACACTTCATTTACTCATTATCACATTTTATGTATTTCTTTGCAGAAGACAGGGAGCTGGCATGGTTAATGTTGGCTGCTGGGTGCCCCAATTATCATCTGTACTTATGGAAATGGCTTGAGGTCAGCTTACATAATGTTGTCAATCAACAAAACATGGAAAACTCGACAGACAGATGATGGAGGAAAGTGACAAGACTTTATTCCACAGGAACAGGAATTTACACTGTGAATACTGACACTGGGAGAGAGGCTGGGAGTGCAAAATAGAGCCTTGATGAGGCAGGATTGAAGACATCCAAGATTTTGGAAGAGCTTGGGATCCCAGGCTTCTAATTTCACTTCAAGTCCTGTCAGGAACACCTGCACTATGTCATTTTCCTCCCTCTACCTCCAGTCAATCATGGCATGTCTCCACGTCTTTCAGTAACCATATCCATAGGGAATTACTGTTTCTCTTCTCACCAGAAAAAGAACATCAGCATCATGGATCTAAAATGTAGCTCTCCGCTCAGCTGAGACTTGAAGCATCTATTTAAAGTTAGGCGCACGCTTAAGTTGCATTAAAATTAACAGGACTTAAAGAAAGTGCCTGGAGCCAAGAATGTTTTAAGTGCTTTGTTGAGTAAGAATGTACTTAAGCCAATGCTTAAATGCTACCATGAATTGGTGTCAAACTTATATTAAATCAGGGTCCTTGATGTTTTTATATCAGTATGTGACAAATCATGAAGAAGATAGAGTGTTTAACCAAATCTTCAATTTTTTTTCCTTAGGATACATAACAGTTGTCCTATTTCCTGCTGCAAGCAAAATATATAAGAAATGTCAATGGGGAATTACTAGTTGCTGAAGCATCTCTAAGATATTATGGCAGATAAGCCTTTTAGTAGTTAATATTCGTCCCCAGCCACATCCCTGCTCTATAGATTATAATTTCTCTTTAATAAAGGAAAACCCTAAATCCCGTAGCTTCAGCTGGAGATGGATTTTCATTTATTTGGTTGCAAGAAACCAAATTAAGAAAATTACTTTCTAACTAATTTTATAGTGCTAAAGAACATCTGATCATATGCTGGGGAAAAGCTTCAAGCTTTCCGGACGAAGACGTTAAGACATGAGTAATAATTGGAAATTTACTGTGCATAAATCTTGATGAAATTAAACTGCATTTAAGTATGTTCTATAAAAACCAGGTCAAACGGCAAATGACGAATGCCCTGTGTCACTCTGCATGGGGAAAGGTATTCCAAAAAACCAGAATAATTAATTCTTCCAAGTACTAAGCACAGGCAAAACTTTATTCTTCCTTGTGCATAAGAAACCTAAGCATTAAATTGCCAGATATTTCTCTGTCACTCCCGACTCAGACTCAGCTCTGGAGGGAAATGGCTGGAGTTGCACATGGCACAGGAGGACAGGAGAGACAGCCTCCCTAACAACACACTCACTGCAATTACTCAGCACTCAGAGACTTCAGCTGATCAGCCCAAGTGCTTTTCACACAGAGCTAGGGCTTTGTTACATTGAAATTATTCCACAATCACTTCCAAAGGTTGAGACAATATAGCTCAGTCATCCCAGCTGCTGACCTGCCCTACTGCACAAAGCCCAAAATCTCCCAAGGATTCCCATATAACTTACAGATAATGCACAGGTGCAGTGCAAACCAAAACCCAATCATTTATGGCAGAGGTTTAAAGCAGGAACTAAAAAGGAGAAGCTCCTGCTCAACTGCCATGGACTAGGATTTTACCAGCATCTGCAAAGCATTATCACTACAAAACAATATTCTGAACACAGACATGTCTCTCCTTAAGAGAACAAAAAAATAGTTAAATTTTTAGAAAGGACAAAAAGATAATTCAATCATGAGCTACCATCCTTCTAAAGACTGTCACAGTACATTAAAACAATAGAAAACTACAAATGTGATAATCAAATGTTTTTGTAAGTTAATAATTTCAGCTTACAGAACCGATTTTTCACTGGTGAAAGCTGCCACACTCAGTTGAAATCAATGGAGCTATGACAATTTACTCCAGCTAAAGGTCTGGCCCATTGGTTTTTGAAATTTAAGCTGAATTGGAGGAAGAAAGCATAAATTTACAAGCAAAAAAGATTGAGAGAGGCAATGAACCATCCTGACCTTTACTTTCCAAGTCACACACCAGCAGCACAGCCCAGAATAAGGCAATGGGGAAGAACCTGTGCTCTTCATTTATTTCACTTGCAGAGGTTGCATCATCAAACTCAGTTCAGCTTTAAGTTACAAAGGCATCCTTCTAGAAATCCTCAGTCAGAATGATGGAAGTCAGGACATGGGAATACCAGAAAATGAAAGAGAGGGCATGGGGAAAGAAAATCAACTACCAGCACTAGACACACCTGCATTTTGATGGAAAAGACAGAAGATGTCAAGATGTGACCTGCACCTTCTTCATTGATGGACTGAGGGCAGAGAAGGGACAGGCCAAGGACAGGGCTCAGGGACTGACCTGGAATTGTTTGCTGCAGCCCTGCTGCTGACCTGGGCTTGGAGCCGAGCTGCAGGGGAGGGAAGAAGGCTTGGCAAATTCCATGGACGTAGCTCAGACTTCAGCATGAAACAAAACCATTCTAAGTTAGCATGAAAGGCAAAGGTAATTCCCAAGGAAAACATTCATACTGTCCTTTTATGAGATTATGCAGCAAGTATCTACTCGTGGCATGTGTTAAATACCACTAGTTTTTCCTTCACAATATGTTGCATTTACTACTGTGCAGTTAAAAACAAAAACCCTGCCGATCCAAACCCTTTCAAGTAATGTTTGTTGTGTTTCTTGTTGTTACTATTTGTCCAGTAATACTTTGCTATAGCAATTAGGCAAACTTGTAATGGAAAGTGTCTAAGAAACCCCACAGAGACTGGCCCAGAGCCCTGTCCCTGCTCTCACAGCAGCTCGGGCGCCCACCAAACTGCATGGCATTATTATTATTATTATTTTAATCTAGAGAAAAGGATGATAGGAGTGATGCTATTGATCAGCCCAACAGACCATCAAGACCTAACAGAAACGTCTGCTGCTAATCTATACTTTCTGGTTCACAGGAAGGTAACTGCAGCACATGACGTATGTGCCATTCATCTCTGATAATGTGCTGAGAATAATTAGCTTGTGACATTTCTTTGTTCTAACTTATCTTTGTATCTGTGCCTATCTCTATTTCCTTTGCTGAGACATCCTTTTAGACTATCCTATTTCTGATATTTATTTTCCATGAGCACACCATTGGCAGGCATTGTTAACTTTAAGGCACCAAGAAGAAAGAGCTCTGTGCTATCTGAATTATTTGTCGTATTTCTCGGCTGAATGTGAGTGTTTAAAAAAATATATTTCAGAGCATCAAACAGGAGAGAGAAGGATGAGTTACCTGAAAAGACTTTATAAGGGGTTTGGGATTTAGTAACATCTGCTCACGAGGAGACTGCAGATCTTTTAGGGAAAGTTGGAAAGCAGCAGCCAAGCCTGTGAATTGCACATTATACCCTCGTGAATACAGACAGCTTTGTGGAAACAGAACATCCTGTCAGCATGGCTATTTGACAGCCTCAGGTAGCACTTGCTAACAAGGATAAGCTTTATTTATTTATTTTCACAGAAACTCATTTTTATGATTACTCCAAACCAAAGTGAGATTTTGGGATTGAGTTTGAGAACTATTACCAAGTACTGCACAAATACAGTGACTCTTTCTGGAAGGTCATGGCTCAGTGGAACAGGGAACCAATTATACACCTGCTCCCACAGCATGTGCTCAGGCTACACAGATGTACAATGACAGTTTCTTCTTGTAAAGGTTGAGGAGAAATCAGATCTGGGAACAGAAATCACCATCCTTTTTGACAAACAGGGCTGCAGTTCCCTGGACTGAACTGTTCAACTCTTGCTTTCTTTAGGGGAATGGATTGGCCCTGTAGCTTCCCCCGGGGTCAGCGTAGCTGCAGACCCAGGGCAGAAGGAATACAGAGCTCTTGCTGTACCAATGAGAAAATGGCTCCGACTTCAGACTGAAACATGTCTTGGTGACATGAAACAGCAGCACTCGCTGCCTTCTGCCCAATTATTCATCAGCACCTACCACCAACAGAGCTGGTCAAAGACTGCCTCTGACTGTTGTCCTCCAAGAAGTCAGCAGCAGGACGCCACTTTTGCACTCCAGGTTAGGCTCCCTCTCCCATCTGGCCTCTGCTACGTCTTCAGAGAGAAGATTTCATTTACAGGCTCTTTGGCATGAAGGAAGGAAACTGCCTGCTACTTCTGTTCTCTGCAGGGATGATGATACAGCATGCCTGCATGCCTGCTCTCTAACTGTCTGCTATGCCTTTGTGGCACACACAGTAAAAGCCTATTGACTGCCACTGCCTAGTAAAAATACTCATCAGAAAAACAAGTCTCTTTTTCTCCCATGAGTATGCTGTTCTTCAGTTCTCACTTGGATTCAAATTGGTATTTTCAGAGGCGGTACACTGGGATGGGCAGTGGGAATGGAGAAATACAGGAGTCCCTGTTACTTGCAATTCGGCTTTGTATGGAAGAGATGAACGCAAGCTTTTCCTTGTGTTCTCTTCAGTAATCAAGTCCAAGGGACTCCATCATGGTCAAGAAGACAACAAATACTGCTGCTCTTTCTTTTTCATGCCTGGTTCTTATTTCCTCTGAAAATCACTTTTAATTACCATGCTGCAATTCAGTACCCCAGATACGAGGAAAGGAAGGAAAGAAGATCTCTTGCCAACAAAGGTTTCATGCATGTGGCACAGCCCCATTACAGATCTCCTAAGGAACTGGCACAGTCTCCCTGTGGACATCAGACAGCTGTGATCCTCTCCCATCCTTTTCAGTTCAAAGTGTGTGAAACTCTCCCCTCAGCTAGAGCCGCCCATGGTTCTGATCCATGGAGCCAAATTCACACATGCATCCTGCTCATATTTAATACAAAGGGATTTTAATGATTAAAGTTGTGAGAATGTAGCAAAGGATGTTAATAATTTTCCCAAGAACCTGAGCCAGAAAATCTAACATTTATGGTTTGAGTTCAGGTTTGGACTTGTGGATTTTTTTAGCCCTCCCTCAGGCCTGAAACCCTTGAACAGTCCTGTTATCCTCAGCTGAGCTGAGGCGCCTGCCGTAAGCCATCCGTTCCCTCCTCCTTCCACTTCCACTGTCTCCTTTTAATCGCACCAAATCCCTTTGGCACTTGCCTCAGGGTAGTACATAACTCTGCAGGAATTCCACTGTCATGTAGCATTAATTTAATGTCCACTTATTATAAAGTGTTATGGAGAAATAATATACTGTTCCTGGATGAATTAGAAACCTGCCTGCATAACGAAGATGCTGTTTTGCAAGGTGCTGCCTATTGTTCAGCATCTTAGGCTCTGCAGAAGGAAACTGCTGCTTGTTTTGACAAGCAACTGAAATTTCTGTTTGCTGTTTTAACAGCAATGTTTTAACTGTCATTCTGCAAGGATAGAAATGTTCTGAAGTTCAAAACATGCTTTTCAAGGATTGATTTGGACACACTTAATTGTCTGTTTATATAGATAGATAGACAGACAGACAGACAGACAGATCGATAGATATTTAAATGCCAATTAGCTTGAACGTTTAATTTTCTTGCCCTGGTTGAGAAAGGATTTCAAGGCACAGGACCCAGTGGCACTTTAGACCAGACCTGTTACATGACTAAAGGGCAGCTTGCAGCTCTCAGTTTGATTTTCCATTAAAAGACAGCTCTCACCATCACATTTTAATAAATGTACTTAGTCAGAACAGGTAACTGGGAAACTATAGCTGTGCTACAGGATAATTATGTACAGATAGGGTGGTGCACTTAAACTAAGATGCTTTTTTCTGAAGGGCAGCACACGGCTTGGAGAGGGCCCCTGCACGACAAAGGGAGCAGGCTTTTCCTGGCAGACACGGGGCTGTGACCCTGTGCCTTCCCAGCTGTGAGCTCACAGCTTTATGAGAAGGAGAGCCCCGCCACCAGCACACACCTCACCCACAGCCAGCCAGGAGCACCATCCTCAGCTGTAGCTCTTCCTCTGCTGGCAGAAATGGAGCTGCCCACTAAGAGGGTGCACATCCACCTGTGAGGGCCGTAAGAACTGCCCTGGATCGTCATTTCTGAACCAGATTTGGTGTGTGCTGGAGGGTATTTGGTCCCTGGATGACACTAAATTTAACTTCTCGTCTGTGCCCCATCTGCACTGGCACAAGAAAAGCAGATCCTGGTACTTATATAACCATAAGCAAACAATTATTAAAAGGTCCTAATGACTTTGACAGCCAGTTTGAGGAATGACAGGATGACCAGTGGAAGTTCTGAAGAACTGAAGAGGTCAATGCAGTCCTAAACAACACAGGACAGAGCAGTTCATGCAAGTGTGATCGTTCCACACTGCCACCATCAACACAATTGCTAAAACAATGGGAGCACAAAAATAACCAAACCCACAGGCAAAGTCTAAATAAATACAACTGAGGGAGCACTGAAGTTGCTGGAACAATGTTCCTTCATCATGTATTTTCCTGTTTTCATTTGCAATATTGCCAACAATGTGGATTTCACAAGAGACAGGAGAATGTGATCCTGCCAGTTAGAAGACTTTAATTTTTCATGCTGTGAGATATAACCAAGATACAAGCTTTTTGCATTAAGATACCCAATTCTGAAAGCTGGAAGTGCTTTTCTAAAGCAAGAGTATTTCAATGATTCTCTTCAACATTTCAGGATGTCACGGAATGAAGAACAATAATCACACAGCAAACTCACCACACTGGCTTGCAATGTCCCCTCTTGTGCCTATCAACTCCTTGGTTTAGTCTCAAAGCCATGGAACAGGAATGAAAAACTACGAACAGAAGCAGGAACTAATTGAATGTCAATTTGTATTTAACCCCATGGGTCAGTGCAGAGGAGGGGAGACTGCAGGCAGCACCCACTGGGACACAGAGAGCATGAGTAATGTAGCATCTGTCTGTTCACAGCAGGGATATGTGGCTTTGGTGGCACTTTAGCCATTTTGCTTCCAAAAACTTAGGAATAATTTTTGTCTTGTTCCAAAGATCATCATTTCACACATAATTTTAAGGTGTTTTAACTTAATGAAGTCAATGGTGTGAATAATTAAAGTTACCTGATAAAAGAGAAATTCAAAACCACTTTCCTCCCAAGTCTGAAGCAGTTACAGGATATTAATTAAAAAGTAACCAGAGGAGAAAAAAAAAAAAATTACATTACTCTCAGATAAAACTCCCTGAATATCAAGGGCTGAAGTGTAACTAAGAAGATCCAGGCAAAACAATGCAGGTAGCTCCTTCCAGTTTCTTCAGAACAGTTTTTGGACAATAAAAAGAAATGCTGGAAATGCAGTGCCTGCAACTTTGCTGACACCATGACAATGACAGAGAGCATATGTCTGTTTAGCTTGAACGAAAGCTCTGTACAGACTGATGGCAAATAGATGGTTGTCTGAACAATTAAATCAGAGTAATCATGACCAAACCCTCTGCCAAAGTTAAAGCAGAATGAGACAGACACTCAGCCTCTCTCAGCACTCCCCTCCTGAGCATTTTGCTGGGTGGATGCAATTCCCCTGCACCAGAGCCATGGCAGAGAGCAGAGCATGGAGAGATGATGGACTGACCCATGGCATGGAGCCTGTCTGCAACCTGCCACAGCCTCTCTTCTTGCTGCTGCACCAGCTTTCCTCTAACTTAGGCACTTGACTGGGAAACAAATTCCTGCCCAGACCCCTGCCAGGTCTGAGAGCAGCACAGCTATCCCAGAACACCGGCTGCATCCCAGCAGCACGCTGAGCCTGGGCAAAGTCTTGTCCTGGGGGAAGGCAGGACCATCTGGGGAGGCTTTCAGGCTCACACAGCAGCAGGACTTGGAAAGAGTGGCTCGACTGACAGCTTCAGACACTCACTGACAACTTACAGGGGCGTATGGCAACAATCCACCAGCACAAACCCGATGTTGCAAGTTATCACAACTATTTAGAGATGAGTGGCAGCCAGGAGAGCTCCCAGCAGAAGGGAGAAGGTAAGGGAAGGTTCTACAATGAGAGAGAAAATACAAGATGGGGAAACAGAACAGGAAAACAAAAACCTATTCCAGTCTGGCTTTTTCCCTCTGTTATGACTGTTACCTTTCCCTTCTAAAAATGCAGCAGGCTGTCGGAGACTCGTAACTTACTGGGTCTGACGGAACTGAGGGAGATCTGTGTAAGTCATCAGGCACCAGGGTATGCTCACACAAACTACTGAGGACCAGCAGCTCTGCTTCCCTGCTTGATCCCAGCTACATGGATTCTAACGCAGAGGAGGAGGTACTGTTTGGGAGCTTATTCCTGTTTTAAATGGACAAGACAGTTTCACTCTAACCTAAAGACCGACCCAAAACATCTTAGGAGTCCTTCTCCATTCAGCTTTTGCTATCACTGAGTAAAACAACCCACACAGGAGCAGGAGTGAACTGGAGAAGCAGCGAAGCTGATGGCAGTGGCTCTGGCCAGCAGCCAGGGAGACGAGTTCTCTGTCTCACCTCACCAATTTTCTGCTGCTATTGCAGGACTCTCTGCATCACACATGCCTTGTGCTCCAGAAGTTGTACCTCGGCAACACAGAATTCACACCCTTTTTAAAGGTCAGTCTCTAATCATGCAGCTGCGCAGCTGTAACTGTAATGGTACACAGAAGGTCCACAGTGTTCTCCAAAGAGAGTAAATAGCAGCCAAAACAAAATATTTCAGAGTTCAAAATAAATTATCTTCTTCCATACTGACTGGGCTACAGTCCAATAAAGTCTTTTTCAACTTGAATTTAATACAAGAGTCTGCAGTGGCTTTTTCAGCACATCTTGAAAGCACGCGGGTACTTGCCAGAGTCTGCTTCCATGCATTCCCTGTGTAATAATTTCTTTCTAGTACAGATCACCCATAAATGCATTTTTCAGTGCTACAAGGCAAGATTCTGATCTCAGTCACGCTGCTGTAAATCTGTTATAATTCCACAATCTAGCCTTTAGCATTTTTAATTTCTAAGAATGCCACTGGGGGATATTTACTTCCTATTTTCTACAGCCTGTTAGGTGAGAATTATAGTCATGTTGTCCAAAGCACATTCTAATCTTATATGCATCCATTAGTGGCTTAAGAAAAAATGATCAGACTGTCCAATCAGGCTAACAGATAACACGCAAGCCATCATTTACCTGTTATCCCTTTCTGCAATATTGTGATTTCCACTTGGCCCCAGGGTAATACACTATTGGTATTAGCAATTTTCCTTGTAAATGAATCAGAACCACCTAGCAAATAATTACAAACTTCTCTTCCAAATCTATTATCTTCAAGTTTAAATGTGGGCAGATGGTAGGCCTTAGGGCATGTTTTATTCCAGGTATGGAATTAATTGATAATTTCTCACATTATAAACAGAGAACTTCAAATTATTGTTGAACCTCTAATTTTTTCCTTCTCATCCCATTAATGCTCATCCTAGGTAAATGTCTGGCAGCAATGAAATGTGCATTTTAAATACTTGGCCAATTTTGATTCAGGTGTGAAAATCACAAGGTTCCTTCTCACCAGCACACTGATATTCAGAGCTTCTCTGTAACACTCATCCACTGATGGGTAAAAATTAATTTATTCCTCAGGCTGCCTGCCTTTGGGTGGACTTGGACACTTTTCTAAATAGGACTTTGACATGCACCGTAGTTTCAGAATATAAATAGTCTAAGACATTTGGGTTTGAAAATCAATTTTTCCTTCAAATTGATACCCTAGAGCTGAAAACTGATTATTAATTAATTAAGCTTTCAATGAGCACAGGATCTTCCGAAGCCCAGACGAGGGGGAGGGGAGCTCATGGAATACTTGGTCCAACACACACATGGAATATCTGACCTTTATGATTTAGGAGGCCTCTTCTCATTAATGAGAATCACCACCCTTAAAACCAGCATGTAAAGAGAGGTTCATGCAAAAAGCTTCCTTTTCCTGCTTGACAGGCTCTGAGTCTCAAGCATAGACACCCAGGGACCTGGGAGTCTCCACTCAATTTGAACACCCACCTATTACAGAGTTCTACAATTACCAAGGTTTGCCTCAAAGGCAATAGTGTTGTTCTGCATCATTTAAAGCCACCAGATCAACTAAAACAATTTTGTAATTAAGAATGGGTCATGCTCAATACTTTTCCCTCAGAACAGTGGGGTATGTGCTATTCTTTACTACTCATAGAATGGGGATATTAAAAAACCTGAACCTATTGTCTATCGCCTACTGTCAGCTTAGAGATACCTAATGTATCCTAAATAAAATGAATGTGAGCAGATCACAGGCAGCCAGGAGCCAGTATGGACACAGAAATATTTTATTTTTAAACATTATTATTATTTGTCTTACTCTATGCAGAGATGTAAGAAATAAATAAATACCTCTTTATAAATCACAGCCTCACAACAAAGCACTGAGAGTTGAATTCATTGCTTCCTTCCTTTATTATTTTTCTTTATGACTTCCTCATTTGGAACTTCTCCTATTTCATCACTCACATGAATAAAAACGATCTCATGCAATCATACATCACATTTCCCTCTCTTTCCTGGAAGGAGGGGGAAGAAACTGGCTCAAAACAACTGAAACAATCAGAGACAATTTCCCAGTTGAGACAAATGGCAAATGTTTAGCCAGCACAGTGTCCCCCTCACTATCACCTTCCTACCACACCTTATCAGCTCTGCACATGGGAATCCTAAACTCCTACTACAGCCAAGGAAAAACCCAACAAAACAGTTATTAGAGACCATTTGTTCTTAGACATTTTCAAGAACTACGTCAGTATTAATAAAAAGCCTGGGTAATAGAGATGGTATGAATGCAAAGCTTTGTCCTGGCTTTTCACTCAAGGAATGCCTGTTCTTTGTCAGCAATTCATGATCAGCAAAACAAAATCAGAACAACTAACAGGATAAAAGACAAAAAGACAAACAGCTTTTAATAATGTAGAAAGTTGATCACAGCACATTCCCAAGACCAAGATCCAGTGTGTTGTATCCAGCAAACAAACCACCATGGTTGCATTAATAGAAGATGTCTGTTGCACAAGGATCATGATTAATTTTAAACAAGTAACTTCAGTGACAAAGGTTCTCAGGAGCAACAAGTCACGTCAGAACACCCAACCTTTTCCTCACTCCTGTCTACAATTTGAGATGCTTTAAGAGAAGCCCTAATTTCAGAGTAGGAGGCTTATCCTTGAGGTATCTAGGACTGTAGGTGGAAGGGAGGGAGGGAGTGTTTGGCATTCCAAATGGTTCCTTGCAAACAGGAGATACTGGGACCAATGGGAAGGACTACAACTACAGAAACACTCATGTTATGCTGCTCAAAGCAACAGCCTGAAGCTGCACGACCAGACAGATCTCCCAGTGAGAGTGGTGAAGGATTCTGTGATGGCAAATAACTGCTTACCAAGCTGACTGTGTGTCCTAAGGGGATGAGGAGGGACGCCTAAAGAACTAGAATTTAAGAAGCAGGCAAGCAAGAAGATCAGGGATTCCACAGACCAAATTCAACTTCCTTGAATAGGAAAAAACTGAGTTTCCTTATTTAAGTAATGAAGCTTCTACTATCCCTCCTGTCCTCTTAATTGTTTAGGTAATGCTTGGACAGGGAAGGACAGATATAACCAGAAACCACGAATTGCAGTCTCTCAGCAGCACATTAGGCTCTTTGAAGAAAGACAGGAACATTTAATAATACCTTCTTAAATTAAAAAGAAGGATGGATGCAACTTAATTCCATAATTAAAGGGTTAATTATATGCATGATAAAAATAAGTTTTATGTTTTACTGTGCACACCCAATCCCTATAAGCTGGTCATAAATAAAAGGGCTGGTGATAAGGAAAGCTGCAGGCAGGAGAGCAACTCACCATCTTTAATGGGCAGTTATATGACATGCTGCTAGTACATTGGCAGTAAATCAGCAGAAACATCTTTTATAGAGTTCTAGTTTTTATGATGTCATTAACTTTCCTCCTTATACTTAAGGGATAATGAAATAAAGTCATGAGGAGGGATCAAAGGATGAGCCCGAGCTGTGTAGTTTGAAACAGCCACAGGGGAATGAATTTTGCCCACGCTTTCCTGCAGACATTTTGAGGGCAGAGAGGAGTGAAGAGTGGAGGAGGCAAGACAGACCACAAAACTTTTGGCAAACCCTGAATCTCACACATATTAATGAGCTGTTTTATGAGAAAAGTTCTTTATGCATTATTCCTGTGGCTTCAAAACACTGCAATTTAGCAATAATTTAAACACACGAGGTGGTGGGATCCACACCATGTTGAAAGAAATGGCAAGGCAGGCTGAAACATTAGCACACCCATATTGCAAAGTTCACAGGCACAACAACATTGTCTCATCCTTTTGTGTGACCAGCAACGCTGAGCAGGTGCCATCAGCAGGGTGATGTACAGCACCCAAAACCCAGTACACACCAGTACACTAAGGCAGCAATACTGAGAAACTGTGACAGTTGTGAACCATACAGGTCAAGTCAGGCACAAACCTGATATAAATAGAAAAAAATGTTGCCAGTGGATCTGTGCCTAATTAAAAAAAAAAAAATAAACTAAAGTAAACCTCCCCCTGCCTAGGAGCGGTCACTGTGATTAAAATCCTTCCATAGGATACCTATCAGTCAAGCCTTAAAAAGCAGGATGAAGGTTCTAGGTTTAGCTGATAAAATGACATCCAAATCTAAAAATTGGTAGAAAGACCGATTTCTTGACTTCCTGACCATTCCAGAGTTTCATTTATATGCATAAAAGAGGAAATTTTGTGTCTTCCCCTAAAGATACCCAGTGCTAGCCACTTCTGAACACACAAATTATCTGTAGCCCAAGCCTCCTCCTCCTCCTCCTTACAGCCCAATGTTTTCTTTCACTTGCTTTGCATAACCCTGTTTAGTGGATTTTGCCAAGGAAATGAAGACGGAGAAGTTAATTAGCCCATCTTAGGGATCTGCACGAGCACGTGGGAAGCTCTAGGTCAGTGCATCTGTCTGCAAACACAGTGGTCAATTAGCACGAAGAACATTCATCAACAAGTGCTTTTACATTTTTCACAAGCAACCTTTCAGCAAACTCCCAGCCATGTACAGCAAGGCTCAGACGTGTTAGTTAAGATTCTAGAGGCTGCTCTCCCCAAGCACCGACTCCACTCATCTTCCCATTCAAATTGAAGCTGTCTTTTGTCTGATGTATGCACGCAGCGGGGCGATGGAAGAGGAACCCATCCTGGCTGCCATGGAATAATAATGGCTGTGTCAGTGTGCCTGTCCATCTCCTGCCTGAGCATCTCTCACGTGCTCCCCATCTTCCTCACAACTGCAGCTGCGATGGAAGCTCAGCCCTGACAAGGCAGTGCTAGAGATGAAGGGAAGCTCCTCTCTGGTGTTATTAAGAGGAAGGGGAGGGAATGGAGGAGCTAATTGTGCACACTGCAACTCCTTCTGAAAATAGGAAACTGAGTTATCTCAGTGTTTCTTATAGGGCTTTATGCATTCAAACTTCTCTAAATGAGGAACTACACCATGCATTACACATTGCCATAGAGATGATTGTATACCATTACCCAAAATTGAACTGAGTCTGTTCAAGCTACCCTGCACTCCAATTTGTCACAGAAACAGTTTCCCTGGCCCATTCATGTAATGAATGTGGATATGAAGTTAATGCCAAGGAAGATAAGCACCCTCGGGGTTATTTAAGCCTACCCTTCTCTGCCATTCCCTACAATATTTCTTAGGCAGCATTATATAGGAGTTTTTGAAAAAAAAGGAGAAGTGGAAACAGGGTAGTGTCACATCATTCAGATGTGATACCAGCATTTACAGTGACCTTGCTGGGTGGAAACTATTTTACTGTTACCTATTTCAAAATCCAACAGGATTGATCTCAAAATCTGTTTTGGTTTTAGAGAAGATACTGAAGGACATAGCACAAAAGCATACTTTGTCAGGCCAATATCTCTCCTGTTTCTACAGAAAACTTCTCAAATTCCTCATATAAATCACATCCATCCAGTGAAGTGTGAAATGCAGACCAGATTGCAGAAAGCAACAAGTCATATTTCAAGAAGCTCTCCGCTTTGTTAGGGCACTCTAGATTAAGTCCTGTCTGGGTGAAAGGAAGGGCTCAGCTCCCATGAATACCATTCAGGTGAGAATTTAACTCTTTTAATTGTCCGTTTTAGCTCCAACACAGCCATACAAGCAGTAAGACAAAGTAAAGCCCAGTAAAGTGACTGCAGCAGACTCAGAGAGGAATCACTGTTCACCCAGCCTTTCCAGCCACTGTTGAAGTCCATCATCACATCCAACTCAAGAGATGATACCTACACTGCAAAATTTTGCAGGGTTCTCCTTCACTGAAGCAGCAGCAGCGCCTGTGTGCTGGATCACACAGTCTGTACTTGGAAGACAGCAGCGGGATCGAGGTGCCTTGAGATGCAAAGCTTGTAAGCTGGGAGGTTAAAAGCAGCATTAGAGAATTAGGTGTCCAATTCCCACTGAGAACTACTGGTAATTAGTATCTACAATAATACAAAGACACATGCAATTAGTATGCAAAGATGCTTGTGCAGAAGGCAGGCTGGCTGAGATTTAATTTTTAGGGTTTCCACAGCAATTTTATTTGTGACCTAACACTTGATTTTTACCTTCAATATTCCTCTATATTCCACCTACCCTATCCTTACAGCACAAGCCACCAAAGATTACAAAACAGGGCTTATCTACAAAGAGCATTTCCCTGCTATGGAGCCTGTGATGTCCCTCAATTTAAATTGCAATGGTTTCTTCTTTGAAGGATTGCTAAGTGGCAAGAACAAAACCTGTGACTGTCAGGCTCTAAGCATCACAATTTCTTATGACTTTACAGCAGACATTAGGACAGGATGAAGAATTAGCTGTGTCAAGGAGAAAATTTGCTACTGTCAAATTTGTTTAGTTATTCAGAGTTACAAATATGATTTGCTGCTACCAAAAAATCAACTAGGCTGTATTAAAAGTGTAATTTGATACCCGGCTATAAATCTCTTTAATAAAGGTGTGGTGGAAATGATATTATCCATATATAAAGATTAATCTCTATTTAAATATATATAAATTCAGGAAGCTGAACGGTGCCAAAGCTGAAAGGCGTCTTCTAAAGTGCGAAGGTGCTTTGTTACTCCTGGTAAATGCTAATTCTTTTTGCTGCCGCTTGGTTGTACTTTACATTTAACCACACAGTCCTATTTATTATTCTCACTCTGAACTTTCACGGCGTCCCTTTCATCAGTTAAATTCCCCCTTTCGAAACAAACATCTATTTGAACAAAAACAGTCTTTAAAAAAAAAAAAAAAAGAAAGAAAGAAAAAAAAAAGAGAATCAAAGCATTTTTAGTGAAATGAAGTTTTCTGGACTGAATTACCCAGCCTACACCATAGCATGCTCAGCCAGTGGAAATTATTTAGGAACAAGCGAGGGATGGGGCCAAAGGCCCGGGGCCTTTATCTGGGCGGATGATTGATGTGCTGCGGGCCCCGCTGTGGCGAACAGCGATTTTTATCTGTTGCCAGCAGCAACAGGCCCGGGGCGCAGCGTGAGGGCCGCGGGCGGCGGGGCGCGGCAGGGCCCGCACACACGGACACACAAACGGCCCTTTCAGCCGGACAGCTCTCGCGGGGGGCTCTGACATAAAGGGCCCTTTGGAAGGCTGGAATTGTCAGCCCTTTGATGGCCGCATGCTGGGCCATTAGCTTCTGTTACTAATTTGCGGTGCATGTGAGAGGGCAGAGCGGCGGGAACACCTGCGAGCGGCTCGGGCGCATTGTGGGCCGGGTTTTGTCAGGAGAGACGAGGAATAAAGGACGAGGCATAACCCTTCCCTCTAAAGGGCAGATGACACAGGCTATTATCGTTTCCAGCCATCAAAAGGACGGCTCTGAAGTAACATCAAGCCGTCTAACTCGAACCCGGAAAGGCAAAGGAACTAGGGAAATCCAGAGTTAATAAGGGGCTGCTGTAACACAGTGTGCCAGGCTCCTGCAGAAACTTTTTGGGGAGAGGCACCCTTACACACCAGGATGCTGAAGAACAACACAAATTCAAAGATAAACTATCACGTGTGGTTGTACTGATTCTCGAAGCCCGCATCTCCTCGAGCTCTGGTGTGCAAAACACGAGGGGGGAAATAGCAGCGAAGACGGGACTGCTCAAGGCAGATGGCAGCCCTGGCCAGAAGTGGAAGAAATGCCATTTGGAACTGCTGGGGTAACTTCTAAACCCACGGGTTCCTGCGCTCTCAACACAATGCGACATTTTTCCACCAGCAATCCCATAGAGCATCAAAGCTTCCACACAACTGGGCCAGTGAACACACCCAGAAGGTCTCCCTGCCCCAAGCATGAGCTAAACTGAGGCACAGCAAACAGCACGCCCCAGATCCCAGAGCAAGATTACGGGACTGCTGGGAATACAGCACAGACCTCCTGTCTCCTCCTCCTGGCTTTGAACACAAAACCTCGCTTCCTTTGTTGGTTAATATTCAGGATGCAGAAATTATAAGCATTCAAGGCCGAAACTTTAAAGATTAATATAAAAGCAACTTTTGTATTACATTTGTGCAAGCAACCAGAAAAGTACATATTGCAAAATAATCCACAAGTCGTGCTACTGTGGGCCACTGCAATGACTAATGAACATGTTAACTTTCAGGCTGAGTTTTGCTGGAAAGCAATTTTTCCCACCAAATTATAAAGTCTACTTGAGTAAAAGAATAATTTACAACCTGCACAGCACCACGGTGTCACAAAAATACCACTCCCGCAAAATTAAATAGGCATCAGAAAGCACCATAATATCCAAATAAATCCAACCCCAACTTCAGTCAGAAGGAAGAAAGTCCACTGTGGTAGACAGAGTCTGCACTGATGCTGAAGACATACTTTTATTCAACAAAATTGCTGTAAAACATGGTTTGCACAGTCTGTATTTGTGCTACAGCAGAGCCAGGAATCAGAAATGGGGCCCCACTGCATTAAGCTACTGGTTTTCAGCCCTGGGACAAGAGACCTCCAGCTTTGCTGAGTACTTCTTAAATGAGCTGTAAAAAGGTAGCTAAGAAAAGCAAGCCTGTGGTCAAGATGGCTTTGCATTCAAAATATAGGGCTCTGCAACTTTAGTGGTGTTTTTCTTAGGTTGTTTGCAAATTGGAAGAGGTTGAAAACCACCAGCAAGACTTCAAGTGAGCTATGAGAGAAACCTAGCATTATAAAAGAAGTTTGGGTAAAATGGCAACAGACTTTCACCAAACTGAAACCCAAATAAATATTAAAAACACATTACTACGAGTGTGGAATCACAAAATGCCATCAGTGAGGCTCCAGGAAGTTCTCAATCTGGCTCCTCACAATGCAACTTTAATTACAAGTTTTTCCTACCTGTGCTTCCAGCTTCACAGCAATTGAACACATTTAAATGTCTGAAAACCTCAAATCATGAGATCTTGATCAAACCATTGTAAGCTTATTTTCAATGACATGTTTGCCTTAAGTTTCACAACCACCGATTGGAATCCATTCCTTTTAAAGCAAATTCTGACAAAATCAATCAACTTGAAAAGGTACTGGTGAGTGAAAAACACCACACTCAGTAAAGCCACAAGTCACAGCCACGCTGTGGTCGTGCTGAGCTGACAAAGACCCACTCCCTTCTCCAGACTGTGTTTTCCTGGGAATCCTGCAACTTTCTATGCTGTCATTGACAGAGATGAAAATCATACTGTTCTCCCAGTCATTGTCCAAAGCCATTATCCAAAGAGCTACCTGAACAGAATACCCACAAGGATGTTTGCTCAAGGCATACAGATCAGAGATAAGGTTTTGGTCAGATCAGGTGTAAACCATCCATGATGTGAAGCAGAAACTAGTGCTGTTGAGGATCTTTCTTCCACACTCCATTTCTCAAGTGAAACAAAGAACAAAACCTCTACAATCCCTTTCCTTGTCCCCTCAAACATCTAGATAAACCAGTTGGTAGTGCCAAACGTGCTGTTCAGAGGCTGAACCATTCACACACCTCACAGATAATGTCCATTCTGTTTGACCCCACACCTCAGAGCCGCAGGCAGCCCCCAAAGCAGCTTTGATTCTGCACATTTTCACATTACTCAATCCCTCCACACAACCATCTTCTGCTCACTTTCCCCAGCTGTCCAGTATGGCATTGAAGAAAATTAATGTGAAACTGCCCTTCTAATTCTTCTCTCTCTTTGGAGAACCTGCCCTCCCCTTTGATCTCCCTGTGAGCCTGTTTTGATGGGTGACCCAACCACCTGAACAGAAACTTTGAAGTGCAAGTCACTAAGGCAGCGTGTTGGCACTTTGGGTGAACAAGATGGGCACCATGCTGACACTCTAGTTACAAACACACCAAACTCCTCCTCCCTAAACACCACATTAATCTCAAATTCATTTGCATTACTCTTGAACACATCTTCTTCACTTAAACTGCACTGCCTAAAACAGCTTCCATTATTTTTCTTATCAGTGCTGAAAACTTTTAAGGAACTGATTTCCTTTACATTTTCATTTTTCCTTTTACATTTGCAAATTTCATTATTCAGTTCCAACAGCCAACTATCACATTGATTCTGCCAACCCAACAGCTCGTTGGTCATCATTCAACTGAGGAACTCAACAGAAACACTCTCCAGAATCCCTGAGCTGGGTTGTTGCTTCCCCCCTTCCACAAGATGACCTAAAACCCCCTGAGGTGAGGGATGAAGTGGGACCTGACAGGCCACTCTGCCCACACTTGTGCTCTCTGCACCAACCAGGTGCAGCCCATCAGTGCTGCAGAGGGTGTGTGTCAGCTTGTGCTAACATCCTTCAGATAAAACCATTATCTTTGCATCATTCATTGGCCTTTATACAAATAAAGTCACTGAACTAAAACACTGCTGCAGAATCAGTTTCTTTTGGAGTTGACAATGAAGGCTTTGGCTTTTATTCCCCACAAAAATGCGTACTTTATTTCCAGGAAGGAAGGGAAAAAAAAGGAAGGAAAGGGGGGGAAAAAAAAGGAGGGGCCTTTCTTCTCAGTTACTATTGTAATTTCCTTGAAATATCAACCAATTCTTACCCTCCCTTCTCATATGGGACCAGATATATGTATCTGTGAGAACAGCCAATTTAATACCCTTCCTGCAAACGCTCTAAATAAGACCCATAAATAGGATTCATATAATGTAACTGATTCTGGCATGACTGAAAAAGTTCTACTTGTTAAGAAAAGTATTTGAAGAATGATGTACTATGAGAAGTATCATTGTTTGTGAGTTCTGAAATGCAAATATGGACAATTTTTTTTTTAAATAAACAAAGTCTTAAATAGCTGCCCAAAAAAATAATGCAGCCAAGCTTGAGAAATAGATGTAGATAGGAAAGTCATAATTATCCAGCAGGAGGACTAATCCAAAGAGATTAGTTGGAAACAGAAAAAGAACAAAAACAAGGGAAGTGATAAACACATGAGACGCAGCATTTGGTTTTAAAGTGGGCCAGGTGGCTTCTTTGGCACTCTGGCAGCAGGGAATTCTTCAGACTCTCAGCACATTCCCAAGGCAGAGAAGCTGCCTGCCCCAGCTCCAGCCCATTGGGTGGGCACTGACTCATGGATCATTCTCCCTATCCTTTAAAAGCAGCTGGATTGGAATGCAACCACATTCCTACAACCCTGCTGCCTTACAAATCTGGGCAATAACTCATGCCACTCCAGGCTGCAAATTAATCTGAATTAGGGGTCTGATACTCTAGTTCTAGTTATCACACAATCTCCAGGACAGCGAGACTCCTGGAGCAGGGATATGCCTCAGCTCAGGGTGAGCAGTGGGCAGTACTTGGAGAGAGCCACCAGGGCACAAGGGAAATGCCAAGGAACATTTGGTTCTGCAGCTTCACAGAGGCATGGTCTGTTGTCACCAGAGCTGGTGACTCCTGGTCCTGTCTAATGCCAGTACTTTGCCCTCTGAAATTCAGCTTAAGCTCCACACCATCACATCCCTTGGAGCACACTCTGGGGGCAGTTTTGGATACGGTCAGTCCCTGTTGCTTCCAGCCTATATAAACACAAAAGGACATTGACCTCATATTATGCAAGATGGAGGACTGGGAAGAAGAGAGAAAAGGGGAAAAAAGGGAAAAAAAAAAATAGTTCAGTTTGTGGGTAATGTTTCAAGAATGAAATCTTCTCAGTTAGTCCCTTCAGGTGCTCTCCATCCCCCAGCCTTCAAACAGGCATGTTCTGTTGCAGCAATGAGCTTCACAAGGTCTGGTGTTCTAGGAAGGACAGAGGTTTAGCCACCTCCTCGGTGTTCTGCACAACAATTAGTAGGAGGTTCATTGCTACACATCAAAGATGTGGTCTGGCTGTGGATAATTTTTTGTAGAACTCTTAGAAGTGATGAGTTAAAGCATTTATCAGAAAAACCAGTGTAACAACAACAAAACCTGCAAAAAAAAAAAAAAAAAAAAAAAAAACACAACACAAGAAACCAACCACTCAGGCACACACACAAGCTTCCAGACATTTAATTACAAAATAAATGCATATGACAGACTTCAACAAGCCTACAGGAAGATTCCTGCTTCAGTATTCAATGCAGCCTCAATAAATATTTCAAGGTTTCAAATGGATGCTTTGCAATAGCACAGTTTCCATTTGCACAAGTGCCAGAAGGAAGAATTCAAAACAGGCTTAAAGCAAAACCAGAGTATTTTCCTGTAAAACTTTAATTGGGAAACTGACACTATATAATCTGTACATCATTGCCTTCGAGCTGTTGTTAAAAAATTAAAGCTGTATCAAAAGAACTGCTTTGTTAAATTAACACGTTATGCATACCAGACATAATCTGCAGCAGGAAAGGAAATAGCTTTGAGTCCAAAATGCACTGATTGCTGCGGCTGTCATTGACAGAGGCTGAGCCAAACAGCATCAGCAGTCTAAAGCATTTCTCATGCCTCCTGTATGGACACATGCCCTTACAAACAACCAGCCTTCATTTCAAAACCTGGACAAAAGCAGCAGATGAGCAGGACTTCATCGTGGTGATTGTTACAGCTACAAATCACACATCACATTGTGTGAATTCAGTGTGAAGATTTGAGATGTGCAGGTACAGGGTGAGGCTGTGCTGATGGAGCCCGGCTGCCAATCCCACCTTTGCTTTTATTCCGAGGCAAGGAGTGAGGAAGGGGCTGGAATGTCCAGGGCTGGTGTGATGGGAATGAGGGCTCTGGACCAGCCATGGGAGCCTGTCTCCCACGGAAAAAGATATTCCATCCTATTCCTCCAGCAGAAGGCAATGCCTTTCCCATGTGTGCTCAGCAGCATCTGCAGGAGCACAGCCACTACCAGGACAGGCACCTGCAGTGTGGGGAGCTGGGCTGCAAGCTGTGGCCTGGGGCAGAAGCTGAAGGGCTTGGTTTGAGGAGAGGGGTGATCAGCCAGGGACATGGGACAAGCAGCACAGAGCTCCCTATATTCTAGGCACAAGACAAAAAACTTAGGTGGATCTTTTGAACTACCTCACCTATTTTACCTCTGAATTTGAAGAGCTGAAGTAATTTTGGAACATCTGAATGATAATGTTTCCTCAGTAAGAATTCACAGCTTTGCACACGATGGTCTGTACTTCACTCTGTGCACCACCAGTGCTGTGGTCTGCAGTGGTGAAGGCGGGTTAACAGTTTTGAGGCTTTCAAGATAAGCAAAATTTCCCTTGACGTTGTAAACTCTTCAGGTGGTTAGAGACAACAATTTCTGCTTTTTTGATGTTTTCTCAGAAAAAAAGCTGACATAATTTTATCAGTCTCTGGGGTGACCATCAGATAACCAAGCTATTCCTGCCGGAACCACTCAATGCATCTCCCCCTTCCTGTCACTGGCAATCCACAAGACAACCAGGGGATTCGAGCTAACCACAGGGCTCACAACTTAACTGATTAAGTAGGTGGGAACTGATGCCAGCTCAGCTCAAAGTGTCTGTCTCTGCTAACCAGAAGCCAGCCGCAAGCTGCGGAGGGGAATGACCACAGATAACACACTGATACTGAAACCGTTTGGTGAAGCTGCAGCTTCCTGTTCGAGTGCTCTCGCAATCTCTTCGAAATGAATCTTCAGCAGGAAACTGGCTGCAGTTAAACAGGCTCTTTGGGTCTTCGTGAGGTGTCTACTGCTGCCTTTTGTTTTCAAGGCACCATTTATTATTCTCTCCTGCCCTCTTCCCCGGCTCTCTAGAAACGAACTGAATTAGGGCTCCTCAGAGAAGGAGTCTTTAGGGGAAAGGCAAGATGCTTAGGCAAAGTCTGTGAGCATCCTGCACCCATTACAGCTCGATGCCTGCCAGTTACACAGTGCTCTGTGGCCTCGGGCATCTCCACTGTGACATCCTAATCTTTGTGACTAGAGCTCATTTTCTCTTAGACCAGGATGCTACTAGATGCTATTAAGCAGCTTTGGAAGAGACAGGAATACATGGGGAAAATGGGTTCTGTGAACTGGTTTGATCTAACTTTGTTCACAAGCCTTATAACCATGCTTGTGTCAACACCGGCTTGTATTTTGCTATGAGGAATGCTTGCAGAGAAAGCCTTTCATGCAAGTGATTTTTGAGATCAAATTTTGAATCTTTGGTTCATTACAAGTATCCCACTAAGTTTAGCTTCTCAGCTGTTCAGTGCTGCTGCTGCCCTGCAGGTGATGGCAGAATTTCATCAATCCAGTAAAACATGTATATGCTTTACCCATCTCAAATGCAGCAATTTTTTCCTTTGGTGATTACCAACAGGTCTGAGAATGCTGCTGCACGAGTTCAAAGCACACACTACACAGTCTGTACCATCCCTCATCCACAGCACTCTAATTGCTACAGGATGTCCAAAAATTGTCCTGCTTTGATTAGCTGATTTCAAGGGCAGCATGAACCATTTCAACCCTGTGTCCAGAAAACCCAAGAACCACATGATCGCTTCTTAATCAACTCCAAAATTTCTTATTGTTTACAGATAAAGTACCAGTCTAAAAAAACTGAACTGAGGTTTGCAAATGCCCAGCAGCTACATCTAACATCTTCCCAAAAACTGCCAGTGTCCTGACGCTTTCTGGTGAACACATGTGGTGAATTAATCAAGACAAGAAAATTCCTCATGATACCACAGATCTAGGCTGTAAGTGTTCAGGCACACGAAGTTTTATCCATCATATAGGACAGAGATGAAATACAGACAGTAAAGGTATGAATCAGGCTACATTCCTGTAGAAACCACTGCAGCCATGTCCACAGTGATGTAACTGTATGCCAATTTTCCATCATTCTGGTTGCAAACCTCTAAATAGCCACAACCAGAAGCACAGCATCTGGAAAGTATCTATAAATAAAGCCGTTAATTCCATTAAAATCTAGATGTGATACTGCTTGAGCGTGTAACTGAGGAGCACTGTGTAAGGACCACTAGTGCTTGCTGGATTTTTTTATTATAGTTTTCAAACACATACCAACTCCATAATCAAAAGCAATCTCGAGCACAAAACTGACCTCAAGGTCACAAGACTCTATGGCAGACTGTTCCCTTTCATTGGAAGTACATTGTAGAGCCAGAACGTCAGCACATCCACACCGGATGGACCACAGGACTAATTAAAAAGCAGCTTTTGGTGGTTGTATCTGCTCCTAGAGCAGGTTAGTAAACCAAACTTTATAACAAGTAATGAAACTGAAGGTGCTACAGAATCAGACAATTCCCACAAAAACAAAGCAGAGCTCAGAGTGATGAACAATTATTTTACTCAACCTCAATGCCTTTGAGTTTCTGACCTGTGACAAGCTGAGGAAAGAGAGAACAGCTACAATCACCTAAAAATGATGCTGAAACACAAGGTATTCCTAACTGGAACTTAAAAATTTCTCCATGAAACTAAGTATCATTGATAGAAGGGTTTTTAAACAACTTTTGGATAAAGTAGTGCTTAAATTTCAGAATTACACCATTGCCTCCCTAAAGGTATTTAACAAAACAAAGAGACAGGGAACAAGCAGAGGGTATTTGGCCTTACCACTTGCCAAATAGTATTGCAAAGACCTCTCATCCCAGTGTGATTCCTATCTCATACACAAGTTACAATGGATTCATTGACATTTCTGCCCTTGCCCTGCATTCCCTGGCTTTCTAGAACTGCATGTTGGTCCTTTTGCATCATATAGATAGTCTCTTAGAGTTTAATTTATATATTTGCTATAAAAGGAGAAAAAACACCTTTCTAAAATGTGACCAGCAGGTCATGGTGACTGGGGCTGGTGTTGACCACAAGGAGCTGTGATGCTGAAATGCTGAGACAGCAGGAAGTGAAAACATCTCACATGGCTGACCAGGGTTTCCATCTCAATGCTCCTCTTCCAGCAATGCAAGCACTGCAGATAAGAAAGTTGCTCTTCAGCAAGTCTTCTACTGTTA
Source organism: Cinclus cinclus (assembly GCF_963662255.1). Taxonomy (NCBI): domain Eukaryota; kingdom Metazoa; phylum Chordata; class Aves; order Passeriformes; family Cinclidae; genus Cinclus; species Cinclus cinclus. The sequence continues at coordinate 6,544,293 of NC_085062.1, read as the reverse complement.
CAGCAGGAGCTGAGCAGTTCCTGGAGAGGCAGCCCAGAAGCCCAGGCTCCTGCCTGAGCCACCTGCACAGGGACACCAGCACAGAGCCCCTCTGCTCTCTCACCCCCTAGGGAATGGAGAACTGCCTTCCCACTGCAGAGGAACCACATGGCCCAGTATATTCACATTTTAGCAGCCAGCTCAATCACCTCCGGGCTGAAACACGAAGCATGGAGAGAAACCTCAGCTTACAGCAGATTTCCACCCATTTGCAGCTTTCACAGCAGAGCCTCCACACCTTCAGCATGTTATCAAAAGCTTTCTTTGGTGTGAGAGCTGACTTAGGGCTGCATCTGTTGTTTTGCTAAATTGAAGTTGCATTTTTGTTAGGACAGGAAAGAAACTGAAGATCTTTCTTGCCTATAATAACAAATTCCAATTAAAAAAAAAATAAAAAAAAAAGGTGACAAGGAAGAAATACAAGTGATGAAAACCTACAGGAATCCTTCCCTACACTCTGGATGTGCAGTGATTAGTTTTACCATCACCCAAAGAACTTACCCTCTCTAGACTATTTTACTTCAATACAGTTTAACATAGGGAAAACAATTTTGGGACTGATAAACAATCAGGGTATTCCACCGAGCTGCACAATTAAATATTTATGATGCTTCAAGATGACAGCAGTGTTCTCTAATGCCAATAACACCCACAAAGTTGATGCAATCGATCCCTTCTCCTTGATCTCTCTTGTTCACCAACTATCAAGGCCAACAAAACATGTTCATCTTCTATTTCTACAACTGCATTCTGCGCTGTTATTTCCTCTGCTCTTCCCTTTACATGCCGCAGTTTTGGGTGCAGTTTCTGCAAGGCACAGTGAAACATGAGATAAGAGAGTGTGAACCCCTTTTCCACACACTCCTGCGAGTTTCCTCTGAGGAACCTACCACAGCACCCAGCACAGTGAGCACCAGTGCATAGGCAGCCCTCAGAAATGAACTACTTTAACCCTCTCCAGAATTATAAACCACCCATTGCCCATTCTCACTTCACAAGACTATCAGAGAATTAAACAAAATTCTAAAGCAAATCCCCCAAGAGACCCCATACTTAACCCTTGCTCAATGTGGTAGTTAGGTAAGGGGCCCTGATTCTAATCAGCTGTCTGCTTTAATCATCTTTTTGCTGGCTTTGGTAAAGGGAAAGGAAAGAGAGTTAAAACAAGGCAATGGATTCTAAGGAAAGAGTCATGAGAGCAAATAACAATGTGGAAACAGCTGAGACAGACAAGCAAATACCCTGCCCTGCTACACAAAGAAAGCTACAGCACGTATATGACACAACTGCTTCAGGACAGTCTTAATCAAAAAAGTCCAGAAATAAAGACCAGATATTCTCAAAATCCTTTGCCTTTCCTCTTCAGCAGGATGTAATCCTTTCCAGGCTGGTGAATTCAAGATGGATTTAGGACAACTTTTCATTCTAGCATGCAAGGCCAGTGACAGCGAGGTTATCCCAGCCCAAAAGCCAAGGAGCACTGGGAATTTCGGGGGATGTGTCTATTTAACAATAGCGTCTTTCTAGTCAGATTAGAGGTCTGCTCCCCCTCCAGTGCCCCGAGCCGAGGGCAGGCAGGGAGATTAAAAACACGGGCAAAAATCACACACAAGTCATACGTCCCATCCCTCGAGGGGCTCACGGTGTCAGCTGGCTGTGCCTCCCTGCAGCTGGGGGGTTTATGGAAATCGGGATCATCCCGTCCCGCTCTGGCCACAGGGACAAAGGGGCACCACTGCTGAGCCTCCGAGGCAGCCCTCTGCCAAGGCCACTGCTCAGGCAGGGGGAAGCTCAGCCAGAGAGGGCCCTTTGTGCTTGCTTATGGCTGTGGAGATGAGTGAAAATCCATGAGACTTTTCATCCTAATTAAAAGCAGAGGTCATCTAAGAAGAAACAGACCTTCAGAAACGGGAACTTCTAAAGGAAAATGTGTTGTAAGGAAGTTCATGGACTTCAATATTTGTAAAGCTGAAGTATGTAGTTTATTTATGTTTGTACTTCTGCTTAAGCTTTTCATGGGACATTTCAAAAACCCTCAAAAGAGCTCCCACGGATCTGGAATAATATGTGTACTAATTACTCAGCTCAATTTGAGCTCATGGCTTATGGGACAATCCCTGGAGCCAAGGGGCCAGCTCCTCAGATGGCTTACAGCAACCTGGCTCCATCCCACACAGCACTAAGAGCAAACAAACTCTTTATTTATTCAGTGAACTCAGCCTGTCCAGGTGAATTCAAGCATGGAGACAGTTTTTGTGAAGTGAGGCTATTTAGGAACATGGGAAAAGAAAACCAGCAGAAGTTAAATGCTTTGGACTGACAGCCACCATTTTATTTGTGGCTCTCCAAAACTCCTGGTATCTTACAGGCAAAACTCCATTCAAAATACTTTACACTGCTATTCCATATTATTATTTGTCTATCTTTTTAAATCCTTTGTGCTGTCATTGCACTTGCAGGCCACATCACTTTTTTACAGTCCCTTTTTCTTTTCTCTGTCTTCAAAGAAGACAGAGTATTATTCCACCTGAAGGGGACCTATCTGCCATTCTTATTCTTGTCCAGAAGAAAAAGACAGTTAGAGTCCCTCTTTTATGCTTGGCATCATGGCAAAAGGAGATTGATACTTATTTTGGAATTATTACTCCTTTATTCGTAAATCTTGTCCAGATAGTCTTGCTCACATTGCCAGCCCACAGGCACACTATTGTAGGAAATACATATTAAATTCCATTTTATCATTTACCTTTGGCTCCAGCTCAAGGAGTTTTAGATTCATAACAAGAGCCCTGTTTCCAATATTGATTTTTGGCACAGAAAAATGCTAATTTATTAGAGGTCCTGAAATACAATGAATTTTCCAGCCCAGCCAAGAAATGTTATCCACCTACAGAAGAGATTTTTCATTAGTGTGTGACAGAGCAGCAGGTGGAAAAACCCTGTTTGTCACAATTCCAATGTGCCTCTGGTCACCAAGCATGCCTGCACACCATGAAGGAAGCACACTCAGGAATTCCCAAACGGAAGTATGGTATACTTCATTGCAATAATTCTTCTATCTTTATGTAGAAATTTATTCTTCTCAGGACATCAGGTTCTCCACAGCCATCTCAAAGACAGCAAGGTATACAGTCATCCCTGGGATCCATGTGGGAAATGCTACTGACTCAAGGTCTGCACAGAAAAGATGCTGTTGAAGGTACTTTTCCAAGTGATAATTTGGTTCCAACCTAACAGCACAAGAGCTTGAAGCACAGAGTGGACTGGAGAATGCTGCTGGTGTGATCTTCAGTGAGACCCTATAACCAGTACACCAAAGCCATGAACCTGCCCATGCTCACACCAAGGATTTCTGTCCTGAGAACAGTCTCTTGGTAGACACCATCTGCTTCAGACTTTCACAGAACTGCACTATGCTGGCACAAAATTGAGAGGCCAAGAAAAGAGCTTTACAGGGGATATAAACCTGCAGAGTCAACAGTTCCTCCGCCAATGATTTCCCAGCACTTTGCAGCCATTTGTACCTGTCCTCTCTCCCACTGAGGTCACTGAACTGGGCACTCTGTGCTGCCAGCCAGGGGAATGCAGCTCAGGACTGGCTGTCCCCCAGCAACTGCACTCATGGGCACTAGCCCAAGAGATCTGACAGGAGCAGGGTGGTTGGGCAACAGCCCCACTGTACAGCAACACTGAGCACACAGCACAGGAGAGCAGTCCTGGATGGCTGTAAAGATTTTTGCCAGCAAAGATCCAAACTGGCTGGAAAGCCAGTTCCAAAAAGAACAAGAACCTTTGGGAGGAACAGCCAGGAAGGGGCAGAGTGGGGTCAGGGTGCTCAAAGCCTACCCAGCACTCACCTGAGTCACCTCAGGTTCAACTTCACCCAAGGGAGGAGATTACTGATCTCAGGCTCTGCCACCAAGCAGGAGGAATGAAGGTTGCAGATAGCACTGAGTGACTCTGGATGACCCAAGAGTCTCTGCAAGCCTTATGGTGTTCTGCACATTTCTCTCTATCCCTGAGCTCCAGTCTGAGTTATCTGAGACACTGGTTTCCGGCGCTCAACAAGGAAGATGTAAAATCAACAGAATTTGATCAGCTGCCAGGGATTTGACTGGGCTACAAAGACTTTGATATTTTACAGAAGCTCAGAATAAAAATCAGCTGCTGCTGTAGCCAAGTGTATGTTACTGTTTTTATTTAAAAAAAAAAAGCACAAAAAAATTTTCAAGAACAAATAAAACCAAACAAAGACATCTCATCCTCCTGTACTTTCATTCCAAGGCACGCTCAGACAGGTTGGCTCACTGGTTACCCATTTGCCATATGCTTTCAAGTTTATTCTTTTATTCACTCCCATATTTTAGCCCCTTCCATTTCAGAAGACGAACAGCTGCACAGATGCTCTATAAATAAACTACATAATTTATTGGAAGAGGTTTTTTGTTTATTTTTTTAAGCTACCACATATTCCCCAGCTCTATTCTTTTCCATTCTCTCTACAAAACTGAGTTCAGTTCAGCTGCAGCTTGGGTTTGTCTCTACAGTGTGCTCAAAACTTATAAAGAACTGCAACTTTTTAGCCATTAATAACAAACTGTATGTACTGATCTTATATTCTTTGTAACTACTTTATAACTATGCTTCATTCTAAGTTAACTACCAGAAAAAAAAACTTGACAAACATCCACTCCATATATATGAGTGATATATAGAAACCTCAACAAATTCTAACTCTAATTTCTGATTCTCTGTACACTTTTTAACAAAATCACTGCATTTTCAGGTACACAGGCCTCTCATCTCGTTAGCAAAAAGAGAATCTGTTTTGTCTGCTCAGAGGACGGACGAACCTCTGACTAAGATCACTAATCTCATTTGTGCATGCAGGAAATGTGACAAATGGCTGGAGTAGTTTATCACACAAATGTAACCATCAAGTCATAGAGGGAATGAGATATTAACCTCCATAAACAAACTCGTGTTCTATTTCTCAGCACAGCGGAAGTATACATTAAATGAGATAAGGATATGAAACACATGCTACTGATGAGAGAAGGAGCTTGCAGCAGCAGTACCAACATAGAAAGGTCTTGTCCTATCCAAGTAAAAGTAAACACCATTTGAAACTTCATTTTGGGAAAAAGTGTTATTATAAGAGATTTTGTCCATGGTATGTACAGGAAACTCCGCAACTATGTGCCAGGTCACTGTTACTGCTGGTTTTGAGACTCAAATTAAATCTAGGTGCAGCTAGAGTTTACCAGAGGTTATGTGGCAACTTCAATGAGACCAAAATTTCACAGCTATTTCAACCACGCTCCTTATTTAGGCACCTAATGTTCCATGGGAAGCCTGAAGTCAAGGAAATTGCTGGAATATCCAACCCTCAGGAGTTAGTTATTTAGACACTTGCATCTCATTTTCTTCCTGCCTCTAGCTCCAGAGTCTGCACTGGAGTCTGGACGAGGCATTTGCTGAGGTTTTTCACCAATGAGCCTGCTCTGACTGCCTGGACAGACCTTGATGGCTCAGCTGGATGAGCCAAACCTTGGACTGAAATTTTTTTCATGCAAGATTCCTACTGTAAGTTTTAAGTTCTCTCTTTGCAAATGCTCATTTCCTTAAAGCGTGCATTTTCTACAAATGTTTCTGAAAGCAAACATCTCTGCAAGGACAGCTGACGCAAGTGAATGGTGAAGAGTGTGGATTCAGAACGAGGTAATTAAAACTGAGCATGCACAAAATAGTTTGTGGTATTTAAACAGCTGCTGATGGAACCCAGTACAAGAACTTCACTGAGTAACGATACAGATCATCATTCCACAAGTCTTCCACAACACAAGCCATCAGCACAGCCATCAGGAGGAACACCCAGCACAGCGGTGTCTCCACCATGCCTCCTGCTACCACTGCTTTCACCATGTCTGGGAAACAACCCGTCCGATGGGAACAGGGGCAGAGCCAAAACAGTGACTTCATGTTTCACAGACAGCTGCTTTCGTGAGAAAAGGAAAACTCTTATAGATGTTATGGACAACTCCTGGTGTGGGGCCAGTTGTCTGGATCTGGTGGTTTGAACATCTCTGTGCCACCTGCAAGAATCACCTTCCCATGGGAGTTTGGGCCAATGAGGTCTGGCAGTGGCAGTCCCCGGCTTTTGCTAAATCAATTTAGAACAGCAGTGGAGTCTTGGGGGAAACGGTCAGCCTCAGGAGCTGGCACATGGTGGGGCAGAAGGCAGTTTAACAGGGAAAATGACAATCCATGAAGAAATGCAATGCCAGTTCACGCTACTCATGATCTCTAAATACTGCCCTGGCATGCAGAAAGCTCTTACCTCCCTTGAGAAGTTACGCGTCGGCAAAACAAGAGAACCTTGTCCCCATACATGCACAGAGAAGGAGCTAGTAATTTTCTCAAAATCACTTCTCTGAGAAACAAAAGTAAATTTCTGAATAGCCAGCAATGGAAGAAAACAGTCCTATGATTTATTTGCCTTGAGACTCTGAGAAGAATTCTTTGGCCTTTTTCCATTACAATTTTGCAACCTATGTTATAGCCACTGGGAAACTGTTTAGTTCCCAAACCAGGCCCTCAGTCATAAAATCTGTGAAGATGATTCATTATTATTTATGTGGTGCCATGGGCATGCATGGCATTTTACAGACAAATAGAAGATAAAGCATCTGCCTTTAGAAGCTTAGGTGAATCTGAATCCCCAAGTGAATGGAAAGCAGCACTTAATGGGTCCTAGAGCAAACATTCCTCATCCTTCAGTGAATTAAGCAATGATACTCACCTGGGATACTGGCAATATTTAGACAGGAGGACACTTAGTAGACATATAACTACTGTCTAAAAATGTGTTACATTTCTTTCATTAAAACAGTGAGATTTTTTAAGTCATACATTATTCTGTAATGGATTTATGATGAAAATGTACCTAATCTCGTATTATGAATTTCTCATAATACACATGATAGCATGGGACAGTGTTGCTATGAAATCAGACCATAAATTCTGCACTGCCTGGCAATTTTTTCTCTTTGTGCACCGGGTAGAAGCTCAGCAAGCTCCATCACCCTAAACTTACAACATAAATTACTGAAAGTAAATAATTCTGGTGATTATTGTAAAAAGAAATGTGTTCTGGGCCTCCACATCAACTTCCTGAAGTACACAAAATCCACCCTTGTTCTGGTCCTATAGAGAATGAGCAGCTTTAGCTCTTGGTAGGAAACAGTATGGGACCATTCACCTAGAAGGCAAAACTTCATCATGGCAGAGTTTGTGAAAACAGCAATTACTGTCAAGCAGTGTAGGCAGGAATTGTTTGCTGGACTGAGACATTCACGTTCAGATTTGCATAAACCTTCATCTATAACCTTTGCACTCCACATGACTTACTGGCTGAACAACCAGGGTATCACATCTCCCCACCATACATTTGTTTTGAGAGTCAGATATAATGTGATTCCAGGAATTTTCATGTTGACTTTGCTAAGCCTCTCACACCCTCTCCTATTTCTGCATTACTCGACTCAGTGATGTCTGTGCCTGCATTTTTGGACAGCTGAGCAGAAAATGTACCCAAAACAAATCAATCCATCTCTACATGTAGAATTATCATTATTGCACATATAGATAAGGTTCATATGAACAGAAATGGACAATTAAACACGTGTGGTACGTTGCATACACAGGCAGATGTGTCCTGACCCTGTAACACCACCCTCAAACATTGTGGAACTCCTGTGAAGGGAAACATCAGCAAAACCCTCCCCTGAAAACAAACAAGCTTGTTTTGTAACTCAGAGCTTGTAAATAAGAGAATATTGACTTCCTTGTTGTTCATAATGGTGAGGGTCGCAATTCCTTGTAAAATGGGAGTAATTGTGTATTTAACACACAAATAAAAACCTGTATGGGGGGCGGGGGGGGGAGGAGAGGAGGGAAGCATCTCCTTCCTGCTTGAAAACTCTCCCCACTCAGGTCTTGTAATTCTCCAGAGGCCACTATCTAGCTGAAACACACTATGAACAGACAAAAACCCCCTCCCTATAAGTATAATATTAAATTAAGAAGCCCCCAGGCTCTTAATGCACTCTCACATGTCAGGGCTGTCCCCTGCCAGGTACACAACAGCCCTGTGCTCTCACCCTGTTTCTGTTCTGCCTTTCTTCCATGTCAGTGGCTGTGCAATAGGTAGTGTAAACCTCTGCAATCAACATCAACAGAAGTGAAAGAATTAGCTGTAAAATGACTTACGGAGTAGCCTCTTCCTGAAAGCGATTGAGCAGAACTCTGTGGGAGGAAACAATATGCCACAGTAAGTAATGCAAGAGATTCTGTGTAATGTAAGATAAGAATCATTTTGCGATTCCCTCCCCCAGCCCAATATTCCTTAGGGGAAAACTCCACAACCTCAAAGGATCTCCTGGTACTGTTTGTGCTGCCACAGGAGTAACAGCCAGAGAGCACTAGCAGGTGAAGGCTCTGGGGCTATTTCAGACAGGGTTTCATTAGCCAGAGCAGGGCTTTGACAGCTCCTCCTGACCAAGGTAAAAGCTCTCAGCGTGGGACACGTCTTCACAGCAGCAGGACACACACTTTGAGCCATCCCTCTTCAGGACATGACGGCACCTTCCTGGGAACAGCACGCACATGTAAGGATGCTCTCCAGAATCAGGGCTGCACATTCTCCCTCATCGACTCCAACTCTCAATCATGTAACCAAATATCCCACTTTCCATTCCCCTCTATGAATCTGTGAGCCTCCAGCCTTCATTGCTCCAGCATTACCATATGACAACTCTATCTGAAATAACAATAGCAGCAAAGCACCAATTTATCATCTCTCAGAGCTTTAATAAGCATTCTGTGCCTTTTGAATAAGTTAAATTACATTGTTTACTCCTGCTCTTCATTTCAGCTCCTCCTGCTCCTTTCTCTACCACATCCTTACCTCTTTCACATGCTGCCAAATCATTTGGTTCTTTTCCTTCTCATTACACCAGCTCCAGTCACTTGGATCCCTTTCCCCTCTCTACGACCAAAGACTGTTGAGCTTCTGGGTTTTTGCTGGCAGTGGCTTTCTCGAAGCAGTTAAATGAATTCCATCTCTAGCTCCAGCTGCTGCTATATGCCTTCTTTTCGGAAATTAAAAAGGAGCCAGGAACACACGACACCACATAACCCAGCAAGTACTCTGCAGGCCAATTTCCAAGTGTGATTTATAATCATGATGCCCTCACTACAGGATTTTATTAAACAAGATCCAGGGAGTCTTAGCAGTCCTGTTTCTAAGACTGATGTTCTAGTGGGTACCAAAAATACCGAATTGTTGCAGGCTGATGGTGAGGATTATTTTGTCTTTTTGCAGCAGTGCCAGAAGTTATCACGTTACTAAATCAGTACAGCACAATACTCCAAAGAGATTGATGCAAACTGATTGCAAATACTTGTAATTTTTCACCAGCAAGATAACAGTCCCTTTGTACTAGCAGCTTGAAAACCTTTTGATCAGAGGATACCTAGATAAACACAGAAACCTTTTCCAGACTCCTGCTCTCAGTGGAAGATGTAATTGTCTTGTTGCTCTGTCACACAGGCTCTGTGCCACTGCTTTGCACCTGCCTCTGACACCAGACGGGCAATTCTCCAGCCAAGTGCCCATGGAGGAAAGCTCCCAAAGCTAAGAGACAGGAGCAATGTCCTACAAGTATGTGGGTGTGGGATGAGGGCTCCCTGTTAACCAGCTGGCCCAAGAATGAGGGTGCCAGACAGAAGGAAATATGTGACCCAGCTCTTACACACATCTGCAGCCAAGGTGTGACCAGGTGTCAGTCCCCTGGCATGCTACACCTGCACTCTGTCCTGCTACAGCTCCAGAAACCTCTGTGCTTCTGGGAAAGGACAGCTTCCATGGGGGAGCCAGAGGCAGTAGCAACACCATTAACAGCATTTGAATTCTCACCTTCTGCATACTGCACATAGATTTGGCCACTGCCTTCAAACATTACTAAAAAAAAATATATATATATATATATATATATATATATATATATAAACCTCCTCAATATAAAGTTCCCAGAAATAAAGCTACAGACCAGTGACAAACTTATCTCTCTACTCTACACCCCAAAGCACTCATGGAATTCAGCCTTGTATAGAAAATGGTTATTAAGAATATCCTGCTATCTACATAAGTATGTCAAACAGCTGAACACAATTATATGTTCTGACACTTTGGAGAGCTTGATCAGGCAGTTCACCTAAAGTAAACACAGAAATGACGAGGAGGCAAATTACCTGCTTGGAAAGGAGGGAGGAGGAAAGGAAAAAGGGTAGAAGTTCTCACTCCAACCCTCCATCAACTGAGATTTAACCAAGAATGACAAGGTCTAACAAATTGGAAATAATAACCAAAAAACAGAAACAGGAGGTTTCATTAGAAGCTTCTCTCTAGGGAAACAGTCTCAGAGCATTTTCACTCTCACAGTTATTTTCAATCTTTGAGCTTTGTGCACATGCAAAAATGTTTTCCTGGGATGGAGGAGACTCTTGGACAACAAACTCAGGCACACCAACAACAGACCTGCTTTTCTTAAGACAACTTTCAGGCATCCCAAGCTGTCCAAGAACCCCAGGAATCTGCACACCACTGATTTAAAACCACCGAGTAGAAAACAACAAAACCAGTTGTTGGATAAAGTGTTACATCAGACATAATTAAAACTGAATGGCAATTGACTCTGGTATTTTTCACATCCAAGAGCCTCTTCTCTCTTAAAAGTTCTAACATCAAATTTCCTGAAAATCAGCAGTGAAAAAGGGTGGGGTTTTCCCCCTCCCTCAGAACTTTTATTACATATATAAAATTAGTAACTTGTTAATACTTTGGAGTCAACTTGCAAAATCTTTTCCAACAATTAGGTTTATGCACAACCATGCCCCACACTCTCCAGGGCTGTTTGCATGCATTTACCTGCACATCTAAGAAACCACTATTGCTTTCTTGGTTAACCAGGAACACTGTGGCTCTTTAGGCAGATCCATACCAATTGTCACATGCAGCAATTCTGAAAAAACACTCAGCTAACACCAGCTACAAGTGCCAGAGCAGAACAGTTTGCATGCAACTTTGATGGATGTTGGGGGTTAATACAAACATGGCTCAGTCTGTATGTCTCTATATCAAGATCAAATAATGAGAAAAGTAATCAATTGTGGTTGCAAATATAAGAAATCTTAGTGGAAGTTTAACTTGGCATCTACCCAAAGCTGAGGAAACCTTCTTTCACAGTGAATGAGTACTTGTCTGGCAGGAGTAATTACTGGGGCAAGCCTTCAGCTGGAACAACTTACCAAGGCTCTTTTACCTACAAGGACAGGAGCACTTACATGGAGGGCTGTCAGAAAACTCTCACTCTCCAAAGAGTCTATTTGCTGTTTTGGTCAATTTTCTCCTTGTCAGAAGGGCCTCAAGCAGCAGGGTACGATGGTGCCCGTGGTACCCAGCCAGCCCATTGCTGTGGGAGCTGCTCCCACCAGCACAGCACCTGCCTGGGACCTGTGGCTCACCTGAGACCGAAACCCAAACCAGCGCTTACTGCTTCAACACAGGCACCCAAGAAGGCTCAGCTCTGGCCCTCAAACCCTGCCTGGAGGAACCGAGGCAGCAGGAAAAGGGCTGACAAACACACAATTCACAGCCAGGACTGTGACCCCCACCCAGCCAACTCCCTGCAGCCAGCCAGAATCCCAGAGCTCTGGATCCAGCTGGACAGAAACCCCGAGCACAGCCTCAGGGAGGGCAGCAGCCCTCTCTGCCTGGGCATCAGCTTTTGCCTCTTCCAGGGCTCTTTGGAATACCCAGCGTTCCTAGGGGAGACTGTTATTAGTTAGGGGCAAAATGACTATGGTCTGTGCATTTAATGATGCAGAAGTGGAGCTGCACTGCTGGGTGGCATTTGTGCATAAAGATAAACGGCTTATAATATTTTGCAGATGATGTGCTCTTTTACAACTGAAGATTTTTGGTTCCTTTTAAGCCCAAGGTTAAAAACAAAACCAGACAGCACAGACAAGACATTTCAGTTATGTCACAGAGTGACTTATTTTTACCCTGGGACAGCTCTTGTGTTAATTACAGTGGATATAAAAAAATACACCTTTCTGTCAGCAAAGGCAAAGTCTTCCTGCTGAAAGACTCTACTACCCCCCCACAGATGTCCTTGAGAGCTTGAGTTACATTGCTATCTGCAACTGTATTTAAAATATTTCTTTCTTTTTTTGTGATAAAAATGGCAACTGCAATTTAAAAAAGAAAATCATGAGAAAATCTCACCAATAGCCCATAGCAGGTTTTCCAAGATTATCTATTAAATTGACAGGAAAAGTTATTTTCCTTATATAAATAAAAGCATGGCCTTCCACTGCTCTTATGATGCAAAAGAAATTAAGATACCCTCAGTTCAGTTTCTTAAAGCTATTGGGTTACTTATTGAACTTGAAAGACAGCAGGAAGGGCTCTAAAATCCAGTAATAATCAAGGTAATAGGGCATCTCTAGCCAATTCCCCACTCTCAATGGGTCAGGCAGGTTTCAACTTGGATCTTTTGTGTCCTTGATATAAAACCTAGCTATAATAGGATTAGTTAAAAGCAGGTGATGGCAGCACAATCACAAAACTAGCTCGCTTGTAGTGCTCCCTTCCATCCTCTTTGGCTAGAGCAAACAAATTAATATATTCCAGAAATGTCAAGAGTTTGTTCCTGCTTTTCTGACATGTGCCACTTTCACTGGCTGAAACCAAGAGTGCCTCAAGTACCTCCATGCCTGCTGCTGAAATGGCTGTTTTCAGCCAATAGCTGCTCCTATGTGGCACAGGACAGTCCCAAAAACCAGCCTCCAACCACTACTGTTAATGCCATCCTTGTGTTAGTGTGGAAACCGAGGCAGGGAAAGACTCAAATGTGCCCGGTGGCACCTGAGGAGCCCCCAGCAGAGCAGGGAATTCCCAGCTCCTACTTAGTGCCAAACCTTGCCTTGCCAAATCAAAGGACCAAACTTATCATGTGGCCCAGTGCTGCAAGCCTGATATGCTTGGACAGCACTCAGCAGAGGTAATCAATAGTATGTACAGAGAGATATGATTTTGAATTCTGTTTTATGGCACTTGTTCAGGATGACACTCGCCTCAGCTGTACCCATCTTCCACTCTTTCCCAATTCCACAGTCAGAGAGGGCAGAGGCACCAGGAATTGCATGTTTACCCTACCATTGGTCATTCATAGAGCATTCAACAACAGAGTATGAGTTCAGCTTTGAATACTGAAGAAGTCTCAAATTTCCTTCCTCAGCAAGTCCCGTATAAAACTCAAATATCTTGGAATGAGAAGGGTAAGTGGAGAGGAGGGCAAAAAGAGCCAAGGGCAGGCAGGAGATATCCCAGACCTTAACACAGAGACTCTTAATGCAATTAATTTCCATAGCCACACTCCTGTCTGCTGATACAATAAGTTCAATTGACATGGCAAAGGTCACCCAGTGCATCTGATGTTCCCTGAGATTAGAAACCCGGGCCTGACAAGATAACCACAACACATGATGAATGATTTGGATGTCGTGCAATGCTTGAATGTGTTCCTTCTTGACTTCACTTACTTTATTCTGTTGGACAAACAGAGTGCTATGCTTAGAAACACTGCAAAACCAGTCTGGTAAGATATCAAAGTACACAAGGCCTGAACATCTGAAACTGGCTTGATAAACTACAGAACAGCTTCCACCCAAGACATTTTTATTCCTATAGCTGATGGCTGCAGACAGCAGAAGGAAAGGCAGCCACTGACCAGGAATGAACAGACTGAGTGCAGTTAGCCCATAACAACAGGAAAAGACTTCACAGAAAAGCACAGAACCTACATGAGTGCTGCTCCCCTTCAAACCATCACCTCTGCCAGCTTCACAAAACTTCTCCAGACTTCTTTCTTCCTAACTATCCCTCACTGAAACTTCCTGCCAGTCATTAGAACTTAATTTCTGCTGAAGCTGTTTCCACGCGAGCATTTGGTGTTTTGTGGAATGCTGATAAAAGCAGACAGCATGCTGAAGGGATGGGAATTTTTGCCTCCAGAAGAATGGGATTTGCAAGGTTTCATGATCCTTCGATGTATATTCAAACCAGTTTCCCAAGGGTCACGGTTTGTGGAAGGGGTCTTCAAACTATCCTGTTGCTAACTCTTTTTGACTAGGATGGTCTTACTTTGCTCTTCAAACTGCAGGTCAGATCCCAGTGTGTCCCACGTGGGGAACAATTGACAGCACATGCCACAGAGTTTGCAGCCCCCATTTTACCACTCCAGGCCTTCCAAAAACTCCTTCAATGCACTCTGTAATACCTCTGACCATGGCACTGAGGTCCCACTGTCACCCTGCCAAGGCCAAGAGCAGGCATCCCACATGCACCAAAGTTTAGAGAGTGGGTAAATATGGAGATGTGGCCTGACTGTGGTCCAATTCTCATTTCAGAGGCTCATCTGATTGTGCTCCTGGCAAGGCACTTCAGCCTGAGGCACATATGAGGGACCTCCAGCTTTGTATCCTGCTGCTGCTCTAATCCCTGTGCCCCAGGAGGGGAAACGTGGTACAGGAGGTAGGAGGGAAGGGGGAGACAGTGCCTGTGATGGCACACAAAGAAAAGCAGATCACAGTGAACTGCCTGAATTAGAAATCACAGAAGTTATTTTGTATTCATCTACCAGAGAGAGAATTTTATATCTAGCCTATACAATATGCTAAACACTTATCAAAGAACATTTAAAGAGAGGAAAATCTTTGCATTTCCTAAAAGACTGCTTTTCGTTTATTATGTTTAAAGAAAAACAAACAAATGTATGAGGATAGGATGATGAAAAATTAGAAAGGATAGCCTGGGGGATGAGAGGAAAAGGCTCTCAACAACTTAGTAGCAGCACTTGCTGGCTTTATGCACATCTGAAGCCAATTCCTTGAAAAGGAGAGTTTTGACTCTTAAGTGGCCAGCACCTCTTGCAACATATTTCCTAATCAGTGAGTATTTATGGTCGATATTTTATATTTCCAATTTCCCCCTAAGGGCTCCTGAGAAAGCAGCACACCTGCCAACCTTTTCAGCTGGGCCAATAATTGCCAATTTGCTCTTTGCCTTAGTATATCACTCAATTTAGCCCTGGCTGTGCCCTGCATACATCCTCATTCATCTCTGTGCCCCCATGACAATTAGAGTGTTAGCTTCAGCTAACTAGGGCAACTATTCTACTAGGGTTGGAAGACAATTATTAGTCTATTTTCCCATCCTGTGGCAACAAAATTGAGAATCCATGACAATTACATTCAGCAATTCTGCACTCGGCCGCCTGTTCCCCCTCCTTGCCCCCACCTTCCGAATATTTCAAATTATCACAGCTCTACTACCACATTCAAATTTTCCACGTTCACAGGGAGTGAGGCTTCTATTTAAATGATAATGAGGGACGATCCATTCAATTTAGTGAGGGAGAAAATCCATTAAAAAGCAGGCAGTTCTTAAGCTGATGGGTCAAGAAAAAGATAAAAACCCTTTTTTCAAGCCATTATACAAGGCTCTGTGTGGATTTTTGGACTGTTCAGGACATCAGAAAAGATTAGGACAATTATGGAACATGGGGAAAACCAAAACAAAATGCCCAAGCTTTCCACTTTTACTTGGGTCAACACAACAAAATAGCAATATGGCTTATCTGGCTCTTAATTCTCTGGCAACTTCCAATTACTTCGCACTGAAAGGCAGCAGAGGAAAATCCCATTTTTGAAAAAGGCTGTTGACTCTGTTTTGGTTGCAGAAGACCTGAGAGTACATGTGTAATAAGGATATCAACTCTGTAGTAGTTTTTAAGGGAATTTTACATCAACACTGGGAACACAAACAAGTGGCAGATTCCCATCTCGTCTCTGCACCACAAAGCCTGGGCTAAAACTTCTGTTTTCCTGCTCTGAAGTTTGATCATCCCAAAGAAGAGCCCAACCTCAACAAATCAAACCTCTGCAGCCAGAGATGATTTCACTAGATCATAATAAGCATTTTTCCCCCCAATGACCCATAATAAATGGCACTTGGTGTAATGTCTGGAACGACTTACTACACAGGCCAGACAATTACTGTCTCACTACGAAATTGTATCATTCTCTCCCCACAGAATTTTCACTTGTGGCAAGGAAGGAGTAAAATGCTCTGGGTTTTGTAGTGGATGAACCAATGGCTGTTTGTGTGTGTGTGTGTGCGCACAACATAATCAATCACATTTGCCTCAGTTTTCTTTAGAGTGCAATTATTTCAGGACAGAGCAGGCCACCTCTTGACTTCACGGTCCATTAGAGACTAATGACATGCATTAATGTAAATAAAGAACAACTTGCTGGCATCCCATTGAACAAGTCACCTCGACAAACAAATGGCACAGAGGGGCTAAGCTGTTCAGAAAAGCACCTCTGAAATGGGGACCAATAAAGCTGGAGGGAGGATCTAGTGCTCCCGAGATGGAACTGCTGTAGCTGACACTTGGATAGGCACATTTCCCACCACGCCTGCTGTGTGCTACCCTACAGCAGTCAGACCTGTCACCTCCTGCCTCATTTACTGCATTGCACACCCCCCCCACCACCACCACCACTTAATGGGGAAAGGCATGGGAGGGTAAGGCAGCACAGAAAGGAGTCCTGAAGGCCAAATGCACCGAGAAACAGCAGGAGAGTGAGAAACAGCTCAGGTGCCTCCAGCTGCAGAGCAGCCATCTGCAGGGGCACCACTGGGTGCTGCAGCCTTGGTTTGCAGCCTCGAGGAAACTCAATCCTGCCTTCCCTGGACATCCTGACTGCCCTATGGTCCTGATCCTGAGGACCTGTAAGGAGCTATTTAAACAGCGTGCTGGGACTCACAGCTCCAGAGCCAACGGGGACCAGGCACAGCTGGACAGAAAATCCTGCAGCAATCAACACTCAGCAGCACGTTGTTGTCTCCTCTCCCTTTCCCTGCTCCCTCTCTACAGTAAGGGAGCCAGTCTGCCTCCTCATCCCTTCGCACAGAAATGGGGAAAACCATCTGATTGCACCCGTGGGACTTCCCAAGACTTTCAGACAGTTGCTAAATAGGCTACAGAATATGTACCAGTACGCGAGGCAGCGTTATATGTAATTAAAGCTAAATTGCACTCATCAAATAATGAACGAAGAGCATTCTGTGATTCATGAACCTTACTTTTCAAACCATTTAATTACTAATTTGAAAAATTCTCATTTGTGATGGGTCGCCAGGTCATGAGAGCAGCTTCAGCAAAGCTCTGAAGTGTGCCCCGGCCTCCAGGCACTGCCCAAACGTCTCCGCTGACTAAAAAAGAACAGAGTGCCTATTTCCCACTGAATTCCACTGGCTGCTGAACAGGCTTTGAAGATTTTGCAGGAATTAGGCACTCAGAGTCAATTCCTACAGCTCAGCCTGCAACTTTGGGGGCAAAGGGAAAGGAGAAGAAATACTGGAAGTGCATCAGCTTAACAAGTAAAGTCTCCAAGACCACTTAACGCTTTGACCTAAGCTAATGGCTAAGCTGGAATATGTTATTCCTTCCCTGCAGCCCCACGCTGCAGCGCAGCTCCCAGGCACTCCTGCTCATGCACCCATCAGGAATGGCCGAGGGGAGGGGAAGCAGGGAATCGCATCGATGTACGTGTGTATGAAATTACCATCATTATTGACTAACAACACAGCCAAAGATGTCCCACAGCAAGGGGATTTGTCCTGGGCCCCACCCCCGGGTTGCCTGGCCCCACGGTGGTGCGTGGGCTCGCAATCCTGGAAGCAGATCACAGGACATGTTATTTTTCTCTTCCTCCCACTGCGTCGGCTGTTTACAGCACCCCATTCACACTCCAAACATGTAGAGAGAATTTTCCCCCGTCACATTTCCCTGTCAGAGCTGTCAAGCTGAATCCCGCTTTAATCTGCCAAAAGCACTTTTCTGCTGACATTTTTAATAAATACTTTCAGCTTTTAAGCACATTTGTGGGAGCCATTTTTTCCCCTTTTTCTCCCTCTTCCTCCTGTACAACAGGCTCTGAAAACCTTAATAGCAAATACATTACACTTATCAAAGGCTTTCCCCCCCCTCTTCCTTTTGCATCCTGAAGCAGAGGTAGTGTTTTCAATTTTAAAGCTAAATTAACTGTCCAATTGAATTTAGCTGGTGTGAGCCATTTTCTGTGACAGGTTTTAGTTATGAAGCATATTTTACATTAATAGAACTCAACATGAAAACCACTCGCTCTGGGATTTCTGTGGCTTGCCATTGAAATGGCAAATTTAATATTTCAGACATGCTCGTGCCAGTGTTTGATTATTGTTCTTCATTTAAATCTCTCCTAACGGGAAAGGTCCTAATTAGTAAAAAATCATGTTTTAATGAAGGCGAAATGCTAATTGCTAACACAAAAAGCCTTCGTATAAAATTATCCCAGCACTGCCATTGATTTCTTGGTGACTCAAAAGCCCATTTGTGTGTTTACACACTAAGGCACCGTTTGCTTTTGTTTTATCATAACATTTCACTCAATGCACCATCAGATTTCCTGAGAGAAAGACAGCTTTCCCCCAAAACCCTCTCATATCTTGGCGGCAGGAAGCATAAAATTAGATGAACTAACTTTGCACCCAAACTATGCGGTTACGTGCAGCAGCTAAACCCAAAGATGCTGTAAAAGGCTTTTTAAAACAACTTCTTTGAAAAAACAAAACAAAACATCAAGCCATTTGTCCCCAAGGAATAACAATTCCATTTTGTTTTCCCATCTCTGATCTTTCGCTTATCATATTATTTGCACCATGATTATAGTGTTTGCAAGGCAGCTCAACCACTTATGCCGTAACACTCAATCATGACATAAAAAAAAGTTATTACACAGTGACCTCTGGATGCCAACATTTGTTCAGCAAGATTTATGAAAAGCCATGTCAGCAGCGGGAATTGCTGCAATGAAGCGATGCTTTCTCCTGAACGGTACTTACATCACTGAGACGGTCCCTTGAGCTGCTCCGCTGAGAGCTTGTGGCCTCCCTGATGCTGTCTTCCTCGCTATTTCTGCCACTTCTGCTTGTAGGGACCTTCATCTAGAGGGAGAAGAAGGAGGGGGAAAAAGGAGATTTTCAAGCACTGCTCTGCCACCTGTTCCCGAGGTTGCCGACAGCAGTTCAGTCAATGTTTCACTACCCCACCGTGGAAGGGATGGGGTGCAGGGGGCTTCTCTGCAGTTGTGCTTGAGCACCTGTGTCCACACTCCTTTTCACTAACATGGCAGGGAAGGTGCTTTTGGCACTCCTGGAAGCAGCTGAGGTTGTGCCAAAGTGCTTGGGTCTGACACCAGAAGGACGTGGACAGACAAATCGCCTTCACTGAGCTCCCAGCACACCTCAGCTGGGACACTGCTGCTGCTGCTGCCTGACCACCAGCCAGCCACAGGCTCCCAGCCCAGAGATGTGCCCTGGGGCCTCCCCAGGGACTGCACTGAGGGACACTGGCCTGAAACAGCTTGCTTGAGATAGCACACAGAACTTGAAGTAGAGCAGGATTGACTCTTGCAGCCAAGGCTGGTGCTTAAACTGCTAAATCATCCCACTCCCTTCACCTGCAGCCGTGCTTGTATTTGGATAGAAGTGAGAGAGCCAACGTTTGAAATCACAGCAACCTTCCTCTTACATCTGCAGTGTTACAGGGGGAGGAGAGGGGTAGGATAGATGTCATTCACAGCTTCATTCCTGGGCTCATTTACTAACAAATTATTCTGCTAATTCCCTCGTGAAATATTGGGTGGAAAGAAGTGTTTAATTTATTAATAGGTTCTATTCATATCAGTTTGGTTCCATTTAAATTACACTATTTAAAATGTCGGCTTGTACAAATTGGTATTTTTAATGGCAATAAAACCCCTTTGTTTCTTGCTGTCCTGTTCCATGGTGGCACTGATGTAACCCCTGCAGCCCTGCCCCTGTGGCACTGGGAACACTGGACATGCTGTCACCACGTGGGCACAGCAATCTGAGTGCTGGGAGCACTGATCACTGCCCTCCATGGATGTTTGACAGTGCTGCCAGCTAAGTGCCCCACAGCCTGGTAATATTTCAATTAAATGTTCAGGATGCCGCATGGAGAACGAGCTCCAGTGCTCATCCAGAGTGCACAACCCTGTATGGGCTTGGGTAGCAGAAGTAAAATGAAAAGTATCATGCACAGTAGACTTGTGATTAACGTCCTTGCTCTGCATGCCTTTCTCCCACCTTACCAATACACTTTCTGCTGCAGAATAAGACTTTTAGACACAAATCAAATTTCGATTCATGGCCACCTCATCACACAACCACCACTCAGTGCAGTGCCCTGTCTCACTCCTTGTCCACCACCTTTCAAACGTTGCCCACCTGAAAACTTTTATCAAGACCAATATTTTATCTCTGCCCCCACGACAAAATGTTCAAGAGCACAGCACAGCAATGAGACACAATCCCTGCTGGGATCTGCTAGAAACATTTCCAACAACAGTGATTTTGCAACTATCCACACCATGTATTAAGGCAAGAAATAATCCACTTGGGAGTTCATGATGTTCAATCCATATGGTCTCTTTCCTTAATAAATAGGTCAACAACATCAAGAAGAGAAGGCTAAGTATACTACACATCAATACTGGCCATATGCCATCAAATTTTTAATTCCACATATAATTAAGTAAATTCGCTAAGATTTTTTTTTCCTAAATACATTAAATGATTGTCATTCTCTTATTTTATTCTTTTTGAGGTCTTTATTAAGCAATTACTACTTCAGCTATGCCATTATCTTGCCTAGGATTGATGCCAAGCCAATAAGACAAATGGTAATACCCCATTAATTACAGCCTTTCATACCACTGGCACACCAGCTTTTTTCTGTCATCTGGGTCTTTCTACACTTCCTCAAAACCCAACTCCACCGGTCTTGAGTCATCAGCCAGCTCTTCTGAAACTCTTGGATGTAAAGTATCTGACCTGCCAATCTCAATCCTTCCAGACACAGCAGGTGCTTTGTTTCGCCCTGAAATAGGAGGCACTTAACCATTACAGGGCAGAATTACAACTTCCCTAATACAGTACAGAAATGCCCATTGAATTCTGCAGCTTTCTGATTTCTGATCCATTACCTTCTCCCTCCCACCCAGGAACACATCAAAGCCTGTCAAAATTATTACACTTCTGGCCTAAACAACTCCTAGACAGCTGCAAATTAAAGGAAAAATAAATTATGCCGTTCCAAATCCTTTCACCTTCCCAACTGCAAATGGCTGCTAGAATTAATTCAAAAGGACTAAACTGCCAGCTGTTTAAACTTAGCACAGACTCACCCAACCTGTTACCAGACTGGATCCTTTTGCTGCTTTTCTTGAGTTACAGTCAGCTCCAAACACCACCTGTCTCTTTTCTCCAAATTTCATTAAAGGAAAACTACACCTACACACACAGTAACAAATTGAGACAATTTGACCTGACAAGGTCTTGCACAAGCAAGCAAATTAGAAGCATCACTGCTGCCATTAACCTTTCCAAGTAAATATCAATTATTAAACTTGCTGCACTACCTCTGTCCCCAGTTTGCTGCTGTGAATTAAGAGGGTCATCAGCCTTTTTGACAGATCTTGTTCATTTACACCTGCTGCCTGCCAGCAGGGGAGCCCGCACACCCGCAGCCCCAGCGCTCAGCCAAGCTGCCTTAATTCATCAGTAATTACCCTAATGAGCCACATGCAGGACCCAAGGAGGAGGACAAGTTGTTCTGATAAATGGATGCATTGGTGTCAGGGGCACTCTCGGCAGACCTGGGTATTAGCAAAGTGGTCAAAAGCTTCTTTCCCAAAGTTGTCACTGGCTCAGCTGCTTGATTTCTAGTGATTTTTCTCTGGGTGTTTTTACTTGAGTTCCAGAAATTCCTCCCGACCACGTTCCCTGATTGAGTTTTACTATAAAAACTAGTATTCCTCTCCCTAGGAAAAAGTCACTACTGCTCCAGAGTCTGCAAAGGTGAGGGGGGCCAGAGGCAAGGTGAGCTCCTGGCCCTGCTCCCAGCCTGAGGATGTCATCTCCAGCACAGCACAGACCCAACCAACCAACTCCCCAAATCCACAGGTAAAACACACTATGTCCTCTCACACAGCACACTGCCAGGGACTTCCAGAGGCATTTGTGCAACACCAGCCATGGGGATTAAACACCTCAGGTGGATGAGCCAAATACCCTATCCAAAATTTGAGCGGCCCATATTGGTTGTCCAGGGTATTTACAGACAGTGGGAATGTCCTTCCACAACCAGAATCACACATGCAATTCAACATCACAGGCTGTTTCTCAGCCAGAATCAAATCCTTTTGAGACACACATTGTGTGTCTCGGTCCCTCTGCTTTACCCACTGAGTGCACCCAGGTCCTCAAGCAAAAACAATCCCGTGGATGGATTTTTTGCTCTGTCTGAGGCAAGACTATTCCAGACTGGAACTGGAGGGTTCCAGCCAGCCTAACAGAGCCAAAACAGAGACTGGGCAACAGCAGGAGCAAAACCTGAATGTGTTTGAGTTGCTCTTAGGTCTGCTCAAAGTGTTTTGGGAGCCATGTGAGAAGCAAAATGTCTCAAAATAACGTTGATGCCCAAAGCTCTGCAGAGAGAGGTGCTCCTCAGCCTTGTCTCCAGAGGGCTGGAGGTGGGAGGGCATCTTGTCTTAGACAAAGGCTGACTACTGGGTCACTTCAGGAAAGCAAAGCTGGAAGGAAACAAAAAGGCACATGGGGACAGCTGAAGCTATTTGTTAATTTATCTCTTCCAAACCCTAAGGCAGCAAGACATTAACGTCCATGCATATGAACTGAAACACAGAATAGGTGCTCAAGTTTTACTCTAACAGAGCACATTTCATTGTTTAAATTAAGGGAATTTTCCAAAAGCATTAATAAAACCCAAAGCTGCTTAAAAACCAGACCAACACAGTCTCCAGCAAGATAAATAACCCCCCAGACCCACCACAGAACAAAGCTGGTGGCAGGCACTCCTGGCTCTCTGCATAGCTGCAGCCCAGCTTTTGCTGGGAACGACAGATTTGTGTTTGGGAACGTGGAAGAGAGCGTTCCCAGCTTGGTGGGAGCAGGCCAGGGCTGGCTCAGCAGGGATGGACCAGGGGTAGGTACAGAGGGTTTGTAAGGCCATGATCAATTTGCATTCTGCAGGTGCTCACGGACAATCCCAAGCCACGTTCGGAGCCAAGAATTATGAACCTTGCGCTGTTGGACATCATGTAGCATGATTAAATATCATAACTCATCCTGGTAATAACTCCAGCTCTGCTATCCTGGAATGCTGTTGCCTCTCCATCTCTCCCATCCAACTTCCCCCTCCTTACTTCTTCCTGTGAGGTGGGGGTGGAGGAATATATGAATGGGCAGAATGGGCCTTGTTTCCCTAAAAGGGCTTTTTCATTACCACTATGTTGGCTCTCAGCCCCTGCTTTTTAATCATAATAGATCAGCCTGCTCTCCATTTACTTAAGCTTTTCCGATGTCGGAGGAAAGCACGTTTTTATTTGGCACACCTATTTTCACATCACGGGCACGCTGCCCCTGCTCATTATTAATAAATACACTTCGATTTATCACAAGCT
The DNA here is from genome assembly GCF_963662255.1 of Cinclus cinclus. Lineage (NCBI taxonomy): Eukaryota > Metazoa > Chordata > Aves > Passeriformes > Cinclidae > Cinclus > Cinclus cinclus. The sequence goes on along the minus strand of NC_085062.1, from coordinate 6,520,509 downwards.
CCATTTGAGTGCCACGGGGAGCCTGGGGCAAAAGGAGACAAATTCTTTTCTTAAGTTGTTCTGAAAGGTGCTGGGCTTGCCGACCCTCACCCCCATTAACCCAGCACAGCTAGTGTGCTCCTACTGGGAGCTGCACGGCCTGTGCAGCGGCAAACTCGGACTGATCCTGTGCCATCTCAATATATTTGTTCATTATCTTGCGCACACACAGAAGCATTTGGAAATGTACTCGGGGCACAGGCCAAATTGAATCATCTGCCTTCATTTTCCACACGATCTGAAGCTACAGCTGCTACAACAGGCTGTGGGATTTTTATTTTCCTTCCTTAACAGTTTTTTTTTTTTCCCCTCGCTCTTAAAGTCACAGCAGTCTCATTTTAAAACCCCTTGCTTTCGCTTGGGTTTGTATCTGTGTTGTACAAAATGGGTCTTGCATACACACAGGGTGGGAAAAGAAATTCCCAGCAACCTCTCTGCAAAGTTCTGAAGGAAAGACAGAAAGCAGAAGCCTCAGGGCTAGACATAATTAAGCTATTAATCTCAGAGATGCCTGTTCTGGTGGCTCAGATGGGTCTATTAATCCACTAATCCTGTCACCTCTGCCAGTGGACAGGCACCAGCAGGAATGGCACCCACCTACTCTGTGCTGCATTCTGGAGCCAAGAATGGTCCATGAAAACAAAGCTGCCCTTCCAGATCAGAAGGGCAAAGAGATCCACACAGCACTAAGCCAAGCTACCTCCTTTCAGGAACACATTAACTTCAAGAAGAAAGTTTAATTCCTTTTTCAAGCTCTGAAAGATCCACTTTAATTTGTCATGAGAGAGAGAGAGGACAGACCAAACTCAGCCTTTGGATTTCCATGTTACTGACTTCATGGTAAATCTATTTTGGCAGGAGCCACTTGGAGATAAGTGGGTAGTGCTGAGAGGCGTCCAAGTCCCAGAGTTTAGGTCCAAGCTTTCAGATCACCAGAGACAGGGATGAATCAACTTTATCATGCTCATCTATCTAAACTAATGCTGCTGAACACCACTTTACATCTCATCAGCAGGTAATGACTTTATCATCAGCTCTGCCAAAGGACCCTTTTTCAACTCTTTCTACAGGGTTGAAGAAAAATTTCCTGCGGCAACATTTCCTTCCAATAAAGAGCATGATTTCCTATAGCTACAAAATTTGATAACACCAACTGTTAAAAAAAGCTTATCAAAAGCAATTATATGGGCTGCCCCCTTACCAAAAATAGGATGAAAAGGACTCTTAAAACAATATTTTGGGAGACTTTTTTGCTAACAAATGCTTACATTTTATTATCAGTTCCCAGATAAGCTCATGTTTCTCTGGTAGACTATCAGCAGTAGCAGCTTTCTGCAGAAGGAGACAGTAAACTGCCTTAATAAATACAAATGGACAATTTAATTAAAATATATTGGAAACTTGGAAAAAGTACTATTTGTGGATGAAACAGTCTGTTAAGGGATTGCACTCAAGGCTAGCTCAGTGTATTTTAGGCAGGCAACAATAAGTGGCAGTGAAACATAGTGCACAGAGCTTTATTCCAATGATTAAAGACCACGTCAAAATTATAAACATCTGTTTTCCAGAAGGAGGCGGGGGAGAAAGTCACCCAGTTGCCTCTGGTTTTAATGTCTGAAACAAAACAAACCATTTGGCTTTAAAAATGCACTTCTTTAAACCTGAAAAGACCCACGTATCAAAACAAGGTGGAATCAGCTAAACACATTACTTCTGATTTGTTTCCTTGAAAATCCAGCCTTAATGCATTCTAACAAAATTTATCTATCCCAAGCATACCTCATAATGAGATCAACTGGGAAAAATATCAGGCTTGTTTGTATATTTTATACTTGCTCTAACTTGGCAGTTTGGAGATTATGTATTCCCCAGGTCCCTCCTTAAATCGTTTCACACGCTACAATTTGATTTTCTTTGCTTGCCCTTTTCCACAATTTTTTTTGATACATTTTATTGAGTTCTGGCTCAGAGGGAAACGTTTCCTTTGAATTAAGGGTGCAATCATTTTTTCTCCCCTCTAAATAAGGACATATGGCGTAGAAAGCAATGTTATGGTCTGAGTATTTTATGATTGAAGTAGGGGCTCATTTTAAAAAACGACAGTAGCATCAGGTTGGATTAGAGTAGTTTTTCTAATTGGGTGGTGCTGCTGTGGATACTGTGATGGGCCATCTTGGCCATAACTCATTTTTAAGTATGACATGTCCGTTTTTACTTACTGTGATGAAGAAGCAAACAGCAGCGGTGTTATGATACTGAAGGAAAATTGTCCTTTTTTTGGCAGTCACTCAGTTCCACGACGGTTTGAAGGTTAGTGTTTGCATATTTACCCGCCATGCAGACTGCTGGTCCCCTAATCCTGGTTTACTGGTTTCTTTTGGGTAATTTACATCAATAAACTGTGTTGCAGTCAAGCAGTCTGTAACACAGTGGTTCCTTTCTACCTCTCCCTGGGATGCAGAGAACTTGAATTGATGCTAGCAAAGGATTTCTGTGCTTAGACTGAGTCAGCTGCTAAAGCAAGCCAAGTACAACAACTTCCTGTAATAAAAAGTATTATCAGTGAAAAACTAAAATATTCAAAAGCCACTGATAGTTTCTCAGCTGCTTGAGCAACATTAACCACTCACTAACAACCTAACTTTACACCTTAATGCTTGCATCCAGGTATGAGGGTCACCTTCTCTTTCTAAGAGCAAATGAAACCCAAGCTCCTTTGGTGCGGGCAGCTGCCTTTGCAGTTTTTGGAAGACCTCCTGTGTGGAGCTGTGCTTAGCCAGGGCAATGTCCTGCAATGAGCTCAGCTCCAGCTCTCTGGAGACACTTGTGCAGATCCGGAGCCACTTGTAGCTAGGGAGGAGCTGTCTGACCCCACGGTTCGTGCCAGGTGCCATCTGAAGAGAGGCCAGTGCCCTGGAGAAGCCTTTCTCCGCGGTGCCCAGCACACAGAGGCCCTGTGGAGCAGTGGGTTGGCTTTTCTGCAGCTCTGGAACTGCTGCAATGGTTTCTCACAGTTTCTGGGCTGGCAGGTGGCCTCAGCAGAGCCAGCACCGCTTCCCCGCCACGGCCCGCGCTCTCAGGATCAGGAGCCTCGCTGCCATGCAAGAGCTAATGCTTATTTTGGAAAAAAAGCCGGTGCTTAAGCAGGCAAAACTGCTCGAATTTACAACTGCCATCAGGACTGCATAGCAAACCGCACTCTGCATGCCCCCAGCCGCACTTGGCAGATGGCAGCAGACAGCTGGGAAAATGTGGGTTTGACATCCGTCAGTGACAAACTGTGTCAGCACAGACCTGCTGGGGTTCCAGCCTGTGCCGAGGGGAAACAGCATCCCCAGCTCTTGAAGCAAACCTGCCTTCCACAACGGGGCACGCACACAGCTGCAGAGCCAACCCAGGGGCACGCACGGGGCTTGCGTGGCACAGCCTTGGTGGCGGGGTGTCTCCTGTGAGCAGCTGCCCTTTGGAGATGGTGCCAGCTGGATCCAACAGGGACCCGCTGCTGGCCAAAGCCAGCCCCAGCAGCAATGGTGGCAGCACCTCTGGAATAACACAGTCAGGAAATGGAAAAAGCTGCTGCACAGCAGCAGCTGCATCCAAAAAGAGGAGCAAGAACATGTGAGAGAAACAGCCCTGCAGTCACCCCATCAGTGAAGGAGGAGGAGGAGATGTAGGTAGCAGAGCAGGAGTTCCCCTGGAGCCTGTGCTGAAGATCACAACGAGGTGACAGGTCTCAAGGAGTAGCATCCAATACAGCCCATGAGAGAACTGAAAGCCTCTGAGCCTCTTAGAGCTGAAAGCCTCTGTGCCTCTTGAAAATAAGATTTGTAGCTTCAAGTTTCACATAAAGATGATTTGGACCTGTGACTCTCGGTTATAAAATGCCACCCAATATGCATCAAATAGAAAATTGATTTGGCATGGGTTTTTTTTAGTAATGGGAAAGAAATGGATACACTGAAGATGAGCTCAGAACTCTTACAGCAGATGCATCAAGTGTTACCAATCTGGTGCAGTGGACCATAGCAAAAGGATCACTGTAAGTAAAGTAGCTCCAAGCAGGACAGAGGAATGATTGACTAAGCATCCACTTAGCAAGGAGAGAGCTGTGTTCAGCTGGAGCCAACGGGCTAAATTAGGCTGAGCTTACACGATGCTTTTAAACACCATGTAGGAGGCAATCAGAACTGACAGCTTTAACATTGCTGCCATCTATGCATACAGATACCATCTATTAAAGGCTAATATCAACAGCTGTGATGTTCAAAGCAAAAGTAGATTTAATATACATATTAAATTGTCCAAAGCTGCAGGAGATGTTTCAAAATATATTAGGAAATTGCACCAAGAAAAATATCTCTATATATTACAGTAATTCTCTTCTGGCGATGCTACTCCACAAAACCAAGGGTTTTGATTTCAATATGAAAGGTGATGATAGCCTTCAAAAGTGATTTTAGTAAAAGAAGATCCCAAAAAGCAAGGTAAACTTATTACTAATTATGTCAGACAGGCAAAGCATTTAGTGCAGTTCAGCCTCAACCTTGGGAAGAAAACAGACATCCCCCAGCCTTCTGAGAGCTAAAGGAAGATATTAGACAACATTTGCAAAGAACAAAGTCAAGACCTGGTGCACAAGCTATAGAATGGGAGATAAGTCACACAGATGTTTCAGCTGATCTTGGAATATCCACTGAGAAAACAGATGAAAGACAAGTATTGGAGACGTATTTCAAAAGAGCAAGCAGGCCTGGCTGGGCTGCTATAGGCACAGTGCTGTGATACCAGGCTTGAGCAGCAGAAGAAAAAAGCAGAACAAGAGCAAATTGACTCAATTACATTATTTCAACAAGGTTTGCTGGAAAATTAATCTTCTTGAATAACTTTGGTTTCATTTCTTCAATAAGTTTGGCTGAAAAGGAAACTGGATAAATGTGATACATTCAGGATTCTAGATGCACTCATACTACAAGAGATTCTGATAAAAGTTAGTGCTATATAAATATCAATAAAGCATAATTTAAATGGAGACTGTATCAGCTGAGTTCTCAGAAAGTAGTGTCAATAAATAAATAAATGTTAATGTTTGCTACAAAAGGTAAAAGGATTTAAACAAGGTTTGCAGCTATTCAATAGTCCCATCAATATCTGAGAAAAAATGTTATCAAAAGCACTGCAGATAAAATTCATAGATGCTAATGATCCCTTTCTAGAATAAATAAGGAAGAGGAGGAGAAGGCAGCTTTAGGCAGCAGCTTGAATTCTGTGAAAAACACAGCTCAGGATAAAAAAAAACCTATCTCAAAGTAGGGCTGCACTATGGTTATGAGGAATGAGAGCAGCTGCCTGCAGCTCCGGCAGAAGAGAGGCTGTGCTGCCAAAGAGAGCCTGATGGGAAAAGCTGGGAGGTGACACTGGACTCGTGTGTCCTTATGGTCTTCCTGCAAAATGCTGCACCCGAAGGGAACTAATCCAACCCCTCAGCAAGGGAAGAGAGGCCACTTTCTCTTGGATACAGCATTGACAGGAATGACTTTGGAAGCTCTTCAGCCTCCCCAGAGCACCAGCAAGGCACAGCTCTACTGAGCAGACAGCCCCTGGTGGGTACAGCCTAACCTGTGGGGAAACTTGGGACAGTTGTCCTGAATTGCTCCAAGTTCCTCTTATGGGGACCACAGAGACCAACTAAACCATCATTTTAAAAAAGCAAAAACTGCCAGCAACTCTGCAGGTGTGGGGCACTGCAGGTCTCTCACCTACAGCTGGCACAAAAGCTGTCCCTGATGCTGCCTGACAGTGAAGGCAGCCTGCAAAACCCCTTTGAGTTCTTGCCCATGATTCAAGACAAACACACCCACATTCTTGCTCAACAATTCACTCAACCCCTCCAAGTGTCCTATGTGAAAAAGCTGTGCTTAGTTCAGTTGAGTTTCAAATTCATTGCTAGGACTCTGAGGCACCACAATGACACAATTAAAACACCACCAGATGTGTGTCATATAATACATGTTAAAAAAAGAAAAGACATACTGTGTGCAGATACAACAACAATTTGCTGTTCAAATTAATTCAGGAATCAGTACCATCCCTATAAACCCAATATATAAAACATATGCTACTGTAGGCATGCATAAATTGCACGCATTTTTATCCAGATAAAGCCACACGTGCAACTAATAAACAGAAGGGAAAAAAGAAAAGAAACAAAGTAAATAAATAAATGCAAAGGCTGCCTAGGGAATAATGAATTTTGCAGAAACTGCTGTCAAAGACCACAGGGTTGAGCAGAGCTCCAGCCCTGCTGGTCCCTGCCCCCAGCAGGACAGTCACAGCCTGGCCTTGGGCCATCAGAGCAGGCAATTCCCACGGAGTAGGAACGGGACCCCAGAACTGTGTTCTTGCCCAGCACTGGGGTGAGGTTAAGCTACAGTGGCACAGTTGAAATCACAGGAGAGAGTCTCTCACATGGGCAGGGTCTGGCTGATATTGTGTGTTCTCCAGCTGCCCTGCAGGGCAGCCCACAGTGGCACGTCCCTTTTATGGCTGACATCCCCTAGAACCTGGGAGAAAGGCTCCAGCCCCACAGAGATGGAGGAACTGCTGGCATTAAAGGCAACAAGAGAGCCACCACTTCAACATGGAAGGAACTGCTGGCTGGCAGGCACAGTGGGAATTTAGCAGAGCAGAGACAATTCACATGCACACCACCATAAATAGTTTTATTCCAGCACTTTCCTTTTTGAAGCCAGACCTACAATTTGCTTTTATTACTAATGCAAACTCTACAAAGCCCCTCCTTGAACTCTGCCTAGACTTTGGGATCTGTCCTTTCCCTGGCAGGGGTCTTTGTCCCCCTGCCAGCTGTCCCTTGTCTCCCACAGGCAGTGCAGAGCTAACCACAGCTGCTTCAGCTCAACAGGAGCCAGAGCCATTTTCTCCAGGCTCCCTGCACTAGCACATGAACCAAGCCAACTCTGGCAAACATCAGAGCAAACCTCACACCTCTGCAGGTCTGGATTTGAAGCAGAGGCAGCCCAAAACATCACTGTGTGTCTGGTTGTGATCATCCGTTGTGATCAGTCATGACATTGGAGTTGTCAAGGAAACTCTCAGTAAGGCCATGAGCTCCTACACCACCAGGGCAAGTTTTCTCATTTGAGGAAAGTGTTGAAACTATCAGAGCAAGCACAGCCAGCTCCTCAAGGAAACACAGAAGCAATTTCCTCTAAATGCCCAGGGGACATCCTGTTTGCTGATCGACATCCTGAAGAAAACAAAAATCTAAGAACAATTAGAGGCTAAGCAACTAAGGTGAAAGCCTTTGGTAATTTTCAGTCCCAAGTAACTAAAAAGGGGTGACAATTATTTTAGCTAATGATCACTTTGAGATTAATGTTCACAGCTGAGGAAGGGGAAGCAGCTCTTTAGAAGGCAGCACTGCTGTCAGGCTGAGCCCAGAGCTGCTTGAAATACCTGGTTGATAGTTGCTACCATCAAGGGACACAGGACACTACCCAAACATGCAAGGAACTAAAGCCAGCACCAAAAGATCAATGCAGATGGACTGGGATCCTGTCCTACCTTCTTCCCACTGATTCCAGTAGTTTATGGTAGAGAAAAATTCCTGTTGTTGGCCCTGTGTGTACTCTCATGATGTGCAGCACAGGAGTGGCTTGGCACTAGCTACACATTCCCTAAAACAGTGGTTTTGAACATTTCTCAGTCACAAAAGGACTGGCTGACACTCTGATACAGCTGAAAGAGTGAACTGCAGAGGTAGACACCAGGCAGACACCGAGGGTTATCCAGCTGGCCTGAATTGCTCCCTGAGAGTTTTGACATTCTCTCCTTACTGATTCTGGACAGAAAAATGTAATTGGTGCCTTCCAGAAAGGGGTCAGCCTGTGCCTGGGGATGAGCTGGGTCCAGAGGAGGGGAAGCCTGCCTAAGGCAGAGAAATGTGAGCCACTGCACCTGCACTGCTTCACAGAGGGCACAAAGGCTTGTCAAAGCCCAAAATAAACAAGTCCACCAGTTCAACTCCAAGCCCGATCTGAAGTTGATTTAAAGCATTGTAAATGCTTGTCAAAGTTTAAGCCAAACCTTCATTTTATTCAGGTTAAATAAGTTATCAATCAGTTTAGCTTGAACAGGAACAAGAAGCTTCTAAAATGAAATTAAAGTAGCAGCCCAGTTAATTGAGCCTGCTGCAGTCCTTCCCATAAGGATGGTCTTAGCTTCAGGAAATGCTCATCATCCTTGTCACATTTCTTGCAGAAAGGTATTTTAAACAGTAATAAGCATCTGCTTTCTCTACTTGTTCAGTGGGAAAGTCTAGAATTATATACACAGCACCTTAGAGGATGCTGTAATAGCAAGATGCATTTATTAATGATCCTACTAATGCTTCCTGAGAGCATCTCCAAATACTCTGTGAACACCCATCAAATTTCAATAGCAAGGATGTGCAGTGGGTAGTACTATCATCCCTTCTCAGAAGGGATGAAAAGACCAGATGACTTTGGGAACATCAAGCAATGAACCTGGAATAAGGCTGGGACTACAACTACAAAGGAAACAGGACGGCTAAAAGCTCTGAAGCTTTTAACAGCAACCATCTTGCATCTTAACCACAAGATCATTCTCCCTGGGTGACATGTAAGCAAATATTTCTTAGAATGAAAGCATAATGTTAATAGAGTAGAGCTTGCTGAGAAAGCAAAAAAAGGAATTGCTGCTTTCTTGGATATTACATGGAAACCCTACACTTCCACAGGAAATATTTTAGTAAAAAGAGACATAGAGTTACAGCATGAAAAAATGAAGCCACCAGATCAGGCAGTTTTTGTGAAAAAGGGTTAAGAGAGCATGGCCTTTGCTATTTGGAAGATCTGGTGGGATTCAGGACTGCTCTTGATACATGGGTCAGTGAGGTTTTGCTGCGGCACAAAGATCTGTGTCTGAGTGCTGCCCAAAGCAGGTACCTGGGATACAGATCTGGGAAATGACCAAGGTCTGTCACACCATGGGATCTTTACAAGCAGCAGTGGGGCCCAGAACCATGGGAAACAGAACTGAAGCCTCAATCCAGAGACCAGAAGTCAGGAAAAGGACTTCTCTGAACTGCAGCTCTTCCTGAAAGAGCAAGTCTGGGAGAGAGAACAAAGCCCAAAATAACAAAATTCATGAAGCCTCTATGGGTAGAGCTAAATAACCAGGTAATTATCCAGATTTTATTGTTCCTTTGTTGCTGCCTGCAGATGAGAACAATAGAAGTAGCAAGCAGGGATGGCCAAAGCCTCTAAAATATTGATGCAGAGATTGAACATCTCTTCTGGAGATGTGAAACTGGTCTCACATGGAGCTTTTGTGCTAACAGTTGTCTCAGTAGACATTCAAATTCCTTACAACAATACATGTCTAGATACAACTGCAGTGTAAATATCCTTGCTCAAAACACTTTGCATCTTACTGCTGCTCACACCGTACCTGGCAGTTTCCTATCTAAAACAGTATTACTTTGTAAAGGAAACCATTAACAGAGGGCTAAAGGAAACAATCTTATTCACTGAACCAACACTGTTGTCTCAGCAAAACGAAGCAATTAACATCTGAGTTCACAGGAAAATATATTAGCACAACAGATGCATGTGCATGTATTTCGGCCCTTTGGTAAAATGTGCTGTTTTGGGGCCAGATGTTTCTGCTCATGCCAAAGAAGAATACAGCTGCATCAAGCTGTGAATATTTCTTCTGATCTGTCAAAATCTGCTATGAACTATAAGAGAAAAAAACAGTACTGAAGTTTGAAATAGAAGTCTGTTTTCCACTGGGGATTTTACCACCATCTGTATTTTAAAAGCTTTAGTACAACTTGACAGAGCCTGAAAAAGTTTGCAGCACAATAGGTAAAGCACATTGAAATAACATTCAAGTAAGGTTTCTGGTAGAGTAGAAACATATGGTAAAAGACTAGTTTTATGCATTTTTCCTCTTAAAAATGAATTTATACTTATTAGTTGGATTTACAACACGATTAAATTGTATGGCCTTTTTTGTACTGTGCTGCCATTATGAGCTGAACTCTCATTACTGAGATGATAGAGCAATATTGAATTACTGGGCAAACAAGGTCCTTTTTCAAAAACACCACAGCAATTGCTTTTCTCACGGTTTCTAAAACCAGGTGTTGCTTTTTCCTGCATTAATAGAATTACTATGGATTTGCACTGATGCAAGAGCAAAATCATATCATTTTACCAAAGCCATAAAAAAGGAGCCAAAATGGAAACAGAACAGCTAAGCAGAAAACATGAAAGCATCTTGTAACACCATTAATAAGTTCACAAACTGCAACACATTTGTCAAGGCTTGGTGTTGTCCCTCCTAAAAATCATCCACCCAGCAGGGCCAGCATGCTGCCACCTCCCAAGGCCACCTGTGCAAAAGCCTGTAACTCACCTCACAGAAACCTCTGTTTTATCCCCTCAGACCACCTCCTTCTGCCCCAGGGAGAGTGCAGTGGCAGGAGCAGCCTCCAACAGTGACTTGCTTGAGTAAGTGGCTGCACCATTATTTTCTGACAAATCCTAAAACTGAGATTTTCTAACCACAACTTGACTCCTAAAGGCACTGAGATTCCAATCTCTGCTGTCTTATCCCCAAAATTTCAGCCTTAACAAACAAATTAAAACTTCTGAAACAGACAAACATATATGGTACAGTACAAACGAAGCAGAACGTAGCTGGGTGTTTCTGAACTGAACTCAGTTTTCCATTCTGCTCTTCTCAGCTCTCCACATTCATCTGCCAGCAGCCAGGCAGCTGTGCTGCCTTCCAGGTGTGCAGCACAGCTTTGCCACTGACAGGGTTATCTATTTTACAAAGAATTATGCTGGCAGTGAAAATCACAGTAGAATTGTTTTGAAAGAAGCAAGCCTCAGATGGACAATTTAGATTTCACAGAAGTTGAAAAAGGATTTGCAGGTTCAAATTATTAATCAACACCCTGCCAGGCGGGGGCCAAGAGCAATCTGCCAGCACTGAGCTTTCTTGGACTTAGACTGTAAAATCTGGATTTTAGATTGACTCGGTCAGCAGAAGGATTTTTGTGCCTACAGCCCTTTCCTTCTGAAGTATCCTGGCAAAATGGATCTCTGGTTTTTAGGAACCAGTACAAACTTAGGGATGGTGGGGTAAATTCTTTAAGGAAATTAGGGATTTGGAGGCATTCTGAGCCAGAGGACACACTGCACATGACAAGGTTACTTCCCTGTAGTTAAAATCGTGTTCCAGCTGCAACAAGACAGTACAAACTGCCCCTGGGGTCATGTGGGGCCTTTCTTTTGTTAGCAAGAAATACAGAAAAAACTGGCCAGAAAAAGCAGGTGCTTATGGAGAAACCAGTCTTTTGCTGCAACATTGTCAGCTCTCCTCCATGTCAGTCAGGACAACAAAGGCTGCTCTGGGAAGAAAGAATTTAATTGTAATAAGCACCTAGCAGAGTGTAACAATGGTTAATCACAGAGAAGCACACAGTGGGTGCCTCCAGTCACATCAGGCTACCTTCAGCATCCTTTTGGCTTGACCTGTCAAGTTACATGCCTTCAGAATTCTGCAGGGACAAACTTAAAATTAAAAAAAAAAAAAGGGGGGTGGGGGGTGGATCAGGGAAAAAAGGGGAAATTATCCATTAACTGTTTTAAAGAAAATGCTAACTAATGCTCTTCCTCAAACAAAAAAGTAAAGCACATAGAGAGACAGTCCACCATTAGCTGCCTATTTCTCTAAACACCATCACTATATCTCCTGGGGAACAGTCTCTGACAGCAGCGAGAGGCTCCTCCTGCTCTCACATCTGAAGCCCCGGAGTGTGCAGGGCTGGATGTTTCAGGTGTGAGCAGCAGAAGGGCAGGGGAAGGTGAATGAACAAGACAGGAAGCCCCAACACGTGAGCCAGAGAGCACCTGGTCCAGGTCTCCTCTCTCCTGCATATCTCTGTTACAAAGAAGTGTAGCAAGATGAAAATTGGGAGCTTGAGGCCAAAACCAAAATAGAAAAAAGAGGATATGCTCCCACAGAAACTGTTGAAAGCAGTGATTTAATTTTTTTTTATGTTTACATTAAATGTGTCTCAGAGAGGCTGTCCACAGAAGCATCACACCACAGCTCCCGTTGCACTATATTATAATACTGCTCCTTTCCTCTTGCCAGCTACTCATCAAGGGTTGCCACCAGCACAGCCCTCTGTTCTTTCAGATCTAGTCAGAAGGCAAATTAGTTGCAGCCTGATGGGGGAGTGCTAAATTTTTCATTACAATCTTTCTCCGGAGGTTTGGTGTTTAATAATTTGTACTGTATAAAATTTCACATATGGGAAAACATGGCACCACACAGCCTCTCCAGATGCTGGGCTTTTTTCCTTGCTGCTAATCATGTGAGCCCCCCAGCTAAAGAAGTGGATTTAGGGCATAATTAAAGCTTTATACTTTAGTAGTAATATGGGTAAATCTCAATTTTATTTTTGAGAGGAACACACCACATTTGTAAATTCCCATTTCACTGAGGATCAGTTTTCACACAGGCTTTGTACCCGGGCTGCTTTGTTGCTAATATACCATGGAACATAAAGCATGTAAGCAGCTCGTGGTGCTGTGAAAGACACACACCCCTGCTCAGCCACTGCAGAGGCTCTTTAATTCCTTCTGATCAATCCAAGAGCAGTGGTGGCTGTCCAAGGGACATCTGTATGGAGCCTTCACATCATCTGCCCTGGTTTTCATCACATAATTTGGCAGGGGAGTCTCTCAGATTGGTCACATGAACTTCTAACTTCTGGAAGTTTAGTTATAGCCCTAAGCAGAGCTGAAATGATTTAAATTTGCTGCTGCTCTCCTAAAGCTCCCCCAAAGCCAGGACCCTCCTTCCCTCCCCACAGAGCACAAAAACCACAAGGCTGCTGTCGTGCGTGGGAATGCTGAGCCCTCTCCCATCTTCCCACCATGGCTTTCTCCCCTTGTGCCTGATGAGAACAGCAACCTGGAACTTGCTTTTGGGACTAACTGCAGCTGCACACAGAGCACGAGGCTCACATGCTGGCCAAGAGCCCCAAAAGCCTCCCTGGGAAGTGGGACTGAAGTGGGACCCAAGCAGGGGACAGACAGGAGGGTCAGTGGAAGGGAAGAAGAGGTGCTGGCAGAAAGACAGGAGACAGGAATAGCTGTGTGATGGTCAGCATTCTGAGGAGTAATTTTAATTATTTGTTGAATTCTAGAGTATAATCCCCCTAAAAAAAGGAAGTATCCCAGGGATTACAGTCCCAGGATGGCAACTTGGTATTTTAAATCCTTTCCCTCTTGTCCTAAACATACTCATAAGTAAATTCAGAAAATGCAGAGAGGAGTACAATGATCACCTTTCACAATATGGTTTTAATTCAATCTAAGTTTCTTCCATCTGCTCAAGAGACCTACACACTGCCTTAAAATGAAATCCTTTGGTGCTATCATGGAGTTCTGATTTCCCGAAGGAAAACCAAGTGATAAAGAGCCAGTTCCCACTGGCACAGTAAAAAGCTACACTGTTCTTTGGCAAACCTTGTGCTTCAACAGAAAGCAGAGATTCCAGCTTTGCCATTAAGCATCCCTGTGCCCCTCCATCATGGTTCAAAGCCAGGTTTTACTCTACCAATCAGTAGCAACACTGGGTAAAGTAAAACTGTTACCATGGATAAGCATCTACTCAGCTCTCAGAACCTGAAGTATGCCAGCAAATACATCAGATGACCTAGAGCTGAGAAATAATGACCTTGGAAGTGAGAATTTATTTCTGTTTATATCCATCTTCACTATCACAGCTTAAACTAAATCAAGCATCCATATTGTATCCTTCCAAAAAGTCTTGAAATGCTCTTTGCTGAAATAAAGAGCTTATTACAGGTTGAAATTTTACTTGTTTAGTAACTGGTTATATATGTCAAATCACTACAACCAACACAGGACAGACAGCTCCCAAACTCAGTAAACCTTCCTGGTGGCCACGAGACTTCTGACATAAAACTCTGGTAACAGAATTTAGATACAGGAAAATAATCTGAGTACTTTAAAGTGCTTTTTAAACGCCTGTGAGTTCCAGTTTCACTGACATGTCTAGGTTCTGCTGGGTGAAGGCTGTCAGCTCTGAGATCCTGTGTTTTTCACCACAGCTTCATGAAGGCTTGGAGCCCAGTTGTGAGTAGCAGTGCCATGTACCTGCCCACAGAGCAAAGTGACCTCGAGGAGGCTCACTCATCCCAAAGCCTAGCACTCATTTCCATGAAATCCCCGGGCAGGAAAATACACATACGGAGAGATAATAGAGGCAAAGCCTCCATGTCAAAGAGCAGATTGGACTCTTGCCATCAGGCCTGTGACAGCAATCCCCAATTCTCCAGGACATCTGCTGATCCAGCAGAACCCAAGCCGTGTGTCCAGCAGCCAGGACAGCACAGGGGCTGGCAGACACGGCAGAGCCAAGTCCTACCCCAGCTCTGACACCAGGCACATTCTTCTCCACCATCGCCCTCCCTCTCTTTTTTGTTTTTTTCCCCTTAAACAGAAACCAGTTCTACATAATGTCATTATGCTCAGCTTGTGAGGCCGAGTTTATCTGTGACTGCCAAAAGCACTGTAATCTCCAGCACCAAGTATGATTGCTCTGTCATCGTGCATCTCTACAGATAGCAGTGCTCAGGGTGTCCTCAGAATGGGAAGAGGTCAAACCACTGATGTTAAACCCGTGAGGCCTGAGAGCTAAAGGACGAGCTGCAATATCAGTTTTTGCCAGAGGAAACTCATCCATGTTCTGATTTGTCAAGAGAAGGATTTATATCAACTTATACCAGATAAGGAACATGGGAAATAAATACCTAAGTCAGAACTTACTAATGGGTATTATTTCTCAGATAGTAGCAAGTTAATGCTATATAGCTAGGCAACAAAGCCATGCCATCCTTGATAAAGGCATAAACACATTAAAGGAATAATCCCTGTGTGACATGAGGTTACTTGTGCATTCATAAAATTTTCACTGCTGCTGCCAGCATTGCCTTTTAAAAATCACTGCTCTGTCCCAGCTGGATCAAACCCTGCAGCCCATCATCTGCTTCTCCTTCAATATGCACAAACATGCAGAGAATCCCATTATAAAGCCTTTTTTAAAGGATAAATAGAAGTCTCTCGTATCACAGACAAACCAGCAGCTTGACCTAATTCCAGTGGTTCCACATTATTTCCAGTATCAATTTCTCTATCAGTTACACTCTGTCAGGAAACACCAGGGTCACACTTCGCTCCCCAGGCCCAGATGCAGGGAAGGAAGAAAGATTTTTTTTCACTGCCTTAAGGACACTGAGAAAACTTGCAGAAGATCCAAACCAGAAATGCAAATTCTCATTATAAAATAGTTTAAACTACTCTTTTTCATAAAAGAATTAAGACTATAACAATCTCTCATTACAGAAAGACATATTTAGTAAAGTAAGACCGCTTGAAGATATTTTGTGTTTTCTAAATTCCTGTGCAACGAGACAATTCAAAAACTGACCATTTACAAGGTTTAGGTGCTCTCCTCATCAGTTACTGCAAAATATCAAATTGATTCATTACTGGCATGCACATTTAAAATAAACACTCTGCTTCCATTAACGTTCAAGAAAGCCACACTGGAGTAATAAGCCAAGATTCACACATCAGGATCTGAGTTGTCAGAGCTCTGCTAACATCACTGACTAGTTCAATTATAGAGGGACAGTAACGAAAAGAGAAGCCAAAACAAGTATTCACCATCACAGCAGAGTGGATTACATAGAAGAGCATTATTTTGAAGCACCTTTTTCTTCTCCAAGGATGGTTAATTGAAAAAAAAAAAAAAAAAAAAAAAGGAAAAACCAACATTACATTGTCTGTATGAAAAATGGAGAGAGGAGAAAACAGGCTATGGCTGAAAAAAACATACTGCCATCTCTATCTGCAATCCTTTCACCTCCCTGATGAGATCTTGGGGCAGAAGAGAAACTTGTGTTAAAATTTCACAGCACATGGCTTTACAAGCTCCATGTTGCTTTATCAACCATTAAAAAATCACTTCAATAGGAAAATCTACCTCAAATTGTATGAATTGCCTCATTTTAGGCAAACTCTGAAGGATTGTGGTTTACTGAGCAGCAAATGCAAGTCATCTAACATTGAACATGACTCCCTCTTTCAGTAAATAAGCTGCTGAAAACAAAACACTGATGCCAGTTTGTAAGATTTAATGAATATGCAGAGTGGTAAATTAATAGACTGTGCCCCAGAGCTGTTCCTTTAGAATGTTACTGTTATAATAAAATTAGGTAAGTATCCAATGAAACTTCAGCACCCTGGGCTGGTGCCATCTAATTGAAGCTTACAACTTGATTGGAGATTCCTTGTATCTTATACATTTGCTTTGTAGAGTTCAATAGCTGGTGGCCTTGGCTCTAACTTAATTACAAAGCAGAAAGGTAACATTTGGATAAGCTGAAATGGCAAATTTCACCGGTCCTCACGCTGCTTTAAGTGGACTAATAGCTCCTAATCACACAGAACAAATGTGTCTTTAAAGTGAAGACACAGAATTAAAGGGCTGGGTCCTGCATGTCTCTGATCACCAATGAAAGCAGTGGAGTGGGGGGCAGCCAGTGCCCACCAAGCAGCCGAAGATCAGGACAGACAATGCTGAGAGTCACAATTAACAGACCCAGGAGGGCAACAAGCCCCAGTTTGAGTCTTGTGAACGACCATGGTAGAGCCTGAAGACATCCTGAAGGCGAGAAAACATCAGGTGTAAAGGGAGTGAAAGTAAAATGGCAGCTGAAAGTGGTGACTGCAGTCACCTGCCCAAAGTTAATTCTCTCCAGGGCTGAAGGAGAACACATTTCACCTGGTACCTGTTGCAAGGGGCAGGAGGGAGAGGTGGGAGGGCCTGGGCAGGGTCTGAGGTGGTGCATACCCACACCTTTCACATGTATTTTTCCACAATATAACAATGATCTGATGGAAAGAGTTGATTGGCAGATGCCAAGTAAAACACTTCAAAAAGATAAAAAAAGCCACAGGAAAGCAAGGCTTTGTAACTTTCTAAAAGATAAGATGGAGCATGTTCACTGCAAACAAACCCACCTCCACATCCCACGTACACTTGCACCGTGTGGCAGTCCATTAACACTCAGTGTTTCACTGATTAAAAAGAAAATTTAATGCATCTGTCGGAACACAGAGACAGAATAAATATCCTTATCGTTCCATTTACTGTAAATAATACTTAAGTGCAAGTCAAATATTAGCTATATTCAGCACAGCATCATAACAAAACAGGCACTGCTAACATTATGGTCCCAAACTGTGTTACTTGTAATTAACATCTGACATATATCTGCTTTTGCAATCACCCATTACTGATTAAATGACAAGGCACAATGTCAGATGCATAATCTGATTGGTTGGTGCTCAGTTACCAAGGTGTTACATTTGGAAATTGCCTGTGAATTGATTTCTTTTATTGAATTAATAAGTGTTATCATACTGTACAGAAGGCAAAATTGCTACTGAATGTGAGTGATAACATATAATTACAGAAAATCAAATCCTAATCTGCAGAGCCAAGCCAGGTGTCAACATTTTAATTGTAGTTGGGGAAGCACACTAACACCACAGAGCAGAGGGAGGATGGGAAGAGATCTCTCAAGTGTAGGAAGAAATATATTGCATAAAGAACCAACTTTAGTTAGGCATGATATCAACCTCGAGGGATGCCAGCCACTCATGTACAGAAAAATTAGATTTAATTTTTCATTTTTGACTATAATCCCACATGCTGGGACACCTGACTGTCATGCAGACCCTAATCTATCTCTCAGTGTCTTAGATTTGCAGTTTCAGGAGAAAGTTTCTGAAAGATTTTAGGAGATACAAGCATAAAATATGGAAATTGTGCACTTCCACTATTCGTTCCATAAAAACTAAGAAAATAATATCCCTTCTGTCCCCAGAAGGATCAAATCCCTTTGAGATCATATCACAGCTTTCTGCTATGAATAAAACCACAAAGGTTTTATTAATTTCAGTAACTTTGCATACTTTTTGAGTGAAAAAATATGTTTTCAGGCCATTTCCTAGTTGCTGTGCCCATTAGCCTGCAAACACTGCACTAATGCAGCTACTGGCACTGGAAGTGATGATGTTAAATTGGTGTAACCCTGCTGCATGGACACTCAAATTAGCTGGTTCCAATACATTTGATCTGTCTCGGGCACTCCTAAACCAATTTGAGTGTTCATGCTAAGGGACTGCACCACTCTAACTATGTGTACTCAGAAAATGATGTTGCTAAATTAGTGCCATTTCTTTGGATTAAGGAGAGCCCTGGCTTCCCCTGGGGAATGAGCCATTCCAGCCACCACAACCAGCTTGGCAGGCTGTGACTCTCACTCAGCACTGCTTATCCAAAGCCCTTCCTCATCCTCCCCTGTCCAGGCAATTCTAATCCCTAGCATCTCCAGCCCTTCCTCCTCTCTGCTGCTGCCTTCCCACCATCAGCACTGAGACACCTTCTCCCACTGCCACCCCCTGGGCTCTGCTGCTGTTTCTCCTGACAGCCAAACAGAGCTGCTCACCATCAGGTACAAGCTGCCAGCCTTTCCTGCCCTGAATGCCTCTCCATTTGGCAATCTGTGATCTCTGTCCTCAGGAAAAAGACCTGGCTAGGCACGAGATGGGGGGCACAGTCAGGAAGCACCAGGGGTACGTGACAAAGCTTGGTTCAAAGACCACACCACTCCCCTACTGCACCACCAGCCAGCTCCTAATTTGCAAAACATCTGTTCAAATCATCGGCTTTTCCTTTTGTTCAGGGATAAAGGGGATAGGTTAAGTCATCCTGTTGGCATACAGAGAGAGAAGTTAAGCCCCATGCTACTACCACCCAGCTGGCAAGGTATCTTGGCAGCAGGATGGCATATAAACATTTTTAATGAAGCTCTTTCCAAATTAATTCCTTTTATGTTTCGGTTTTCGGGGTAATAGTGAAAGTTCCTTGAGCTCCAAACCCCTGAGCTTAGCTGTGAGACAACCAGGGCAGCAAGTGTCTTCCCAGCACAGTTTCACCCCTGGTCATGGCTTTGTGTCTCAAGAACTGCAAGAGCATCTGGCACGTACAGTTGTCCAGGGTGGTAAGGAAAAATAGCAATCTAGGCAAGAGTATGCAGCATGATCAAGTGAGGTTCCTGGGTAAGCAAAATCTTGGCTAGGTACAAACAAGCCACCATTGCACAGAAAAGGGAGAGAACTGCACCTCTCCAGCCCAAACACATCTTAATTCTGTACACTGACCAGTCTTCTAGACACTAATAAAGTTGTTGGAAGAAAAAAACCCCAAACTAACAAACACTTATTACTGGAGCTGAAGTAACGTATTTTTAAAAGAAAATTTCTACAACATGAGATGTATAACTTGGCTCTACAGCGATCGCTGTGGGGAAAATAACTGCTAGGAGTTGCTGTATGCCTGAAGACTGTGAATTCTGGAGAACAGGAGGAATCAGATTCACAGGAGAAGTCTGAACTGCTATAACAGGGAAAATCCAGCCATGTAGAAGAGAAGCCTTCTTTCAAATACTTTTCTCCTGCAGTTAAAGGTAGTGCTGGGGAGCAGAACTGCAGGAGAATGAAAGCCTGCACGGATTGAGATGAACTGCACCAACCTGGAGGCCTTTTGCTGTGATGAACACCAGCATGACCTCCACACAGGAGCTCCGGAACAGAGACAAGCAGCTAATTGGGTTTCCTTTGCAGACACTCAATTTACAGCCACTTCCTGACCTCGGCTTTACAGCGCTTGGAGCCTCGCTGGTTTAATGAGCTAAAATCCATGCTTTTCCACAAACTGAACCTGCCCAGGTACATTTCTGTATCTTTCCTAGGCTGTGGTCACCACAGAGCAGCAGCAGCTTGCTGCTCCCCAGCCAACCCTTTTTTTTTTTTTTTTTTTTTTTTTGGAAGACCATGGGGAGGATGCAGCCTCCACAGCTCCTTTCTGCAGCAGAAGAGAACATGTGGAGTGGTCAGACAGAGCAGCACCAGGCTGCCACTCGCCAAAGGAACACCTCACCCCAGCCTGATGCACTTCTTCCATTCCAAGGAGACAGAGCCCAAACAGCCCAGACGTGACAGTCCCATGGCAGCTTTAGGTGATGTGAGTTATAAGCTATCCAATTCCCACTCCTCTCTTTGCCCCCAGCCATATGTTCCCACCTTCTCTCTTGCACCCGTACCTTTATGACTAAGTGGTGAGACAATTCAGGAAATTAACCCAAAGAAAAGTAATTTTTTTTCTCATCGCTTTAGCTTTTGGCTGGTTGAGCTCTCTCCAGCAGTCACGAATGCTCACACTGTTGGCTGAGGGAGAGGGAACATGTGGCCAGAAGCATCAGGGAGGCAGCTGGAGACCCCTGGCCCTGTTAAGATGGGACCATGCTGGAAGCACAGCAAAGGGCAAGCTCTGCCTGCCCTGTTTTACAGGGATCTTCCTAAGTTCAAAGGAGGATGAGGCTGGAACCCAACCTGGTTGTTTAGAAGGTAAGATTTCAAATAGACAATTTGCTCTTTTCTGCAATAATTACTCCACGTTTTTCTGTGCAAAACCACGGTTACAGCTACTCCAGATCTTGCTGTTCTGTGGGAGAGATTCCCAGGATGCATCTTCCTTCAATAATCTCCTGTATATTGCTGCAACTGACTTGGGCACCTACTTAATCCGTAACCTTACAGCTCCTGTCAAGCAGACTGTGAGCCTCTCTAGACCTGCATTATCCATTACCAAATTTTCATTTTTATTAAACTCAGTAGAGACTTTTTCTCTTCTCCTCTAGGAAGCATGAGTTCTCTTTTGTCATTTATTCCACGAATGATTTATACCAAGAGCCTGTCAACTATAGGAGATACTTGCTTGTGCTTACCATACCTGCAAGTAGCTCTGTCCTTTCTG
Organism: Cinclus cinclus; assembly: GCF_963662255.1. NCBI lineage: Eukaryota > Metazoa > Chordata > Aves > Passeriformes > Cinclidae > Cinclus > Cinclus cinclus. The sequence continues at coordinate 6,499,428 of NC_085062.1, read as the reverse complement.
GGTCATTACTAATAAAGCACTTATCCCTCATACAAGCACAAATGCCTCCCTGTGCTCTCATAGGTCTTTATCTGAGCACTTCAGAGTCCTCAGAGGATTTATCCTCACAGTGCTCTGGCGAGCTGGGCATCGGTGTGATTTCTGTTACACAGATAAAGAACGGGGCTTAGAGACTGAATCTGGCTCTTTGCTGCTTCAAGGAGACTTAATCTCCTGAATCAGGATGCTGTAACCACTGATGATTCTTCCTTACTCCCCCCCACCTGCTTCCTCTTGGGACAGCAGGAAACTACTCCAGGTTGATGCCACGTTCTCTCCTTTAGCAGACAGCCCTGCTCCAGCAGAGTACTGCTGCTCCAGCCTGCAGGGGAGAAGGCTTCAGCCTGGGGCCACTGCTTACTGCTCAAATGCTTATGAAAGAGAGAACCAGACCCCCACCTCCCAAGCCTGCATGACCCAAATCATCACCCTCCATCCTGGCTCCCCACTCACAGATGAGTCATGAGATGAAGTCTCCCTGCTGCTCAGCACCATCACTCCGCAGCCAGCCAGATTTCATGAACAACAGTAAAACAAATATATTTGTCTTGCAACTACAGCGCCAAGACAAGCAAGGAGCAAAGCTGGGGGCCAACTGTAACACCACAGATTTTGGCAGCCAGCCTTCTTTCCAGCTCCTTATATATTTTTGTCCCAACTTTCCACCCAGGTCTCCCTCTTTTTGGTATTTCTGGGCAGATCATAACACCACTGAAGAGCAACAAACGTCTGCGTGGCTCAGTGCTTGCCCTTGATGAATTAAGGCATCTCCACACTCTCTCCTCTCCCACTCTTTCCAGCACCACTTTATCACAGGCAAGGCTGAGAAACCTGTTGCTGCTGTGTTTCTCTTTTAAACCCTAAAGCCAACTGGAGAACTAGAATTTAACCACACAGCTGCTGAATGCAGTTAAGATTAATACATGGTGGCCAAACAAAACATTGCTTTTAAAATGCAATTTGTGCTTGGCACTGGACACACTGGGAAAATTCAGAGCAAACTGCACTACAGACCAGCTCATAACCCCATGCAGAAAGTACTTTGATGTCCACAATTGACATCTGACAGCCTTAATGCATTTTGGAAAGGGCAGTAGAGTAGAAAGCCCCTGCACTAATCACAACTGATACAAGAAAACTCATTTTTTCGTCTACTTGGTTGTAAAATTCTATGTGTGCACACACCCTATTTTCCAAAATCTATTTAAAAAAAAAAAAAAATCAGAGCAAGATGGTGGGAAAAAAATGATAAATTCTGGCAAGTTAAATTTTTTAGCCTGGAAAGTCCTCCTTTTTTGATCCAAAATACACCTTGCAGTTTTCTGGTACCATAGGGGAAAGGAAGTTACAATAAAAACCTTTCACCTGTGGTTATCTTGTCTGACCCTCATGCACCTCCATCCTGCTGTACTGACCTGCAGCTGTATTCATCTGCACAGGTATTTATGGTCAATCTCTTGCAGACAGAATTCATATTTCCCCATCCCAATAAAAGTTAGTTCAAAGCAGGCTGCTCCCATTGAAGTCCATGGGAGATTTTTTTCTTCCATCAACTTGAGCAGGAGCTGGGTTGGGCTCACTGAGATTGTTTGCTCCAGGAAAATCCTCACTTGTTGATTAGGGCTCAGCAGGAATAAACACAAAGAATATTTTATTTTCATTGATAACTCCCATTCCCCAAATAATTTGAAATAAATCCTCCAATTTAATTTCAAGCTGCTTTTCTGCTGTGCTTGGTTGCTGAAGGAGAAAAGATTCTGCAGAAAGCAGCACAGGTGAATTACATTTGCTCAACATTTTCACCATTAAATAATCTGCACATAACTCAGGCTCACTTGAATGGTACACTGCACTGACCTGACATAAAATATAGCTCTGCTAAGCCAAAAAAGATAAAACAGGGATACCTTCATATTTAAAGGAGAAACAGTGAGGGATTTCAGACTTTAATGAGATACAGATGCTGACCACTGAATGAATCACTCTGCCCATAATTAAAGAGTCTTCTGATGTCTGAAGACTCTTCCTGTCATGAAAACTCTTGGATGCCATTTCATCTCCATCCTAAGCCTGATTTCAGACTGAAAGAGGGGAATCCAAATGTTGATGTCACCCCAGACACCACTTATATTCTCCATTTCCCTTTTGAAGAACTTGGTATTAATTTCTGTCTATTCAGGTTTTATGTTTTTATAGGTCTTCAGGCACCCTTAGAGCTAGACAGGAGATATGAAAAATCAACAAGGAACCAAGGAATTTCCAGGCACCATGTTTTAGTATTTTATGCAAACCAGCAATATTTAAATCAGGGATCTCTCTCACTAACCCACCGTATAAAATCAGAAAATTCCACCTTTGTGTACAAGAACACAACAAAAACATTTTACAGTTTTGTTGATGTTTCAACTGTAACAATTCAAGGACCCCAGGCAAGGGAAAGTCACAAGAAGTTGGACCTTTATTACTATTATTATCCAGCTGGGCTACCTGGGGTAAAAACAAAAAGAAAGGGAAAAGCAGTGTCCAGGTACACAGCCTTTTCATGAGATGCCCAAAAGCTTGTGTCTTACTGATAACTTGCCTGCCCAAAAAAGTCCCTCTTTTTTGCCAATTAGACTGGAATTCTCTGTTTTCATTTACTTACTACTCCCTGGGCATGAATAAATCTTTCAGCTTTTCTGCTATGAGGTAGAAGAATTATTTAAAAAATAATAAATAAATCACTCTTATCTTGAGCTGAAATATCAGCTGAGGGTGCTCTTGCTTCACTGCAGCCTCCCCAGGGAAGCTGGTCCCCATGATGAACTAGCCCTCATGCTGCAAATTTCTCCTAATGTCTTTTCTGACAGCCTGCATCCTCCCTGAACAGTGAGGTTCAGAGTGAAACATACTGCACCCACCACCAGAGCTAAATAAAGGGAACAAAACACTTTGAATATTTTATAGGAAACCATATTTCTATTTCCTGATGACTTTTTACCTCCCCCCTGCAAATAGATGCCATTGCAGATCCCAGGGCATTTAGTGATCAAGCTCTTGTAAACCCCAAACCCTCCACTCACACTTTATTTTATTATTTCTGGTAGAAGAGTTACTTGACCACTTCTGGTCTTTTACAGTTCATTCCTTCTTTGCTTAGCACTGCTAAGCTGGAATCCACTTTTTTCAGAACTTTTCTAATTATTTCAGATCCCCTGAATTCTAGTTCTGAACTTGGCTGTGCTTGTAGTGTCTCAGCTTGGCATGGCCTGCAGGGTAACTGTGATCACTTGTGTGTCTTCCAAATGTGAACAGAGATGGAGACTCTCCACCTCTTCCAGGGACTGCTGCCTTCTACATGCTTAGAAACAACTTCATCATCCTTATCATACTTTCCTGAAAAATATTCCTTAGGCATTACAAGCTTCCCAGCCCACAGTTCCTCCCGTTCTCCCTTTTTGCAAGATATCCCATTAAATTTTCTTTTCTGCAGTCTCCTCAAGCCTCATTTGTCCTCCACAGATTTTCCAAGATTATCACTAATGGCACTGAAATCACTTAAGCCAGTTTTCTCTAACTATCTGGAGCTGAATTCCTCCAGGCTCTGCTAAGCATTCAAACCTATTCTTTCCCTTTTTTCTGAGAGCACGCTGGCTGCAGCTGACCCTCTCAGGAAGAACAGAAGAAATAAAAAAGTCATTTGGTACTTCTGCTTTCTCACTTCCATCTTCTGAGAGCTTTTCCTTTCCACTGAGCAGCAGACTAACTCATTCCCTGGCCCAGCTCTTGCTGCAAACACATTCATAGAAACCCCTCTGGCTGCCCTTTTTGTCTTTTGCCAATTGTGGCTCATTTGGACCTTGGCTTCTCAATTTTCTTTGCATGCTCATGATAAAATTATTCTCAATAGTTCTGCCTACTCTCCAATATTTTTATGTTGCATTTGAGTTTCAGATCATTAAAGACCCTGTGATTTAGCTAAAGTAATCTCTTACTATGTTTCCCATCTGTCCTCTCCATTAAGGGAGTTCTACTTGTGCATTGAATTTGCTTCTCTAAGAAACCTTTAACTCTCCCAAACTTCCTCTTCACTCAGAGCAGCTTGCCAAGACTGCAGCTCTGAGCTGACTGAAATCCACTTCCCTGAAACCCATTGTCTTCCCCATGCTGCTCTCCCCACTTTCCTTCTCAATAATCAGCAATCTGGCAATCCAGAAATGTTTTTCTTTTAGACAGGCTATTCTGCTCAGGCAGACTCATTTCCTACATTTCCCAAGGACTGAATTCCAGTTACAGATCAATTTGCATCTGTTCTGCTTTGGGTTCTGGAGATGAACAAAGGTATACTTCAAGCATTTAGAAGAAATTTTCTTGCCAAAGTATCACAGACAAACCTGTCCTGCTACAAAGCATCACCCCAAAATAGACAAACTGGCAAAGAATTAAGGGAGGGGGATCTAAAAAAAAAAGAAAAAAAAAATCAGATTTTTCTGGAAGGACAGACAACACATCCTCCAAAGCATCTGAGTCTTCAGCTCAGTGTCCTTAGAAAAGGCTGCAGAATCCGCCTTGCTGCTGGCAGAAGATATAATGAAGGATTTAAGTACAGGTTGTAAAATTCTATGTGCTGTCCTGGATAATTTATACCTTTCCAAATGATGGCTCTCCATTCCTCAGATAGGAGAGATCACCCTGGAGGAGTCAGCCCTGACCCCAGTCCTTTCAACATCCTCTCTCTGCACAGGGGATACTTATATCCTCCAGCCGTGCTTCGCTCACAGTAGCAGTCGATAGGCAAGAGTGACTTAGACAGAGGAGCTCAGAAAGAACAAATATTTTTATAGCAGCCCCCTAATAGTTTAAGCAGGATGGGAAGACGACAGCATGTACAAGGGAGCCATTGAAAACAGCACTGCTCCTAACATGTGCTTGGGAAGATATCTGTTATCTGGGGTTTGCCAGCTGGCTCCTGTGTGCACAGCATCACCCTGCCTTTAACTCTGTTTGCTTTGCCGTTCCCACAAACGCAGTCTTTGCCCTGCACAATCCCCCTCCTGCTGCCAGCTGTGATTACCCGGCCCCAAGGAGCCCCTGGCAGCCAGGCTGCAGCAGGGCTGGTCCCACAGGAAACACAGCTACCCAAAACCACCCCCCAACAGATGAACACTGCCCTGCACTGAGGAGGAAGCAAGCTCTCTACCCAGGCCTGTGTTAATCCCACTGTCCTTCCCAGCACCAAATCTGTCCATGGCTGACTTTTGCAACTTTGTGTTGAGCATCCCTGGGAGGACCTGCACCCCATCTCCAGCTCCACCTCATCCTTCAGCAATGCTGATTCTCCTGCCCCACTCCTGAAGCCCAGTTGTCACCTAGAAGAAATCTTCCTTGAACCTTGCAGAGAAGCAGGAGATGTCAGCCATAGGATTGACAGAGCAAGGAGTTATCCACAACCTGACCCAGGCTACCAGCCTTATTTCTGGCTGCTCATCATTGGGCCACACAGTTTCTCTGAACGTTCTAAGCTTCATCTTACAAAAACTGAGGTCCTTTCTCCCATTACCATCTTTGGCCAAACTCCACTCCTAAGAACATCAGGACACAGTCAATGTGCCCTTTCATGCAAATCAGGACTATTACATTCCCTTACAGAAGATGCATTTCTTCCATTTATTTGTTTTTACCCAACTATCTGTACCTCAATCAAACATCCTAGGCTGTCTGCATCAATATTTGGGTTGCTAGTTTATTTTTCTTTCTAGCTTGTTTCCATTTATGCCGTGCTTTTCCATTTAATATTAAATCGACAGTGACAGATCATCACCCTTTTTCTAAATTCACTAAATGGTTTAATAATATAATTTTGAGAAACAGATTTGCAGCTCGCACGCACACACCAAGGCAAAATAAAGATGACAGCGCATTTGAACAAGGCAGCAATAAAACAGTGATAGTAATAAAGAATAAAAATGCTATATCACGTTGCCATGGGAACCAGCATTCAAGGACTCCAGGTAACGTTGTAAAACATGCCACTGAGCATAAAGCAGCAAAGCAGGTTAAGAGGTTATTTATTAGGCTGCGACATGTTGTGCAGTGCCCTCTGGTGAGAGCGCAAGAGAGGCACAAACGGGCTCAAAACCAGGCACAAGATCCAAGTGTTTGTGCCCCAGGAGCTGCCAGCCTGGCAGCTGCACAGCTGGGAAGGAAAGGCACAGGCACTGAGCACAGGTCAGGCACAGCAGAGCCGTGCTGGGGTGGCACCAGGACACGCACCCCCAGCTGCTGGAGTTTGCCTCCTGTCCCAGGCACGAGCAGCACAGGGAGCCACCGAGGGCTCCGGGAACAGCTCCGTAGGTGGGATGTGCCAGCCTCTCCCAGGGCTGCTTTTCCTGCCCAGGGTCATGGGACAGCCAAAGACGAAAGCCACAGCAGGTATGATTAAAGGAGGTAAGCACCAGCCTTGGGCACAGCGCGTTTTCTTAAGGACTGAAAGTAGAACTTGTTCCATGCCCACAAATTTCACTAAAATTAGCAGCAGTTCCCCACGTGGAGGGGTTCCAAACCCAGGCCCAGAGTCCCTGGAACTCAGGGACATGCACCAACCACTGCGTGAGGAGCACAGAGAAATGACTCAACGGGGTAAGGAGCCCATGTGCAAACAACAACAAAAAAACCAAATCAGTAATTCAACTCCAAGTAAAACCAGCACAAGGTATCCTGTCCTACACAAGACAGAAATACATAGATACAACCAAACACAAGAAGTTCTTGGGCATCTTGACAAGGTAGAACACCCCCACGCACACACAACAGAGGATTCTGCAAAGCCTTTTGAGGGCACTATGTTCCCCTGCACCCTCACCGTGACTCCCCAGGCTCAGGGGACATGTGGCTGATGGCCATGCCCATGACTGCCAGCAGCAGACATCAAGCCTCTTTCCAGGTACCTCTAGTTAACATTCAACATTTATTTGGGGGAGCAGATAGGCTGCTTACACATAGCACAAGGTTTGCTTTTTTCCCCACAGGCTTTTCTGTGGGGGAATCAATACAAAATCTAGTTAAATGATTTTGAATAAACACTGTTAACTTTTTGTACAGATTGGCTCCTCTAAAACTGAATCGGAGCTAACACCATCCTGATCCATCATCCTTCCTGCTACACCTAAAATAATGGAAATTGTAATGGAGATAGGATGATTTTTAAGCCTGCCAAAACCCACTAAACACAAGGCATGGCTGGATTAGCTTTTTCTATTAACAAAGCCTATTTAGCTAATATTCTGCAGTGCCTTCCATGCAGCTTTGCTGTTGGGATGAGGGTGAGTGCAAGCCCAGCCTGCCAGCACTTACTCTGCCAACAGCCAGCTCCTGAACCCAGCACAGCTCTGTGGCTAGCAGATTTGGGTTTGTCTTTAAACTGCAGAAATACTGCTGGGAGATGGAGGGGGGCTGGAATATGAAACCCATCTCTCCTTGTTTTCCCCTGCACCGTTAAAGCTGTCAATTCAATTCTCCTCCCACTAAGTGGCACCAATGCACCGCAAACCACAACGAAAACATCTGTACAGACAGCTTATAAATAAATATTCCCTGTCTTCCTGAGCCTGGCCCGCAGCAGGGGAAATCAAACAAGCAGGGGCTGCAGGGCTGCCTTGGCCAGCTCTGCCCCAGCACAGCCCTCCAGGTATGGCTCTCCTCCCTCATAAATCCTTTAATTGCCTTTCCATGAAGGAAATGCAGCTTACAGGGACACAAGGAAAGAGAAAGGGTCAAAGAGGTAATGTTGTGTTTAGTTGCACATCCAATACCTGCTCTCTCTTTGAGAAGAAAAGCAGTGCAGGGACAGCAGCAGACATTGAAACCCATGGAGCATTGAGCCAAGCTCAACTCAGAGTTCCTGCAGCTGAACTGCATATAATTCACACCACAAATCACACCCTGAATGCCAGGAACTGCAGTTTTTCTTCCAGACAGCCCTTGTGAGGCCCTTTTGTTCAGGAGAGCTGTAAGGACTGCCCTGAGTTCCTGGCTGAATCACCCGAGGCTTTGCCCAGCACAGCCCAACACTTGTGTTATTGGAGAGCAGGTACGTGGGGCAGAAACAGCGTTGCTGTAAATCAAAGTTACTGTAAAAAAAAACAAAACCAAATCTATGGCTCAAACTTACTGTATCTGGGAAATGGTTATGAAATAACAAACCTCATTTCTGTTAACCATCAAGCAAGAACAGAAACTAACAGGGAAAAATGTCTAGCAAATATCATTTCACCACTGCTCTTGAGAGAAGTGGCAATTAGCCAAAAATACCAGTACACATGCCAACAATGAGCAGTCTGGAGCATCACAGTTTCCCTTGTAATGGCCTGTCCTTTGCAACAGTGGTGCCCATGGTCCCTCCAAAGTGTGGAAACAAAGTTGTGTGTTCAGCAAAGAGCTGAGCAGCGCCTGGACAGGAGGAGCAGGACCCAGCAGCAATGGTGGTCTTGGTTTCACCACCATCTGCCTCACATTTGCTGCAGCAGAAAGCTGCTAGAAGACAGCAGCTCTGTAACACATTCCCATGCAGACCAGCCTGGCCAGACACACAGAGCCCAGTGCTGGAAGCTGACAGACATTGACTCCTCCAGCCTAGGAGAACTGCCTGTGGCTGACAGCCACCACACTCCAAACCAGACATACCAATCTGCCCTCCTAAATTAGCAATATGCAATGGCCACAGAGGAATAACTTGCCTTCATCTACAACTGAGCTGAACAGCCACAATCACCACCTTTTTATACAGCAAGGCTGAGCAGTTATCCCTGAGGGAAGGAAGATGTCCCTAAGGGGAGGGAGAAAAAGAGTTCATAGGCACCTCCTGAGTTTGTTTTTAAAACAACACTCACAGATGTAGTACTGACATTAAACCTCCTGTGCACTGAAACCAAAACAGGGAATAAAAGAATCCCCTAGGCACTGAAGCATTCCAAATACCTTACGCTGAGCATTGGGGCTCATGTCACTGGCCAGGGATGTTGACTTTATGCTCCTTCCACCTTTCCCCATGCAATACTCAACAGCTGATTATTCTGTTGTTTGCAGTAGACTGAAGCAATTAAGCTTAACCCTAGTCCTGTGGGAGTCCCAGGGAAGGTTAGTGATCCACAGGCATGACATGCTGTTATTTATAGCTGATTAAGTTCTATTTATCTACATTTAAATGTTGCAGGAGATGGGAAGAGATCCCAAAACACATCTGTGTCTTATTAGAAACACCAGCTGTGTGTGGTAGCTTAAAGTTTGCCTTTCTTGAGAGGTTATAAGGAAAAGAAAAACCAACCCTGAATAACTCAAATTCTTCACTGCAGCTAAATAAATTGGTGTGGTTTAGTCATAATCTTCAAGATGTAAGCCTGCCATCCCATGCAACTGACCTGCCTCTGGGGTCAAACTCAAACCCAAAATTAGACAGGCCACTTTGAAGCTGTTCTGAGCACTGTAATTGCATTTAGTTTTTACTGTAAGACTGTTCATGTCTTAAGAGACATGAGAAAGGTGACCAGCAGGTCACAAACCAGATCTCTGGAGGCATAACTTCCGAGCCTCTATACATTTTGTAACAGCACTGTGGTTTCACTAGTTAGACCCTCTTCATGTATGTGCTCTATTTTCACACACACACACACACACACACACACACACACACAGAGGAAGACAAGCAAACCAACGGGATGCAGTTCTGTCACCACCCTTTCCTCCAGACACGTGGTGCTAGGGCCCACAGCAACCCCTGAGACTGGTATTAAAACCTTTGTGCAATTTGAGCTTCTGCCTTTTTGGTGGTAGAAGAACACTAGCAGAATTACTTGCATGTAGGATATACAAAGAGTTTCAAGAAAAGTGCCATCATAACTCAGAGTCAGGCTCTAGAGGAAGGGACACCACTGTCTTGTCGCAATTTTCACCAAATCACAGAGGTGATGCTGTTTACCTCCTAATGGCCAAAGCAGAATGTGCTGAAGGAAGCAGTAAGCTGATGTCTCCTTCTGTAAGAAGTCCTAACTGAAATATCCAGATAGCAATATGGGGATAGAGAAGGAACGTCTAGCTCCTGTGGCTTCAGAACTGTAACTCTCCCCTAAGATGCTTCTGAAGAGCCAGAAGAATGACATATCATCTTTGCCTTTTCCCACTGCAAGCCACTCATGACCTGCAAGACCTTTGTTGGTATGTTCCAGCCCAGAAGAGCTGGCTGCGTTTCACTTTTAGCATCACCTGAAATGCAGATGAGACTCAAAATGAAACTTTAGCGAAGTTTGCAAAAGCAAAACCTCTGAGTTTTGCAAGCAATGCTTTGAAAGGCATCACCTTGGCTTTGACACCTTCTTCTCGCACAGGTAACCGTGAGATTTTGTCCACAGGAGCTCTGTGAAATCACGCCTCTTGAAGGGAAGACCCACAAGAACTACTTTCACCCAAACACTGACTGCAATCTTCTGATGGACGATTAACTGGCTGTCAACCACCCCAGCACAGATCAAACTGCAGCTCACCTGGGCTCCCTTCGCAATCCTCACCCACAGTTTGACCTGGGGGGTAAAAGCCACCCTGCCTTCCCTGTGCAAGTTCTGAGCTCCTGGCTCTGACCATCCCCATCCAGTGCAGTGCTCCTGGCTCTCACCAGTCCCAGCCCACATCTACTGGAGTGGTGCAGCCGTGGGCTGATGTTAACAGAGCGTTAAACCTCAAATTAGAGCATGGCAGGAGCAAGCCTGGGATATTTCCAGTTTCCCCTAGGAAGGCAATGCTGCCAGCTCTTTGTTTTGTAGTGAGGCATGTGATAATTTGGCATCATCTTCTAAGTTCTGAAATTTGCTGGAACAAAAGAAATGTTGAGCTTTCATTAAGAGGAAAAAACAAAGTGTACAGTCTCAAGTCATAAACACAGACTTGCAAATACAGCCCATGAGTCCCTGAATGCAATTAAGAAAACTCTAAACTAGTGCTCATTAAGTATCTCGGTTGCTGGATACCTTATTTGTTCATCCTTTTTATTTGATTAGATTTGATAACTCAGATAGTTTAGAGCTGTACTTCTGCTGTGGTTCATCTGTTGCTAAAGTCCTCTCTCACAGGCCTCCTTGAAAACCCTCAGGAATTCAGGTGGTCACTCACACTTTAAAACGGATGTTTTGAGATATGCTAATACAGAGAACTATCAATCCCTTAAATTTCACTTACTGGTGCTTTTAGATGACATGTTTCAGCAGTTGCAGGCAGGCATGAGCATACATTCCATAAGTCAACTGCTTAAAAAGAAAAGTTCCCCCCAGAGTACAGGAAAAAAAAGAAGCATTTCAGTTTAAAAACAAAGAAAAAAACCAACAAAAACAAAGCCAACAATGAAGCAAAGTCTGAGTACAGTTTCCCCTGGTACTTTGTGTTGCAATTATTGACATATCCCCAGATAGTCAAACTTATGTGGTCCAAAGTTTTGTTGTGGACTTTGTAGAACATGTTGTGCCTGAGCCAACTGGAGCAGACTTTAGTGTGTTATCAGGCTGACCAGTGGAGAAGGGGACACACCACATTTGCTACTAAAGAGGAAAAAAAAATTCACTGAGCTACAGAAACCACAACAAAATGCAAAACTAAATTCAAGCACACTACAAGAAGCAGATTTGAGTTGCAACTACCTCAAGACTCTGGTTAGATGAGCAACATGAGTTACCAAGATAAGGGAGCACCAACACCTTCCACTTCTCTATAACTCCAGCTACAGTTGAATACAGCTCCTGGCAGAGTCACACCTCATAACCACAGGACAAGAGTATCTTCAGGTACCCACAGCAGCAGCAGGATGAATACTCGTCTAACAGCAGCAGCATTTCTTCCTCATGCTTTTTTCATAATGTCTTAACTTTATCCTTTGGCTGGACAGGCTAAAAACACATGAGTAGAGATGGAATGTCTGGATGCACTGCATTACTATTAATCCTAATAAGCACGAGCAGAAATCTGAAAGCAAACACTACAAAGGGTTTTCACCACAAAAATCCAACCTCAATTTCCATTTTCTAACCATAGTCCTACAACTTCAGAATTTTCCTTGTTGTACTTATGAGTTCCTCTGCTTCCTCCTTTCAAATTATATTTACACAAAAAACAAACCAATCTGCATTATTCTGGAAAGCTAAGCAGCATACCCTTTCAGATGTGCAAGAGCTGCTGAGTGCCTAATCTATTAGAAGAAAGGCAGAACCAAAATACAGCCATACTGCCATACCATATAAATCACCTTCAGTAAGAACTACACAAAAACACCACACTGGTTTCTGTCCCATTCATTGCATGCAGATGGGATAAGTTCAACTGAGGCTTGTTACTAGCCTCTATTTAAAAATAACCCCACAAAATCACAAACCCCAATAGCTAATACAGTCAAAAATAGCACGAAGAACACAAACGTGCTGCCACAAACACAGCATAGATTTTTAAGGGCTGGTGTTTTACATCCCCATTCAATGAATGGCTGTAAACTAACAGATTGCTACAAGAACTCTGGGGAAGTACCCAGGAGAAAGCTCCCAAGCCTGCTGTGTGAGCCAGCCTTTTGTATCCTCACAGCTTGTGAAGCTGGGCACAGCTGAGAGCCCGAAATAGGATGCGATGGCAAGAGGCACAGCATTACCTTGTTCTTCTTCTCTCCCCCAGCATTCACCTCCACTCCCCAGCACGGGTCCCCTCCATGCACATGCACCATCCCCAAAAGTGCTCAGAAGGGGCTGCGTGGCTCAAAATAACCAGGACCTAAAACAACAGCTTAAGCACTTAAACAAAAACATGAAACAAAAGAATAGAAGGGGGGCGGAGGAAAAAAAAAAATGTAGTGGAATAAATCCAAGTGTAGCTCTTGCAGCTCAGAGCCCCTGGCAAGTGCCAGCAGTTTCAAAAGAGCTGTAATCTCTAAAGTGTTATCAAGGTTTTATCACACTCCAGTTCTTATCTAAACCAAACAATCACTAGAACAGCAGCTGATAAGGCATCCTGACAAGGTAATTTCAGCAATTTAAATCCACTGCTATAGCCATCATACACTGAGAATATTTTAACACCCTTTCCAGTTTAACCTCTAATCTCTCTTCCTCTGTTCTTTCCAAACACAAGGCCAATTTTTCTCTCCTGCAGCCAGGCACACTTCCTGCCATCGTTTGTGTTACAGGCAGGTGCCCTTTGAGCTCTCCCCTCCGGTGTGTGCAGCCCAGCCACCAATGCCAGCTTGCCTAATCAAAAGGATTATTATTTTCTTCTGAATTCAAGTGGCCATTTTCCATGGCTGGACAAAGGTCCATCGTTAAAACTGGTGGCTACATCTGTCACAAGCTGCTGTGTGGGAGAGGAGAGGGAAATCAAAGGCAGCAAACACGAGGTAGGATCAGCCCTGGCCTTGGCGTGACTGGGTGTAACACAGCAGAGATATGTTCTTTAGAGTCCTGTGGGATTTGTACCTATAACATCTTACCCACATGCCACAAAGCAGGATTAGCTCAATGGCTCATCTTCTAAAATCACTCACTGGCCAGAACATCCAGTGTCTCTTTCTACATATTTTTTCTCACAACAGACATTTTACATCAGGCCAGACATCTGAAAACATTTATTCATACTAAATGTGGCTGGCAAATGACATACAAAACCAAAACAAAACCAGTTACCTCTACTGGACAGAAGCATCAGTCCATCTGATGCAATTTCCTCTGGTCACTATACACTGCCTTGACACAGTTTGTAATTCTTTCTCTCTTTGTGCTGGAGCAGAGAAGTGATATCAAGCTACTAAGACATTGCTATGACCCCAATGCTAAGCAGCAACTTGCCTATATCACATAATATTTATGTACACAGGACAGGGCAGAGGAGCTTTAGAACCAAAGGAGTTTATCCTGGGCTTTCCACAGCTCCCACGGGGCCAGGGAGCTGAGCTGGGCTCTTGTGCAATGGCCCTGGGCACACCCAGCACCCGCAGCAGGGCCACCAAAATCACCCAGGTGACCAGAGGAGAGCTCCTGGAGCCTGTGGCCACGTCAGTTCTCTGGTGCCATCACTAAGTGTGCCAGAGGTGTTCTCTTCATACGAGCAGAAAGTGAGCTGTGGTGAAAACTAAAGAAAATGCTCAATTCCCTCAGGTTGAGCTTCCTAAATCAGGAAAGGAATTCAAGATTTCTTGGTATATGCACACCAGGAGGAAAAAAAAAAAAAAACAAAAAAACAAACAACTGACCAGATGCTGCAAAACTCAAGAAATCCCTTTGCTAAAGATGGAAAATTCTTTTATACCCTATTTCAGAGCCTTTCTTCAATCAAAAGTTAATGATTCAAGAGACATACCAGATGAAAACTCCCATTTTCCTCTATAAATCAGTGTCTGACGTGAAATGCAAACTGATTTGTTTACATTACAAGACTTAAATGTGGTTAAATAAATAATAGAATGTCTTCAGTTTTAATCAGAAAAAATATATCCTGAGTTCCAGAAAAACTACCCAGCAGAGGTAGGAATAGAACTAGAAATATACCATAGTAGCCTTCACTAACCCAAAGAGAGATGAGTTATTTATTTTGTCTTACATTGTGAAAACCAATAATTTTTTCATCCCTGAATTCCAGTCCTCTGATTGGGAAAGCACTGGGTCTCTGACATCAAGGAAACCTATCAGTGGTGGTCTGATTCACCAGGTATGAAAATCTGGGTGTGTATGACTATTGCTCTAAATGAGGTGACATCAAGATCTGGACAGCACGAGTGCCTACCATATAGGAAGAAAGTGATCACCTAGTCATAAAAGACATGCAGTTTATATCAAAATACACATCATCTTTGTGTTCCTCCAGCAAGGCTTTTTTGGGAGGTTATTTGGCTGGATATTGTGTTCTAATGGGTTCCTGTTGTATCGTAGTTGCAAGAGCTGTGCATTACCCTGGAGAAAACTGCTGTGTTCCAAGGAGAAAAGAACATCACAGTTCAACGTGTTTCTTCAACCAACCTGAGTGCACAGCAGGCTCGCCTGTGAAAGCACAGTTATGATGCAGCCACTCAGCATTTAAAACATCCAATCCAACCCACCATAAACTGTCACTTCAGGCATTTATGGCAGACAGTAAACACATGCTTATCAGGGAACTGCACCCTGCAAGCTCAGCCAATGGAGCAGTATTTCTTATCAAATCAATGGCTTATCAGGGAACTTAACAAAAATAAAGGTTACACCATACGGTCTCCTCCTTTTCACCTCTGCTCCATCAAGATGTACAACTCCAATTAAAGCTACATTGCTTAGACTTTGTAGATTTGCTTCCTCCTTGCCTGCCCTTGAAAGCAAAAGCCTTCCTTTAAAGCAGAGCACATGGAAACAATTCCCTGCCCAGCTGTGCTGAGCTGGACAAACTCATCGACCCCTCAGCTATGCCCACCTGCTCGGGTCCATGTCCCCACGGGGCAGCACATGGAAATGGGGACTGCCCGTCCCTGTGTGCTGCTTCCTGCACCCCAGTGACAGCCCCAAGGTCAAGAGCCAGCAGGAATGAGTGTGACGTGTCTGCACAGCCACTGGGAGACCACTGCTGCTGATGGGGATTTGGTTAACCAAAGCAAAAAATCAAAGTAAACACCCTGCAACAAAACAGGAAAGAACTCAGGTTCCTTTTTACTGTGAGTTGTCTAAAAATGTTCATGTTGCATGAACAAGGGCATTTCTGAAGCAAGCAAAAGTGAGTGTATTGGTTTGACCAATTATTAAAGCTCCTTCAAAACCACACTTCTCCAGACAAAATGAGTTATTCCTCCTCCTGTGGTAGTTCTGTCCCACACCACAGCCTTACTCTCCTACTGGCAAAGTAACAGCCCCCTCAAACAGAACAGGTTGGATGCAACTTCCTGCCCACAACTTAAATGAACTTAACTAATTATCTTCTAATTAACTGCTCTTTAACAGTTGATATCATTATTAGATCATCTTCCACCCATAAGTTTACAGCAGAGGCACTGGAAAGAACCCAAAATAACAGCAGCCAGATGGGAGACAAAGGAGCAGGTGTCTTGAGTGGTTACTCATGCTGTTACCTGAAAGAATTGCTATTAAGTGCCTTCACACACTCACACATGAAAATTCCTAAAATGCAAAGGATCAGAAGAATTTCAGGTGCTGAGCTGCTGAGTTACCAAGCTGATCTTCACATTAACCAAACGCTTCTCTGCTTCAGGGAACAAGGCTGGTCAAGTTATTCAACACAAGAAAACAAGCCTCTTGATTTTTTAAATTGAAATCAGGTTTTTTTTAGATTACAAAGCCGCTGACAGTACTATCACAGAACTAGGTGAATAATGATTTTTAAAAAAATTCAATAGAAGCAGCCCAACTACTCACTCACCACCTTACACTATACAGTTCTGGTTAATCCAAGCTTCCAATCCTGACATGTGACTGTTTCTGCTAAAAGCTCTAGCTCATCAGATATAAATTAACATGAAAAGTGGAATTACCCTGTAAAGTGGTTTGCCTCTACTTTTTACAAGATCTAAGAATAAAACACTTGGGGCCTATAATTTGTTTCTGACAACACTTGATTTTGCTGAGCTGTACAGTCTGGAACAAGAAACATTCATTTCTACCTTAGAGACAGAGATGGATTTTAATCAGTATTACCCAAATTACTGCAGCCTGTGCTGCAGCCTGAGATCCTCCTTGGATGTCTAGGAATGCTTTCCATCTGTAAAACCTTTCCTATTGATTAGCTGCAGTACAGGTTTCTTTTGTGAGAAACTTTGAAAATAGCTACTCATCTATTTTATCAATACTACTAACAACTTCATTGTCAAGTAAAAAAATCATTAAAACCCTTAAATTATTTTTTAAAAGTTCTTTAAACTATTACCATATAAATCCAAACTGTCTTTGTGGATTACCTATGTATGCTGCTGTTACCAAGCCAGGTTAAATTTAGTTCTAATGTAATGCACTTACTTCTCAGTGAACTCAAACACAAACCCGCCTTGATAAGCAAGCAATAAAACCCTGTCCTTTATTGCCACCAAGGTAATTCCAACTTTAATATATCTATTATTTCAGTACTAAGATTATTTTGCTGCAGCAAATTGAATTCTTCATGAAGGAAATAAAAGAAAATGCATGAGAAGTGCTAAAACAAAACTCAGGGTTGTGTGAGAGACTAGAGAACAGAAAATTTCAGAGAAACTGAAATTAGTACTGATATTACAAGAAAGAGTAGCTTAGAATAACATTATTTCTCCCAGTGTTGCTGGGATAATTTGAAGAATGTCAAGACTAGGCATTTCTACACTGCACTTCATCTGAGACTACCAGAGAAGAGGCATCAAACAGTTCACTTCCCCGCTGCCACAAGGACAGAATTCCCAGCTTCCAGCAAACCAACCTGCAGCAGGCAAAATGCTGCAAGTGAAGCCTGAGGTCTTATTTCTGACTCATGCTTTGTGAAATCCTTCCTTTTCCTAGGCCTGGATCTGATTTGCAAATTACTCTTTTCCTAGCATGCAAAAAAAAAAAATTGGGAATGGGTTGAAAGATCATAGATAGTCCTGAGAATTTACTCAATTTGTGCAAAGATTTAGAAGGCAAGTTAACCATCTGCTCTATGTTAGAACAGCTGAGACTCAGAACTCTTGTTCCCCTTTGTGATCTTAACTCCACAGGCTCCAGAAATGTTTTCATTAACACCAATTTTGTATTCAGAGAATCAGACACTACCATCATCATCCTAAACCCCTGCGCAATGCTTTG
This sequence comes from Cinclus cinclus, assembly GCF_963662255.1. Lineage (NCBI taxonomy): Eukaryota > Metazoa > Chordata > Aves > Passeriformes > Cinclidae > Cinclus > Cinclus cinclus. The sequence continues at coordinate 6,481,612 of NC_085062.1, read as the reverse complement.
CACCACGCAAGAGTTTTTAATCAACACTAATATGACTCACAAACTGACAGAGGATTTGGAAATGTGTGCAGAACCTCCCATCAGAGGGTGAATCTATTGTCATTGAGCAGTTCAAGCTTCTCCTTCAGGTGGAGACCTGCCACAAGCAATTACAAGAGTTTGCACTGTATTTTCATGTTCCAGTAAGATAACCAGAACGTTTCTCAGTAAAACAAAGACTGGAAACAGAACTGGGATCTCTAGAGTACAGCATAATGGTGCATACACCAACTACCACCCTCAACAAAAACCAAGTAAGTCAGAAAATAAGGAGAATAACAAGAAAAAAAAATAAACTTCTATCTTCCACCATCTCACCAAACCGAAATTAAACAGTCAAAACATGCTGGCTGCACCCACACAACAGAGAAACTGGAGGGAAAGGCAGGACCAGAACTATTTCCCTCCCACCTCCCCAGGTGTGTTTTCCCATCTTGCCCAGCCACAGCCTGGCTGAGGCTCCCCCAGCACCAGGGGGAGCATATTTAACCCTGCATGATCCCCAAGAGCCAGGGAAAGTTTGTTCTTCACTGCAGTGAGAACAAGAAATTGTGGAAATCACAAAGATGAACAACAAAAGAAAAATGTAGAACTGAAGAAGAGAAAGATACTGTACAGGACAGTTAGAAAGGCAGGTTAATTATTAACACTGCAGACTTACCATCCCCTAAATCTTTAAAAATGTTTAACTAGCAGAGCCACAGTAAGGAAAGTGTGGAGTTGAGTCTTCTTTCCATTTTGCAGAGGAGGAAACTGAGGTAAGGAATGAGCTCTTAAAGCCACAGAGAAGAGCACAGCAACCTGAATAAAATGTGTCTGGCTTCTAACCCTGCCTGCTCGACTGAGTGTCCTCTGCTCTGCTGATCCTCTTCTGAACCTTGATCAGAAGAGTGAGCGTCAGTATCTTTTAAGTAACAACATTCTTACTTGTGAATTGAAAAGCACTTCCTACAAGGGACAAAATCAAAAAAAGCTGACCTTTGACATTTTTGAAAGCTCAATAAAAGGCAATAGGAAGCAAAATTGTATCACGCACCAATAAACCGTAAATTATTTTATGATATGAGAGGTTACTTAATCTAAAACTATAACTATTAAAGAGAGTGATAAGAGATAAGGAAGGCAAAGACTCGGGGACTTTTCAGTCTCATATCTTATCTCTTCTGGTGTATTATTAACCAGCTTGATTCACCATATCCCAGTTACTTTGTGATCTTTCCACAGTTGGAAACTATTACCAAATGTGAAGTATTCAGAACTTTGTTCAGTTGTGCTACTAAAACAATACAATCTTGTTTTTGATCATGCATTGAAGCCACAGTAGCACCAACATAGGGAGTTGTAAATCTTGTAGATTTTTTTTTTCTTAAGCCTGTGTAAACTTTATTCTGTTTTTACTCTGAAAAAGACACTATGAACACTTGCTACTCCTCTCCAGTCAACACACTTTTTAATCCACTTTGCAAAGATTAGTAAACTGCTCTCTAAAATACTGCTTTGACATCTCTCTAACCAATTACACAAAGTTTTCCAACAGGCATTGATTTATGTTAGATGTCCACAAGAATACTCACATTAATAAAGCTGATTGTATCTCTCACCACAGAAATTATTTAATGACAGAAGCACCATGATGCACATTCACCTGCACCCAAAGGAAATCAATTTACCAGTTGAACCACCCCCCTGCTGTTAAATCTTTTATTTAGCTTGCATTGTTATTGATTTTAATTGAAGAAATCACGATTTGTCATAGCTTGTACTGCCTGAAAACTAAAAACTCTTTAATGTGCTGCTAAAACTGCACGTTGTCTTGTCCACAGAGGAAGAGTGTTGCTCAACAAAACCCCCATATCACAAACCTGCAATCACACTGCACCTCTGATTGTTTTAGCTGTTGTAAACCGTTGCGGTTGGATAAGACAGCTCCAAGCAGAATACTGGGGCTTGGAGAGAGAGATATGGATTATTTTATTAAATACAATTCATCCTCCTCCCCTCTAAATCCTCTATCTGGTCGGGAATTATTCATATCAATAATCTCTCAACTTCAAGAGGTTAATGAGTGTAAAATATTGGCACGTACTGCAACCTTAGGGGTGTAACTGTGCAGGAACATCAATGCAATGCAAACCTACAGAGAGGCCAGAAATGTGGAAACTTCTCCAGGTCACTGCTGCTCCTGCACCTCAGCAAAGGTAATGGTGCACAGCAGGAGACTGGTATGGCTAAAAAACTCCCAAAACATGGGAGAAAGAGACAAAACCAAAACAAAGCCACTAAGAGAAAACCCATTTGACTCTGATCCTAGCCCACAGCTGTCCTGCCACAAGGCAGCAGCTGGCATTTTGGAGAAAGCCAGGTGGAAGGAGACAGCAGTGCTGCTTTGCAGCAGGACCAGCCTGGCACCTGTATGATACCTTGCCTCAAAACTGTATGCAATAAATGCCACCCATACAGCATCAAGGAGAAAACTTTTTCTGTAGGTGGCTATTAGGTGGCTATTTTTGGCCAACAAAACAAGAATGTAATTTTTTGTGATGCCAAGAGTGCCGTGTTAAAGAAAAAGGCCAGACAAATAAAATACAACCCAGTCTCTGCTCTTCTAGCACAATGCTGTCTCCAGCCATTTCACATCTAGCAGATACTTGGCTGATCCTCACCCATTGCTGTCCAAAATGAGGTATTTCAACACACTCTTATGTTGCAAACAACATTCAAAAGCTTTTCCTTTTGTTGCAACACTGAACCAAAACAAACTTTGAAATCTCAGAAGCTGCAACAAAACAGCTTTGTCATTCCCCCAGCCAGCTTTAATCCTCACCCTGGAGCAGCCTGATGGCAGAACCACAGATACACTCAGGGCTGCACAAGCCCTATTTCAAGCTGTTCCTTCACACGCTGTGCCACCAGGAGCCTCTAACACAAGGAGATGGGGGAAGCCTCAAACACTTTATATTTCTCAAGGGAAAACAATACCCTGTTTTTCCCCACTGAAGGATGGATGGGGAAAAACAACCTGAGAAGGTGGTTTGCAGTCAATATTGCATTTGCAAAGGCACAAACATTTCCCACCCACAGACCTCACCCTTAACTCCCCCGCCATGAGAAATTCTTCCATTTATCTTATTGCACCTCCTTCTTGAAGTTACACTGCCTATAATAATCCAGCTAATACAGAGAGATGGATACATTGCCTCATTAGATTGACAGTAGGTATTGTATAAAAAACATTTTTTTATGCAGCTGGAGAGGAGATAGAGGAATGAGAATTGACCTGCTTAAATACTGCTGCTCCCCCAGCTATCTCCCTGCTACCTTTAGCTCTGCACAGTAATAACCATTACAGCTATTTCTCTCTCTCCCTCTTGGTATAAATACTAATTTAGACCCAAAAGCCCAGTCAGATTTGAGTTGCTATTATATAACTTTTCATTTGACACGCACACACCTCACTGAAGATGGGTTTTTCCTCTTGACAACAGAGCTGTGTGCTCTGTGTTTGGGGAATTACAGAACACCCACCTTTGCTCAGCTACATAACATCTGCAGCGTTTCAGAAAAACAATTCTGTGTCAGACATTTCACCGAGCTACCACCAGGATCCTCCCCTCCGAGTCACCAGGAGAGCAGGGAGGCAGGAACCCTGGAAAGCTCTGTCAGCTCCAACACTTAATGCTCTCTGACAACGCCTGCCTGGAGCAAGGGGCTGCACATAAGAGGCTACGAGACATTCCTCAGCTCAGAAAGAAACAAGGGGAAAACAGAGCTGGAAGTGTCCCTAGGCTTTCTGAAATGTAAAAAAAGACTCCAGCTCAAAAGAACTGAAAGATGGAAATCTCCCAGCATCCTGCAGCAGCAGCCAGATGGTGTTTCTTCACTTATCCAGGCCCACAAGAGCCATCTGAGCTAGAGGGCAAAGACAAACAAGCTGCTGTAATCACACAACTTACCAGCACCTGGCAGATAATAAATGCTACCACTTAACAAAACTAGAGAAAATAAGCTACACTGTGCTCAAAATCCTCAGCTAAAGGTAGCTAAAGAGTGCCAGCCTGCAAGAGCAACTCAGGATGGTGCTCTTCTATATTCTTTGCTGTTATCTTGGATAAGGGAACAACTGGGAGGCAGAAGTCTTCTGAAAACCACCCAAGTTAAGGATTTGGTCAGGAATCTTCTGCTTAGAAAATGTGACCAATTCAGGACAGGAAATAAATATTTACCATTTCTGTAAAGCCCCTAGTTCTGTTTTTTGAGCCCATGTGTCATGAATGCTATCCAATATCAAAGCACATATGATGTCCTGCTTTTTTCAGCACAGCCCACAGTAACAAGGAAAAGAAATAAAAAAATGAGTGGAGAAGGGAAAGATTGGAAATTAAGGGACACATAGAAGCAAGCTGGACTAGCAGGAGACAGCAATGAGGTCTTAATCCAAAACAAGCAATATGAGGGTATAGGAGATTGGCTTCTCTTCTGTCCCTTCCATATCATGTACTTCCTGTTACCACCTCCCCACTTACTGTAGCCTGGTTTCTTGTTCTCTGACTTTGGTTATGGGAACTCTTCCCTCTTTTTCTGTTTCCGCAGCAAAGACAAAACCTGCATTAGAGATGACCAACCCCAGGGGCCATCCCACTGTGATACAGGGCACCACTGCAGCCACAGGTTTCAGAGACAGCAGCTCTGCTCTTGCAACAGGTATTCCAGAATGCTGAAGTCGTATTTACACCCAGGAAAAGACAGCAGGAGGGCTGAAGGTGTGAACTTTGCTAATACACCAGTGTGGATCTCCAGTGGCCCAGCAGCAGCTCCTCTAAGGGTCAGACTCAGCTTCATCCCCTCTGCTGAATGAATCCGTGGTTTCTCAGTCAGGACTGCCAAAAGCAAACTGGAGCCAAGGAGTGCAGATGCTGGCACTCTGGGAGCTGGACTGGATCCACTGTCTCGTTTTGTACAGTCACTGCACAGCTGTCAGACAGAACAGTTATGGCCATTACTGAGCCAGGAGAAGAATGGAGCCAGATAACCACACAGAAGTGTCTCTAGTTTATAATCAACTTTGAGCCATATGTTGGGATTTACTCCACCAAATCATTCAGAGACACTCCAGTGTGGAAATATAAAACAGCAAACTTTAGATGCTTTTTTGTGAGACTCGTTTTTCATTGAAGTTATTTACCTACCTAAGCACACAGGCAGCAAAATGATGCTGAAACTTCACCTAACTCCATTCTCAACAGGGAAGTAAATAACTGAAAGTAAATTGCCTAGTTGATTTACAAAGTTATTAATTTACTGATCTCTAGTTCAGCCTCTCCAAAACTAAGATTAAAACCTGTTCTGCCCTACAGTCCAAAGAGAGGTTTTGGGCCGCGCACTGGGATGCTGGGAACAGGAGTGGGAACATAGCCCATATTTGATTAAAATGTGGGTTTCTTTCATTAAAACATCAGCTTATAAGCACTAAATGTTGCATGTTACACATCTATCCATCAGTCATGCCAAATCCAGAGAACACACAACACCAGCTGGAAGGCTTTATCCTTTTTGATTCATGCTGATGTAAAGAAATCCACAGCATCCCCTCATTGTTCCTCACTTGTGCAGCACATTTGTGTTTTTTAGTAGAAATCATTTCCCTTGTTAGATACTGCTAAAAATAGTCCTGTGTTTTATGCTCCTGATTTAGAGGTACATTTCCCTCTGGGTTACTGTATGCTCACAAAAGGCACCAACTATTGATTACTGCAAGCATTCTCCTCTTCTTTACCACTGCTTAAACAAATGTAGAATAAACCTAGATGACTTCACTCAAAAAACAGGCTTTGCTTTTGTTTCTCCCCTAGAACTCTCTACCTGTTTTAAAGGTCCACAACTGAACCTGGGTACAGCCTCACCCTGGCCATGGCAGCATTGGAGCTTTCCTTAAAAAAAAGGAAAAAAAAAAAACCAACCAAACAAAAAAAACCCCAACAAAACAATAAACAATGTAAAACCCACTGTGGAAGGATGGAAGATTACAGGTAACTGCCAGCTAAAGAGAAATGTGCTTATTTATTCAAGTTCAACACAAATACAGCAGAATCTTAGGGACAAGACAGTTGAGACAAAATGTCTCTGCACACATTTGAAAAACCTTATGAACTCTCTTTCTTTCTATGCAATCAGACTAATAACACTTGTGTAGAAGTCTAATTACACCTCTGCATTAGCTACCAGTGAAGTGTTTCTTGGGTTATTTCTGAGCAGCCTCCAGTTAAACCAGCCCCATCCATTAACTGACACTTTGTGTGTGCAGTCTCACTGCTCCCATTATGTACCTTGAATCAGCCCCTGAAAATCCTCCTTGCTGCCAAAGGTATCCTGGTGAAAAATGAAGGACATTGGAGGTAGCTTGAAAAATACCACCAGCATTAAAAACAAATGCTGTTATGCAAAGCCCTGCGTTTTATTTAAATTTGTGCTGCTTGAGATGCAAACAAGATTCATTTCACTACATGGTTGTGTTATCCATTTATTAACTATTCTGCATGAAATCCATTTCTAAATGATTTCACTAAAGTTCATAAGCCATTTTAAAACTCAGGAACTGATGAAAAAGGAAATGATCCAGCAGTCACAAGCCTCGAACTAAAAAGCCTGATGGAAATAATTTTATTTCTTAATTTAAACAGCATATGAAATTGGATTCAATCCTAAAATCATTGCATGCTCTTTTTAATTAAAACTTATGAAGGTTATAGCAAGTGGTTATACTTTCAGAAGGAAGGAACTGAATTTACTGCTACAGCAGCCTATGACTAATATTTGGTAAGAGACAACAAGTGAGGCACAGAGAACTAAGTTTCCACATTTTTACTCTGGTGACACACACTTTGGTATCCAAACCCTGGCATTAATAAGCAATGTGACTTCAGCTGGTGACAGCAAAGCTACCTCCTCTATTTTCCAGGCATCAGTAGTTCAATGTAAACAAGAAAATACCCCTGCAATAGACTGCAATTTGCTCAGTGTCATCAGCTCCCACCTCTTATGGGGGATTCTGACACAACACCTATAAATAACACTGACAGCAATGGGCTTTGCAGGGAGGATGAAGTATTTTTTTACACATTTATTTACTTATTATCAACATTCCACTCTATTCAAGCAGGTTCCTGAGCAAAGCAGAGTACAAATGTTGTCACATGCTCCGACGCCCAGATCTAAGGACATCCTGAGAGGAACAAGTGATTCTCCAAGCTCTTCCCAGAGCGGCTGTGAGGGGAAAGCCACATTCCTCACTGAGCTCAATGGGGCACTCAACCACCACTTGTGGTAGAAGAGACACATTTGTGCCTTGCCTAGGCAAGCAAGAGAGCTGAACTGTGCCTCAGCAGCCCTGTGTGCCCCTCAGATCCAAAAGGATGACTCCAGAGTCTGCTCGGAGTACCACACACTGCACACACAGTGCTGTCATCCCAGAGGCTTTCTGCTGCACCCCTCCTAGCCACTGGACCCCAGCACCAGCCTGTCCACAACCAACACACCTTGTATTTCCTTAAACACAGTGTCTAAAAACACTAAACACACTCTGCTTCTCTCTGCGTTTTTTCCACACAGGCGAGCACTCGTCCAGCGCTGCCCTGTGCATCCTTGGCTACAGGACACCAGTGCCATTTACCCCCCTGTCACTGCAGGGCCCCTGACCACTGCCTCAGCCAACTCTGCTAACCACACCAAACCTCAACAGCTTCTGTCGACTTCCAACGCCTTCCCAGTCTCCCCATAACCCAGCATGGACTTGTTCATGTTGCAAAATTCCAAATTATACCATCACCCAGTATATGTCTTGGAAAAGACCCGCAGTCACAACGTGATGCTTTTATTCCATGGGTATTTGTGCTTACAGAACAGGAGGTTGCCACAATGCTAATTCCCTCTCTCAAAGAAATTAATGACAAGTGAAACAGTGCAATGCTGAATTTCTGTGCTGTTCACTGAGCTGCAGCTCAGGAGGAAAGACATCAGCCTAACAGCAACAGAAGACTCAGCCATGAGCCCCTTTTTAAGCAAGTATTCTGTATGCAAATCAAATCCAACCGAAGATATCACTACAATGTTAATGAAACCCTGAGCACTTAAAAAATAAGTGTCAAGGGAGCATAAATGCACATTTTGAAACCACAGTGCGCTATTACAGAAAACGTCTTATGACTACCACGGTCACCTTCGCCCAACAGACTTTGCATAGCACAAAACATTTGCCATCTGCAGTATTACTGAAGAGGCGTGTTCTCATTGCTCTGTTAAAAAGACTGAAGCTTTCCTCACCTGGGTCAATAAGACAGCTGTTAAAAATCATACCATGCTTTCAGAAATAGAGAGAGGTCCTTTCAAGACCTGGTTTCTTCAAGTAACTTTGATTCACCTGTGAACGAGCAGCTGGCTGCAGGCCAGAACCAGTGCTCCCAGTTCCCTTTGGCAGAACACTCAGTTTGTATGTGGACCTGCAAGGAGTAGATTTAAAGAACATCTTGATCCTACATTAGCACCTCACTATATGCTCCATCAATAATCCCACTGAAATTACCACCTGAAAGGTAAACAGTAACTTCTGCAAGGATTCAGTGTTACACAAAAAGCTTCAATGGACAGAATTGCTGGTGCAGTGCCAGAAGCAGTGGGACTTTCCTTAAACTCTTGGTTTGACTTAACATCCACCAAAGGCTCCCCTTGTGTCAACTCTGAAGAGTGTAGGGTCATGCACCCACCTCAAAATGCAAAAAGAGGGCCTCTCATAAGGTACTTACAGCTACCTCCCAGCCTGGACATGCTCCATGACTGTATTTGAAACTTTCAGAGTGAATGTAATGGATAATCAAATCCCAGAAACTATACAAAATCCTTGTGTAACCTATGTGATGTAAAATGAAGATTATTGAAAGATCAAAGCCAAGGAGCTGATTAGTGTAAAATATGAAAGACAATTGTTTGCAAACTGCTTCAGCTAATGTATTGGAGGCTTTCCCGTGACCAAATACATGACAATAATTCTTCTATAGGTAATTTTGCACCTTCCTATGCTTCATAACCTGCTTTCTTTATAACATGTCTTAAGCAGTGCTTTTCCACCTTACTAACAGTGCAGCTTTACCTTGCAAAATCCCTCAGAGAGCAAGGACCAATATTTGAGTATTTTTTTCATTCTAATGCAGCACAAAATGATGCAAAACAAACAGCAGTAAATTTGCATTTCAGCGTGACAGCAGTGATTTAAAGAGTAGGGCCACAGAGCATGAACAACTTAGTTTGTTTTCAGGTTTGGACAAGTATTGTAAATCACCTCTGCAAAACGATGACTTTACAGGAACTTTGCTATTAGGACAAAATCTCTATAAAATGTGCAACCTGGGTACAAATGCCAAGTGGGAACCTGCAGGATTCTTCCCTCTCTTCCCTGCTTGACCTCATTATCTGCTCAGAGCCCACTCAGCAGCTCAGTCTAACCACTGAAACCTCACAAATTAATAGCACTTACAAGAGTGCATGAACCATAAGTCACCTGGGGCAACCTTCCAATGAAAAGGAGCTGCCACCAAGTCTCACAGCGGAGCCTGAAATGAGGTTATTCTAACAGCAAGGAAAAAAACTCTCTCAGAAAGCTTTTCCTGATTCTTACCAGCACCAATTTAAAATCAAGTTAGTCACATTAAAATTAAGTGAGGAAACAGGGCTGGTTCAGCATACTAATAGCTTTCCTGAGCTCAGTGTTTCTGTTCAATAATCAGCAGCTTTACAAGGGTTTAAGCATCTTGTTTTAACACTGCCCTGACAGTGAGGATCCTGCCTGAGATGGTGCTTAAGCACTTCACCAGTGTGTGGCAGGTCCGTAGCAGCAGCTTTCCTCTCTGCAGAGCAAAGCTCTGCAAACCACAACACTGCTAATCCTTCAGTGTTTGCAAATACCAGTTCAACCAGCAGGAAACCAGATCTCCAGCTGGACTGGTTCTCACCAGCACTTCACATCCAACAACAAACAAGGCCCCAGAACCAGGCCAGGGCAATCAGCAGAAGATGCTCACCAATACAGATATCAGTAGGTAAAATATTACTCCAGAAACACCTCGCTCAGTTTATGCAGAGAAAGTAACTCAAGCTAAGTTTCTTAACTGGTTTCACACTCAAGGATGCTTAAACTTAGCATTACATTTGCTGCTTGCTTCATTTCACTTGGCAGGATTCTTTGGGTAAGTGATGATCATTGCCCCAAGACATGAGCTTCTGATGGATGTGACAGCTCCAGGACACTCCCTCAAACTCCTGTCCCACTGACACTGCACTACAAGGCCTCACCCAGAGAAGCTGGTGGAACACCTCTGGTGTTCATCAGACACTTCATTTCTCAAAGTGCCTGAGAAAGGAGAACCCAAGGAGCAGAAGTAGGAGCAGCAGGGATGAGGTGCAGGCAGTCACGAGGGGCAGAGAGGATCAGGAGAGTAGAGACAGAGCAGTGGCTGCAAAGAGAGGTGCAGCTTAGCAGAAGGAAATCTACAGTGCATTTTGCAAAACCTTTGGATCTGCTAATTTTTGAAAGTCCAAACCAAAACCACAGCCTTCAGGATGCCATCTCACTGTCTTCGTGTCAAACAAAGCAACCAAACATTTCCATCTCCTTTCTCTCTGCCTCCCCATCTTCATGCTTTGCTGCAGACCAATGGACATGAGCAGGGGTGATAACTCCTGAGGAGTGGGAAAGTGCTGGTATTCAGAATGCTCTATCACAAGTAAAACCTGTTGTTTCACTGTAAGAGGAAATTCCTAAAATTTAACTTCCTCATAAAGTTTATTTTTAATGACCAAACACTATCAAACATCATGTACACACGTACACAGCAGGATTTCTTATTAGGGAAAAAATTCTTTGTAAAGAATAATTATCAAAATAATGAAGACTGCTGCATGAATTTTTATTTTCCTTCCTAAAGTACTACAGAAATACAAAAAGAAGTTCAAGCTTCTTTAAAAACAAAGAAGCCAGACACACAGAGAGTACATGGCATTCCTTTCTATCAGGATGGCCTCATTTCATCAGAAAATGGAAAGGAAAAGCACTGGAAGGAAGAGCCAAGAAAGTCTGACCTCAGCAAGTGCACAGCCTGGAGCTCAGGCTGCCCTCGCTTCCCTGACAAGGGGCAGAGACACAGCAGCACATCCTGCCTGAGCTTTCAGGGATTTTAGAACTTGCAACTTCTTTGAGGAGAAATCCCATGCTGAAATACTGACAAAAAGCAGCCAAGTGTTGCTTTTTAATCTGTTTCTTTCTACACTGAGACAAGGAGTTGTTTCTCCATGCAGAAATACAGGAGAGAGGTGCAAAGATGAGGAACATCAGGGGATCAGCTGTCTTCAGGGACTGCTCATGCAGAGGGAATTTTGTTTGTTATGCTCAGAACTCACCTATATGGGGAAGAATAGAAAAGGAACACTGCAGCACATACAGCTCCCCATCTTGCTAATGAGACAAATTAACAAGGAGTCACTTCACAGATCTTGTTTCACGACCCATGCTGAGATTGCAAGGCAGTTCCCTCAGCTGAGCCTCCTTGCATTTGCTGACTCAACACATACTCCAAATCACTGGATCAATCCTTTGAAATGTATCCCCTTTCACTGAGGTGTGAAGAATGCAGTGTGCCGTGTCCCCTGCGCATGTCCCCTCCCTGGGAGCAGACCTTCACTGTGACTGATGCCTGGGATCAGAAGCACTCCCTGTACCCTTGCCAGGAAACTCCAGCGTGGACTACGAGACCAAATCCTGAGCTGCTACAGACACACCAGCAGCCTGGGGCACGCTTTGTGCCGTGTCATTCCAGTGCTGTTCCCCAAGCGCTCCCAGTGAAGCTGGGAGGGACGGGAGCTGGGGCAAGGCTGGCACTGCCCCCCAGGCACTGCCAGCTGCTGCTTCTCCCCTCTGGAGCTGGAGAACACGCACAGCATCCCGAGTTTCCACAGTGGAAGAGGAAGGGCAGTGTGGTCCTTGGACACCATTCCCAAGGAGCTTTCAGCAGCTGGTGCCTCTTTACAGAAGCCCAGCTAAGTCTCTCCATTACAAGACAATGATATCCTGGGGCTGAACTGAGCAGCCAATCCCTCTGAAAACATCACTTCCAATCTTATAAATGCACCAAATATTGCTTAGAAATAAGCATTATATTATTACAGTATGGGACCTTTCCTTTTTTTAATCCCACTTTTCTCATTCATATTCTCTACCTGGAAAGAGGAACATCGATCTGTAAGTTCTGTGTTAGAAGTGTGCATGGAGAAGCAGCAAGAAACTGGAGTGGATTAAAAAGTAACTGTTACAAAGTCAAATTCCCAGCTTCTGAAGAAACCAGTTAGAAAAATCCTGTATTCATGGCATTTGAATTTGTGTTACGCCTACAGCACATTTCATTCCTACAACTACCTAACTGGACACTCCTGAATGTCTGGATCCAAAAGTTGATGACAGAATGAAGTGCCAAAAGAGCCCAGCAAACAGCCAGTAACCAAGAAACCAAATCCCATTAGGAGCATATGCATTATGTAAATACTTCCTGTACAATCCATGTTTTGCTCAAGTACATCTTGCCAAGCACACAGCACACTCTAACAGGTAATATGGCATTTAACTAGCAGTAGGTTCCAGAGATAACAGCTCTCTACACCAAAAAGAGGCATTTCCCATAGTTTAAAACCACAAGTTCTTGCTGTAAATAGAAACAAACAGAAATCACACTGTCAATTTAATGCATTGTTTGAATTGGGCACCAAACCCTGGCTTCTGAATTCAACAGGTATTTTGGATGACAGGATTTAGCTCTCATTTCTTCTGAAATCAAATCTGAAAACAGGCCAAATGATTGCTGTGCACCTGAAACATCCAAATTTACTAAGAAATCCACCCAGAGCGCTGGCAGGATCATTAGGTGGCAATTCAATGGTATTGGGAGAAAGGAATGAATAATTCACTGCATTTAGACAGTCAAAACTTACCACTTCTGGTGAACTTTACCTCTGAGATTTTAGATTCATTCAAACCCAAACCACAGCTCAGCAGGTGCAAATTCATAAAAGCACAGAGTTTGCATGACTCTCTTCTAACTGAAACTACCATCTTTTTACAAAGCAGCAGCTGTGGCAAGCGCTCCAGTAGAATAAATATTTATTCCTCCTTAAATAAAGCTGCCTTCCCACCCACGAGTGCAGGCAGAACAATCAAAGGCTTCTCAAGGACAATTATAGGAAAAACTCCTGCCTGCCAAAATCAACCACTGCCAAGCACAGTGAAACCTGGGACACTTGCTCCACAGCTCCTCTGACAAAAAAGGCTTCCGTTACAAATCCCAGAGGATTTCAAGCTTGTTTCATAGCCACAAGGATTATTTCCCTACTTTCTTGGCCAGCTCTTCTTTCAGAATTCATCAATATCACTCCTTGCTGCTATATAACATCAACATGATGCATCATATAGCTGCTTCTCTTCCCAAGGGGCACAAGCAGCACACCAGTACTAACCGTATTTTTAAGATCAGTTTAGCTATTTGCTCTGATTTCTGCTATTTTTATATGTCTGACTATTCATCTTCTAAAACAGTCTTTTGTGATGACAAATAACAAGATAGATCAATTTCTTTTTGCTCCAGATGTTAAGATAAATTACATTAGATAAGAAACAGCCCTTGTCACTGAAATTGCTAAAGTGCTCAGAACAGAGTACTAACAGCTGAAACCTTGTACACTTAGGTTGATGGTTTTAATTGGATTTTTATTGTTCTTTGTTGATTCTTTTTGCTTGTGCTTCTGGGCATTTGCAGACTGGAACAGCAACACCCATCTGGAGAAGGCAAGCAGCTGAACTGGCAGCAAGGATCTAATGGGTGAGAGCTGTATTTTTGCAAACAAATAGTTCATTCCCTGACAGGTTTGAAGCACAGGATATGCACGTAGATGTGGAGCCTTCACTCTTCCTAAATGTGTGCGATGTCCAGACTGCATGCAGCTTTGCAAGAGCAGGAGGGCTGGACACCCACAGAACCCCCTGAAACCACAGGAAATGTCCCAGCTTTTACCTCCTGACTCACTTCATGGACCCTCACACCAGTGTCATCCCCACCGCCCTTCATCCCCCACCCGTGGAGCCCCCTCTGTACAGTGCCACGAAGGAGCTGATGGCAGATGCACAAGAACCACTGGACTGAGCAGCAAGGACCATGTGAATGTTCAGACTGGGGCAGTGCCTGTGCCACAGGCACAGAAGAACCCCAGAAGAAGCAGGGCTCCCTGCAGGGCTGTGTAGTTCAGCACAGACACCACGTGTTTCATCAATGCTGCTCACGTAAAACAAATAAGAATTAAATCAGGGCTACTGAAGGCTCCTTCCCAGCTCCATCCCATTTTATCACTTATTTATTTGCCAAGGGTGACGCTATCTGCACAAGATTCGCATCCAGATTTTTATCCTTCACGTGGCAATATTGCAAATGCAAATTCCTGTTTTCTGTTCACAAGGAGCAGAGCGGTGACTGAGCAACCACACGCACGTGATGTCAAGCCCTAATGAAATCACAGACTGCACCAATACCCTGTGACATGCTCAGACTGCAATCCCGACAGGGCATGTAATGGCAAAGGCAACTGCTGAGAGCATCCTGGATCACATCCAGCCTCTTCCCCAGCAAAAGAGGGTAATTAGGCTTTGGGCTATGGTCTGGAAACGCTCCCTCATGCAGGGTTTTCCCAGCAGAGGGCACTTTTGATTCACAGACCACTTCGGAAGCTGCTTTTTGTTCTTCTCCATCGCCATCTCAGAGAGCTGAAGCAGAGGTGGTGCTGTCTGCTTAAAAATAAAGACATCGTTGCTTTAGCTCCACTTTCCTGCCTCCCTCTCCCCTCCAACAAGTTTTATTAAGTTCTCATCTTTAATTCATGCCTGCAGCAGAGCTGATGTCACTTTTTTTTTTTGCTATTAAAAAAGGATCCACAAAGCACAAGCCCAGCTTGCAGTGGTATCTCACCTACTTTCCTTCCCTATTTTTATTTTCACTTCCAGTGATTTGTTAACATTCATTATCCTCAAAAACGGAAAAGGCATTCCAACAGAAACACAACTGTAGCACCTCGAAAAGGAAAGCAAACAAACCACCGATTAGATTACATGCTCCGTCCCCTGCAGAGGCAGGACACGACCCACCAGAGACACCTCACAAATTAAACCCTCCAGTTGCCTGCAGGAAATTGCAGGGTGTTAGGGAGCAGTGAAATAAACAGCTTAGCAACCACTAAGGTGAATCCCCCTTTGGGAAAGTGTCGTTTCACAGTGGATGCAAAGTGAGAATGAGGGAGGATGTGCGATAAGAGTGCGTGGGGAAGAAATTTCCAGCAAAAGCCTTGGGAGCTGAGATGTTTTCAACTGCTACAATAAAAAGCAATAACAACAACAACAACAAAAAGACTGTCTGAATCAACTAACACACACATCTGTTCTAAGGTAAAACACTGGGACAACCAATCACGGCAGTCTTGGCACAATTCTGCATCATTTGCATACAGCTGGGATGTGGGGTGTAGGTTGGCAGCACCATGTAGCTGACTGAAGGCCAGACAGTCTTAGGACAGTAAAGATGCCAGGAGTACTGTCCTGGGGTTTCCTGCCATGAAATCCCGTGTCTGTGCCTACAAGGGCACTGTTCTGGAGACTAACAACTCAGCAGAGTGCACCAGCATAGGCTGGAACCCAGAATCCAGCAGCCTCCACACCTGCCATTGCAGCCTCTACCAACAGCCCTGAGGAACCTGTGGGCAACAGAAATTTTGTGGTTGATCAACGTCATGCTGCAGACGAAGAGAAGCTCATTCAGTAGCAAGCAGCCCAACTGAACAAGTCATTTCCTCTACAATTTATGTAATTTACAATCACTCTGGTTCCTCTTGGCTCATGGATGAACAGTTTTTGTTTTTTCAGAAGTCGGAGCAGCGGGTGGTGTGGTCATGTTGTGTGTGATAATACAAAGAGCAGAACAATTACTGCCAAAGGAAAATACACTGTATCACAAGCTTTGTGTTTTTTACCATGTTTCGTTGAGCAGGACTTCTTGCAGAATCACTTGTTTGTTTGTATCATGTTTTACTGGAACATACGCTATTACCAACCATCCCCAACCCAGGAGAAGCTGTCATAAACATACGTAAATAAAGAGCAAGAAAGCAATTAAAGATCAAAGGGATTGTGTAACATTTGTTCAATGACTGGGGAAGAGGGGTATGAAAAAAAAAATCAAACCCCAAAACCCAGAGACTGTTGCTTCTGAAGCAACCAAAAATGAACCCCAAATACGTCAACAGCTGTACTGAAGTCAACAGGGCTAAGCCACAGCAATTCCCCAAATATGTCATTCACCTGCTGCAGGGAAGAGACACATTATTCAGCCTCTGCAGGGCAGTGAGCAGAAGTGCACAAGGCAGCTAAGTACAATACTGAACTGTTGAAGTGTGGGCTCTAGAATAATGTAAAAAATTTTTCAAAATTAAAAATTAGGCCCTTTCCTTGGTTCGATACTTTGCCCTCAGGGCTTGTAGCAGGATATTTGATTACATTATTCTGTATTATCTTTTCTATTATTTTACAGAATCTGTTATCAGTTAACAGATACTTGAAGTTACATCACACACCAAACCCATTCTGTGTAAAGCCCAGCACCAAAACATCTCCCAACATGAGCACCAGCTTGCAAATCATTTACAATTTTGGGAAAAGAGGCTATTTCCCTGTTGGCTGTTAATCAGTAGCAGGCCTGAACATACATCCAGTAGCAATCATCTCAGGAAAAATACATGAAATCTGCAATAAAGTAGTGTTTGGCTGGCTTTCCAAATCCACAGGCACCTCTTCTGCTGCTTTCAGCATACTCTGAACCACACAGCCCCAGTGGGCTGTCCTGTTGTCCTTACAAAAACAAAAACCACCCAGAAAATCCTCACCACCACCAAATTCAGTTCACACAGAGCACACACCACAAATATCTCAGCCACGGCCTCCAATAAGCTCCAAGAAAGCCTGGTGTCCATACCTGAATTACGGAATTCAATGAGGTGACAAGGAACAAATTGGTCCCAAGACCCATGGCAGTAAGAAAGGTATTTCAGCACAGACATATCTGTCAGCTGCACGGTCCCACACACTGCTCTGTCATCACCACTGAGGGCACAGTATTGGCACTATGGCCAGAAAGAACTTTGATCACACTACAGGCTTCTGGAGTAATAACAACAACAAACTTTGTGCAAGAACAGTACAAGAGCTTTTAGGAAACCTTCCAACACAACATACTGCCCCAAGCCCAATCCTCCTGTTGCATTCTCCTTTTCCCTGAAAAAGTGGCCTATCCCACCAGCTGGCCAGTGGTGCAGATTGATCACAAGGAAAAATACATCTGACTCTGAGCTCCTCCAGGACTCCAGCAGCCCAAAGACTTCAGCTGCTTCCACCTACCAGCAGCTTCCCCAGCAAAGGGAGAATTGTTCACATCTCTCCACAGCTCTGAAAAGCTCCGTGCCACCACTGAGCTTCTGCTGAACAGACATAGTGCCAGGAAGTCAGTGCCTGTGAGCTCCTGCTTGTTTTCAGGCCTGGCAGTGATGGATTACGTACAACCACAAGTTGGGCACAAACCAGCTGTCTATCTGTCTTTTCCAAACATCTTGCTCCAGTTTCTGTATTATAGAGGTGCCAATGCCTTGTTTCAGGATGCCTACTGCATAAAGAGCACATATTTCTCTGAATATTTTACTGTCACACAGAGGCATTGGACTGCATTTTTTTTCTAAATGCTGTTGCTCCCTCCCCAGCACATTCCCCATAATAAAAGTCTTTCTGTTCCCAGAGGCCTGAAGCTGAAATGACAAACTGCACTACAGCTTTTCTCTGCACAGAAGCCCACAGGCAGAGAAACCTGTGCCCCACACACCCCAACCCTCCTGGCAGGGCACTGTGTCTGGAACAACAGCACCTCATGGTCCTACTGCATTTCCATCATGGACTAGAGGGGGGGAAAAAAGGAGAAATAGAGCCAGCATTCTCCTCCTGGCCCCTCACACAAACACTAAAGGGCAAAGCACTGCAACAGCTTTACAAAGAGTCTAAACCTGCCCTGTCCAAGACTGTATATAATCCTTTGTGGCAATGTATACAGACACTGCAGGTACCAGCACGCACACAAGTCTGTGTGGGATCCAGTTACTCCAAAGGACGTCTGGGAGAAAGGGCTATAAACAGCATCTGACTTGGGAGGGGCAAAAAAAAAATCACTACTTATTGAATTTAGGTTATCAATGACCAGGATTAAGCACTGAAGACACTTTGAAAACCCTTCCAGTTTTGTGGGAAAAGCTGTGGTAACAGCACTGTGCTGTCCTGCAAACCAGAATAATTCCCAGGGAACAGCCTGGAACTGGCTGCAACACTGCCTACATAACAAAAACAAAACCAAAACACAGATGAAAGATGTTTCCCCTCTTCTCTCCCTGAAGGGGAAAAGAAAAAAAAAACAACTCAAAAACATCCTTCTTAGGTTGAAAAGGAGATCACAGGGAGGAAAACATGTAGGAGTCCAGACGAATGATAGAGCTGTAGACCAGGCACTGCTGCATCTGCTCCAGCTACACACAGTTGTTTAAGAAAAGCATGATGAATTTTTTCTCTCTCCTTAGATGTCTTGCCTGGATGCTTTAAAGCAGCCTCAGAGGAATGTGCTCGTGGGTCTGAATCCCGTAGGAAATTATCCTTTGTGGTGGATGGTCTCCCCTTGGGGCCTGTCTGTGTGTTTTGCTTTCATGTAATCCTCCCACCTTGGTTTTCTAATGTAATGCTATCCACATTATTATAGCTCTTTGATACTCTCAAATGGTACTTACTCAGGCTGTCATATTTTCAGCTTTCCCAGACTAGGTCTGACTGGCTTGGATGGCCTGTGGCTCATGCCATAAATATTAAGTCACCAAAAGATAGCAGGGAGTGTTTGTGTGCCAGAGGCAGACATCACCTACAGGAGAGCCCGGGCCATTTGCTCCCTCCAAGAGGGATGTGCTCTACAAGAATAACAGAAACCTCACATGTAAGCACCACTCTCTCAGGGTTAATGACTAGCTTTTTGTCCTAGTTCCCTTTTCTTTCTACAGCTTCTGCTCCAAGAAAGTTCACTACATTACATGCAAATTTTTAAGATACTTCCTGTGTTTCAGCTCGATTTTACCAACAGTCCAGCAGGTCCAGCATGCTGACCTGCAGACAGGACTCCTCTAGACAGCCTAACACTGAAGCTTTCTCAGAAGGCACGAATCTTCACTCCACTACTGCTCTCATTTGCACAGAGCAGGGGTTTGTGGTTTCCTTTCCAGTTCCTCTGCATCACCCAACCTCGGTGCTGGGTTTTGCATGACCTTTGTTGTCTCCCCAGTGCACCACGGGAATTTAACCATACAGCAAGCCTCCACTTGGAGCGTTCTCTTTTCTTCATCCTGGCATGAATTTACACCCTGACAAGTTGGATCTTTAATATCCCTCCTACACACACACACACACAGAGACAACTTCAGTACCTCCCCCGCTCGCGCGGCAGATACCCTTAAACACATGAATCAACATTTACCCGCAGCTTTCCCTCAGTGCTATCTAAGTACCAGCAGTTATCGCCCATGTGTAGGAACACACTCAAATACCACTGCACGGCTGACTGCTCTCCTGTGGTTTCGCTCTCCAAAGTTATCTCCACTCCAAATGCAGGCTCAGGAGCAGGGAGGAAACGCAGCCCACCAGAGCTGGAGCCTGCTCCTAGCCCTCCCCTGTTTGCTTGCTGGATACCCACGGTGAATCCAGCCCCCAGCACAAGCTTTGCCTTCAGCTTTCCCACCTGCAACACTGCAATAATATAACTTTTCTGCAGAGGATTAAGAAATAGACAGCAAAAGGTAAATTTTGTAGCTTCCCGATTATTACCAAGAGTTATGTTCTGCACTCAAGATTCAAGGTTTTTGTCTAATGCAGGGCAGTATTTTACAAGCACAAGGCTGATAAACTTAATAGCATATATGAAGAGGTGGCAGTAACCATGCTCATTAATGGCATTTTATGCTTAAATTTTGAAGGCTTCTCAGAGGAAGAAACTCAATCTAGGCAAAAAAACCCTCTCATCAAGTTGGCCCAATGCAATATAAGCTTCACTGTTAAAGATGCATGAATGTCTAGCCTAAATTGTTCTAGCATTAAAAGATGCAGAGAGGAAATAGCAGGTTCCTGCATCACTGCCCACCCCACCACCTCCTTCATATATTATATTTTAGAATACATACTATATTCTTGTTATATTATTTAGATTGTTATTTTAATTAAATAATAAAACAATCCACAGCAGTAGGGCTTAAGCAAAATCTTTTTTGTTTCTCCCTCTCTCCCTTCCCTAAGGAGGCTGACACAAAGGAGAAATGGCTCAGTTCCCTTTACAAGATCCATCCTGAGCTGGTGCTCAAACCTCGTGGTGTGGCAGCTGTCCTCAGGCCATTTCAGCAGAGCAGGGCTCCAGGAACAGCAGCACAGCATTTCTGCTTTGTCTTACTATCAACTCTGTTGAAAAGCAGCAAAGTAGGAAGGTTTTGCTTCATTCTCCACTGCGCAGCAATAAATTGACAGAGCACAGCTGCAGTCTGCTCACGCTGAAGGAAGGAAGAAAACAATTTGGGGCTCACATCTGTGCAGCAACTATTAAGAGAAACCACTCAACTCTGTTCCACCAAAGAACTGACCCAGCTATGCAGTTCAGTTCTGCTGATGACATTAGGTTTAGGAAATGCTCAGCATGTTTATTTTGCAAACAGCATTTTGCTTGGAAATTACAAAAGAATCAGAAGTGCCACTTGCTGTTAGACAACATTATAATGCAAAATGAAGCACAACCATTGTGACAGGAGAACACAGTCATTAACTCAAGAGAGTTGGCAGTCTTCTGATATTTAGTAGATTTTTCTCAAATTCAACACCCTGGAGTCTTGGGGATCTGAAAAATCTCAATTTTCTTCCTTTCATGAAGCCTTTTAAGCAGCCCTCCTAACTGCAGGATTTGAAAGTTATGTACCCAAATGGCAAGTATACAGACTGAAATATTTTATGCCGAAGTATCATCTATTTTGAGGACAGTATTATGATTCTGAACACTAGGTTTGGTAACTCTGAACAACCAGCACACAGGACTTCCTTATCTCTAGATCAAAACCCAAATCTTTCATTGTTTTTTCTTTTTAGGACAGTTTATGACTGCTTACAAAACAAAGACACAGGAATTCTCAAAGCCATTGGCCTTTCATTTTTGTTAGAGCTGCAAAATTGTGACGACTTGCAAACAGTTGTGATAGATGTTAGAATAATGCAGGAATCATGATGAGCTAGTTCTTACATGATAAAATGGCCTTTTAAACTTTTTAAATCTGCCCCTAATCTGAAAATACCTTTGCACTTTGAGGATATTCACAAGGGTTCGTCTGTGTTATTGTAAAAGTACCCAGCAGTGTTCTTGAAAAACTTCCTGTCTAGAATATGTGTTTTCCAAATAGGGCTCCTGAGAAGAACACAGATGGATCTCTGCAAAATCTGGTACTTCTGCAAGAAGCCAAATAGGACACGTCAAGTGGCAGAGGAACAAAAGGAGATGGTCACATCCCTGAAGGTGCACCAGCAAAAAAACCACTGAATACAACACAAGACTGGCAATCATTTACTGTCTTCATGCATCACTTATCCTAAGAACTAGTAGCTCAAGAAAAGTCAAAGAAAAAAGCAACCAAAACAAAGACAGATAATCCAAGTTATTACCTTGCAGTATATTTGCAGTTCCACCTTCTCCAGTGATATCCTGGGTTAATGCAGCATATGGAATATCCTTCCTGGCCAGGCCACTGATGGGAAACATCAGCAAGTGCCAGGACTGAGATGAATGAAACGATGACAAATGGGGATAAAGTCCAGAATATTGACTCTGGTTTCCTTCTGCCTTGCCCAGTTTGCCAGCACAGTGATAGTGCCACAGTCCTGTCAGTGCTGCTCTAATTAGATCTGCACAGCTAGAGCGGAACGTATTAAGGTTAAGAAAAAAAAAAATTACCCTCTGAACCCACTAGTACATATCCAGAAGAACTATTCATTTAAACTTCAACTTAAATACGTATTTATCTTTGTGCTCTGAAGTCCAATATACCTCATTTTCAATTTAACCTCTCCTCTTTCATGCTTTGTAGAAGTTGTACAAGATCATTTATGCAGAGACTTAATATTTATAAAAAATTCAAGCAATTGGAAGAGCCAACATTTCAAAGGGTCAGCAATCAATGTGCACAATCCCCACTGCCCTTCCAGCTGGAGAGATACAGACACAAAGTGCCAAGCGCACGTCAGGAGATGCTCTGGATTTCACATCCCTGGCGCAGCCAGGGGAGGGACAGCTGCAAAGAGGGGAACGCAGGTTAGACCCTCGGACAATGGAAACTAAAAATAACTCCTCTGACTGCAACCACCTCCAGTCAGTCTGCAGCACTCACTGGAGTCACTGGGGCAGCCCACAGGGCAAAGCAGCTATCAGGAGAAAGGGGCAGACAGGAAGGCATGGTGGGGAAATACAGCATTCCAAGCTCAGAACTGGGATGGAGACCTGCCCTGCCTCCCTGGAGCTCCATCTCAGCTGGGATGGAGACCTGCCCTTCCCTGCCTCCCTGGAGCTCCGTCTCAACTTGCTGATCTCTTGAGATCACAACTGCACTTCCCAAGAAGTACTGCTCACCAGAGAGAGCACATATCAGCATGTGTCAGGCTGATGGACCTACCCCTTCCCACATTTTATTATTTTGGGAGTAAATCAGGGGTCTGTCATCCAGAGATATCTGCCAAGTACAGACAAAAAAAGCCTACCTATCTTGCAGGCTGCATTCAGCCCATGGGTGCAGTTGTAAAGTCACCACCTCTCCTCTACAGCACTGAGTTATTCAAAACAAAAGCCCAGCATGAGATCCCTACACAAACCTAACAAGGTACTCTCAAAACCTTTGTTTTGCCAAGCTTGATTTTATAGCACTTTGACAGGGTCCAGAGACTGCTATCTGTACCCTTCATCCACCAACATCCACCACTTACATTATTTTGTATTCTGACATGCAGATTTACTGGCTCTGTTATAGGTTTGTTCTGAAGGGCGTCTGAAAGTCAAATTCCTACTCTTAGCACATGGAAGGTTAGAGTGGTTCCTTTTACAGGCTATCCCAGTCTCAACAACACTAGAATATGTACTGGTCACAAAATGCCAAATTACAACTTCTCTGTGTAATAGGCAGGTGTTATGCCTGGCTTTAGACATAGAACAGCTGGGAACAAAGTACCTTAAACAAGCTGCTGAAGGTAATATGTGAATCTAGAGATGGCCCATACACCTTTTGCACCTCACTCAAGAAACCACCTTTCTTCCTACTATGATTGAGGGGATTTTCACGTACTATAAATTAGGGTGAAATATTCCTTTCCAGTGGAAACACCCCAAAACTACAGGTACACAAACATCATCTTTTAATCATTTCAAGAAGCCTTGTTTAGAGGTAATATTGCAGCCACTTACTTACAGTAGTAAGACATAGCACAAATATGCAGTAGAACAAGATTACTTAATTAAGGAGGAAAGCAGTACACGAAATTCAGAGTACCTGTCTCAGAATTAAAGATAAAACCATTTCACCTTGACAAACAATACTAGAATTGTACTTTAGTAGCCACTTCCCTAATTTCTTTGCATCTTCTCCTTCGTTCCTTCTCTTTCCTATCCCACCCCAAGTATCTTTTCTGTGCTGATATCCCGAGAACTGCAAACTCTCAGTGAGAGGCCAACAAAAAATTCGGAACAAATACAATGTGAGATTTCAAATGCAGCTTGCAAATCTTAATACACAACAGCATTTCTTTTTCTTGTTTGGATTTACACTGAGTGGAAATCGATTCCCTTTCCTGAAGGGAGCCGAGCAGGCTCTCAGTGTCATATGTGACAGCCATCACAAGTTAATAAAAGACAGCAAGTTTACAAAGCTCACATGCAATACTTGATCCTAAAGCTCTTTTCCAACCTGAGTGGTTCTGTAAATAAAGAAAAATTAAAGCAATATGCCCACTTTGTCTTTGCCTGCCCCAAAAGCTGCCTGTGCTGCAGAGCAGTGTCACAGCTCTCGGGCAGCACACTTGCAGCCCAGAGCTTACTGAAGAGCTTTGCAGATGGGAGATAAGCAATTCTTTCTATTTCACTCAGATGTAGATTACGAGCCAGGGAAAAGAAAGCTTAAAAGGTGAATGGCTTCTTTTGGCATTAGCTGAAATCTCTGTATAGTCTCCAAAGAAAGCCTACAGCGAGGTCAAGCTACAGTATGGGAATTCTATAGTCAATAAAAAGCCCTGTTTTTTAAGCTCCGAGTCAGAAAAATTCAATGTGGATGACCACTTATTGAAAGGGTCATCATCCAACAGAGAGAAAATTGCTAGAGCAACAAAGAGCCCAGAAGTATTGCTCAGTTTATAGAAACCACAGAGAAGAACTAATTCTAAATCTGTCTCCTCCTAGTATTAATCTAGTTTGCCTCCAAAGGATCAATTTATCCAGTAGAAACTGCATTGTGATGGTGCAATCAAGCTCCTTCTCCAAAATCTGAACTTGAACTATAAAAAACCCCCCTGTTTTATGACTACATGCTGACATTTACATATTTATTTAGCACTGAAAGCACAGCTCCAGCACTGCATTGACAATCAAGAAGGACAAATGGGGGTTCTTGTCCCAAGATGTTAGTTTTTTTGTTTTTTTTTTTTTTTTTCCTCTATGGAGCAACTTTACTTTTGCTATTCTCCAGGTGACTGCACTGTGTGTTGGCATTCTCAGACTGCTTACAGAATCAGAGTTGAGGAATACCATGTACAGATCTCCTGAGGATTGCCCTCTCAGGGAGAAGTTTCAATGTACCTGTGTGCTGGCCATGCCTGCACCAGCACTGCCAGAGCAACGCTGATCCTAACACAGCACTAACCTTGCCCAGCCACTCTCCTACCAAGAACATCAAAGCAATGCCTGAACAGGCTCCTCGTGGATCCTGCAGCAGGACTTCCCATGCATTAAGTGACTCCCTGTGAAACAAAGCCAGCTCAATGAGTCTTGTAGCACAATGTCCCACTGCAGTGAAATTAAAACCTCTTGTACCCAAAGGCAGAGATCCCTCCCCCACAAGAACAGCTTTCTGCAATTGCCTCCCTTTCTGATTCTCATTCTCAAACCAGTTATATTCTTCTGCTCCTCACTTTCTCACACTCATGCTCCCAAAGCAAGGAATTTGCTTTGCTAATTAGTGCCATCAGGGAAGTTGGGGAACATGAAGCACAGATTAAAAAATTGTTCAGGCTGGGTTCTTAGCACTTCACCCTTGTGATATATCTATGTTGTAAGCTCTGCACTGAGCAGCACTTGACTCAGCCTCAGTTTGCAGCAGAGAGAAATTAATTGCAATCTAATAGGATTCAAATTGGTACAAGGGATGCCATCATTATGGGACAAGACAGAGTAAAACCACAGTACATTAGCAGCCAGTGAACAGCCCCGGTCAATGCAGTGGAACAGGCAACACCATGCCTCAGACATGATTAATTGATACCTCAATAATTGCAATTTATTAGTTGCTGCTTCTGAACTAGCACACGAACTAGGTGGGAACGGGCTGAACCTTCGCCGTGTTTGCGGAAGGAACAACATTGCTTTTGCAAGGTCTAACTTGAAATAAATTTACACTGAAGTGAAGATGTGCCACAGCTTAATTCAAGCAGCAGTTATGTGTACTGAAGGGTGAAAGTGCAAATCAGCAGCAGACTGAGATGCAGAAGGCTCTTGATATCAAATGTCAGTGGAGCTGCTCCCTTGCTCTGCAACCTTTGACAAGTCACTTGAACCTCTGGTGCTTCAGTGAAGGCAGGTACAGCATTGGGTCAGGAGCAAGATCCCCAGCACAGGCCACATTCATCCTCTGTGCTTAGATCTGAGGTAAACTGCAGTCCCTTTCCTCGCTGTATTTAAAACTGACATGGGAGTTAGTACATGAGACTAGCCCGTGGATATTTAAAGTCATGTGTGACAAACAGGCTTTATGTAATGAATTATGGTTAAGCTGCAGGAGTAAACCTGACAGACATGCACATGCATTCACATTCACACAAAGCCCAACTGTCCCACTTCCACATGAGCAGCTGCAAGGGGACATCCAGAAAGCAAAGCAGAGGTTGGGTTTTGACACGGATGGATGCACGCAGAGCAATTCCCTTCCAGGTAGCACACATGAGGTGACAGAGCCCAGGGCAGCCAAGGTTAACAGGCTGGGATCCCCACAGGCCAGCATTCCTGCTCCTCCTCTCTGCTGAAGCCTGTGCCACTGAATAGTCATAACTTGTTGCTAAATGAGGCAATCATTCCCATGCCTAGGAATGCCACACTCCCCATGGATTTTGCTGGGCAGGCAGAATTTTAAGAATTTGGACTATTTTCCAGTTAGTTTCAGCAAACAGAATGTGAGCCACCAACACCGGAGGTGCCAACACAACCCACCAGCAGCTGCTATTTCCCTCCCATCTTCTGTTAGGGAAAATCTTTTGGATGCCAAAGCCCCTGAAGCACAGACCTGCCACCCTCACACTCGGTTAGACCTTGACAGCTCCTTGTGCCACTTCCCACCCGAGGGCAGTGAGGAAAGCAAAGGGTTCCTGCACTCCATGCAGGAGGACCAGAGAACCACATGAGAGGTGGAGGTCTGGGTCTCTGAGCTAAGGACAAATGCGACTTCTAGGAAGAATAAAATAAATTAATTAACACTGGATTGCAGAATTTTTTCTTTCATGGCAAGCCTGTTTAGCTCACTGCAATCAGCTCTATGTACATTTTATACTGTAAGCTCATAATCAAGTGGGGCTATTTCAGAGCAGTAGAGACCTGAACCCTATTTCAAGCTTCCTTAACTGGATCTATTCCTTCCTAAAGCTGCCCAAGAAGCCAGTTAGCAAAGACAGAAAACCACAAAATCACACATTCAGTACTTCTAACCAGCTCTTCACCCTAGAAGACTTCTAGAGGGTATACAATTAAGAAAAAGAAAATGGTTAGGCTTAAAAACTGGCTCAGTGAGTTTGCTATCAAGATCTTTGCCCAGGTTTGTACTGTGGAAACACTCTAAATACTCACACCTAGTTCTCAATCATGAGATGATGATTAATACCAGCATTAGATCATCCTCAGCAATTGCCAGAGCTTTCTGCAAGGTTCTTGCTGGATTAAATCACTGAATGGTGTTCAGCACCTCTAAGCAAGCCCTTGAAACCTGATGCTGGCATCCATCCTGGCACCTGACCTGGCACATTCATCTGGCATGATGCAGAAATACTGACTTGGATGGAGTCACTTCTCTCATGTCCTCTGTCTGAACCAGCTCCTTGTGCTCTGAGTCAGCTCTGAGCTGATGTCCCATTACTGTTTCCAAATCCAGACAAGTCTATGGATGATGAGGTTCCACAACTTAAGGCTGGTCCCTTAAATCTTGCAAGACTCAGACTCCTACAGCAATGACCTCCTCTCTTTCTTCTTTACATTGAAAAAAATAGTGTTGTATTTTCCTGCATGGAAATAAAATCATCATCTCCCCTGTTACTTTTCTTCTGTGTACTGCAAACATTTTAAAAATGATGTAAAAATTATTTTCTCCTTGTTACCGATAAACAGCCACACAAAGGATGGCCAAGCAATTAATCCTCTTGCCCAATAATCTAGCAGCACAAGTCGGTAGCAGAAATCCTTTAATCTCAACATCTTTACCAACTAGCACTACTGGCAAGAATATGGCCTCTCCTCCTCTCCCAGTTATTTTTTTGAGGAGAACAAAGAGAAGGGGTTTTAAAATTATGTGTCTGCAGTGGCTGGAAACATAAAAAAGCCCAACTCAGATACCAAGTACTATCACGCTACAGATCAAGATCTGTATTCAATACAGAAGTAAAAATATCACGTACAAGTTAATTTCTTACAGATTAACTACTTGGTAAAAGACACTGATGGTGAAAAAGAATGTTATCACTTGCTTAATTTTTATTTTATTAATTTTTTTTTTTTATAGTTCAGCATTGGGACATATATAGTTGAGCACAGTCCATTTTTTGGATAGGAAGAAAGAAAAGATTGACTTCTACTGATAAAATCCTAATTCTGTCAGAACAAGCTCCAAGTCAACAAGTGTGTCAACACTTAACTAGGAATTAACTAAGGGCTCCCATTTGTATAGTTGTATTAACAGCCTTTGCTGCACAAAGCAAGTGAAAAAGCCATTCAGCTTTTTAGCAGATGTACCTCAGGCCATGACAGCACATCTCCACAGGTCTCTGAACTGCAGGATACACCCCATCAATGTGGGCCACGTGCTGCTGAGGGCTGCAAAAACCCTCTCCTCTGCTTCATCCTGCAAATAAATACAGCTGCAGCAGTGGAAATTCCTGTTACTGCCTATGTGAGTTACAGACATGCTGCCAAAATAAATAAATAATAACCATTAGGAAAATGAGCACATGATGCCACAGAAGGAAGCCTCTGGAATGATCAGAAATGCTATTTTGAGTCTCATCAATGGGGCACAACAAACATCTTAAAACAGCTTGTACATTTTATGTGCCTGGATCTATCAAAGTAGAAGAAAGACATTTATTCTAGTGAAAGGTATCAGAATATGAAACCAGAAATCAGAGTAAACTTGGGATGTGGGATTTGTGTAAATGCTGAAGTGAACAAGGAGCACGTTGCATCAGCAAGGCACTGGGATTTAGGCTCTCAAGTAAACTGACTCCTTATGGGGGCAATTTGAGCCCCATCCAACCTGGACTTGCACTCTTCCAAGGATGGGGCAGCCACAGCTTCTCTGGGCAGTGTGAGCAGGGCCTCAGCACCCTCACAGGGAAGGAACTCCCAACACAGTTTATCCTCTTCTGTAATTTTTTATTCATAAGAAGCATACATACATGTGTTCAGACTTCACAAAGCCCCAAGTTTTAAGCCACGGAAGCACACTCATAGAAAAATAATCACTTGTGATGACCAGTTATCATGGGACTATAAATAAATTCCTACTCTTCAAGTACAGTGGCAGGTCAGTAAATGCCAAGATCCTGAGTGGTGATAATTGTATAACTGAAGAAAAGTTAAGAAATAAATGCAATTCAAGCAGCTAGGACTCAAAAGCTGCAGGAATAAAAATGGGTTTTTGAAATCATCTTTACAAAACTATGTGATAGCTGGATGAACAAAAAGTACTATAAAGATAGCCAATTCCTGAAAAATATTATTTCTCTGCTTCTTGGCTAGTAGAACCCTTATTAATACCAAAATATCAGCTTTTGGCTCTGCCTTAGGCTTATGTCTATTTAAGGTGACCCAAGGTTGTGAGACAACAATGCAGTTCCTATTAAAAACACACACAAAAAAAAACCAAAAAAACCCCACCAATGCCAACAAAAAAAAAAAAAAAACAACCACAAAACATACTACTGTTTTGTTTTTTTTTCTCTGGGACAATGCAGACTTTATTACATCTGCTATTACAACGTGCCTATAACAATGTTCTCTAACAAGCAACCCCGAGGTCAAATATGTTCCTTGATCAATTTACTAGAGGTCCCTGGTGCTGCTGCTGTGGGTAGAGTGTCTGGGGGAAAAAATAATCCCTTTATTCCTTTGCTTCGTTATAAGGAAAAAAAAAAAAGCTATCACAAAGCCATTTTTCTTCTCCCTCTCTCTTGACAAGTCAGGTAAACAGGGAGGGAATACCCAGCTGCAAAGGACTGTAAGAGACCAGCATTTGTACAGGCATATAAAACCACACTATTTGTTTACTGAGCTACTCAATGCAGCAGGAGGATTCAGAACAGGCTAAGGGGATTGGGATGATGTCTTAGCAAAACACCTGCAGTGCTTTGCATGAGGACAAATACAAGGCACTCTGAATGTGTGGTCATCTTAGTACATGAATTTAACAGTTCAGTACATTGCTACAGTCAAATAACTGTGACAAGCAATAGCACAAATTCACAGATGCTCTGAGCAGCACAGTCATCACATTAACCCTCTCCTAGTTTTGTCAGTAAATCTGTGACTGTTTGTCTGGCTTTGCCCAACACACCAGTATCAACCAGTAACAGCTCTACCCAGAAAAGCAGATTTGACACTGGCAAACTTGCCACAGAAATCACTGCAGGCTTGCACCAAGCAGCAGGAAAGGAGTCAATCTCACTGGCCACAATGCTGAGTGCCACTCTTACTCATGTCTGACTGTATGACTTTTGTTTCATATGCTGTGATTTATTTATTTTCACTCTGTGTGAGGGTTTTAGTCACAGGTTGGCACCGATGTTAATGGGAACCATCCCACATTCAGTCCCCCATCCTGGAGTGAGCCTGGAGCTCCATGTGCCTCTGGTTATCTGTGGGTGATTCCTGGGGTTGCCTTTGCTTGCTCCCTATGGCTGATTCCCATCATTTCTGAACAAATACGTTAATTCCTGCGAACAGCCCCTTTAAAAGACACCCCCCGCAAAAGAAAAAAAAAAATCCTTTGCTAATGGCCAATAATGGGTCTAAATAAAGCCTGAGCTGTTCCTTACTCCTGCATAACTTCATGGCTTCTATTCCCTTCACACCCTGCCCGGTTGGCATAATTTGCAGAAGGGTTTCAGCACGGACAACTGAAACACCCACATTCTGCCTGAACTAAAAACCTTAATCCTAGAGCCCCTTTCTTCCTCTGTGACTGCTAAACATGGCTTTTATTTTGATTACACCAGTCCTATCTGCACTGTCACTTTCAACCCATGAAGACTGAACTCCAACCATATCCCCACACAGATCAGGACAGCATCTCACCCAAAACAATGGCTCGAGAGCATTTAAAATCTGGCAGAACTCCAACCTCCACATTTCATATGGCCAGAAGAGAATTTTCCCTAAAACAGCAGACTGCACATGTAAAAACCCCTAAGTCACCACACGTGGTCATTAATTAGCACACACCTTGGTGAGCTCCAAAATCAGGACATTGACAAAGGACAAGCAGGGGCCACAAAGAAAAGTCAGCAGCTTCTTCCAAGACCATGCATTCCCACTTGGGTGCCATGCCCTGAAATAATTTTAATCCATCTTTCTCTTTAAGCAGAGACAGCACTGCCACTGACGATGATACGACAGTGACAAAGGAGGGCTGAAATTCAGACCCAAATTGTTATTCCCCTCAGCTAGGCAGTTATGCACAAGAAACACTGCTTGTAAACACTTCTTTGTCAAACACTCAATTACAAGCTGCTTTATGAACAAAACGAGGCAGTCGCAAGGAAAGCGAGAGACGAAAATGGGGAAGCAATCTCCAGTGGCTCACAGCCATCACACCATCACAACCCAGGAACATTGCAGGTCACACTGCCAGCCCCTCTGACAGAGGGCATGGACACGTGGTGGGAAAACACCAAATCCAGCTCTGCACAACGGGGTTTGGGTTTTGAGGACCTCAGCTATGTTCTGCTGTTAAGGTTATTTCCTATGCAGTAAGGAAGGAATAACTGATTTATTTTTATATTGCCACTTTTTGCATTCTGGATCAGGAAGAAAAGGAGCACACGCACAAATATGGAACAAGTTCAAAGCCCTCAGTTCAGGCAGCACTCGCAATATGACTCTTTGTGTCATCCCTATTTACACCTTCATACACTGAAATTGCTCCATATGAGCTAAAAAGTAACTGGAAATTGGAACATTCATTTTTTTCATGTTAAAGCTGCAGATGTACCCCCCAATGTCCATCTGAGCTACTCCACTTCAATCCTGAAAGGACTGAGGCTCTAACTCCAAAGAGATATTTCTGACACTACAGCCAATAAATGCCATGTTAAATTATAAAATACTGCTGTGTGACCACTTGAAAGTTTTGAGAACCAACAGAAAAACAACTTCATGAGATCTATGACATTCAAGAGACCACTTTCCAGGAGCTGCAATGTTACAGCATCACAGGGCTGCTCATCGTGGCACTGCCATTCCAGCTGCCCTGGACAGCACCCCCTACTTGATCCAACACCACGTCCCTGGATTCTTCTAGGAATATTATTTCAGTGGATAACATTTCCCTGGGAAAGAGTTTTTTTCTTGTTTTTACTATTCAGACAATGAGTCAAGCAGTGCTGTAAAAGGAAATGTCAGAGAGAAAAGTGAAACCCACTGCTAATCTTCAACTTTAAGCAGCAATGGATCCGCAGATGAAGGAAGAATCGAGCCTGTGCTCCTTTCCCTGGAGCTGAACTGAAACCCTTTAGCCAGAAGAAAAGTGGAATGTAGAAGAAAAGGTGAAGATAAAAGATTTGTTTTTAAATTTAAAAACCTGAACATATTTACACAATTGATTTTAGACACCAACATTCAGAATTCAGCAGCTACCCAAAGAATACATTGCTTTGCAATCTCAACAATTCCAACTGCAGAAAAAGCAAAGTTGAAAGAAAGCTATCAGAAAGAAAAAAAAGCACCAAGTTTTCCATATAACAATAACAAGAGTTTGCAAGTATAATTCCTAAAATTAACACATGAAACCATGCTAGGATGCTTTTTCAATAAACTAATTTCAAGGCTCAACTTCAGAAAAATTTTTAAATCAACTCAGAGTGCTAACAGCTGGAAAAATCTACATAAAGACATAACATATTTCACCTTGAGTTAAAAGGTACATTCCCTACTACACCTTAGGACTCTCCCAACCAGTAAGTTTGGAAAGGCTTTAAATCTATCACAAACCCCTGCTGGCTTTATTTAATTTTTATGTTTCTGTAAGACAAAACATTAGGGGAAATAGACTGATTCTGCCAAAACAATTGTGCAATGGCATTCACTTGAATAGCTACTAATAACCTTGCTTGAAGGAAAAACACGAGTGCTTATTTTACCTAAGAGATGCCTTCAAACCAAAGATGTGCTCACTCGAGCTGTGTACATTCTCAACAGCTCGTGTAAACCATCCATCAGGCTGAAGTATGAAAATGATCTCCCTTAAGAATGCACACAGAAAGAGGCTGAGGGATGTGGGTAACACTGCCCCAGGCTGCAGTTTGGGAGGCGAGAGCAACTGAGAGGTGCAAACAGCATCATCTCTGATATGCTTCCTTCCACAAGGAAAGCCAAGTCAGCTGGAGCAGTGCCACCGAGTGACTTGAGGCAAAGACTGGCAGCTGCCAAAGCAATCCTGCTGCAGCTCCTGGCACACTGGGTATGCCAGCAGCCTCCTGCAGAAGCTGAGATCCACAGCCAGCAGTCAGCAAGGACATGTTCTGAATGAGGAAAGTAACAGTAGCTCATGGAAAAGGTATTTATCCTGCCTCAACCCCATGTGACATTGGGATGTTGCTTTGTTTGTTTTAAATCACATCAG
Source organism: Cinclus cinclus (assembly GCF_963662255.1). Taxonomy (NCBI): domain Eukaryota; kingdom Metazoa; phylum Chordata; class Aves; order Passeriformes; family Cinclidae; genus Cinclus; species Cinclus cinclus. The sequence continues at coordinate 6,448,006 of NC_085062.1, read as the reverse complement.
ATTTAGACTGGAGTGGTGCAGATGGTTTAGTCATCATACTGATAAGTGTGCTAGGAGAAAAATATTGGCTTGTCTGCATCAACTGTGCTTATTTCACGCCAATAAAAATACCTGTGATCATCTCAAATATCACCACGGACATGCGGGGCAAGCAAAGGAACAGAGGCTACAATTAGCAGATCCCAGCCTCTTCTGCAAAACTAGCTAAAACACTGGGCAGCTAGTGCTTAAAACAAGATGAACTAACCTTTCAGATGCTTCTTGTCCAAACGTGAAAAACCAACAACCAAAAATACTGTGGCTCTTCCAGGGTCCTAGTCCCTCCTGCAGCATCCCCACTGAACCCAGGAACAAGGTCTCTACACATCTCACAGCTATGAAGAGATGTCCAATAAAAACCTCCAGCCAGGGCTCTGGTTCTATTCAAACAGCCCACATTGCTCCATTTTTCAACTTGCTAAAATCACAGTATCCAACAGAAGTGCTCAATCTTGGTACCTTCTCCAAAAGAAACATACAAATAAACCAAAGTAAGAGGAAGGAAGGGGGAAAAGAAAGAGGACTTAGTGCATTGTATCAACCAATTATATTCAACAGAGAAAAAGATACAAGTGGTTACAGCCTCCTGTAAATTACTTCATGTAATTAAATCCCCTTCTCTAAATTACAGACCATTTAGCTCTTTTATAACAACGTAACCAATGACCACCAACAACCTTTTTTACAGCATCTAATACCACATAAGTTGTTAGCAATGAAATTTCCTTTTTATTTCTCCCTTTTGAAAAAAGCTGCTGTAATGAGATTCATTCACAGCTACTTACTGTCATCGAAAAGAGAGGATCGCCTTGTTTCCCCTTATTCTGCTCCCTCTGAGGCTATATTTAAGCAAATGTGACCTGAAGTCCTTACCAGTCACCTAAATGCAGGCAGAGAAGTTAAAGGTGAGCAGCAAGAGTTTTAAAACACGGAGCTTACAACTGGTTTGATTCCCCACACACATACAGCATCACTTCCTAACACTGCACCAGCATGGCTTAGCTATCCTGCTACCACTTGAATTTTCTGACCTGTCTTAACTTTGAAACCACCAGAACAAAAACAAAAGACTTGTTTGCAAGCCCCTGTTTGCTGGGGACGAGTCCTGCCTGGTGGGAGCTGCTCTGAGCAGCTTTCCCTGGATTGCCCCTGTAGGAGATGCCTGTGTGAGCCTCCAGTTGCAGAGCTCTGCTCAGCCAGGCTTAACTGGGGCTGCAGCTCCTGCACCTGCTGCACTGGGGAGCAGAGATGGAGCATGAGGTCCCTGCAGGCACTGCACACAGCCCCAGCAGGGAAGCAGCCAGTGCTTTCACCACCCTGTTCTCCAAACACATCCTAAAAGTGCCAGCAGCCATCTGGAGGCCTGACCACCTCACTGCTGCCCAGATGCTGTGAAGCGGGAGAGGTGAGCGGGGCACAGCCGGGAATTTTGGAGTAGAGGAAAAAAGCAAGGACAAAGAAAGAAGCAGCCGGTGCTGCAGGCAAAGCGTTGGGATCTGGTTGTGAACACAGCACTGTTGATGTGCCAGCAGCAGTCTGATCCTTAAATACACAGCAGGGAGCAGAGTGCACGTGGCAAGGCACTGCAGCTCTGCATCCCCATCCCCACAGCTCCCCCAGCCCTGCCTGCTCCGACACCCAGCAGCAAATCCCCACCCAAGAAAAGCCCATGGCACTAAAGCCCAGCTCAACACAGGCACACCAAGGAGCTGCACTCAGAGGCTGCTGAGCCTCTCTAAAAGAATCAGGAGAGCTCTGTGAAAGCAGGGACAAGTGGGGCACATGGAGCAGCAATACTGGCAAGGGAAGGTCAGCTACAAAAGAGGAACCCGCTAGTCCAGACAAGCAAGCATTTCACTATTCAGTGAAAAAGACAAAGCCATGTTCTCCTACATATCACGCTTCCAGCAGCCAAAACATGCTTTACATCACTGTTCAGAAAATAATATTTGCAGTGTAATAAAATCCAGCATATGCTTCTGTTTCATTCTTCAGCAACAGTAAAAAAATAGTTGGACACCCCACAATTCAAAAAAACATGATCTCTTCAATTTATGTTTCCTTACCAGAACTGCAGAGGGTTTTGAAATACATTTTTTTCTAGCTTAATTAAAGGCTGCCTCCTGTCACAGTTCCCAGAGGGTTTATGGCACTGTTTTGCACTGCTCCTGAAGCAGTGTGTTACAGAAATCTGTTATGGAAGCCGTGCTGTAGCTCTCCAAAGGTGGCTGCAATCCCATGATAAAGTTACCTGTGCCACAGCTATAATGCACACTTTAATGGCCTGGTGTTGGTACAGCATTTTAAACAAACTACACACACTGCAAAGTTCTCCCACTGCTGCAGAGCGGGCTCTGCAGCCACTTCAAGAATCTCGATGAATTCTTGGATAAATTTAGCAAAAACAACAGCACTTCCTTGTAATAGCAGGGTTTCATCTGGGAAATAAGCATCCACTTTTTATTTACAAAGGATTTTTCCTCCTCCTGCCACTGCTGAGCTATGCCCACTGCTTCCCTCTACTTAGATCCAGAAAACAGAACACCAAGTGCCTAACCAGGACTTAAAGCAGATTTTTAAATTAGTTCCTGACAGTGCAAACAGATTGCTATTGATTGAAATGAGGCTGATTTTAGGCCCTGGATTAGCAAACCTAATGCCTCGATGGTGTGTTGCCCATTTCAGTACTCTGCCCTGCTGCTCCCCAGTGGTTTCCAGGCAGCTGTGGAGCCTCTGCAGTCTCAGATTATCGTGAGAGAGCAGGGCAGGGCCATCTGTGGCTGTGCCTGCAGCCCTGCTCAGCTGGAACAAGGGCCCCCTCCCAAATCCCCAGGGCCAGGACCCTGCTCTACACCCTCAGCAGGAGCTTGGGAGCCAGCCAGGCTGTTTGGAAGCTCAGGAGGGTGTTTGGGAAGGCTTTGCTGGAGCCCAGCACACAACTCACCAAGCCCGGTGACCTCCGCCGCCAGCCACGTCCACTCTGGATGGAACCAAAGCTCTGGGGGAAGCCAGACCCTGGTTTTCCTTTCCAGACAGCCTGGCCAAAGTCTGGGACAGAGGCTTCATGCAGGTAATGGCACTACCTCATCAGCCCTGCTCTCCCAGCCAACACAAATGCCTACTTCAAATAAATCAGTGCGAGAGCTTTCATGTCCAAATTGTACATTCTTGTACTTACAAAGGTAGAAATGGATCCTGCTTTTAAGCAACATTTTACTGATTAGAAGAAAATGGACGTTTTTCCTCTTGCTTTGTTGTTTAGTTTCAAAGACCGTTTAAATAACAATATCTACTAACAAAAAGGGTAGCATCAATTAGAAACAAAAAGAAACTAGTTGGTATAATTTCAGCATTCAAAAGCAGGGAAATGCAAACACCAAAGCAGCACACACCAAACCAATCCCCAAAACCCACATTAAAGGGAACCTTTCTTCTTTTTCTTTTTTTCTTTTTTTCCTGTAAGCTAACTGCCTAGAATTCACCGGGTTTTAGAAGCCTGAGATACTGCAGGTAAACAGAGTAAGTCACTGTTACAGCTAGACCCTCTTAGACACCATTCAGCTTCCAAATGCTACATCATTAAGACATGGAAGAACAGGCATATCCATGTCCTCTGGCTAAAGACAGACTCCAAAGGTTGTTTTTCAGACTCACTCTCCTATGCGGCTGCTGAACCTCAGCTAAAAAAGGGACATTTCAGTCTGAACTGTGCACCACTAAGCACACACTGCCTCCAGCCCACCAGTGGCTTCAATTCCAGGCATGATAAATACCACTTATCATTATCTGAAAAATACAAGTAAAACTCAAGCAGCTGCATGGTCCTATTGCCCAACCATCAGCATAGCAATATGATGCCAAAGGAAATTTTCTGCAGTATTTCATTATGCAGACAAGTTTCTAGACAGTTTCTCTCTGTCTTGGGGAAGGCCCCACAGCCTTTCAGTACCACCACAAACAAAGGGGGCCAAGGGTATGTAAATGGGTTGAAAAGGAGGTATCAATTTTCACCTAGACATCAGAAGAAACAGCATGCATCCTGGATGGAAAAAACGACTTAAGTGTATCACCTTTAGCTCAGATCAGCAGTAACCCAGAGCACGGCCCTCCTGGGGGGCAGGGAGGGTGTTATATCCATTAATAAACGTTGGATAACGAGATGATGAGCACCACAGAGAAACCACATGAACAGGTCATCAAACTTGTTAATGCAATTTAGCAGTTCCAGTCCAGCAAGAGCCACACAAGGCGCTCCATAAATCACCGACAGCGTTCAGCAGTTTGGGGAAGGCTGGGCAGTGAATGAGGCTCAGGAATTAGCTGGGCTTCCCCTTCCCTTCCTCCTGGAAGCTCTGCCGAGGTCTCAGAGATGTCACACCTCCAGAGCAGCTCCGTGTTAATTCCCCTGCCCTCTCTCTCCTCCCAGGCTCCAAACCCAGCACGCTATTTATGAGCATAAATACGTGCTACACCACCCTGCTCTCCCCAGCTTCTCTGAGACTCTCCCTCCTCTCGGGTGATTTAAACAGTGGGTGAGAAAAGGAAGGAGGAGGTGTAAGACACTAATCTTCGTGACAAATGACTATTTGCAGAACACTGTGTTATTACAGTGCATTTAACATCTAAATATATTCAACACACCGTGATGCTCCCAAGCTGACTGAACAGAGCACTTGAGGTTAAACTAACTGGAAATACCAGCAACCCAACTTTCCTATTTTCCCCAACTCTTTTCAGAAGGTGGTCATTGTACCGAAATGGAAATTGGTCCTAAAGCCCAGTAAAAAAAAAGGCGAAAAGAAAAAAAAAAAAAAAAACAAGCAAAAAAAAAAAACCCCAACTGCTTTACATCCAGGGTGATCAGACATTCAGAGGAATAAGCAACTCCAAAAACAAAACCAGAAAAGAGAACAGCTCAGCTAAGGTTAATCAAAGACTGTCTCAAAGTTCTAAGAGTGACTCTCCAAAAACTAGAAGAGGACACATAGGGAGCATGAAAGTAAGAGGTTTCATTTTATATGTACCACTCGATCTAATCAAATTATACATCTGACCCTTTAAATCCCTAAAAGAGGTGATGTGCTGCTCTCTCCCACCAGCACTGTGTGCAGTTGTGGTGGGGATCCTTTTCCCCCAACCACTGGATTAGCTTTGGACATGGTCTTTGGGAAAGGCAATGACTCAACCTACAAGGAATGCTCCTGTGTTGGAGGCAGTTACAGCTTTCAGAGGGGCTGGATTTACTGCAGGCCACTCTGGCTACACTAAAACACACCCCAGCTTTGAACAGGTTCTCACTCCTTCACATACCTGATCCTGATGACTGCAAGAGCTTTTGTTGATCCTCATTATAGAAGAGCGGTCTCAATTGAGCACCTTTACCTGTGTACATGTGTTGAGAGCAGCCCCAAACTCTGACAAATCTTGGACAAAAGGACCTAGACAACTTGAAATGTCTTTTTTCTCCCTCTGCTTAGTTACAGCAAGAGAGAAATGTGTTTGAGTGATTTTTATACACAGTTGGGAGTAATAGGCTGGAAAGGACAGATTGGTTCTTGCAGCCCTCTCCCCATAGCCTGAGGTACAGAACAACCAAATATTCAGGAGCAATAGCAATCTGGATGCTTTGTCAAATGGACTGAAGTATAAATCTAATTTTCTAAACAAAGCAGACAACCTGGCAGTGAAATCAGCTTACCACTTTGCACCTCTCTACAAGGATTAGCAGAATGCCATAATTATAATGCCCAATTTGATTTATTAGAGGAGGCTGCATAGAAAAGATGACAATTCAGTAGCATTGTGAAGAGAAGGGATGAGAGTAGAAGGAAAGCTTCAAATTGAACAGTAATTTCTAAGCAACATCTCAATATAATTAGCATTAATTACAGTAAGCTATCCAAATGAGGTATAAACCTATGTTTAATAACGCTGAGATGCAAAAATCACATCCCCCCCCCTCAAATTCCAGAAAACTTAACATTACAGCCAATTTGTCTAGACAGCTTGGCAGGAAATGCCAGAATTCTAGGTGCGAAATTTTTGGTTACTAAAAAGAAGGAAAAATTATTTAACTTGTCTATATATCACTTGTATAAACAGTCTGAACTAAGAATAGCCTAGTTTATGTAGCTTAGATTTTGCTGCTACTCTCATCAACCTTACAGACCTCCAAACTTGTCTGTTTTTCACAACTGTATCAGCTAGGATAATAGCAGGCAATTTAAAAACCTCCCTTTCCAACAAGAGAGGAATTCTAAGCGTGACTTATTTAAACAGGCACCATGTATTAATGAGTCACTCATCAGGTTTCCTTTTATACTCTGTGCAAGCTCCTCAATGTTTTTAGAGTTTGTTACTTATCCTTACAGGTTAAAAAAAATTAAACAATAGAAGTTGAATTCAGGTTTTTATGAATGTGGCAGCAATCCCCTATTTAATCACTGACGGCAGCCAAATACTACTCAGAAGAGGTAAGGAAAAACATCCTCATTTTTCAAAGCTGAAATACCAATAAATTAAACATCTAGTAAACTAAGGCAGCAGACTATGAGGGAAATTGGAGTCTGCCAGTACAACAGAATCTCTTACCCCAGAGGCTTCTATGGAAGTGCCATGAAATCACTAGCGGACATAACTATATGAAACTGACTTCTAAATTTCATGTAGAACACGACACTTATCAACTTTTTCCTCCTGCAGAAAGAGGTAACGTCCTCATTGTCTCACACATTCACAACTACACAAATTCCTGCCATGCACTGGATTTCCTTGCAGTGATTTTTTGCGGTGCAATTTCAGAACTGAAGGAACAATTTTCACCAGATGACGAGAATTTCTAACTTAAAATGAGATGAACCCTTCTAAATCAATATGCTGAAACACAAAAGAGTACTGGTGGAGAAGTTACAGGGGAGGGTTACATGACATAACCTTCACCATCATTTTAAATGTTAAAATATTGCAAGTCTCAAAAAACATTTCCAGTAATGAGACAATTCAATCTTTGGCTGTCTGGCACACACACAGGATTAGTTTCATGGAAGAGACGGTGGCTTGAGTTAAATAGCTCTTTTTCTGCTGGAGAAATGGAGAATAAAACCCACTTTTTTATGTTAGTGTGTTTCTTAGCTCAGAACTAATGCTGGAAGGTCAAGTACACGGGTGTCCCACCGGCTGCCACTTGGCACCCTGTTAAGGACAACTGGGAAAGTGTCCACGGAGAGATGCTGCTGTGCCATGGGGATTGCCAACCATGAATGCACACTAAATCACTAACAAATCTCCCTGCTGAGCAGCAGTTAAGTGATAAACAGCCTGCCAGCCACAGCTTTTTCTTTGTCACCTGCCCCTCTGTACACTCTGTGGCTCAGACGGAGTCTCTGGAATAATTCCCTCCAGCATGTCAACTCTTCATTCATTAATGAATACTCTACCACATTTTACAAGGATACACAGGAAAGATTGCCCAGAGCACTACACCCTGCAAAATGACTTTCCACTTCTAGAACACTTGAATGGTCTCTCCTCCTCAACACAATGTTTTGGGGGTAAGTGAAACTCGAGTCATGAGATGGACATAGAAGTTTGCAACTTCCCAGGTGCACATTGCCCAGCACAAATCCTCCAAGGGAGTTTATGATCTGATGGATGATTTTTAACTTATGTTCAAGACCACAGGGGCCACAAATCTATTGCATGAATTACTGCACTGTATCAAAGCTGCAGGACACGAGGGAGGTCTGCTCCTTCCTTGCTACACTACTCAGTACACCTGGCTTCCACTTCAGCTTATGGAACCTGCCCTCAACACAGCATTTGTGCACTTGGCCACAAGTCTTCTAAGAGGCACTGCTTTCACCAACCCAGGTTACCAGAGAAGCCATTCACATGAGCAACCTCACCTACCAGCAGGGACAACATTTCACAGTGGCCAACACCACGACGGTCGCTTCAGATGAGAAGTATTTCCCTACCTGTTTGGATAGCTTCAAGGGGAGTTTCTTCTTCATCCTCTCCTTGCCTCTTTCTGCCTCTCTCTCAGAGCTCCCCGCATCGTTGTTATGGCCATTTTCACTTGGCTCAGCAGATACACAGTTCTCAGATTCTCTAGGTTTCTTGCCTGGATGCCTCTCCCATTTCTCCTTCCGCTCCTGAGGCTTTAGTGACATGTCCTTCTGTAAAGGAGATTTTAAAAAAAGAGAATGGTAAGTTCTTTAAGTTCTTTGCAGTTACCTTTAAGCATTAAGCTGTATTAATACTGAATAAAGACACAAGACAGTATGTGTTGTCCAGAGATGACTTAAGATAAATAATTAGGCATGCATAATGCAAACAGAAATCTTAGATTAGACTAGACTAGGATGAATATTCTCCAGGCTATGTGTTTGATTAATTTCAGTGATGCTGGAACTGGGTATGAAAATAAACTCACTTCAGATTAATTCAGAAACCATACGTCAACAGCACACGAGCAAGTCAGCATCCTGAAAGGAAGCCTTAAACTGTTCTACTGAAACAGAGGTGGGTTTTGTTTTTTGTTTCTGATCTGAGGAGAAAACGAATCAGACCCCCCTTGGGGCTGACAGTCTCTGATTCACAGCAGCATTCATATGGAGAAAGGCACTTCTAAAGCCCTACCACAAATTCCCTGAGCCAGAGAGATCAATGGGATCCAAACACACAACAGAGGTTGAACACTTCTAAGTGCTAAGTGTCTGCCCTGAACCAGGCTGTAACACACAATCTAAGCACAGTTTAAAAGCTGGTATGTCATGTCATAATGATTAACACTGGAAGTGAGATCAGAGAAGGGAATTACTCCTGCTATCCCTGGCATCTCCGAGGACTGGAAGCTGAACTCCCAGTGACAATGTACCAAACTCCCTCTCTGTGCACACTGTGTGGAAAAGGAGTTGAAGAAATAATATGCCAAATCACTGTGACACTGGGTCACTACAGCTAGATGCATTTTTCCCTTATGTCTTTTATTTACTGCTCAAGGAATAAAAACTGAACTCTTATGGGAGCGTTTTGCAGGATATCTATTCCAACTTTTTTTTCATGTGAAGTAAATAGATTAGGAAATACCCTAAAAGTACTGCTTACTATGCCAAAATTCAGCCACAGATACTTTTCTAAATGCCTTGCTTTTGACTCAAGTAGTTACATGACAGCTATTTGTATCTTACATGAATGGAGATCACAATACAACTGCTCACATCAATGCACACACCTTCAGTACTGCAAAAGAGCTCATGAAAATCATTAGCTCTCTAGTCTCTCAAAAACTGAAGCCCAACAAAAAAAGAAAATTAGGAACTGGAATGAAATGCCCTGCTGATTGCTCCAGATTACTTCCTCCCCCTCTCCTTTAATTAGTGAATTGACTGCCTCAGTGTGCAACATGCTGATTCCACTCCAAATCACTCACTTGTTTAAAGTTACCCTTCCCTGGGAAGTGAGTGATGCACTGGCACTTGAGGGTCACATACACATTGAAATTAGAACCAAGGCAATAAAACACAGCTGTTTCCAGTTCCAGCCCAGGCTCCAGACAATCAGCCAGCACCCAACCTCTGTACACCTTGCACAGGAGTCCTGTGGGGCTGGAGGCTCCTCTCAGAGCACACACAGATATATCAAATTGCAAACCCCCCCAAAGATACAACTCTTTCACCAAAACTAAAATAACTAGGGCTGTCTTGGGGGCACAGAACACAGCTCAGCTTGCCAAGTCCACTACTAAGGAAAGAGCAAGGAAAATACCTATGTGGCATTATTCTCCACGAATGATAAAGGAATATAAATTAGTGTTTAGCTGCTCAGTTTGGTTTCCAGTTTAAAGATAACACTTTAAAGCAGCAGTTCAAGATGCCAGTTGAAGAAGGACATATTGTACTGTTTACTTGGGAAGCTACTGAGATAAAAATCAAAATGCTAATCTTCAGTAACTAATCAAAAACTTGTCATGTGGCAAGGATATCTGCTAACTGATATTCAGCAAAACATTAGAAACAGCAATCGCCACAAATGTGCACTTCTTCACAAAGCCAGATGCAGCCTGTGATGTGACAGCAGGTGCAAGGAAGATGCTGCATGAGGTGACATGGACCCCTGATGGGGGATAAAGGAGGTTGGGGCAGGGGAATGTCACCACCTGAGAGCACCAGCAAATCATGCACTCCTGGCTTGAGGGGCACTATTCACTTCTTAAGGATGCCTTCAAAGCAAATAAATTACCATTTTATCTAGTGTCACAAGGTGGTTTGGACTCCATTAATGCTTTAGGGAAAGTCTTCCCTTGGTACCTACAGCACATTCACTGCAGGTTTTCAGACGATTCCTTTCACCACAGGACTGGTCTGGAAATCTCTGTTTTTCTCCTTACTGAATCCCACAAAATTCCCTACTTCGAAATGCAGCTTTTCATCCCATTTTGTCTGGAGATTTAAGGCTTGTCTCATCGCTGAGCTACTAGCAAAATTAATTCATGAAATACAGCTATAGCTGGATCAAAGCCAAGGAAATAATTCATTCACTTGTAGTGCCATCCAAGAATCTGGAGCACTTTCCAAACAGCCATGAATTAAGCCCCAAGGCTGAGGCTGCTCCTGCCTCCAGTGGGGGGACAGGGGAAGGAGACCTGTGGCAGCCACAGGGACAAAGCCACTCTGTGTGGCAAGAAAACCTAGTCCAGAGTGCCCTTTCTCCCTGCTTCAGCAGAGGACACAGCTCACAGGACTCTTTTCTGGAAGGCAGGACACTGAGCTCAGCAGTCCCTGCTGACAGAGGGTGACAGCAGGGTGTTCTCCAGGCTGCTAAATGCAGACCTCTGCAGCCTCAGGCAGACAGCAGGAGGGGGCTAATGGGGTTTCTGTTCTTGCCTCCTTTGTTTCCTTTCTATTTGCTCTACTAAAAAGAGCCTTCCAGTGATTGCTCTTTTACTAAAGTTTATGACCTCCAAGTTGGGGACCTCACTCAGCACAAGAGCTTACTATTTTTGGATGTGCATCTGTGCTTGTGCCCAGGCAATTGCTGGGCCTGGGAAATTTAAGCACATCCAGAATATGCAGTGCATCACAAGAGTGGAGGTTTAGAGATGCACCTTGACTGACTTCAATCCAGAAATCCCAGCCTGCAGGTGAGACTGGCCTCCTGACAAACTGCCCCACTGGAGCCTTCCTCACCCCCAGGCAAGCCCAGAGCAGCAGGCATTTTCACCCTCTGCCCATCAGGTAAAACCTGGAGATTCACACAGGGACAGTATCTGAAGTCAGACCCCCAAAGTCAACAGGCCTTCACATCAGCTTTGTGGCTCCTGCTCAGCCAAGGGTCTGCAGACCTGCCTGCCTTCGCTGTCACAGTAAATCCCCTTCTCCAGGGAAAGCTGATGCATCCAGGCCCATTTTCTCAGTTCCAGAAACAAGACTGCTAAATCTTGCTCCAGAATAAAGATTACTGTTTTGTTTCTTACCAATCGTTGCTTCCAAGACTGTCTCCTACCTGTCCTCACTTCAGAATTTCTCTGACACCTTCCAGGGCAGGCTACAGCCTCTCCATCTGCAGCCCCTTGTCTGTCTGGGCTGCAGACAGAGTGCAGACAGTTCTAATTGCCTGCATGGTTACAGACAGGGAAGAATCAGGCCTTTCTTCAGAGCCTCTTTCCTGGCAGTTACTCCATGAAACACACAGATTCTGTCTCCCTATTAATTTGGATGCACAGACACAAAAGAACACTTCATCTGAAAATGGGATTGTGGTACCTCCTCCAGCTCCCTCTGGAATACCTCACACACCTTCACAGCAGCTGCTGAAGATTCACTGACAAAGACCCAGGCAACCCAAGTGTGTAACCTAGGCTCTGCAACAGATTCTGGGAGTCCACAATAAAAACCCTTGTGATTTTTTTTTTTTCCATCACTCTTCAGCCCAAGCTAGTTATGCAATTGCACCTCGGCTTGCAGCAGATCTGGCAGAAACCCTTAATCACTTGCAACACTCCTTCCTGAAAAGCCATTTTGCTTCTGTCACCAAGGCAGAGCTGCAATCCCCAAAGACAATTAAGATACACACTGGCCAGTTTATAACTAAAGCTGGGAATAACGAGGGTGCATAACCCTCAGCTCTGGAATGAGACTGTTCTTACCCCTAAAACACCACAGCAAGAGACTTCTACACAATGGACTCCACGCTGTCTGTTTGATCAAGAAATAATGATCAGCCCTGAAGGAGCCTGGCACAAGCTCACATCCCACATCCATCTGCTGGCTGGAGTTATCCCTGCCTGTTTGCTCAGCCCAGCTCCAACTCACCCTTAATCCTCTGAATTTACACAGCTCTGGGATCTCAGAAAGCGTGCAAGAGAAGAAGTCTGTGGTTCTAAATACCTTTCATACACAGGGAACGCTTAAAGAACCTGAAGAAAATGCCCAAAACCCACACAGCTAGATGAAAACCCTCGAGTATGCTGCTGGGATGCACAAGGTAAAAATAACACCTACAGATAATAAAATAACTATCCTTAGCCCTCAAGCATCAGTTCAAAATGCAGCCCTGGTGCAAAATCGAGCCCATTACAATGCCCTGTCCCCAGGGCCCATCGGACAGTGCGAGGCTCAGCCAAGGACTGGTTACACTCCATTCCTGCCTCTGCCAGCTTCAGAAGATTATATGGGCTGATTTCCCAGAAGGGAAACAGCCTCCAGCTTCTCTCTCCACAGCTCTTCACTGCAGTACTTATTCCTTAAGTTGGGCAATGTGAAATTTCCTACCGAACACCAAATAGGAGAAGGATCCACACAAAGGAAACAAAAAACACTGCTGCCTCTCAAACTGACCCGGCTCGTCCCTGTTTCTGCCTCCAGCTTCTCCCAAAAAACTGCAATGGGAAAGCCCCTGAGGATCTGAGCACCATCTATCCTTGTATCAACTTTATCATGCAATTAGCAGAAGGGTTGTCAACAAATGCGTTTAATAGTTCAGGGAGAGATCCTGGCTCAGAAAGGACCTGAAACAGATTCATTTTAAAATAGATTAATTTTTAAATATTCCTGTTGACCTGATACTCGGTTTATAGAGCCACAGGAACAATTGCTGACAATGTTCTTGTGCTCTCTAAGCAGACAAAGCACATTACAAACACAGACCAGGACCACTACTAACACAAACCTACTGTTCATTTATTTGCATAAAGGAGACACAGGAGACAGTAATTCAAATAGAAAGATAATACCGGAGATATACAAGAGAAATGTACATGGAAGACAAACTTTAAAGCATGGATTTGAAGACAAGTCTGCAGCGAGAGAGAAACCACTGCAAGAACAGGAGCCAGCACAAGAAGAGATGAATAGACAATAGGCAAATGAAACTAGGTGAACAATAAGGGGGAAAAAAGGAATAAAAAAGGACCACTGAAAGGTATCAGGGAGGACCACACCAAGGTGACTGAATTTGAATGCAGCAGGGTGAACAGGCAGCAAACACAACTGGAAACCACCTCGAAAATGAGCAGAAGCACATTTAACAGTGGGAGAGGGGAGAAGTTTGAGCTCTGCTCTGCTCTGGAGAGCTGAGGGGCAGAGTTTGCTGGCAGTGGGGGCAGCCAGGGGCAGGCATGGGGAAGGAGGACCTGGCATAGCTCAGCACTGTGGCTCCTTCCTGGAAGACCCCCAGGGCAGGAGCCAGCCCAGATTGCCTCTCCCAGAGCCCAGGGCACTTTGGGAAGCAGTCTGGTGGCCTGTCCAGCCAGACAGCTCCATTTCCCCCGATGGGAAGTTCTCACTTCTCCTGTAATATAACACACATTTAATTGCTTTACTGTCCAGCCCTCTCTTCTCCCCAACTCTGAACTTCACTGCAAACATAACTCAAGCCCCCCCAGCCTCTCAGCCAAAGACACTAAAGCTGCTTTAAAAGGCAGAAACAAGAGTCTAGATTTGAAGTGACTTTCTTGCTTTGACCCGACATTCAAGCAGTGCAATCAATATCAATTAAAATGATTGCAAATGAAATCCTTGCTTGTTTAACCTTGGACTGCAATTCTCCTTTCACAACTGACATATTCCAGATGAGTTCGGGTCCTGCTTTTTAAAATGCATCACATTTGCTCTGACCCTGTCACATGTTTAGCTTGAGAATAAGATGACTTTTTGACAAGACAGATTTGGAAATGTTAAGACATTTGAAGCTGACACTGGTTTGCACGTTCATGATACATGATTTAACTTTAAAATACAAGTGGATGAACCAAGAAACTTACTGTAATTGAAACACTCAAATTTATTACCAGAAGCTCCATTCCTGTCACCTATGAATAGCTGAAGAACAAGCTGCCATACTCTGCTCAACACCCACTTGTTATGCCTCCCAAGAATTAAGACCTTTGCTTCTAGGACCTCAAAGACACAGTACCAAGTAGACAAAGCTTCGACAAATGCTACTTCAACAAAACAGTTAAAAATTACAAAAAGGAAGGTCAGTTCACTATTCTTTTAAATGCATTTCAATCCATGTTGAATTCACAAGGCTTTGATTGCTCTTTTTTCTTGCACAAGACCTGAATAAATAATGATTTAGTGCTGAGCAGTAATTGTTCTTAAAATCTGAGGAGAAAATAGGTGAATGGAAAAGATGGTCCTTTCCAATTACTCAAGAAAAAATCCAGTTCTCTCCCTCCACAGCAGGAGGAAACAAAGTGGAACATTCATTTAGGGGACAGTAAGAGCACACACAGCAAACACCTTCACCCTAACAAGAGGGCAAGGAAATCCACAGGAATGTGAGCATATGGTTGTCCATGTTTTTGTATAAACCCTCCTCCACCATCACCCATTGGGGAGGTGGATACACAAAATCTCCAGCTGGAAGCTGCACTCCACAAGCTCCACGGGCAGCCAGCTGTGACTTTTCTCCCTCTCCAGTTTCCTCCTCAGAGCCTGCGGGTGCCTCGCTGCAGAGCTGAACCCTCTTCCTCTTAGCTGCCTCCTTACAGACACTGCACAGCTATTAGGACTCCCACAGGTGCTTGCTGTCCATCAGAAAGGAAATGATCCCATTTTAAGCCATCAGTATTTCCTCCAGTGATGGCAGTAAATGCCCGACGAGTGCTCACAGAATTACTGTCAGTGGAAAGTGTGTCAGAGAGCGAGGGAGCTTAAATGATTGAAGGGGAGCTGGGGCACCATTTTCAGGTAGATGAAATGAGGCATATTGCAAGCACAGCCTGCCTGGCTTTTACAGCCTGCAGGAGTGCTGAAAGGTGCTGCTGCCCATGCTCCTCCAGACCACCCTGCCCAGCTTCCACTGCAGATAAAAAGCGTATTTTGGCTGAAGCTGCTTTCAGCCAAGAGTGGGAGCTCAGCCTGCCTGGTTTATGTCGCGTACAAAGGAACTGCAAAGAGCTCGTGTCTGTCAGACAGCAGCTTCTCCAGCTGATCTGATCGCTGCACTGCCAGGTGTGAATGCTGAGCAGGGAGCACATCCTTCCTGCAAACTCCATCCTCCCAGGAGCTCCTTCCCAAGGGACCCAGCAGGAATGGCAGCAGCACCGCACACTGCCCAGCATCCCACAAGTGACAGACTATGCAAAACCATCCCCCATCTTGAAGAATGCAACCCAGGGCTATCAGTCTCAACTGACTTGCAAAGGTATCCAGCAAGTAAGCAGCACAGTCAGGCACACACTCCAGGTCCAGTGTTTTGGGAAAACATCCTCAAGTGTGCCAACATCCAAGGACACTGCTGAGACCACACTGCTGATACCCAACAAACAGATACTTCTTGACAGAGCAGCCTTTAAACACCTACTTGGAACTAATTTCCCTCTCCCCAGATTATTCAAACAGGCACTCCTTGAATTCAAACAGCTCCCACCAAGTGGCAGAATTAGGAGCTGAAGAAGCAGCTCCTTCCCTAAAGCCAGATGTGGCCATTTCATCCCTCATTTTCACTCTTGCCAGGAAGGTAATACAATCCCCAGATCCCAGTTGGCCCTAAGCTGCCAAAGGAAAAGGCATAAGGATCCTACCAACACAAACTGGTACAGCAGCTGGATGCATTCATCATTACCCATTTTCAGCTAAGCTAGTCAGATAAAACCAGAAACACACTGTTGAGCAAAAATGCCTGCAGCCTATTTATTGCTATAGATGGGAATGTTTAGAAATACTACATCTCTCTTTCAAATGAAAAACAAAAGGGGAAGACCCAACTGCTTCTACCTCAGCTGAAGGGGATGTCATGCTTCCATGAGCTGGACTCTGGAAACGGAGTTGAGCCAAGCTGAGGCTGGGCAGATGGACTGGACACATGGCTCATTTACCAAAGGCTGGAGCCTAAATTGCTCTCCTCCATCTATACTCCTGCATTTAAAGATTTGGTCTTCACAGTGCAAAATACACAACAACCACAGTATGACTGGACTGACTCCCATGGGAGCAGCTTCACATTGAGACTGAAGAGATAGAGCTATAACCTTAGGTAGCTTTGTCATGGCTTCAGGAATCTCAGCCTGATTTCTAAAGCAATTCAAGGTTTCCACCTGCTAAATACAAAGTTTTTCTCTATTTTTTTATGATTCCAATACACGTTCACTTCATGGCACATACTTTTAAACCACAGCCATGAAAAATGCACTTCTCTTAAGGCAGCAGCACCCACAGCATGCAAGCTCCAGACAAATCTCCCACACGGTGACAGCCCCAAACACATTCACTCCACCAGGAACTGCAGACTTCCAGAGACTCTGCTGGCAGCCTGCGCTCTTGATTCCCCCCTCCAGGAAGGGTGCTGCTCCCCAAGCTGCTGCAGAGCAGAGGGGTGAGCTCAGCTCCAGCAGAACAGGCTGTGAGCTCTGCAGTTTGACACAGCCTGCACAAAGCCAGCCAAGAGAGACGAGCGCTCGAACTCGCTCCTGCCAGCTCTGCTCTAGGGGTGAGAGTCTCCAGAAATAAAAACAGCCATATCCTGATCCCTGGGGCTGCGTTATAAATTAATTTCTGTTTAAACACCATGACACTAGAGGCATTTTTTTACCAACTCTGCAGTTGCCCTCAGTGGTAGGCAACAATTTTCAGTTCAGCTGTCATGAGCTCTAGAATGTGTATTCAATAATTAGTCCTCTGGTAGTTTTCTCCTGGCTGGGAAACAAACGACAAGAAATATAAATGGTTTAACAAAAAGAAATATGTAGAAGCCAGCCTCCTCCAGAAACAGCTGCCCATAGCACATTACTGCAACCTAAGGGAAAAGCTCTGAGCCGGATGATTCTAGCAGGAGAGAGATGCCTTTCTAACTATCCAAAAGCCACATGTGCTAATGAAAGGCCCAGGGCGGTGCATCTGTGCCACCCTGGGCACCCCTGCTCCTGCTCCTGTGCAGCTGGAGAGATGCAGCATACAGTGCAGCCTGCAGCTGGCATTGTGGCCAGCAGAGATGCTCTCACATCCAAGGGCTGAGCACATCATGTGCTCCTGGGCAGCTCTTCTAGAACCGGGCTGCATGAACAAACCAGCAGCCAAATGTTTAAAATATCCTTAGGGCTTCCTAGAATAGTTTCAAATAGTCTCGTATATGTGGCAGAAGCAAAACATTAATTTATATTGTAGGCAATTGCTGAGAAATGGGAAACATCCACTGTAGTAGCAGGCAATTTTAATGTATTCTATGTTACAAAACATTTTCAGTCAGAGAGCTCAAAGGTCATTAATAGATTTTCATATGTTTACAGACAGCAGCAATTTCAAGCTCTGTAATTTTAAAACTGCATGTCAGTCTCTCAACTTCCAGCTGTTATTTTAACATTAGATAATGAACACAATACAAAGGTTACACAATCACTTGAACCAGCTTATGCAGAATATCCAGTCACACAAATAATTATTAAATTCTAATTACACATATATTATCACTCTTATTAGAACAGCAGGGCAAATCCTCTTTTACAGAGAGATCAAGAGTTTAGAAAAAGAGGCCAGCAAGGTTATGCTTTCAGAGTTGCTTCTCTCTCTGCCTTCATCACTTAAAGCACTGCTGATTTTTGAGTCTCAGAAACAACACCTTGTTAACACCTCAACAGTCAGTGCACATCCAGCCACCAGCTTCTGTTTTGCTCAAGTCCTTTATAGATCCCTAACACAGACACTGATGCCTACTTAAAACATTCATCCTTGATCAGAGGGACAAAACAGCATTTAGTGTTTACCCAGTATCCTGTTAAAATATGCTGTTTTTTTCTTTATACAACTACTTTGATACTGAGAAGACATCCTCCAAAACTTAAGAGATTTCTTGTAAGGAGAGTTTTGTTATCTAAACTATAGCTTTGCAAGACATCAGGGTCGCATAACATAGATTTTTATTTTATTGCAATTTTAGTGCAGATGAAATTATTATAATCATCTCATCTGACTCTTATCATGCAGCCAAATGAGCTAAATCACCCAGCTGTTGTCTCAGGGAAATTCTGGATGTGCACTAGCAAACTATCCTCTTACCACATAAGAAAATCAGCAGATTATGTTTTGCTCATCTCTCTCATTTTCCTCCCTCTCTATTCCCAGGCAGTGCAAAGTACTCGCTCTGGTTTATTCTGCCTCAATCCAGCTGTCAGTCACACAGCATGAAACCTCAATGGGAATTGAGGAATCTCATCCCCAAGATTCAGCTTTGAAGCAGGACAGACCAGCAATGTCCCTTTGTGCGACTGCGGTCTCCTGCAGTGACAGCAACGCTACCCTGGCAAAGTGATGTCTCTCTAATCCCCAGAGCATCCTTAGCCAGCCATGAATTTCACACTGGGAAATTCCAGGCTTTGACATTAAATAATTCCAGCTGGGATTTTCAAAGGATAAGAGATAGGAGTCCAATCCCATCACATTCCAATAGGAAGCCCTTAAGGTTTGGTTTATTTTCTTTTTAAGAAGGAAACCCACATTTCATTCTCATTTCCAGCGCGGTTTCCTCTGGGACATGAAATTGAAATCAAGAAATGGAGGGCAAGTGCAGTGCTAATGGGAAGAGAGACTTCTGAGAGACTGCCAAAGGACACCACCAGACCCTGGGTACATCAGCTGGCAATGGGCCATATGAGAAGGGACAGATAAATCAGCACATCCATTCCTGTTCCTGAGGAAAAGGAGCCTCTGCACTTCACCTGGTTAGTCTCACTTGCCAGAAGGAAAAAGTAACCAAGCAAACACCCAGCGAGGACAGCAGACAATTAAAGCATAAAAGCCAACAATCCCAGCAAGCTGCAGCGAGGAGAACACGTGCAGAATGGGAATGAGGTGATCCACTCATCCATGCATGTCAAATTCGGCTGGGGCAGGCAGAGCTGCCAGGACAACCACCCAGTGCAGAGACAGAGCTCACAGAGCAGGTGCTGTCACTCACCCCACGCTCTCACCAAATCCAGAGCCAGTGCTCCAAGCTTTCATCAGCTTTGACACTCTCTTCCCATCACGTTTAGAGGACCTCAGTCTTCCCCCAACCAAGAGGTGCTAAGCTGCGTCTCTTTGCAACCATTTCAATTCCCATGCTAAATTATAAATTTCTCTTAATGCTTAGCTTTCAGATACAGAAACATCTATCTGCACTTTCCAGACCCGAAACTGAAGGCTGTCTGGCTTGTAGGACATTTTTCTTCCTTACTGGAACAAGACTTTGCCAGTCAGAGACTAGAGAAAGGGGCATTCATGAAAGTTTTCCATTTGCTGGTAGCCTTCAACTTTGAAACACAATAGGGAATTAAAACATTACACAGAGCAGTAATTTTCATCCCTGCTGACCCACTCAAATCAGTTAAGAGTGCTTGAACATCTGATTCTTGTACATCTCAGAGTTCAGCTTTGCCTCTCATTTACTGTTCACAGCACCTTGCCAACAGTAAACATCACAGAGTGAGAATATACAGATGCAGCACATAGCATTCATTTGTTCAAACAGGCATAATCCTTTGGCAAGAACCAAAAAACCCAGTCAATGTGAGAAGGGTTACGATGGAGCAGATGCAACCAGAGATCTGAGGAACAACCCGTGTGGAAGCAGGGTTTCTTGTGACTACTTGTGTCTTGTAGTTCTTAATAACCCACATCACAGCTGACATCTCCACCAGCTCTCTGCTTCCTTGTGTAGATAACCAGAAGCAGAAATGCTGATGTGCCAATTACATTGTACGCATACACACACGCTGCCTAACAACCCCGCAACAGCACAAGCAAAGGAGGAGAAGCACACCTCACGTGCGAGATACTTGGTCCAAAAGTGGTTTTAAAAACGGCTCATAAAATCAGGTAAAAGCTGCAGCACAGCTCGAGTGTGTGACAGCACAAAGAACTTTCAATGACAAAGATCTATAAAAGCATTTTGCAGCTCCAGTTTGTTAATAAAGCTCTGATCTCCACCACAGCTGTAACCCAGGGGACTCCCACAGCACATCACACCGAGCAGCAGCACTTGAGGCAAGAGCTGAGGAGAGCCCAGCCAGCAGAGCAGGGAGATGCTGGGGTGCAGTGTCCCCTCTGCCACCTCCATCTCCAGGCTGCTGCTAAGAGAGTGCCAGGGGATGTCTGCAGAGTGCTCCAGCTGTGCACCCCCAGTGCCCCAGTCCCGCTCCCAAACCCGGCACCCATCGGGTCACAGCTTCTCTCCTGGAGCCTTTGATAATCTCCAAAGCGGCTCTTGGCAAGGAATTCAGGGAGCCCGATGATAGTAAAAACTGCTGATAAAAAGATAGTATCAAGAGCACTCCATTTTAAAAAGCTGATAGAAGGGCACAAGGGGAAATCTCACACATCAGAACAGAAGTGCTCACTAAAGCAGAAAGGGGTTTAAAAACACTGGGGTTTTGAGGTGTTTGTTTCCAGTGAAGGATCTGGATTTCCCAAGTTCCCCACTGTGACCGAACAAAATTATAAGCATTAGCTCTCAGGTTTCAGCAGAATCTGAACAAGCAGGTGACGGAGACACCAGCACTCTTTTTGCAAAGATATCAGAGGCAAGTGTATTCCTAAACATTACAGATCCAGGCTGACAACATAAAGGTTTTAAAAACCAGAAAGACTGGCTTCAGTGTGCACCCATCCCACAGAAGGCAGCAACCCGGGAAGTGAAGGGCCATGTTAATTAACACGTGCTTAATGGCACTTAATTCCCCATCTCTCTCCACAGGACTCTCTTATGGATACAGATGGGGTTTGTGGCTTTCACATCCCATTAGCAAAAGTCTGCCTCTAGGAAAAAAAAAAAAAAAAAGCATGCTGAGAAGGTGAGGGAAAGTTCTTTCATAATTTATAAATAACATCACAATTTGACTTTTATCAAGCTTTTCTCATTAGCAATTCTTATGGCACAACACAAAGGGAATCAGCATTTTGACCTCTATTTTTACAGAATGAGAAATTAACGGATGCAAAGCAGCTCGCCCCAAATCAAACATCAGTTTTCTGGCAAATCTACATCTCCCAGCTCCTAATCACACTGTGCTGCAGGAGAACCAACAGTCAAACACCGACAAAATCTCCTTCTGGCGCTGGGAAGGGTTTCGTGGTGGTGGTAGAGAGCAGATTTTTCTAGGATACACAGTAAGTGCAAATGCAGATATTAGCTACAGAGTGGGCAACAGGTGGTATCTGTACAGCTTCAACCTTATATCCCTTTGAGTGTCTTAGATGAAATCAGCTTGAGAATAGCAAGGACAACATGATCAATACATTAAGTCAAGCTGTTTGTTACCAGAGGAGCAGAACTGGCAGCACTTCTTGGCTTCCAAAATACGACACATAACCTGGCCTCTCTAATGCACTGCCTTGGATGGCACCCAAAGCCAGCACCATCTGGCCAGCATGGGCATGTGTGTACAAAGAGGACAGAAGAGACTCCTGGCTGACAGATAAAGTGACATATCAGTGCAGCAGCACAGACTCCAAATCTCTTCAGCCTTTGCAAAGCCAGCTCAGCACACTGCAAACACAGGGCCAGTTAAGTGACTTCAGGTCAGTAGAAGGGCTGAGAATTTCTCATGCAAATAAGACCCAGGTAAGCATTTGCTTTGTTTGTAGAAAACATTGCCAATAGTGAAACCAAACAAAACCCCACAAACAAAACCAAACAAAAATGCTAAATGTTTTTCCTGGGGTAGGTTTGAAGCAGAGGGCATCACATTTCTTCTCCTGCCCTAAAACTAATCTGTAAGTTTAAAAGCCCAATTTTTACACCTCTCTTCTTTGCATTCACTCTTGTACAATGGTCCCCTGGCATCACACAGCAGACAAAACTAACATGTTATTCCATGGCTTAGAACTTCTTAAAGCTTGGCCTCCCAGCCATGGAGGCCACTCCTTCCTTCTCTCTTGCTACCAGGACACAATGCACTAGATTCTTCTAGTTTCAGTTTCTAGCATTTCAGGGATGATTTGGCAGTAAGGAAGTGAGAATACTTAGGTAACAGCATGAATTGCAATCTGTTCAAGAGAACAAGTGGGATGTCTCATATCACATCTACCATCCAATTCTGCATTCACCTACGTGGTTTTATGCAGCTGTGAACTCTACTGAGACAAGGAAAGTCACAGTGGTGGAGAAGAGAGAACAATCATCATCCTAGTTTACACCAAATCAAAAAAACTGCAGGAATCGCTGAGTAATCGGACCAAATGCCTATTACAGATTAAGAAAATAGAGACAACCTATCCGCCTTCTAAAAACCCAGTATTTTACACGGAGTAGTCAAACCTCGTTCTGAGCCTGACCCGTTTTCATTCATTCCCAGAAATCAGCTGGCTTTACAGAACAACCCAATTACCCCTTCCTCTGTTTAGCAGAGGTAGCACTGCCAGCACAGTGCCTTCTCCCAGCTCCAGCCCTAATGCCTGCCTCTGCTTTCAGCATCCAGCACTTGCCTTAAGCCTGAAGCGTGACAAGTGGCTTCAGAGCCAAGGAAAATGGGGACAGGAGCATGGAAAACCTGGTCCCACAGCGAGCCCAGCCTGCACCCACCTCTGTCCCCGTGCAAAGGCTTCATCCAGGCAGCTTCACCGGCTCTCAGCACACACTTGCTACTTCCCCTTATCTAATCTTACTTTCTGGTACTTGACAGTATCGCAGGTCTGGCATTTAAAGCATTTGGAAGAAAAGCAGCCTGCAGAAGCACCCAGGGAGATTAGAAGGAAGGCGCTAATTGTCTCTGCTGGGCAGTGAGGAGGTGCAAGGACCAGGCTGGGCTCCCATCCCTGCTCGCCATCCCAGCTGTGCCCAGCTGCTGACAGTGACCTTGAGAAAGCCCTTTTCCTTTATCGGGGTGATGGAGGCACCCGTGGGACAGCTCCGGGTTCCCTTACCAGTCCCTGCTGCTGCACCAGCACAAACATCTGGGCAGCAGCACAGTGGTGAACTGCACCCCTCTGTGCCCCAGTTCACCAGGCAGGCACAGCTCAGCTTGGCAAGCAGGGGACAAGGTGTCCGTGACTGCCCCAGCCAGCAAAGTCACTCACAAGTTCCTATACAAATATCCTGAGCTTAAGTTGAAACATATTGTGTGATGAGGGAATGAAGAGACAGAAGACACGAAAGAGCAACGGGTAAAGAAAGAATAAGTCTCTTGTTCCCCCAGCACAACAAAGTAAAACCATTGAGGGGGGGGGGGGGGGAGGCATTTTAAGAGGATGCAAGAGATGCACAAGAAAAAAAAAAAATCCCCAAAGAAAGCAACAACTACAAAAACAACCCACAAAACTGACCACTAAGCTCTGTTCAGGTTTTACGCTTCTAAAACTTGGTAAGCCAGACTACTGGTACAGAAAAGCACTTAGAAAACTCCCAGCACAGTACAATCTGACATCAGTCACAGAGCCCTTACTTGCACAAAAACAATTTATTGCCTTCTGTACTTTTACACATCTAAACCAAAGCATTTTAGTAATAAATGATTTTAAATCCCACCATTACCAATGAAACACTAATTCCCAGGACCCACTTTCACTTTTTGTTTCTGCAGAACCTCTAATTCTTTGGGGCTTTCCTATTCTTTGCCATACCTTCCTCAGCTTCCTCCCCATCCTTTGCTATTTTGCTGCATTACAAACAGTTTGGAGGATTGGAAAGCGCAGTATTTAACATTTTATAGAAACATCTGCCAACGGAGCTGCTAAACACTCTTGTAAAAGAGACAGAGATGTTTATTTAGACATGCTGCTG
The DNA here is from genome assembly GCF_963662255.1 of Cinclus cinclus. Taxonomy (NCBI): domain Eukaryota; kingdom Metazoa; phylum Chordata; class Aves; order Passeriformes; family Cinclidae; genus Cinclus; species Cinclus cinclus. The sequence goes on along the minus strand of NC_085062.1, from coordinate 6,423,772 downwards.
ACGTTTCCTGTTGCATTTTGATCCTGAGGCATATGTAGTCCTTCCAAACAATTTAACATGCACTGTGGAAGCACAGTTCTCAGAGAAGTGCAGCTGAAAGTAATTGAGATTGAAATTTCAGGCCCATTGCAGGAAAACCATTACCAAGGCTCCTCCCAAAGCTCCAGGCAGAAGAAGCACCTGGCAGAAAGAAAGGCAGGAGACATCAGGAGGAAAGTTTGGGGCTTGGGGAGGACAATCTACTGGCTGGCTCAAGTGATGCTGGTCACACTGGCCAGTGCCACAGGGCTGCCAAGTGCAGGGACCTCCTTTCACAGCCCAGGACACCAGCTGTGCAACAGAAGCTGCAAAATTCGCACACAATTCACCCACACACCTGGGGCACCGCAGGTGTGCTGAACTGGGTGTCACTGCCACCACCAAGCCACTGGTCACCCAGCTGGGCCATCCCTGGGCACTTATAACTGCAAAGGTGTGTCCTTAGTGCACCCTTCCCTGTGATCCCGGCTGGATTTAATTACAGTGCCTGGGAGAGCTCTGAGCTGACTCCTCCCTGCCCTTCTGCTGGAATTTACCACCCCACAAGTGCAGCTGACAGCATAGAGCTTATCCAGCCCACTGCCCCTGTGGTTCATAACCTGACGGATTACTGCAAACCATAAACTGATCACAGTTAAATCACCTTCAGCTGCTGCAGCAGAAGCCCACAGGGACAATGAATCTGCATCCCTCATCTCTGCCCTTGCTTCTTATGTATTAAAAAGGAGTAACCCTCTCATTAAGAAGTTAAAACCATTATGTTGGGCTAGAGTTTTCAGACAGGCTGTGTTAAGTACTTAAGGAAGAGAGTGGTTTATCCTGCATTCACTGAAGAAAAAACCCTCCATTTGCAGCAATCTGAAGAGAAAGAGAGAATCCCAAACACTGCTTTTGACATCTGATCCCTAGAAGCAAAGGATAATACTTTCAGCAACAGATTATGAATCTGTGTATACAGAAAGGATTAATGCAGATTGCTGGTTACAGAGATGAAGGAAACTTTTTAAAAAAAATGAGAACTGTAAATTCAAGCAAACCACACAAAAATTAAGGGTTTATTTTGGTTTACAGATTTAAACAAGCAAGCAAAGTACTGCTGCACCAAAGGAAGAGGAAATAATCCACTACAGCTGAACTTACTCAGAAGCGTGAATCTCATTCTCCCCCCAAGGAACACTTTTGCAGAAGTAGCTGATTTTACCTGGTGTTTGGGCTGACAAAACAGTGAGGAAATGGCATTTCATTGTTTTAAGACCCTCATAACTTCCTCATGGAGGAAAGTGGATCTCTGCCTGCAAAGACTGATCCAGCACAGTAATGGATGTCCCATACACTGCCTTTTCTTCTGATGCATGTCTGAAGTTATTTGTGTAAATAACCATGCTGGTTGCCCCCATCTGGTTTCCATAGGGAAGGCATTTTAACAAGGAAGAAAATAACCCCTAACAACTGGAATACTGTGAAAACTCGCATATTCTGCAACTACTTTCAACTAGAACCAGCCCAGGAATTTTCTTTCACTTGAACCTCCTTTAGTAGTGCTCATATTCCGCATGTATTTGTGTAGAGCACATTACTCCAATTAAAAAAGAAATGACACTGCTAGACCTAGCCACATGCTTATAATTACTCTGAAAGAAGTAGGTTTTTTGGATTCTTCTTCTGGGTCCAGAGGTTTTAAATTCTTGATAAAGGTCAAATCATCTCATTCAGAAGTGATGATGAAGTTCCACCAGTGTCTGACTAAAAAAAAACAGGTCACCAAATCCAAATGCTCTCAATATTCTTTAAATAAACTCATAAGCCTTTGCTCAAGTGTTAAGGGTATTTAAGGACACTGCAGTAAAAATGTATATACTTTATTTCTACTCTTATCAGCCAGAGGCTGCATTAAGTGGCTGGAAATCTGAATAAGAAACTCCTATCCCTGCACCTTTTTCTAAGTTCCTTGTACCACAAGGAACCAAAAAATCCTGATGCTCTGAATGTGCCATAGTGACTTATGATTTTAATGAATGGAAAGAAGATAAGGGGGCGGGTGGGGGGTGGGTAAAAGAACAATAAACAGAACCCCATGTCTCAATCTCTTCATAAGAGATTAAAAGGATTAACTAATAGCAGCAGCTCAGAGATTCATAGCAATAGCTGAAGAGCAAACACTGTTTTAGAAATAGCATATGCACTCATTTCTTAACACCTTTATATTATATACACTTGCCTTTATATTAATCAGTTCACACGTACGTCCACATTTGCTTTTTTTTTTTGACAACAGACAAGCCTGGAGTATTAATTATCTGTTAAATAAATGAACCAGTACATATCCAAGCTTAAGAAACACAGGACTGAAATTTGTTCTGTCCAACAACTACAAGGAAAAATCTGGGTAGGTTGGTTCCTAAAGATCTCCAGCACACACCTGAAGTGAACCTTTGAGCCACAAAGACCTGCAAAGACTAAAGGCAGCCAGCACAAGTGACCAGGTCACAAACTAGTGATGTCAACAGGTTACAGATTAAATGTGATAAACTTCTGATCAGCTTCAGACCACCCTGATCCCAGTGCAGAGCACAAGTGAAGCAGACACTTTAAAACTGCGACTTCAGGCTGCCAACAAGCAACTTCCAAAATCAGCTTTTCTTCTTCACTGCCCAGCACCAAGTGTCTGGATTCATACCACAGGGTTAATTTACAAAGGGATGGGAGTTGGAGAGTCTTGGAATAGCTCTGTGTTCACCTCCCTGCAGCAGGGGTGGTTGTATCACCGAATTTTTAACAAAGCTAGTCAGTACAACATACATTCCCCTTCCGTGCTGCTTGATCCTCAGAATATTTCATTTGGGATCTTTCCATGATACTGAGGTATATAATTTGAGGCTGCATGTGCAGTCACACACACAGAGTTAATCCTAGCCTTTAGTCAAGGTAAAAATAGGTAAGTCAGTGGAAGGGAAGTATTGAGAAGAAGAGAACGTAGATATTGGGAAGAGAATAGTAAAGGAAATAAAGTTCATTTTTTCAAACAGCTGGCCTAAGAATGTCATTCTTTTGAGGAGATAGCGAAGGAGTTTGATGCACACGTCCCCCTCCAGTCTTCATGCACTCTAAGGAAAAGAGATCTGGGCTCTCCAGCGAGTTTGTCCACACAGAAATCTGCTGCTGAGCAGCCAGAAACACAGACTGTGCAGGGACTGGGGCAGAGCACCCTACACATCACCTCTCCAACTGGAGGCATCAGTGCTCCCACAGCTTAAACTCTCCTTGTCCCTAGAGAGCTCTTTCTGGCATCAGTTATTTTGGGCACAATTCAAATGCCTTCCTCTGAAATCACTTCCAAGCACTCAGGAGCAGAAAGCCCCAAAGCAGGCTCTCAGGTAAGGCACTCATTTGAAAGAGTGAGCAGAAGCACAATGTACCTGCCAGCTGAATTATTCAGGAGCCCTGTGCATGGGGCTTTCAACCAGCACTTATTGCTGCTGGTGCAGCCCCTTCACCCTCAGGACAGATAACTCAGTGCTGGGCTCAGACTGACAAAGAAAGAGAAAGATGCCCTTGTGGTAGAACAGAGTCTCTCTCGCATGGCAAAACTCAGGAGCTGAAGGACAGTAAACAACACTGCATATATCAAACAAGAGGGCACAAACACCCTTACAGGCTTGTAATGAGAGACTGATTTCTTTCACAGCAAATTATCAACATACCACTACTAACAGTTTCTGCTCCCTGCCCCCCTATTTTAATAATTTCTGCCCAACTTGGTGCTTATAAAAACAAGTGGTGCAAAATTGTTCAGAGCTTTATCCAGACACATTTCCTCATTAAGCCTTATTAAAACACATTCTGTAATTCAGTCTTTACTTGGGGAAGGCTTCTGACTGCCAGAGGAGCCACACATCATTTGTAACACTGACAAAAATCCACTAAGAATTAGTCTAAAACCAAACTCATTTCCTCTACAGGCCTGGGCCAAGATTTGCATCAAAGCCTTTGGAGGCAAAAATCCTACAGCATTGTGAAGCATCACCAGCTGCCTGTTTCCGTTCCTAGCACAGCTTCAGATTTTTTTGAAATCTATATCTGTGAAACACTAAAAAATTAGTAGGATATTTCAGATTCAAGAGACAAGAGCAAAGGGTTGCTTTGAAGGTCTGTGAATTGAAAGCTTTGTACTGTTTGCATTCATCAGTGGATTTGTTATAAAACAAAGTCCTGAAATGAATTCATAATCATTTAATCACAGCAGCTTTGATTCGCCTCTCAGTCACAAAACACAAAGGTATGTCACAATTCTGTATTTCCAGGACTTACAATACACTGAAATCCCTGGATAAGAGTTAACACCCTCTATTTCACTAAGTGAACTAGAAATTTCACTTAGAAAATAGTCACAGGTGCAGTTTTACATCTCTGTGTATTGTGTTTACAGGAACAAGGGCATTTGCCAATAATACCAAGTCTTTTTAATTTTATTTGGGAGGTTAAAAACTACCCCGGATATGCACTAGGTAATAAATTTTAATAACTTAATCACTTAATTTATAAACCTCATTATCTTTCTTTCACCCTGTAAGTTCTGATGGGAGAACTGAACCATACACAGTCAAGACTACACATGACATCAGCAGACAAGTCAAACCCAGGATCACAGTTTGCAGAGATCCCATGTCCGGTCTTGTTCCTTGGGGCATTGTCTCTAAAAATTTGGCTTGCATTTTATCTATCCTATCAGCATAGGAGAAAAGGCCAACTCCAGCAACAAAATGAAGCTCAGAGGTAGAGGAACCCACCAAAATGTTTAAAATACTGCAGAGCAGCTCCAAGGGAAGGTCTCGGTTGGGGGGGAGGACGGCAGCAGCGACGTGGGCTGCACGAGACGGGGCGGAAAGGAAAAAGCCAAACCCTGGCAAAGACCAAGGTCCCCCAGCACCCCAGCGCTTCCCAAGCTGTCAGTAACGGGGCTGCTGCTGTCACTTGGCCCTCCGTGCCATCAGACACCGATAGCACGCCTGTCACAGCCATCGGGAGCGGCAGGCAGAGCTGACAGGAATAGGGAATGCGTGTCAACACGATCAACCGGCCTGGAGACAGACAGCTGGTGAGCAAATTCCACCACAGACAGCGCCGCTTGTGAAATCATTCCAAGGCGTTTTTAGCAAGCTCAAGCTCTCAACAACAGCCCTGGCTGCTAAAAATAGCCTGCTGGAGACTTGCTCCACATTAATAACAGTGCTGGCTAAATTTGAGTCATGACCCACTTGGTGACATATAAGCAAAACAAGCACAAACCTCATAAAGAAGTGAGAGATTAGAGTGCTTGGAGCCCCAGCAATTTTAATGCACCTATATTATAATGTTTTCTCGACATCAACAGATTCCCCCAAAATCCTGGATAGGGAGGGAGGATCCTCTAGAGTGAGGTAAAATGCAAATATTCAGGTACCTCTTCAGTAGAAACATCAGTGTAGTTCAGTGCAAACCCTCCTGACTGCAAATAAAAGGGACCAACGCATCAAAGGTGCCAGGTGTCCCCATCTCTCCCATTTCAAAAGCTCCAACTGAGCATTCATCAGTTTACAAAACATAGCTGCAATAGCAGGAAAAAAACAGCAAACACTGCTTCCCCAATGTTTTTGGAATCTTGAGAAGCAGCAGCACTACAGGGAAAGAAATCCACTTCTCTCTGGTGTGCAACTAACCTCAAAAATGCAGTTTTCCTAGCAAGAGCTGTAGCAGCATTTGCAAGTTGGAGCTGCTCAAGATCTTTGAGAATAGCACACAAAAATGGGAAGCACACAGAGAACTCTTAAAACTCACCTACCTGGGCAGCAGCTTTGTCTCCTCGGGCATAAATTAATTCCCAGACTTTTAAGAGAAAAATCTACTACCTCAAAAACTGCAGGTACACTGCTGCAACACAGGCCACCAGACTTGTCTGAATTAATCCCAGACTCAAACACAGCCTCTTGTTTAGAAAGGTTCAGTTCAGAGATATCCAGGGATGGAGTCATCACAACCCTTGGTAAACTGCTACAGTCATTAATTATTCACCCCAGTAAAATTTTGCAGCTTATCTCTGGTCTAAAAGTATCAGTGTTAGAGCCTTCCAGCAACTGGATCTCCTTACAGTTTTGACTGCCAGACAGAAGAGCTCTCTATCATCAAATTTCTCTGCCCTGCAGAGGCTGTTATAAATTGAGTCATGTCACCCCTTGCCCTCCTACAAAAAAAAAAAAAATAGACAGAGCTCCTGGAGTCCTCCCCTGACAAATGGATTTTCTAAATCTTTAACAGTCCTCACGACACTTCCCTTGAAGTTACTCCAATTTTAACCAATGTTCTTGAACTGCAAGCATTAGAAGGGAACACAGAATTCAGGTTACACTTGTGTCAATGCAAAATACAGGGTTATAACCACCTTGGACCTACTCAGCTCAGTACTTCCCTGTCTACACATTCAATCTTGGGCACAGTTAGGCTGGGAAAACTCCAGTACAGATGGTTATCTGCCTTGACACGGCAGCCTCTTTCAGGCTAGCCATTTCCCAGGAGACAGCTATCCCTCCTCCATCTCCTCATTATACCAGAAGGGCCCTCATTTTGTCTCTAGAGTATGGTATTTTATTGCCTCAGAACACACTGTTCACAGAGTGATCCCAGTCACTCAGGCCCTGCCTTATCTTGCACTCCACCTAATCTGTGTGTTATCTGAGAGCTTTATGAGTAATGGTTTCATTTTTTTTCTCCTCCAGGTCACTGATTAAAAGAAGTTAAATAGTGCTATGCCAAGAACCTAGTACAAACATACCTTCTGGAAACTGCTTTTGTCTGCCCAGTTTTGAAACCTTCCAGCTGGACAGTTTGAAATGCAGCTCTCATGCTACTTCTGTTCAATATCTGTATTAACAAATAATAAAGCTGGGACAAAATCCCTCAACTTCAAAATGTATTGAGTCAAGTACCTGGGGCTTTCAGATCTCAGAGAAAAGCTCCCAACTCCCATGTTCAGTGTCCAGGATTCCACAGTCACCTACCTCCACTGTCCCTCTGGAGAGCAGAGCTGCACATTTGAGTGCCAAAAACCTGCCATGGCCTGGGAGCAGAGGAAGGCAAAGCTCCTGCTCCCAAAGGAAACCCCTCAGGGTTATATAGGGTGGCCTTCTGAGATTAGAGAAACCAGGGCTGTGCCTCTGAAGCACAGAGCAGCTGGTTCCTTAGCTCCTCTCAGTGGGGTCCCCTATTGCCACCACCATAGCACTAGACTATCTGTAACGGGAGGAGAATCAAGAGCAGTAAGAACAAGGCTCTCCAGAGGAGCAGGAGGCTGTACAAGACGTGCCCCATTCCTTGCACAGTGAGTTCCCAGCTTCATCCACCCACAGCAGCTGCACAGGACAACCACGCTCTGCAGCCCCATGCGAGAAAAGGAGGGACTTGAGCTTGCTGATCCATAACATTGCAAGCTATCCTATGCTGTTATTGCACAGGTTCTTCCAAATCCTAGAGAACTGGAACAGGGGGTCATCCAGACTGGATGGTCCAGTGATGAAATGCACTCCCCTCCTCCCTCATCTCCACAAAATGATGTATCAGGAAGCCAGCACCAACTACACTTCACACTCCCCATTTTGTGCTTAAAATACATTTCTCTTTATCTAAACATCGCAATTGCAGAGTCCTTCTCCTGCTCTGCAGTCTCCTCAAAAACTCACAACCACAGCCAACATCACCGTTCTACAAGCCCTGCTGGAGAGAACTCTGACAGACAAGCAAGCATGAGAAAAGGGAAGCAAGGAATGCCTCTAAATAACATTTAAATACACACAGCTGAATCCTCTGGATCTAAAACCCCAAATTCATCCTCACAACAGCAGTGGCAGGCACTGCTGTCCTCCAGCAGCACCACCATGCTTGCAATGTCAATGCACAGTTCTACCATTTGTCTCTTACATCTCTGCTTGCTCTCAATCAAAGCCAATTCTATTCTTTAAGAAGTGCTCCTGATGGCATAAAATCACACGTACCTTAATGTCTCAAATAGCTCTGATCTTGAGCCATCCCAAATCTAAAATCTGGAAACCACATACTTCAAATGCTGCTAAAAAGCCAGTGCAAGGAAAAATGGGAAACATATTTTTGCTGCCTCTGTGTGCCACAAAGAAAGATGCCTACTTTCCACACTCGTGACACACTTTTAAAAGGATTTCTGGTGCGCTGTGAAGTCTCACCTGCACACAAAGACAGGGATGACTCATGTGTGAGGCACATCCTTTTACTGGGGTTTGCCCCTTAATGAATCAGTAACACCAATAAAAACAAAAGCAACTTCACCTGCAAAATGGTGAGGTTATGACTTTCTAGTCCTTGTCAATGCTGAGATTCTGGACTAAGGATGAAAATAAAAGGCAGAGAATTAAATTGAAGCGCAAAGAAAACCTAAGCTTAGCTGCAGAACAGGTGTCTCTAAATCCCCACATCTAAAGAAATTAAATCCATGCTTAGATTCCTCTTCCCACTTCCCAAAGAGCTGTAAAGATAGCCCTGGATAAACTTCCCAGGGGCGACAAGCTGGAATTTCTCATAAAGAAGAGCATGATAAAGCTGTTAATGATAAATTCATGCAGAGGTGTAGGAAATCAATGTAAAATGGCAGTTTCATGGGCAACACTGGATATTACACAGCAGCAAGAGCCTGAATGGCACCTTATCCCCTGCACTGAGCACATCCTGAGGCTGAAGGAGGGTGTTGCTTTCCCTTGTATCTGGAATAGGCTGGAGTAAGGCAGGGAGCCTGGGCAGGCAGGCAGGGACCAGGAGCTTCCCTACAACATGCAGCCTGGCAGAAGCTGACAGCTCTCTCCTGTCAGTCCCACACAGCCTTGCAAGAAGCTTGGTGCTCACCAGGGATTTGTCCTCCTTACGTTCTGCCACCAAGGAAAGCACTCAGCAAATTTGGCCGTGTCATTCTTCAATGGCTCTCGTGTCACTAGAACTGACAAGCCCTTATCCTGCTGGCAGGAACAGCCACGAGGACTTCTTGAAGTGAGTCTGCAACGCACACCAGGGAAAGCTCCTCCTGGTCTGCTCCTTTAGCTGCAGTAACAGCTCTGAAATTACCACAACTCCATGTCCTCCCCGTGCAAAGTTCTTGTTTAAACACTCCTGCAATTATGATTTGACTCATCTCTGCAAACTGAGGTTCTGAATATATTCATAAGAAGAATTATCACAAAAATTATATAAATGAACTTTCTGATGCCTGCCAATGTTTTTAGCCATGTCAGTACAAAGCCTTTAACTTGTCTAGCAGAAGTTGGCAGGTTAAACCCAACCTAGGCCCTTGAGACTGCACAAATGACTGCTGCCAGTCCAGTAGCCAAAGCATCAAATCATTAAGGGCAAGCATTCTCTCTTAATCATTTAATACTTCAAGGCAAACAGTTAATGAGCCTCATTTCCCTGCAAGTGTCTCCCTGAAACTTTGCTGGAATCTGGCCTAGTGTCATCATTTCATTTTCAACGACTCTTCCTTTCGTTTCCTTTGCCAACAGATTTCTCACTCCTCTTAATGTCTTTGTATTGGTCATTTGTTTCAAAGCCAGAAAAAAACCCACAAAAAAACCCACATAAAGAGTCCCTCTCACTTCATACTACTGTATTGTGTAGATCTGCAGTAAATTGAAATCTGCAGAATAAATTGGAAATTATACCGTATGGTGAGAATAATGTATTACCTATGTAGCATAGGGAAAACCCATTAATAGAAAACTTACTCTGAAGAGAAGCAAGTAAAAAGAGTATCAAAAGCAGATCAAGTACAGCTCAAAGAAAAAAATACAATCTTTTCAAACTTCCAAAGAGAATTGGAGAACTGGCCACAAATATCTAGCTAATGAGGGCTTTAAATGCGATCTGTGCTCCTAACTCCTTCAAACTGAAAAAAAAAAAAAAAAAATCTCTGAATGTCAACAGTGCCAAAATCTTCAGGAATTTTATATTTTCCCTGCTTATGCAAACGCCAGAAATTCTTACAGCCATCCATTCCCCTTGCTCATAAATATTTATCTAGTTGGAGCCAAGTGCATAAATGAACCTTCTATCCTGCTTATGGCTGTTCTCCTTTTAATCCTTAATCCCTTTGCACTATCTTTCTTGTCTCTAACCTGCAGAGGACTCTGACTGTTTGCATTTAATTCTTCTTACACATGCCCTGGAGCACAAATGGCTTGTCAGGTTAAAGATAAAGCAAACATGTACTGCCACCAGTAGAGTAACCAGCCTTTTTGATATCAGAACACCTGCAGCCAAGGCAGGCTGGGAACAGAAGAAGGAATAAATTAGTGATTTGGCTGAGATCTCCCCACTCAGCAAATACACAGACTTTTCTAGGACAAACCTCTTGTCCACTACACCAGTTTTGAAGTTGGTCCCTTTCCTCATTTTATTCTAATGCAGCAACACAAGGCACAGCACAGCCAGAGAGAAGCCTGAGAGATTGTCTAAACTGCATCTTGAACAACTGTGCAGGCAGAGCAGAGGAAGGCAAGGTATAAAATGTGTAAGAGGTCAGCAGTGAGAGCCTTGAAGCCATCAAGTGGTGGGAAGAACCTGGACAGTGTTTCATCAGCATAGGCAGAAAGGTCAAGGCAGGAGGAGCACTTGGAAGAAACATTAGTATTTAGTCTTGGAGAGGTTCAATGGAACAAAAAGACAAGGGTTTGTCAGAGTCAAGAGCTTTGGTTCCTGAACAAGTCCTTTCCATTTTCCTACTGATCTACATTTCCAACCAAAAGACTCCTAACTTTTTGGAAACCACACTTAAGTCAGTCCTCAGTTTTAAACCAAAGGCAGAAATGAAGCCCCAACAGTTTTCCTCAGTAACAACCACACCTCATTAGTGCTGAGAACTTGAAAGCTGCTCCCCCCTTCTTCCCTTCCTGCACTGTGAGCAATGACCCTGCCAGGGCTGCTGCAGCCTCTGGAACCCTGACAGGACACTTGTGGGAAGGTGCTGCCAGAGAAAAAAGTTGCCAAGGCCCTGCCCACACTTGTTCCTGGGACTGAGAGACCATGGAATTTTTTAATGGGTTTTTCTTTCTGTTATTCTTTCCAATCAATTTGTTCCTTCAAAACAGGAAAATTTATCTAAGCATACAAGTGCATCATCTGGCACATGAGGCATTTCAGGGCAAGGATAACATTACATAGATCATTGTGATGATCCTGCTGAAGCACAATGTTTCCATCCTGTTTCTATCCTGAAATGTCAGACTGACGAAAAATGTATCAGATTTTGACACAATTTGGAAAATATTTATCATTCTTTCTTTCAAATACCCTCCTTTAAATCAAAGCACGCACACACCCCTGCAGCCACAGAGAACCATAGTCAAAAAAAAGACAAAAAGGGGGGAAAGTGATGGCCAAAAGAAAGCAAAACCTCTTTAACTGCAGAGGTCCCTGGACAGCAGGGCTGTGTTTGCAAGCAACACCTCCACAGTCACAGTCTGAGAGCTCTCCAACAGAGATCTGGAGTGAAAGTACACTCTTGATTCTGTGAGATAATTAACACTGCTTGTCTCAGCAGCAGTAAAAACAGGCTTTTGCCTGTTAGCAAGATTTTTGGCTATGCCCACTATTGTTTACTTGAATGGAAGGCTGAAGGGTTCACTGAAGCTTTTCTCCCTCTGTTGTGAGAATTTCAAATACTGTGGAAAAAGTATCACTTCATGAACAAACCTTGTGAATCAACAAATACAAACCATACCCCTCGAAAGAGCAAACAAACCCCCAGAAAACCAAACCTGATCTAAATATTTTCTTCCAGCGTTTCTCAAAAACTTCCAAACAAAACACACAGCTGTCATTCAACATCTGTTTATAAAAATCTTTCTGAAGCCTTTATGAAAATGCATCCATGTGCCTACATCCATTTTTATATTTTTGCATGCCTTTGTGTATACCTTAACCTTGAATAAATAAATACATGAAAATGTCTCCTTTTGGCAGAAATGCTCCCTGCTGTTTGAGATGTAACAGGAAGATTAAGCTGTGATGCACCTGCTAGCAGCTTGTAGGTAGGAACAGAGAAGTGATGCTCAGAACAGGTAAGGCAAAGGCTCCAGGGAGCTCTGCACAATGGCAAGTACGTGCTAGAGCAGAAGGGGATTTGTTCTTCTGACTGCTGCAACAAACCCACTAAAAGCTGCCAGAGGTGACCCAACACCTCTCTGCAGTCCCCAAACTTGAGAGAACATCTAGATAAAAACCTGCTGAGCTTTAACTCACTCTTTTGTGAATTTATGCTTTTGTTTGACTGTGGCTTCCTCCTTAAAGGTGCAGATTCAGGACTAGAGAAATTCTGGGTGAGAAATGGCTCACTAAAGTCACCATGAGCTTAGTGGATCAAGTCCTCTGCAATTACTGTGCTGCAGAGCCCACAAGAGCTGGAGGAGTTGATCACCACTGGGGAGCAAGAGCATCAAACCCTTCCTGCAGTGGCCCCCAGGACCAGGTTTGCAGGGCTGGCAGCCAAATGCCAGCTTGGCCAAGCCCTGTCTCACACCTGAGAACCATGGGCAGCATCAGGACTTCAGCAGCACCCACTGGAGTGCAGGAATTTATTGGGAAGGCAGAAGCAGCAGGTTTACTTACAGAGGCAGGAACTGCATGGAGAGAGATTCTGGAAGTTGGTAATTTGGGAAGGAAAAACACCCACAGACAACTGGGACTTTGCAGAGGCATTTTTTCTTGTTTAATGCAGTATCTGAAGTTACCTGTAACAAACCCAAAACAAAGGACTACCCAAACCTAAGAACAAACCTTGACTTCACACAATTAAGCAGCTCCTAAGTCCTCCAGCACTTCCTAACTGGGTAAATACAAAGCACTAGCTACTCTTTGCCTTATGCCTCAGACAGCTGGCACAGGACCTCAGAGAGTTTAAGCCTCCTCCTCCATGGCCCATATCTGGGGCTTTTCTTTACATTTCTTACTTTTTTTTTTTCTCCGTATAGAAGTCCACTGAGCATCCTTTCACCAACACTTCATTATAAGCTGAAACAATCTGAGGATGGGCTGGGTACAAATTCACAGGACAAAGCATCTGCTGCTTTAGCTACTCCTCCAGACTGGTTATTAAAACTTCCAAAAGCTGACAAGGCAAAGGTCCCAGAACACTGTCTGCCCATGGGAACAGGCAGCCCTCGTGTGTTTAAACATCATATTTTGCACTTCATGCCTCCACCAGCTGCTTTCATTTAGATGCAGGTCACATTCACACAGACTAGAAAGCACCACAGACCTGTACAAATTGCTAACATGGGAATTCAGGTCCTTGAAACTCCTGCACTGCAGCCAATGAACAGTCTATAATTTCTCCATTAAATATTTAAACAATACTAACAATACTGCTATTAATAAATAGAGTACCTTTCTCTTTTAGTACAGGTTCCTGATGTCTGGGATAATGGTGCTATAGATTTTTTAAATACTTATTTTAAACAGACTGAAAAATCTGTAAAGTGGCCATAGAATAATAAAGTTCAGTCTTCTGAGGAGACATGAATTTTCTTGTCAATCCACCCGTTGTACTTCATAGATGCTTACAGCGTTTCAGGAGTGGGGGAAGGAAATTTGGGGAAGAGCATCAGTTGAAACTGGTTTCCAATGGCAGATCAGAGAGCACACAAGGCAGCAGCAGAGAAACATATGTTTGAACCCAAGCCAGAAATCTGGCTTCCTTAAGAAGTGTAGGATGACAAGCCTCTTGTAGCAGTAATAGTAGGCTGAAAAGTGGGGGTGGAAAAATTCTCTCTTTTCATGCAGAAGGCAAATTCTGCAACATCTACCTAACAGCACTCAATTTAGAACAGCTGAGGTTTGGAGAAAGCCTTCAAAATGACCCATTAAAGACAGTCAAAAGCTTACACTTCATGCTTTGGTATTGCAGTCTCTCTACTCAGCACTGCTTTATGAGATATTTGGGGAAACGGTAAAGAATACACTGGTATCAGAAACCTAAAGTACTTGGCAGAACAGATACCCACACCTTGTTTGAAAGCTGATAAATGCCTGTGCCTTTGCTATCCGACATTAACATTTCCATGGAATTAGCACATGAAAATTGATGGTGATCAGAAAGTTAATTACAGTGTTTATGTCACAAAACAAAAGAGCAGAACAGTGACTTTTGGTTTGAGTATTCCTTTCACCAAGCTCAGCTACTTCCAGCAAAAGAGACTCCTAGGGAATGGCACTTGCTCTTACCAGCAGGGCTGAGGTCTGGTCTGTTCTGTCCATGGCTCACAGGAGACTAATGGTACCAGCCTAGAGCTGAAAAATATTTTTATGATAGCAGTCCTGCTGCTGTCACCAACAGAATCTCCGTGTGCACCCAATACCAGAAAACTGCATAAGTCAGGAAGATAATAGAAGTAACATTCCAAGGGGGAAAAAGAGAAGAAAAAGAAGGAGGGAAAAAAATACACAGACCCAAGCTCCACTGTTTCAGATGGCACCAACTGCAATTCCCCGGAGGGCCAATACAAACACTGGCTGAGGTCATGTCCAACATCTGTAGACTTAGTAAAAGTTACTGCTTGGCTTTTTTTTTTTTTTTTTTCTGTTGCATGCCCTCCTCCACCTCAAAACAGAGTGTGCTGATTATCAGTATTGTGCCATTTGATGAAAAGATACTCCAGCAACTGGCTTGCATAGCTGCTTATACAGCAGCAAACACCATCTTTGTGGAGTACAAGAGAGCAGAAACACATCTGCTTGCCTGACTCCAGTAGGTACAAGTGGCTCATTCTTCAGGACACGCTTGTGCTTTCTGTGCCTGAGCTGCCTTGTCTCGCATGGCTGAACCCAATCCCTTTGCTTTTTGCATATCAAAGAGTTGATTTGAGCAGGATTGCAGGCGATGCTCAAGAGGCTGCTGTCCAAGGCTTGTGAGATGCTCCTCTGCACCTGCACACAGCTTACAAACTGTTTGCTACCACCACTGAACAAGGGAGTTTCTACACTGCACTTCCTTGAGCTGCTTACCAGCTTTAGTGCACCCACACAATTTTTGAAGGGACGTCCAAGCAAAAATAGTCACAGTTCTTTTATGAA
Source organism: Cinclus cinclus (assembly GCF_963662255.1). NCBI lineage: Eukaryota > Metazoa > Chordata > Aves > Passeriformes > Cinclidae > Cinclus > Cinclus cinclus. The sequence goes on along the minus strand of NC_085062.1, from coordinate 6,408,619 downwards.
AAAAACTCAGTGAATTACAGCCACCTCTCCAGTCCTGAATCCTGTTGCAGCTGTCATAGCTTTTCATGGATTAACATCCTTAAAAAAAACAAAAACCAAAAAAAATGCCAAACCACTGAAAGCCTGGAGCAAGCAGCTCCTCAGGTGGGAGGCAGTGTCCTGAGGACACACTGCTGCTCTGTGCCAGGGATCACTGAGCAAGGGAAGGAGCCTCACAAGCCGCTGGACTCTGTTTTCCTGCCTGTGCATTCCTGTTTCATCAGCCTGATCCACCCCACATCCAAAGACCTGCTTTTTAAAATGTGCACAAGTTCTGAGCTGGCTGTTACCTGGAAGCTGCTGCTTTGTGTTCCTTGAAGGACAAGCAGCACTGATCTCCATCAAGGTTCAACACTGCCCCAAAAGCAGACAAGTTATCCAGAGAGAAAGATTCTGTTTTCAGGTTAGTACTCATGGAAATAAACAAGCAAAATGGAGAGAAAAGTAGATTTATTTTTTTTTGTTTGTTTGTTTGTTGGTTTTTTTTTTTATGGACAGTAAAGCTTTCCACAAAGCCTCAGCAGTTCTGGATTTGCAGGCTGCTGGAAAAATAAGGAAAAAAAAAATCAAGCCGGCCTTAACCTGTTTTTTCATCGCCTCAGTGAAAACACACATACAAAATGAGACCAGAACTAAGTCTGTGAGTGGTATTTCTCCATCCAAGAGATGACCAGGTTGAAGCCAGTAACTTACGTCTTCATAAAGGAGAGTTTTCCAAAACTGCCAATTGCCTCTACTTCAAATGACAGCAGGTTTGACAAAGAAAACACTACTCTGCTTTGGTAGGCTGAGCTACTGCCAAAAATTAAGACACATCTTTTTTCTTCAATTAAAACTCTTTCAGTTCCTCACTGTTTGTCTGGAAGTCAAAGGGAATGCAAATATAAGACAGGAGAGGAGCAAGAGCACTACTTTTTATTGGGAGGGTTTTTTCTTTATTTTTTTTCCTGACATAAAGGCAATACCTTTTGGTACAAAATAAACATGGACTGATTCTTAGAGGGTCCCCTCCCCATGGGCAGTGCAAGGACAGCCAGTTTACTCCTCTTTTTTTTTTTGGGTGTGTTTTTCTCTTTAAACACAGTAACATTTCATCTGAATTTCAGCTTGCAAAGCTAATGTGCATGTTCAACTGCTGAATAATCCATGGATTTAAGTGTCCCTAAATACACAGTGAAAAGATGGATTACCCATTAGGATAAAATAATATACACACGCCTCTAAATACACATGTACACTATAATACACATTTTAAATAGTCTCTGTGTGTGAATTTAAATGATAATATGCATGCTAAAAAAGTTTCAAAAGACATCTTTACAAAGAAGCCATTACCACTGTGTAAATAATACATCATTTAAAATAAATTCACTGTACTCCCATGAAAGATTCTTGTTTGGTCAACATAAAAAGAAAAAAAGAAATGCACATATAAAATACAAATAGCACTTTGGGACCAGTTTCAATCTGTAGCAGAGTGCACATGTGAGGGCAAGGGGTTATTAAGTTCCTAACTCAGCATATTTCACATTCCTTCACTTCTGCCCAGAAATCTTGAAAAAAACAAAATAAAAATAGGGCCTTATCAATTAATAAAGTACTAATTTACAGTCTTTGCAAAGTGTGGCCTCTTGCCAGTGGATATCTAAAAAATTTTCACATGCATCCATGGCTCCACAGCACACACGAACTTGTTTTTTTCAATCATCTCTCACGGACCCTTGATAATTATCCACAGATCAAAAAGGCTAAAATGTTCTTCCAGACATGCATGGAAGAAACACCATCCCCACTGCTGCCTGGAAGGAACAAAAGCCAGCACTTTGGAGGAGGGAAGCTCTGATCTGCAAGGCTTGGGAAGGTGTGATGGTTGAGAGACCAGTTTTAGGAGGATGAAAGAGCTATGCAAAATGGGAAGCCTTAAACACAAATGATCAGGTTTTACAGCTTGTTTAATTCTGATTTGCAATCAAGTCTGTTTTGTGTACACAGTTTTGGCAAGTCTAAGTCCTGTATAATACACTGGAATTTGCTGCTAAAACTCGCATTGCTGAGCAGGGAGGGAAACAAATTGAGTTTCTCCCTTTCAGTGATAGGACAGAGATGAAAACGGTGCCCTGGGGGAAAGAAATAGAACTGCTCCAACATGATCCTGCCCAGCTCAGCTCTGGCATCAGAGGAACTTCTGCAGGGTTCAAAACTTCACAATTTGTCCTAGGATCCTAACACAACCCCAACCAGAAGTGGCACGTGCTTTTCCAAGTCAAGATGCCACTTGCCAGGAGATGTGCCTGTGTCAGCTGCTGCTGCTGAAAGCTTAAGCCTGCAACTGTTTTGCTTCATTTTCCTGACTGCTCTTAAGTCTGTTTTTATTCTGCATTTCCAAAAGTGAGTTAAAGGAGACTAAAACCAATAGAAGCAGAGAAGAGCTGGTATACCTTCTTCCAAGGGAAGCTAAAAAGTGACAAACCCCTCTGTTCAAGCACTCCCTATGACAACCTGCACTCTCAGTTCTCTAGGATACCTGCCAAGTGTCTCACCCATGCCTGTGCCCTGCACTTGCTGTCAGTTCCACGTCCCACTCCCCTGCTCCTCTACCAGAAATCCATCACAGTTCCCATCAGCTCAGGGTGGAATCAGGGAATTCCCAATTGACCCAGGATCAGCATTACTTGCCCAGTGTTCCCCAAAGGGCTGCAGCACCTTAGTGTGGTGAGGAAAGAGCAGGAAAGGTCCTATTTCCATTAGGAACCAAGGATGCCTTCCCTGCTGAACAGGTGGGACATTCATCTAAACACATATTAATACAACTTGGCCTAATAGCAGTTGATTTTCTTTTTAGCTGACCCAGCCTGAATGCTCAGCCAGAGGAAGCCCTGTGACCTCAAAAGGCAATGTTAGAAGGCAGAAAAAAAGAAAAAAAGACCAACTAAAAACACACCCAAAGACCCAGAAAATTTGGAACGTGGCGACAGGAAAAACTGACGCAGAGCGTCTGCTCTACAAATTATTTTCCAGTTGACATTTCCCCCTGCCCCTCCCTGAAGACTCCCATGCAGTCTGTGCTATTTGGGCTGCTGGAGAAAGCAGGAGCCTTTTTGGGGACCCCTCCTTGCCCTGTGCCACAACAGCTGGGATGGCAGAGCCACCTGAGCTTCTGTACCCAGCCCACATGAGACAGAGCCACATCATTCAGGAGAGCACTTCATTCATAAAAAGCACAGACTTACAACCCTAAGCAAACTCTCTGAAAGAATGTATTTGCCCACACAGCGCTGCCTCTCTGAGAGGCACGGGAAAAAAAAGCCATTTTAAGGCTCTTTAAACTGGAATGCAGCCGTATCAAAGGTGAGCTCAGGCTTTAGATTCAATAAGCTACTGTTCCACTCTTCCCTCTTGACAGTTTGGCCTGAAACAATCCCAGGCAATTCCTCTAAGCCAAGCACGATTACTTTATGACACCATGCTTCAAACTGATTACAGCTAAGGAAACTCAGAGCTTCACCCCGGGCTCCTTCCAGAGGGGAACAAGGCAGCTTTCCAAGCTCTTCATCAGCACAGGGCTGGGGAGCATCCTCATCATCATCCCTGGTGTTTCTACAGCTGGGCTGGGAACAAACTCACAGGGAAAACTCTGCAGCTTCTGCTGCTCCTGGCAGGGGAAAGTGAAACCTCTCTTAGGAGTGAAAGGGCAAATGCAGAACAAGCAATTACAAGAGAGATTACAAAGTAAAAGCTAAAACAGATGCCCTAAACCTTTGCCTACATTAGGTCACGAGAGTCAGCAATATTTTTTTTTTCCACTTAAAACCAACCTAACTTTGTTTATAAACAATGTTCCAATATACATCATTCATAACCCATGTGATTCTAATACTGTGACACCTCAAAAACAAAAGGTAATTCTTTTGCTAAAGCAACATTCCCCAGGAAATTCACACTTCAGTCATGTTCTGCTTGCCTTCCTTTGCTGTTATTCATGTGCAAGAACAAACTTGTGTAATTTAACATAGAAAAATCAACAAAAAACCAAGATGCAACAACAATTTAGTAAACTAGATTAAATAAATCATTAAGGGAATTTCTAAATCTCTGTTCAATGAAACATAATAAATTGGGTTGTTTCTGTTTGATATTTTTATAAAGTAAGAGTGAGTTTTATTTTTTGGCAGGTTTTTTATTGTTCCTGTAATTTTTAATGTAGCAAAGCTTTGCACAGAAAATTCAAACTCCTAAAGCATTCAAATTCCTGCTTAACCAGGTAAAAACCTGAAGTGCATGGTTCTCAATTCCTCACACTGAGCACTGCCAGGACCAGCCTGCAGCCTCCTCAGAGGTGAGTGAGAGTGAGGGTGATCCCTCTGAGCCTTCTCTTGGGGGACAGCTACTGTTCCTTCTTAGGAAAAAGCTCTGGAAAAATCTTTATTCCCTCCTTCTACCTTAGGAGATTGCCATCTCTGCAGGCAGAGCAGAAGAATAGAGTTATCTCAGTGCCATCTCAGAGATGCCATATGGCCAACTCCTGAATTCACTTTGGTCACCAGTTTGCATTAAGAGATGACACCAACCTGCAGCATTTCACCTACACTATGATTACTGCTGCAATTCTAGAAGCACACATTGCAATTGTGAAATTACTAATAAAATTAATAAATGAGAGGGGGAGGTGCCCAGTGTCACACATCTTTCTACACACAGTAATATTTTTTAAATACTTTTTCTGTGGTGCACAACTCAAACAGTTTCTGCAGCCAGAACTGGTGAGTTGATAAATCACGAGCAGGATGAAACTGCGGCCTACAAGATAAAAATCATTCCCATTTTCCATGAGGACAGGAACTTGCCATCTTTCCAATTCTGACTTTTGTTCAGCACTGGAAGAAAAAATCTCACTCCGTATTCTACTGTTGGTTTTAGGCACCAAAGATTAATTACTGGGTTTGCTTTTCTACAGCAACCATTTGTATGGTTGCTTCCCTCTTTTGAGATGGAAAGCACATAAGAAACTCACTTGATTCAGAGCTTGTCTGCACTGCTTGCCTTTATCCCTGGAGTAACGTATTGTTTTTTTAAGCAAAGCAAACAGAGAGGATTTAGGAGAATACAATTTCTTTTGTTTTATTGCTCCATTAATTTTATTTATGTTCAAATATGCTGCTTTTATCAATTTGGTATGAGCAAGAGAGATGCATCAGGAGGAAGGAACATGACTGTACTTCAGAATGAGGCATTGAGCAGAACAGGAGCAGGAGATGCCTGAGCCACCTCGGATGATCAGTCATATTAATGCAGCACAGCTTTGATAGGTAGCAATTACAGGGTAATAGACAGCCCAAGCATTATTCAGAAACCTACTGCAACCATATGTTTAGACCCCTGCCTTTACATCCTTCCTGCAGATATACAGGCAAGCTATCATGATTTAAGAACAAAAAACAACCCAAACCTTCCTTAGCAGCGTATGTTGGATTTTCTAATCTGTCTCCTCAAAGTCTGCAGAAAGTCACCTGTTTCCCCAGAGTTATTTCTTGATACTGTTAATTTTTAATCACTCAACTGTGCCTCAGTCAGCTAAGCAATACTGTTAGGAAATTGTAACAATAACACCTCGACAAAACCTAATTGAAGACTAACTAAACAAAATTCCAGAATGAAACAGATACTCTTGCTAACTGAGCCCACTACACAGAACACTACTGGGTCAACATCCCACCACAGAGTTTTTTCTTGTGTGATACAAAGGACAAGCTGCTTTTTTAGAGCAGGATCCTTTACAGAGTGAATTGGATAGAAAAGGCAAAGCACTTGGCTACAAGAAATGAATGATGATAGAGACCCTGCAAAAGGCCTTTCCTAATGACAAGATATTACTCCACAGGTTAATGAAAACCAAATACCAATTTAACATGCTAACCTTTGAGCAAATTGAGTTCAACTAATCAAGAGCCCTCCAAAAGGGTATTTTGAGCTAAGAGAAAAGACTGGAAAAATCATTTACATAAGATGGCTGGTAATGGTGCATTTAATGGCATTGGTGATAGGGAATTATACTAAGGAAATGAACACATCATGTATGACCTATTCCCTAAAGCATTTAATAGGATGTCTCCAAAGAGCCAAATTCTGCCCACTGGTAGTGAAGCACAATTCCTGTTAACAGGGAAGGCAATGACAGACTTCCTCAGGACACCCCATTCTCAGAATTTTAGACAGAAATAATATCTACCATCAAACCCAGACTGGATAAAGGGCTCTCTACATCAATTTTGGTAGACATTCCAAAGGACATTCCACCTCTGAACTGGAACTCCTCCAGCACAGAAGGATATTTATTACCCATGATCTCCTATTCTTTATGGACCCTCTACATAAGGAGGATGTGACACCAATCTCTGAGTGCCTCTGGCTGAAGACTACTGGATAAATAAATCCTCCCACCATTCTTTTTAAAAGATTACCCTGACAAACATTCTTGGGAAAATATCCTGAGTTTGTGCAGGCACACGCACAAGGCTCTGTATGTACCTGCCTTCACCTTGTCCTAAGCACCTTCTCAAGCTAATTTTGATTCCCATTTAGCATGGCTCAAGTACAAGAAAACGGATCTCACTGATCCTCTCTAAAACTGAAGCAGAAGCAATTCCTAGGCTCAAGCACAAGAAAACAAACCTCCTTCATCCCTCTCTAAAATTAAAAGCAGTGCATTCATTAGAAAGTTACAGAAACAGCTAAACAAGAAGTGGTGCTTCTATCTTTTGCAATGAAAAAGTAACTCACATAAAGGTGAAAAGATGTAGCTGGCTTTCCAACCTCTATGCACATACAAGAATGACATCAAGGGTTTTCCTCCGCTCTTTCCCTCCTGCCCCTACCAAGTCTCATAGCCCCAAAAACCAGACTTGAAAGTCTGCCTTGCACCACCACCTCCACATATTCTGAGATTACTGGAAACAATCCAGCAGTCCCCAGATGAGCACCACACCTGTGATTTATCACTTACCACTCACACCGTGGCAACTGCAAGCTATGTTTTCTTGTTTGTCAAACAAAACAGCATCAAATTACATGGCTGGGAACGTGTCCAGCATCTCCTAACAATTCCAGGTCTTGATAGATCCAAGATGTTACATTACAATAAAATCAGGGCACATCTTTAGGAAATATACTTTAGAAGAGTATTAAGATCTGCAATATATTATTTTTTATAATATCATATAATGCAGCTCTCTTTGAGGAAGGCAGGGGGGCAGGCATTTCTTCCCTGAAGATTTCTAATACAGCAGGGAATAGCTGGCAACAAACAAATGCTTGCTTTGGCGAAGCACATCACGCTGCTGGTTTGTACATTTGGTAATATTTTCAAACTGCTTAGAAATGACCTAACCCAGCAGGCACCTCTGGCCTTCCTGCACAAGGCTGCTGTCTTGAAGCACTCTCAGTCTGGCCAGACAACTGCCCAGGGAAAGGACAAAGAGATTGTCACCTCTAGGTGGACATTAAATCAACAGATTACAGGAAATAATCTGTACAAATATAAGGGAGGCAGCTCTAATTGAGAACATTTAGTAAGACAATGGGAGGCCTTTGCCCAGGAAAGCATCAGAGAACAATGGGCTCCAAACCTACAACAAAAGCACTACAGATACTCCACCCAGGAGTGGTGACCAGTCAGGGTCACTACATTTAAACCTTCAACAAATAGGATTTTGGGGGTTTTTTTAATTTAAAAAGTGTCATCTGCTGACTTTCAGTTTGGAGAAGTCCTGAACTATTGTAACAGCCACCTAATGGATGCATTTTAGTGCTTTGCTAAATTAGAGATACCCAGAAAAATAATCAAAAAAGACACTAATCTCAGGTACATTAAACTACTTAAATAATCTGCTTACATTTCAATGTATCATGCTGTAAGTTTGTGAATCAGACACCCTCCTCCCTTCCAGTTCAGCTGAAGTTTAAACACTGTGATTCTTGCTGGCTGCACTGAAGGACTAGCCTCAGACTTTTGGCTAACAGCTGCCCTTCAATCTTTTCATTCTTCTCCTCATTACTCACTCCTCTCTCACTGCCTGAAAATAAGAATCACAGTATGAATCTAAAGTTTTCCAGTATTGTGAAACCTCATATTCCTTCGAAAAAAGATCCCATGGAAACGTGCCTACAGTTAATAAAAGACCCAAACCTTTTGTGGAACTGTACCTTGCAGTTAAGGGATTCCATAATTAGAACATAATTACTGAGCCACATAATGTGTCAAATTATGGAGAATGACTATTTGTAAAGCTACAGATAAAGAGAAGAATGAATAAATCTGGAGTCACAGATAAAACCAATTAAACTGAAGTCCTTCCCTTCAGCATTCCTCTAACACTTTGGAGACCATCTCTGAACCCAGCACTAGTTTACATGCACAATTGCTGTGATAAAACTTTTACTCTATATACACAGCATAAATCCCAGTAGTAAATAATTCAGTACAAGAAAGGGCTGCAAAGAGGGACAGCTGGTGCTGACAACACTATCAGCATCTTTGCTACTACATGACACACAGTCAGTTATGAGTGGAGTAAGATTATGGAGAAGACAACACAAATTTCAGGTTAAGATTGGAGCTGTTAAAGGATTTCACTTGTTAGCTGAATAAGAGCCAGCATCCTTTAAAGCACTGTTCAAAATGAAACTACCTGTCTTCAAAATACACTGAGAAGGTCTTTGCATAGAAATTCAAAGCATGCAAACAGCACACCAAAAACACGAAGGGGAAGAAAACACTCATCTTTGTTTGGTGTAAATCCTAAAACTCAGGTATTGCAGAGAATAAAATTTCACTTAGGAACTCAGTCAAACCCATCCAAAAAGATATGGAAGGGTCCAAGGGAGGGTAAGAACCAACAAAGGCACAACTCTGATGCCCTGCAGAGTGGGCAGGGCTGAAGGGTCAGTACCCCAGACACCTCCTGCACCAGCTCAACAGCAGCTTCTCCCAAAAGCAGCTGCCTGTCCTGAAGGGCACAACGGGCCCCAGCACAGGCAGCACATCCAGGGAAGCCCAGCAGAAACAGTAAGGTATGAGAAGAACAGAAGATTTACAAACAGACCCAGAGGAATAACTTATTTGAGATTCAAAGCCATACAAACACAGTTTAAATCACCACCCCTTAGTTATTCTGTTTTCTAATTTCATGCCAAAAGAGAGCCTTCACTCTCGTACATGAATTAGAATTTTTTTAATTGGATTTCCTTGCAAATGCACCTCTATTTTTTCCTACTCCCCTAAAGCTCATTCAGTCACAAGAAGAAAATATCACTTCTGCTATTTGATCATACGTAGGGCAATGCTTTTCATCACCAGTAGAACAAAGTTACCAAGAGTTCTTGCAACTTCAAACAAAATCAGACCTCAGGCACCTGCTCTTATGTGCCCCTTCAACACAACAGAACCATTCCTGCCTTGGCAACTACAGCAAGGCACCATCCTTCCAGAAACTGAAGGGGGATAACCCTGAGAACAGCATTGTAATTCTGCATGGCACAGATAAAAATCAAGAAAGGAATTAAGTAAAGTACACTGAGAACATAGCTAGTGATAAATTAGGGATCCACCATCTAAATTAGCATCAATAATTACATTCTTCTTCAAAGAAACTGAGGTGCAAGAGAACCTAATGTCATTTTTCCTTTACAATAATATAATATTGACTTTTTTTTAACTGAAAGAAAGCAAACTGTCTGACCAAGTGAGAATGTGAATTATGGCTACTTTAGAGGCCCTGGATGCAACACCAGGCCACACTGCTCACATTGTGGCAAATTTAAATAAAGACAAATCCAGTCAATGTAATCTTTTAACTGAGCTGTGGGATTGGGAATCGATGGAAAAGGCTCCTCATCTCAGCACCTTACCAGAGACCTAACAGCAATATTTATCTAGCTTACAGGAGGACCAAACAAAACAAATATGCAAGCAAAATACAAAGTTTTATTTATATCGCTGCTTTGAAAAATAAATCCATTGGTATTTACTATTTAGAGATAATACTGACATTTCAGTTTGACAAAACCTACAGCAAACTGCCCCAAAATGCAAACCTGCATTACCAAGTTTCACAGGCAGATTCAAAGTGAGCGAACAAGAACTCACTTGTGCAATCAATGTCCAAAGCAGCCAGAAGGAAAGAAAACCAAAAGGAAAGCACTGAGAGCAAAGAGCTCCAGCCTTCCATCAGTACCAGAGGAACAAAAATGTGCCAGGGCAGGATCCGGGGGCAGGACCCACTGCTGGGCTTCCTCACACCCCACTGGGGTCACTGCCAGAGCCCCACAGCTGGACAAGGAGCCTTAAACCTTTGCTGCTGTGCAAAAATAAAAGCCTTTTGCAGAACCGCTGCGTTTAAAAGCATTCTGTTAAATCTCTTGGTAAAGAGGTATTTCAGTGCTTGCTCTGCTGACCGCTGTCATCTTCCCACATTTGAGACCACCAGTGCTGATTCTTGTTTTCAGAGAATTGCTTCTCCAGTACTCACTAACAGCATGGGATGTCTTAGAAAATGCAGAATAGCTTCCAGTTATTTCTAAAGGATCTTAAACTCATGAATCCAGGGCCGTAAAAACGCACTTCTCATCATTCTGGTTAGAGTATCATCAAAACACCATTTGCCTTTTTACAAGCCCAATTAGCCCCCAGATCCCTCTCATGTCTCTAGCTTTTTCTGGCTGCTATCAGAAATCATTATATTTAAACCTGACACAGTTCTGAAGGAAACCAGAATGGCTGAATCTTTATATTTATTAATACTCAATAGAGACATCAATATCTCAGCAGCACATAGTTATTTAAGATTACCTGTTCTCCTTATGCAGAAAGCAAATCTGCACTATGCCAAAAGTATACGTATGATCCACTACATTGCTACTGAAATTCACATGACATTTAGATATTTTACTTAATGTGAGAAAAGCTGTGTTACAAGCTCAAACAGTTAAATGTCTATTACACAACTTGTGCTATAAAATAGTATCAAATTCAACAGCACTGAGCACACCCATCAAAGCTTGATTTATTGCATCTAATTGCTAATTAGGGTCATTTTTGAAGCACTGCTGTTTGCATTGCACCAGATTTGCACTTGGGGAGGAAACAGGATTTACAAGGTCAGAATGAAGTTTAAACATTTGTATACAGACTGTTTCCCTCCCCTCAGTATTGCTGAAAGGTCTCAGCAATCTGAAGACAACAGTATTTACACATGTGATGTTATTAAAACCGGGCACTCCCAACTTCGTACAGAGCAGTTATTAACATGCAAAAATTGGAAGTAGGATTGCAATGGTTGCCCAGACAACTTTCTAATTAAATAATGGCAGCAATATCACTATGCTTCCATGCACTACATTAAAAATTGAACACTGCTTCACTAATAATGCATTGGCCATTTGCATAATCTAAAGACCCTGGCTGCCAGTATCAGCTACAGACCTTCACACCATGAACCACCAACACACACATCCCACATCCCCTCTATGGGCAGCAATTCCAAAGGTAAACACAGCAGTGATTCATGGGGGCTCCTGCTTCCAACTCCTGACAATTCAGATCCATCGCTAGTAGCAGGGTGATCTTCAAGATCAAAACTTCTCTGTTTCTTTTGGAAACCAAACCCCTCTGTAGATTCTCCTATCCCAAATTTGCGCATCAACTTTTTCATTCATTCATTCCCCTAGCAGATTTGACTGGTGTTTTAGGCACCACAGGAGCGTGTCTGCAACCCAAACACCATCACAGTAACCAGAGCCCCAGCCATGAGCCTGCTGTGCTGGATGGATTCCCCAGTGCTCCTGCAACGTCTCTGCCAATACCCAACACAGCCACGTCCATCTGTACTGCAGGTGAGCTCTGCTGGGGCACAGAGCCAAGTGAAGAGGAATAATCCACCTTTCAAACCTCAACTACAGCTGTCACTAACTATAAAAGTAGACTGGCAGAGTGCTACAAAATTTAATCCCTTGAAAAATAAAGCTTCGGTTCAGTTGTACTGGATACAGGACACTAACACAGGCTGTACAGAATTAACTGACTATAGAAAGTATGCAGGCTGAGTGACCTCTAACCAGGAAAACATGATGTGCCTAGACTTACCAAAGGTTCCTCTTGAATTATGACCTCAGTTCAGATTTATGATTTGCTATAACTCTTTCCAAATCTTCTCTAATCATTAGCTGTATCAGCAGTATGAGAGCCCTATGACAAATAGTGCACTGTTATTTTTGGTTTCAAGAGACCAATTGCATTTCCAAATATACTGCTAGCAGAATCCAGCCAGGCTGTGGTTTCATAAATCCAGAGAGTTTTCCTGGCATATTATCCCAGAGCCAAAGACAGCTAGTAGAAAACCCCAGGGAACAGGGATTCACAGCTTTGACTTCATGAACTGTAGCACAGGGTCACGCTTAAATATTAAAAGAAGAAACAAAATGTGGTTCTTTCTATGCCAGCCCAAGGAGATGGCTCAGAGAATATGTTTTCAGGAGGAATTTAAAATGAGTCCGTCCCATGTCTCTGGAGATATATCCATATTTTGGCAGCATGCAGGAGCCTGGATGAAGGAACTTCCGAAGCACAGTGCTATGGAGACAGGATAAGGACACTTTTCCAGCCCCAAAACATGTACATAAACTACAGCATCAGATCTTCCCTTAGTGTGGGTACATCATTCCCAATTGTGTCTTAATGGAAAATACACTTGCATCAGTAGACAGCTGCTCACAGAGCAGCTGTTCCTTCCTGTCCTCCACTTTGTTTTTAAAGGAAAGCTGCACTTCTCCCTCCTATCATCCCCTGCCAGACTTGTGCAGGCACAAAGGGACTGTAGCACATGCCAAGGGTCAGAGCTCTTCAGCACCAGCAGACAGGAAGGGGCTGGAGCTGGTTTCTTCCTCTGCATTACACCACATACTATACACATACGTTGCTGTTTTGAATAATCCTTTCCAGTCAGACACTCTCAGAACTCTACAATACAGCACATTTGGCATCCCCACCATTCACAAGATGTTCTGCATCAGTTACTTCAGCCATTTCCAGTGCTGATCAGGATCTCAAGGCACAGAGATCCCAACAGAGCTCTGCAACAGACCAAACCCAACACTGGGTCCCCACCATAACCAGCTGCCCTCAGACAGCTTTGGACACGCTGTGGTCAGGGGGAGCTCAGTCCCCTCCCTGAAAGGCAGAGCATGGTTTCAGTCCACTCACAACACAGAGAACACTGACTCAGTGGATTACCCAGAGGACTTACAAGGAGTTGGGATGGGTAGAGAAATACATTGTAAGGAAAAGGCATTCCCTCAACTGAAGGAAAAAAATCCAGTCTTGTTTGGAACTTTGACAGAGGTCTTAATACTCATTCACTTTTGCTTACTCCATTCTGCTGCACAAGTTCATACAGCATCCAGCAGCATGGACCTTTTTTAAATCTTGTGGGCTTTACTACAACATAAATGTTCAGACTCAGAGCAATTACTTCTGACTGCACTAATGAGACAAGCATGCTGTTTCTGTACTATATATATACATTATACACAAATTCCATTTAACAACTATCTTGGCTGTGATGTAAACCCATCCCTACTTAATTTATGTTTGCAAACATTTGGACTGAAAATTAAAATTAATAGAAAGCTAAAATAAATAAAGGAGCTCCTGCTGCTCTGTGTGAACGTTCAAGAAAGCAAAGTGCAGAAACACTTCCCCCAAGCAGAGAATTTGCAGATTCCTGATTACTGAACAGCCCTGTCAGACACCACTGACTGACTTGGTGTGGGGGGTGACAGAAGGGGGGCACAGAATAGAGGAATTTTCTCCTTTCATCGGGCAGTCGTCCCCTCTCCGTACAGAGCGGGGCCTAATGCACGTAAATCCCTGGTTCATCAAGAAGTGAATAGACCTTTTGTCGCAGTCTATTACAGTTATAAAGATTCTGGCCACGCTTCTCTCTTACCACCACCATCCCCTCCACCAAAATGAAAGGTAGAGCTTAAAAACACAGAGACGGATCAGGATTCAAAACACGCCAGAAGAGCCCGGCTGCCCGGAGAAGGGGAGGAAAAGCCTGCCAGCCCCCCTTTCAGGGCCTTACGACAGCACTTTTGAGAAGTTTTGCTCAGGCAGCTGACATCCAGTTCTCGTCTTCTCCTGCAGATGTGCGGCTTTCCTGCACAATAGGCGCCTGCAGCCCTGGCGCTCCTCCAGGTCCCACTGTGTGACAGTAACAAAAGGCGAAGCTGGAAGCCCTCAGCTACAGCACAGCTCTAAATGATTTAGTGACCACGGCGTCCAGACCTTGGCAGCAGCTGCTGCTTTAAAGGGACATTACCCAAGGAGTCAGTAAACCACAGAGGAAGGCGGTTTTTCACACTAGATTTCAAAAGTTGTGTTCAAAACTGAAATGGTCCTGCCACGTTTCTTTAAAAATCCAAGGCAAAGAGCAGGGAGATGGGAGAGGACAGGCAGGGATTGTCATTGGAAGTTGTTTGTGCAATACCACAAAGCCTAAAGACCATCCCTCACAGTACCCTCCACTTAAGGACTTCAAGGCACTCTGCAAGCATTAATGATGGCAACCTTCTATCTCCATAGCCATCTATTATTTTCCTTTCGCGTTCGAAAAATAAACCTGTGAAATTAAACCTCGTGACCAGGACAACTTACACCCAGGACACCTTTCCTCCTAAGAGCATGGAGGAAATCACCTCTTTGCGTTCAACACCACATCACATTAGGAATTTCCATTTTCTTTGTTGCACAGCTGTACACCACTCTGATGCCACCAAAAGGGCCTTTACAGAGAATCTTGCACTAAATGCAATCTCTAGCTTGTGGAGATATTTATGAGCAACAGCATGCTCAGCACTGGATATCAAAGCATCCCACACCTGAACACATACTGCTCTTGCAGAACTGTAATGTCAGTGCCTTGCAGAACCCCACAGCAGTTTCTGAGTGCCTGTTCCAGAAGGATATGGGCTAGAAGACCTGAGCTGGTTTTTTACTGGGTACTAGAGCCAAGCAAATCCACAAATCCCTTCAAGCCCTGCTAGATATTTCGCTTCCTCTCCAAGCTAGGGAGTGAGTAGCTGAGCTTTTCCTACAAATTTCTCACACGTATTAGAGGATTAATGAAAGTGGCAGTGCAAGCTTCCAAAAACAGCCAGGAAACACAAGGAGTGCTGTGCTCAGCATTCAAGTCCTTCTGCCTATCATTTATTTTCTACCTTCTGATAACATACAGACACAAAGTGGGTCCTTGTTTACCTCTGCAGACACATCCTGACACCTCCTTTCTCCAAGCCCTCCCTGGGTAAGGTCACCTTGTGGTCATGACCAAGGGCTGAAGCTCCAAAAACAGGTGACCCCAGCTCTCCTGCTTTGAATCAGCACAGTCGGTACTCTAAGTACAGCCTGTGTCAACCCTCCAGGGCAATGGAGGGCAAATGGCTAACCAAAAAAGTCACCAAGGGTCTGGTGGCAAAGGGGATCAGCAGCCAGCTGAACCAAGTCACAGCAATAACTTAGTCCAAGAAATGAACATGTAAATTCAAGTTTTAAAAAAATAAATATTTATATGAACAGAAACCACTGTGCAGCAAAAACGCAAAATAATTTCTGTCAACAGAGCGCTAATTAAGATGGATAAACACTCCTTTCGTTAATCTTCCTCCTCCCTCCAAAGCAATTTAGTTGCCCACAGGGAAAAAAAAACGTACAAGAAGAGACTGATAAAAGAGACAAATCAAAAAAGTGCACGTAGTTCTACATGCCAGAAGCAAGTAACAGCTCTGCTAGAGCTCTGCTGGAAGGGGAAAAGGTACAATTTCATATTTCTTTGTGGAGTCTGAAAGTAATTTTAAAAGGACCTTTTAAAGCCATCCTTCACCACCTGCAGTCAAGTGGTCATTAAAAAAGACACACTGTAATCAAAGCACCCACTAACTGCTGAGAAACACTATTAATCCACCAAGCAGCACTTCTCCATCCATTCCCTCTGCAGCCGTTCCGAGCGAATAAAACCAGGCTGCCCTCTCTGTGTGGAGTTCCAGCTGCTGTGAGAGCAGAGGTGCTGGGAGGGAGCTCAGAACATTGCTGTGCAAACCCAGAGCCCACCAGGGCCAGCACAGCTCCTGCAGTTACACCTTGGGCCAGCTGCCTCGGCCAGATGTTGGGCTGCTGTGACAGCAGCGCGTGAACAGTTTGGTTCTGCACATGAGCTCTGCTGGGTGCCAGTCCACTATACTAAAGTGGTGTTTTCACCAGTGACTCCAATGCACAGGGAAGGGAAACAAGCAGGAGCTGTTAGATGTTCTGTTGGACCTTTCCTGCTCAGAAGGGTGGGAGGGAGGAAGAAAATGCCTTTACAAAACATATGGTTTGAGCAAGAAGGGGCAGCGAGTGCTCTGCTCTCCCAGCACACTGCTACACACCACAAGACACCAGTGAGAGGCGGGCAGCACAGTAGCAAATCTGGTACCAGGAAATACTGCACAATATCAAACACATAGAACAAAAGAATGATTTCCTGTTCCCCCATGGAATATATCCTATGTAGCCTTATATTGTGCTCCAAAACACAACAGCTGCGTGTTCAACCCAGACAACATCAACTTCATGGGATTAGAGGTATTTTTTTCCACCTCACTGTAACAAAGGTCAGATAATGGGAGCAGCAAGACCAGGAGCACCAAGCTGGGAAACAAGAATCAGTGCATCTCCCAGACTCCTGCTCGCCAGACACATCAGGAATGTAAGCAACTAAGCGCTGGAATGGGGGAAAGGGGAGGGAAAGGAGAGGGATTCACAAGAGTTTTTAAGCAGTAATTCGTCTTTTAACAGCTGTGGATGGGGTGCTGACTGACCATTTGAAGAGGTTTTCCCCTAAGCTTGGAGGAGGAAGAGGAACAGTTCAAGAAATCAAGAGCAAGGAAAAAAATAAAAAACCTACAGGAGGCTCAACAATTCTACCTTGCCAAAGAAAATAATTTTGATGTTGCATAGCTGCCTGTGACTTCAGGTTACTGAGGGTCCAGCCTGATGCTCTTAAGTGGCAGAGCTTTCAAGAGTGCTAGCAGCAGAAGCTGCTCCCCACAACACATGGACCAGATCTCCCAGTTGCCCAAATGGGCTGGGGCAGTGGGAGGAAAGCACTGCTGACATTTGGGTCACGGACACTGCCTGCCTGCTGCCAGCCCCCAGTGCTGCTTGACAGGCAGTGTGGAACAGCAGAGCCATCCCTGGCATGTCTGCACAACATGGGGCAAGAGACAGGTTTATCCAGGGTAATTTCACAGCATTCTCTTGCTCCATTTCCTGGTTGTTTTCCAGGTCCACTTTGTTATGCTGTAAAAGCATTACATGGCTGTGATCATGGTGACAAGACAAACCATGACGGTAGTGCAGTTAAAGGCAGCAGGCTCTGCAAAACAAGCAGACAGGTCTGCCTTGTTCTCAGCAGTCAGCTCCCAGTCCACGGTACTGAGAGACAAAACGGGTTTCCAGGGATGGGGTGCCAGGTATCTCATGCCTTGCCAGTGACTCAGTTCTCCAGTAGGAGGGAAAAAAACAAAACAAACCAAAAAAAACCCCAATATCTCCTTTGCACTACATTTATCCTCATTTTGCAAATACAAAACTGGTTCTAAGCCCCTTCATGTTTTACACAAAGGTAGAAAATACTTATTTTTAAGAGACTTTGAAGTCTTTCAGTAGAATGACCATGACTGTTTCCTGGTCCACAGTATTACGAAACTCTTCAGATTTCCATCATTTGCTAGGATCCCAGCCTGACTGCAACAGCTTAAACCCAGCCTGGAACACATGCAGAGACTCTCAGCTCACCACCCACTGCCGGAGCTGAAAGGAGTGAGGACTCCAAAAGGTTGAACTCTAACAGGCAAATGTATTTTTAACAAATTCTGTTTCTATAAATATTACAAAGCTTTCTGCTCTTCGGAGGCTGCTCTGCTCCCAGTGCTGCTGACATTACGGTGACATTTAGGAGGCCTTCACATTGCCTTACTGCCTTCCGTATGCCGGTTTTGTTCGAGGGATCAGAGAGACATATGAAGACACAAGGGCTGCTTATTCAAACCCTGCTCACTCACTGACCTGCTGCTCAGGAGCACAAAGGGGCTCTCCATGTCAAGTGTGCTGCCTTTGCCGTCTCCACCACTCTGGAATGCATATAAATGCAAAGGACACTAACCCCGAGGTGCCACCAACAAGGCACAGGGGTGACGGGATGGGGAACTCACTTCTGGAGCCACTTCAGGGCCTCACGTAGTGGCAGCTGGTACTGCACCCTGTCCACACACCACAGATACTCTCCTTCATTTATTAACCCCTGCATTTGCCCTCTCCTCTCCTCAGAGCTGTTTTCTCTGCGTTCTCTGTCCTCCCCTTCCATCTCCTCACTTCCTTGCACTCTCTGGAGCGGGAATGGCACCGAGCTGGCACGCGCCGCAGATGCCGACATCACCTGCCCTCCTGCCTCAGCCTCCAGACCTGCACCCAAACCAGCACCCACCGCCCTCACTGCCGCCTCCCGCCAGCTGCCAGCTTCACACAGAGCTCGCCCGGCCTCAAAGAACAGGGTGTTCATACACCCTGTTTTATAAATACACATATATGTAACACGTATTCCAGTATGCCATATGTAACATATATGCACACATACATTCATGTGTACACATACATATATACACATACATAGATGCATATATATGTTACACATACATACACATACCTAGATGCACCCATGTTACACATGCATACATACACATACATAGATGCATCCATGTTACACATACATACACATACGTAGATGCATCCATGTTACACATGCATACATACACATACATAGATGCATCCATGTTATACATACATACACATACGTAGATGCATCCATGTTACACATGCATACATACACATACATAGATGCATCCATGTTATACATACATACACATACGTAGATGCATCCATGTTACACATGCATACATACACATACATAGATGCATCCATGTTATACATACATACACATACGTAGATGCATCCATGTTACACATGCATACATACACATACATAGATGCATCCATGTTATACATACATACACATACGTAGATGCATCCATGTTACACATGCATACATACACATACATAGATGCATCTTGTTACACATACATAGATGCATCTATGTTACACATACATATATAAATGCATATATGTTATATATACATATATACACATATAAAAACAGATATGTATATAGTATATACGCTATATACACATACATAATATATATGTATGTTATATAAACACACACATATATGCACACACGTATATGTAAAAGAAGAGGGATCTTCCCAAACCAAACTTTGACAGTAACACTTGGGTTAGGACCCTTTACACACTATTTCACAGACACTTCAGCCTAAAAAACACCCTACTCAAAAACACCCTACTCAATGACTCCTACATACCTCAACAGGTGTTAAGTGACCAGTTACCAGGATCACATCTGCACTGATTTTTTTTTACTGCTGCAACTGTTAAAAATCCAGCTAATAAAAGAAATAGGCAAATAAATAAATAAATAAATATCAGAAACTGTGTTAGTTATCTCTAGGATTCAGCTGTTCAGTCTCATTCAGGATGAGCTGCCACTGGAATATCCAGTAACACCTTCAATTAAATTTAAGGCTACATGTTCTGCAAATCACAAAAATCTAGTATTGTGCATACACGGTACTCTTACATTCTGGTTATTCTGAACAGAAATTGCAGGGTGACACTTAGGGTGTAGAATCCATGTTCTCACTTAAGCAAGTGCTTAATTTTAGGGATGAAGAAAGCCCTTAAATAAACACAACCAATCCAGGACTCACTGTACCATGTGTTCCTTGGACTTTGTTTTATTTTACATAGGTATCTACTGTTTTCTTAATAGGAAACTTCAACAGACTTTCTTTTCTTATTAGAAGGCAGGAAAGCCTCTGACAATGGTGGTGTTGCAGCTCTAAGAGAATTCTCCCATTGTAGATAATGAAAAAATAACACATCTCACTTCCCTTTGCACCAGCAAAAATGGTTTGAAGACTTGTTGAAACACTTAACAAGATGTTTTTGGCCTCCTATGACATTTAACATAGGTATTGTCATGCTAAGAGGACTGTGAGTCACAAGAACTGCATACTTGAATAGGATTATTCCACAAAAATTTCCAACTACCTTAGAAAATTGCCCACTGCTTTTTGCAATTCAAACCCTGAGCACAACTACAGTTATTTAACCTTTCATCAAAAACTGCAAATATCTGATAATGATAAGTACAATCTATAAAGGCTTCAAGTCAACATTTTTTATAAGCAGATTTGTAAAGTAATAAATTTTCCATGACTTAACGATCAGCTTTGCCTATGAAAGCCAATGTTGTAATTCCCAATTGATTGTAGATGTTAATCTCACAAGACTCTTGTTCTTATGCTGTGATTTATTAGCTGAATTAATGACAGATTGCACTGTTTAAAACAAGCTGCTGTTTTACACAATAACCCAGGAAGCAAGGATGGGAGGAGGGTGGTGTGCAAGGTGAAACTGCTCACCATACCTGAGCCAATTTGTCTGATTGCCTTTGAAATGCAGCACTAATTGTTTAACAATTAACCCTATGACTGAACACCAGGAGAGCTGAATGGCAGCAGCTATTCAGGCTCTCTGCAGCTTGGGATTCACATCCAGTCTCTGCAATTCATTCACGTGGAGGCATTTTGCTTTCTCATGGAGAACAAGAGAAGATTCCCCAACCCCCTTTGCCACACACTCCTTTGGGTTTGAAGACATTGGAAAAGAAAAATCTCTTGTGCTTCCTGTATATATGTATGTGACCCGAAAAGGAAAACTACAGAGTAAGGACAGAACCAATTCCTCAGGCCTTATCTCACTGCTACCACAAAGCATGTAACATTACGTGCAATAAAAGTTAGACCCTTCTCTCCAGATTATCCATTCTCTACCTCTTCAGCAACAATTCTGGTGCATAGAGAATGTGCCACAAACACGCTGGAAACAATGCAGTCAAATAGAGAGGCAGCACTGGAGTGGAAACAACGACAGCTCCTCGGATAGCCTGAGTCTGCAGGTTTTACCAGTTGTGATGCTGTAACAAACCTTTTACCGTCAATTTTGCCATCCAGACCCAACAAGGGAGATGAGAGTAGGAGCTATGAACTGGAGGGGATCCAACATGGGGACCAAGCCCTATTATCCCAGGGCAAGTCCTCAGAGACATTTAATTCTGTTGCAGAAGCCCCATGCTCTGCAGTAAATGACTTTCCCCTTTATCTGCTTGTTAAAAGCTCACCTCAGAAGGGATCCCTGCGTTTTGCAATGAATTTGAACTTGCTTCTGTGCTTTCTCGCAAGCGTTGCGGTGACGGGAGGCACTTCCTGAGCCGTGGAGTGCCAAGTGTTGCCAATTCCCACGGAACCAGGCTTGCAGCTCCAGTGCCTCGCTCGCTCTTCCCCGCGCCTCCCTGCCTGGCGAGAGCTGCAGCATATGCTGCTCTGTGGCACAGCTCTGGAGGTGAGCAGGGACTCCAAAACAAATAAGGAAAACCAAATAAAGGAACTCAAAGGATGGAGCCTCTCGTGGCTTTTGAACAGGTGAAATCCCAGGGAGTCACCTCAGAAGAATCACCCCGAATCCCTGGGACTGCTGCTGTTATGGGTATTCCAAAACTGGCCCCAGCCATCTGCTGGTGGTCAAGCTCCAGGATGTGGCAATCAATTACAGCTGTTATCTTGTCCTAGCTTTGACAGATGTTCCTCTCTTTCATTGTACAGTAATTACTAGTGAGCTGCCAGCAGGCTTCACACTTTAATTGTGGTGCTAATTTGAGACAAAGAGAGGAAAAAATAGGGAGAGACAGACAGGGAAAGGCAAAAGCTAAGACAGCTGTGGAAATTGGAGCACCCATGCATTAAAGACTTCTTTACAAACAAGAGATGAAGGCAACCAGTTACCCCAATGAGACTTGAAAAAGCACCATCCAACCACACCATGGGCTGCTGTCCTGCTTCCTTTCGCAGGGGGAAAGAGGGACACATCCATTTCCTTGCCAAACAGGCTACGCTAAAAATACCTGCCAGCCTTCTGGCAAGGGATAGCTTCACACTGCCACCCAGCACGGTGCCAACCACCTCACAGGAGTGAAAATTGGACGGATAAAGACACAGGGTGGGGTTTCGATGTGGGAAGGGGAGGTGCATGTTAAAACTTCTTGGAGAAGAACGAATCTACTTAAATTACAACAGAGACTAACTCCTACTGCAAAACACAAGCAAAAGCACTCCTGTGCCTTGCCAGAGAGCAAGTCACAGAGCACCTGCTCTGCATTCTGCTGTTCATGGAGAGCCTTTGGAGATGGGCAGGAGAGAACAAGTGCTGATGAGACCAGGAGCCAGCCAAGTAGGAAAGCTGGCAACTCATTTCTTACGTAACCCCTGGCTCTAAAGAGTCTTCAGAACAGGGACATGATAAGGTTCATCGCTTTTTTTCTTGGCTGGTTTAGATGCAGCATTTCAGTGCCATTTCTACAGACATTTTGTCTTGGTTTCTGTATACTCCCTAATGATGCACACCCCATTTCTGTACACTCCCTAATGATGCACACCCCATACCCCCATGAAAGGGTTCTACAATGATCATAGCCACATGCAAAGCCCCACAGCAAAAACCTCAACAGCTGCTTTTTAATGACAGTAGTTTAAGAAGTGTTTATTTCCTCTGTATAGACTGCAAGATAATTTTTATTTTCAAGTGTTAAATAGTAAAAAGACTCTTTAAACAGGTTCCAGAAACCAAATATCAAGCTTCCACTGGAATTCTGAACAATAAGCAGAAAAATACTCAATTCCTAAGAGCAATTCTGCAGCAAGCTACAGACACCCTCCAAATGGATGTCCAAATCTGCATTAACTATTTTCTTTACCATTTAATTCACAATGGACACATTTCTGCTGCTGAATATTTATTGAATCTTTCAGTAGCACTTAGGCTGTGTTTCTGTGATGTGTTTGGCAGTAACAGTGGCTTACAGCAGTTTCTGTCATGCTCTCTCCCCTTCCCTCTGCTGCCTACCCCATGCCCGGCCTCATGCCACTGGGTGCTCCCTGCTGCAAGTTGTGGCAGTACAACTATTTCAACATCCACTGAGAGCAGGAAACAGAGAATGGCAGAAGGAATTAACACCCTCATTTAACACAAAAAAGAAAAAGGGGTGGGCTGGGAAGAGACTAAGAGACTATCTCATGCTGGCACAACTGACACTCGGGTTGGCAAAACAGCTCGCTGCCACCCCAGGATCAGCCAACTCCCTGAACTGCTGAAAGGGAGGGGAACCAAAGAGCTTCCACCACTGTGGAAGAGCTCAGCCATCTTACAAAACCTTCAGCTGGCACGGCAGATCACACGTGTAGGAATGAGAAACACAAAACCGCTCGGACCGGTATGACTGAGAACTCCTTCCCGTGCCCACAGTTCAATTGGACACCATCAACTGCAGGCATCTGTACTGGAGCTCAGGTTTCTGTGAGCTCAGAGCCACTGATGTTTTCTGTCCAGAAACTTGTTTGCTTTTATGTGCTCTCAGATTTTACATTTTAATGCCGTTTACTGACCTTTCCATCATTTTATTTTTCCATTCTGGTCTGAAGGAGTGTTTGTTGATTTTGTGTTTTATTATTACCTTGTTGTTGGGAGAACTTCTGAAATCAAATGGCTGGAAAAATGTGTGAGGCTTTGGTGGCTGCTGAATGCAACCAGCCTGCTCCTGCCAAAAATGGCAGCGTTAAGTGAACAGTCTGGGATCACCACACAGCTGTCAAGGGAAGAGAGGGGAAGGGATAGAGCTGTACATTTTTAACATGTTTCTAACATTGTAAATAGCAGAAGTAGTGGTTTTACAGCAGCTAAACTATGTGGTTCACTGACCAATGATTTGAATTGGCTTCTCTGCAGGAACTGCCATTTATCTGGATTACTGCTTTTTTGAAAAGGGACTTTGGGACAGTGCTGTGAACATCTGCCAGGCACTGAGATGTTATGCAGATAGACAAGAAAAGTAGGTTGACCAAAACCCACTAGGGTCTTGCTACCTGATAAAGTCCAGTCAGTGACTTGGCAAATAGTATCGCAGGAAGCATAACTACATGGAATAAGCTTCATAGCCTACCTACCAACTTCTGCATGTCCTACAGGCAAACTGTCCTCTCCCTCTGATTCAAAGGACAGGTCCTCCTCTTAAGAGACATATTTGGGGGGAAGTTTACACAACATGTTCCCTATCAAATGAAATTCTGGATCACATCCCCCATGCTACCTTGCCAAATATGAGCAAATACCACCTTTAAACTTCCAAGTTACCCAAGAAACTAATGGACCATGATCCCACTAGGATTTCTCCTGGATATGTCTCCCATGATAATGTTCTAGCCAAGCAGCCAGTGAGGATCTCCCAGAATCCCACTGCTACCATTCCTTCTAGGACACCACACCAGTACAGCAAGCACTTGAAGTTCACCTGCACTGCTCTCCCCACAATGCATCCCCCAAAAGAGAGGCACACATTCCCCAGGGAGCAGATCCCTGCAGTCACAGGGTGCTGACCTCTGAGCTCTGTCTCCATCAGAGAGGACTTGTTAAATGCAAAGCAATCTCTCAACTGTCCTCAATGCTAAATAGGCAATTACTATGCTGATTGATTGATTACAGTTCCCTGTCTAAATTATATCAGGAGAGAAGGCAAATCACTCAGAGAACTAGAAAAATCACAGCCTAACTTCAGGCAAGTGCAGAGAAGGGTTTTTAGCAGTCTGAGTAACTGGAGTCAAATCACTGCCCTGAGCAAACAGTCCTGAATGCCAAAGGATCCTTGAGCACAGAAAGCCTGGGTAGGGATTGCAAATCAGCCATGACCATGTCAGGCCATGACCTCTTGTGGGAAATTAACTGGAAGGAGAAAAAAAGGGTCTCCTGAGCCTGATGATCCCCAAGTACCACAGATGTGCATCCATTCCCTGTACTTACTGCTGTGGAAGCAGCCTCACTCCAACATGAACCAGACCCCCTCCCTTCTGCTGCCTGCATTTCTTTTTTCTGTCTTAGTTTTTCAGTGGCTCGAGTATCTCTGGGGTTTCCTTCCATCAGCTGTGACCAGGAGCTGGCAGGCAGCTGTCACAGGTACGGCAGAGATGGCTCAAAACCATCTCCCTTTTTCAGGAGGCACCGCAGCCTCCCAAACCCAGATGGGACCCCAGCAATTCCCAAACAGCCCTGCTGTGTCCCTGCCAAGACACAGAATCCCCCTGGTTCAATGTTCTCAGCAGTGTGTGCCAGGGGCTCACCTCACACCCCCACCCACCACTTCTTTAGGTCTTCATTTCCCAGCACTGCTGCCCTTCCTTCCCTCCCTGCTGGCACATCTGTGCTCCAGGTGCCATCCCCAAACACAACCCTGGCAGTTTTCTCTCACATGCTCACAATTCAATGTCATACACTGCTCCAACTCACCTTCTGCCCTTTGCTGCCCAGTGTTCCCCTGGGCAGGTGAGGCAGGGCTGGGCACTGCCAGGACAGCAGCACTGGGGAGCCAAAGCCCCATTCAGCAGGGTCAGGGACCTGGGGCACTGCTGCTGAGGGGCACAGCTGGGTCAGGCTGAGCCCTCAGCCTCTTCCCAGCCCGAATGTGACACAGAGATGTGCAGAACCTGTCCAGGACATGTGTCCTCCTGGCCACTCACCCCTGGGCTCAGCCCAGGCTTTCCTGCCACTTTAAACACACCAGTCCTGCTGGGTGTCCAGCTGAGCTAACCAGACCAGCACAGCCCCCCATCCACCACCAGACACGAATGCTGAAGAACACCTGGCTGGGAGAGCCAGCCTTGCCTTCCTAACTGATCCTCTGTCATTCAAACACCAGTTCAAGGGGCACAGACTCCCCTTCCCCAGCGTGTCCCCTGCACAAGACCCCACAACAACCCGTGCTGGCTTTTGATCCGTATCCACAGCAAGAACGAGCTTGCAATTCTGATTAAGGGCTCCCTCACAGGCAGCAGGGGAGCCTGTTCCAGCTGCTTCACCACTGGGCACTGCCATTGCCACTCACCCTGGCACCATTCAGCTGCAGCCACCCCGTGCTGGGCACACTGCAGACAGCGACTGTGGCCACAGAACCCTAAGGAGGGGTTTTGGGGGGAGGGAAGAGAGCAGTGGATGAACTCCAGCTGCCAAAACTTTTAATTCCTTCTCACAGGATCAAGGCTGAAATGCTTGAAACAGCTTCTTAACAAAAACAAAAGAGGCTGTTGAAAAGAATAACATTATGACAGCTGCTGGGAAAGTCACCAGTGGGTGAACACCACTCACCTGTGATCCTGTCCCTTACAGGAAGGAAGGGGTTTTTATATCCTGAGCTGCAGTCTGCACTTTTTTTTACTTTCCCCTTTCTCCCAAAGCTACCCTGGCTCGAGCTCACTGCAGTCCTGTTTCCACCCTTCAGGATGCCTTTCACAAGCTGGAAAGGAGGCAGATTTGCCAGACACCATGCTACATTTGTACATCAGCACTGACCATCCAGCAGCCACAGGAGACAGGCACAGGGAGGCTGACCTGCCACCCTCACCTTGCACAGGCTCTGGCAACAAGCATGAGACAGATGATCTACTGAATTTCCTTTCAAGTACTGCTATGTGAATGGAAAGTTTGGTTGGATCAGATAAACTTTGTGACACCAAGAACTGTGTGGAAGGTGTTTTCTTCAGAGATCTTGACCTTCTTTTCAAGGCCAAAAGTTTTGCTGCTCTTATATTTTAGGATAGGCTTGCTTGCTCTAAGTGTACTCCCAAACAAAGTTTCCCCACAGAAGAGAAAACCAGCCTGTGCCTCATTACAAAAAATTAAGCAGTTTCAAATGAAATTAGATTAATTATGTACACCTAATGACAGGTACGTGCTTTTAAAACAACAGATGTTGCACAGATGTGGTTCAAGGTAAAGATGACAACAAAATCTCTCCCGGTGCTTCAGAAAATGTTTCCACAGAGCACCCTGCACTGCACCACCTGCACCTTTAACCAGCTGCCAAAACTTGTTTCTTACCCAGGTACAGCAAAACCTCCCTTGCCCACTCCACACACACCACCTTGTTTATGTCTTTACCTGGAGGGTGAGGGTTGTTTGCTTTTAAAGAGTCAGCGTGGACAGACTTGCAGAAGATAATTTCCTGATCATCTCCACTGCCTCCAAGGTTATTCTACAAGCTTGTCCTGCCTCATCACCATCTAGCTTGTGCACAGAAAGCAGAACATGTCAGAAATCTCCGTCCTGCCTTGCATTTCCCCTTGGTCAAATATTTTTCAGGAAGTAGTTGATCTGGCCTGCAGGATATGAAAACCAAGGTCAACCACATCACTAGATGGCTGGTAAGAAAAGAAAATAATAGCATGTCTGAAAGGGGGCCAAGAGAATTAATTAGAAGGGGAAGTTATTTAGGATGAAGCTTTACAAAAAGGGAAAAACAGTGCTATTATGTTTCACAAGACCATTGTCACAATGAAAGACACTGTGGCACTAAGATACACACTAACAAGGGACATACACATTCCTAATAAACACATTTACATACTGTTGCATGTGGTAATCGCTTTTATTCTACAGTCACTGGCTACATTTCCAGATCCTTTGATTTCTGTCCAACATAAAAACCTAGCCTGCCCTTGCTCATGAATTTTGGAAGCCAGCATCAAAATATTCCAATATGCAGAATGGGAGCTTGTTTTGTGCCAGCAAAACGTAGCTCTGTGTGATTTGACGCATTATGAACATAATGCTTGCTTTTCTTTTTTATGCACAGGAGCACACAGTCACTTCATGAATCATAGCAGAAGAAAGAATAAAGAGGAGAAAATACGGAGGGAGAGTGCCTTAGAAGTCTGTAGTTTTAAAAATGGATTTGAGGAACACTGTGACATTTTAACTTGCATTTGGCAAGATCAAGTTTGATTGCAGTTTATAGCAGCTCCCAGCAGTGCACTGGAAAAAAACCAGGGCCAATTGCTAGCAGGTGAAGAGGAGCAAAAGAAGAACATACCCGGGCTATAACTCTTCTCACTCTATCACAACACTATCCACCTCCTCACTCTATCACAACTCTTCTCTGCCCACTCACCGTTTGACTTCCCTGTCCTGCTGGACTCAAAAAATTAACCAGGGCTCCAAGGCTCCAATGTCCACACACCATGCCCACCCCACATCACCCAGGCACCCGAGCAGAGCAGGAGCACCACGTCTGGGAGCCGCACGCTGGAGAGGTGCAGGGAGCAGCTCCATCCCTGCTTAGTCTCCCAGCCCGAGCACAGGAGTCTCTGGCCAGGCCCTGGCTGGAATTTGGCACTTTTGCCTCCCTGCACACAGTGCAGATGGCAGGATAGACGTGCCTGCTGGCACAGGAGAGCTGTGCCAGTTCTCGGGGGTGGCACAGAGGGAAGGGTCACCAAGACCAGTGCTCCCTTCCCTGATCTCTGTCTCCTTCCAGACACTGCTGGAAAGACCTGGGAGGAAGGGGGGGGCTCCACTTCTGGATGCCACTATCCAAGTATTTAAAAGATCTCCCCACATATCATGTGTCCTGCTTGATGAATGGTTTTTTGTTTATCTCATCTCTGAACAGCTATTTATCTATTATTCCTTTCCCTGTCCATTCCTGTTGATTTAATTAATGCTCCTCTCAACATTCTCCAAGGAAACTAATGGCTTTGGTGGTGACTGAAAGGTGCTGAGCAATTTGCACGACCATTTCCAGTTCACATTCTTTGGGACACTGCTATCAGTCAGCCTTGTTTTACAACCAATTAGCAAGGCACACGAAAATGTGCAGCTTTTCAGATGCACAGTCCAAATGTGCAATCACAGAGAGATGATACCCTTCCTCCAGCACCACTTGTACTGCACTTCCTGCAGTCCTACACCACACTCCTGTTCCACCAGAACACAAATTAGACTGCACTACAAATAAACAGAAAAGCTCCACAGATTTTTCTTTGTTTATCCTCCACAACATCTGCCAGAGCCAAATGGGAAGATCAGGCTTTTGGTTTCAAGTGAGATACTAGAAGTCCTCCAGAGCCTGAAAATCACACAAGGGAAAAATCAGATTTTAAGGCACAATAAACATGTCTTCATGAGATATTAAAAACCTTAGCAAAATAAAAATAAATGCTCATGCAAACCAAACACCAGACATCATGTATTTCATCAGCTGTAAGCCCGCATGCCCAGGAGAAAAAACATATGCAATCCTATGGAGCACCAGACTGGGTGTTCAGGCAAGGCAGCTGCTATTTGTGTCTCCATTCCCCAGCCTTTTCAGAAATGAAAATTATCCCTTCTTTCTCTCTCTCCCCACTCCCAAACAACTATTTCCCAGCTCCCATTCCCCCCCACACTCTCTGTAAAATGAGGAAAATGGAACAAAATCCATAAAATGTCTCAACACCCAGAGACAAAACACACTGGTAAGACTCAGGTACCATCATATAAAGTAATCTTGTTTGGATGGGCAAGGATTTTTTTTTTTTTTTTTTTTTTGGCAGATATAGTCAGATATCAAAAGCAGTCTTGAGAGAGCCCTACACTGCACACACGCTGTGAATCTATGAACTTTTTTGTAGCCATTTGCACGTGGAAAAAAAAGCATGTTTTAAAAATCCTTAAAGATCAAAGCATATCAGAACAGAGTCTTAGATAAAAGATAGCATGGTATAGAGATCCCTAGAGTCAACCCAGTGGCTTTCATGACATTTTAGTCACATCTTTATTCCTTTCTACCTCAAAAACCCCAAAGGTCAATTTATTTAAATTGGTCAGAGATAAGCTGGAAAGTAAGAAAGACTAGAGGTAAATAGGGACTGACACACAGTGCACCTAAAAGATACAGGAAAAGGTATTTTCTCTGGGAAATATTTGTCAAACACATGGCACACTTGAGGCATTAAGTGCTATTTCAAATAATTCCCCAGGCAGGTTTGTAGAAGTCAGCTCAGATGCATCAGTGACCAAGTGCTGCTTCCTTGCTCTATGATAATATATAAAATCACTCACATGAAGCAGAACTCTCATCTCCCTCAACCTTTCTGAGATACCAGTCTTCTAGACAGGTGGTAGAACAGAGCCTGAGCTGGTTGTGCCAAGGGGCAGTGGTGGTAGACCAGCCCTGGGCTGGAGCATGATGTACCATCTCTAAAGAAATCAGGCAAAGCAGGTTCCCTTGCTGAAAAACACTCACGGGAACAGTGTGTTCTCTCCCTCACAAAGTACATCCAAATCAAATCATTTGCCTTTGGTTCTTTCCAAAATCTGGCTCTGGACCGCCATCAGGAGTGAAAAATGCTCCAAACTCCCTAATTTACAACCCCACATTCAAATTCAAAAATCTTACGGACAGCTACAAACAATCAGTCAAACAACATTACTTAGCATTAATCAAACCACTGTTGACACTTGACAGCAGTGAACACATGATTTGTCTAATCTGTTTTAATAAACAATACTGTCAATTTACTAAAATTAGTTTATTGAGCTCTATAGAAAAGTACGACATTCCTTAGAAACATTCTGGATACCTTACAAGTAGTTTTGCTGCACTGTAAGCAGAACTCTTACCTTAGGCCCAGTTAAATAGAGAGACTTACCCTGACTTCAAACATATTCAGCCAAGACTCAAAGGATACGACAGGAAAGTTCAGAAATACAAACTGAACGCTAGACACTCAATGGACCCATCAGCAGAGGATGTAGTGTTTAAGAAAGATATTTTAATGCCTGATGGCCATTTTCACCAGTTTTAAAACTTCTCTTTGGCCCTTTTTACAACCTGGGACCCAATTTTCTGAAAATTCCTCCTAAGCAGACCAGCTTCCTAAAATACACCACAACCTGACCACCTAAATAAAATGCAGGTGTTTATGACCCATCAGTCACAGGTCACTTCACAGTACTGGTTAGGACTTTGGAAAGCAGATTGCCCTAGAGAAGAACTGTTTAAATGGGGCAGGGGAACGCCCAAGACAGGACAGTAGGTACTATCTGTGCTCTATTTAGGATTGTGAGGCTTGGGGTACAGGCAGCAGGAGAAATCTCTGTGCAATCTGCAGAATGTATCATCATACCCACTGTACCATCAGCCATCTCCTGGCTGTTAGCCACCTTGCATTTTGTTGGGGTTATTTTTATTGCAGTAAGTAATACTTAATTTTTACCAGATGTTCATTCATCAGTATCCCCAGAGGCTGCTTCAAACACATTCTCTTCTCCCTTAGCCTTTTCAAACCAATCAGGTCTATCAGCAACCCTTTGATTTCTCTCAGCCTTGCCAAAATCCCAAGCTGGAATGGATGAGAAGATGGTGGGGACAGCCTATCCCTTCCTCAGGGTACCAAACCTGTGTCACTGCAGCAATCATCTGAGTCTCCCACTGACATTCCTTTCCAGTTTGCAGCATTTGGATTACTTCTAGAAGAGTGTATAAAAGGTAACTACGAACACCACAAGCCCATCACCCAGTAAGGGTCAGTTCCCTCCACCAGGACCAGCACCTCAGCAATCTCTTTTTACTGTATTTTTTTTAAAGGAAACTCAAGAAAAAATATTGAAAGCTATTTCTTTTGTAAAAGAAACGCCATGAGGGCAGTTAAGCAGCCCCATGGGAGAGATGACAAAACAGAGGCCATACAAACCCTTTTCCTCTCTCTTGCTTTAAAGGTAAACTGGGTGAACACAGTTGTTTCTCTTGGAAGTAATACCAGCTGGCTCAAACAATCCAAACACAAAATTACTGAGCTTGCTTGGGAAATGTATGCAAGTTGTACTATTACTTCAAATGCTTACAAGATGGCTGGAGTGCTGCTATCCAAGTGTGTGGGTCATGTGGTGCTTTTATTTGCTAATGAACATTGAGGGTGGGTTGGCTCTGGGAACAAAAATCTGAGAAGAATCATAACTTGGCTCAGGGCATGCTCTGATAAATGCTGGGAACATGTATTTTAAAAGTCTGCTTGGAATAAAGCTTCCTCTCATACTAGCAATTCAGGCAGAGCTTTTCCCCCACTTACCACCCCTTTGAAACTGGGGTACAGTTTCTATCTGCAAGCTGATTTAAGACATCACCCCTCCCCAGCAGACATGGAAAGAGAGATCTTTGCAGTCCTCAGGAGGCAGGGGATGCACAAGAACACACAGGTTTTCTCCCAGGCAGGCATCAGGGATTGCCACAGCAGCTGAAGAGCTCTGGTTAAGTCTGAACCCTCCTCTCTGCTGCCCAAACTGGACACACAGCAATTCCACCCCACACCAGACTGTCAGTTCTGCTCGGCTGTGCTGCTGAATTCACATTCTCACCCTCCAACTCCCTTCACTACACCCTCCCCTCTTTCAACCTATTTTTCTTTCTAACTACAAAAGTTTGTTAAAAAAAAAATAAAACACACTTTTGGCCTCAAACATATTTTATATTTTTTCCCATTCCCTCCTCTTGCCCTTTTCCCAGCAGAAGTCACCCTCATGTGCAGTGTTTCCTCTGTGTGAAGGAATTTCCCACTCCTCAAGTTCATCTCTCCCCACCAGGGCTTCCAGTCATGGGTTTTATGCTGCCCCTTGCACTGCAGCCAAGACTGAAGAGAGGAGGATCAAAGCAGCTGTGAATAAATAACACGAATAGTAATGGTGCTGCTATGAACATTCATTATTAATACACTTTATTTCTACACCACAACAGTCTAGACCACCCTGCAAAAGATGAGGTACATCTGTTATACACTCTCTTCCCTGACAGCAGCATTACAGGAGGTTGTGGATTTGAGAGATTTGGATGGTGCCAGCTGACATAAAACACCTCACTTTAGATAAACTCAGTGGCTGGCCACTGCTTCAGCAGGTAGAGCAGTCCAGGAGGAGTCCAGGTAACTAAAAAGCTCCCTCCAAAGCACTGGGGATCTAAGTGCTCTCTGAACTGAGGAATACAGTGTTTAACAACAAAAATTTAGGCTGGAGACGCCACTAGCCTAGTTTTGCTCAACTGCCACACACAAACACATGATTCT
This sequence comes from Cinclus cinclus, assembly GCF_963662255.1. Classification (NCBI taxonomy): domain Eukaryota; kingdom Metazoa; phylum Chordata; class Aves; order Passeriformes; family Cinclidae; genus Cinclus; species Cinclus cinclus. The sequence continues at coordinate 6,375,383 of NC_085062.1, read as the reverse complement.
GCTGTTGTATTTTCAAGAGATACTTAAACCATAAGTGTTAACATTTCAAAGCTTTAAAATACTTCTTTAGGCAGAATGGGCACAAAAAGTGACGAGAGGCAGGAAACCACTGTGGTGACAAGACAGATGATGTTCAAGTCCCACTGGCTCTTTCAGCAAGGTGTTAACCACAGCCGAGTCTCAGCACCGTGGTGCGCCCCGTGTCAGGTTTCTGCTCTCCATGCATCTCACAGCAGTGACCAGCTTTGTGGCTCAACAGCAAAACCAGAGCAACCTGAGGACACACACAGCGAGTAACGCAAGCCTGTGTCGAAGAAAAGAAAATGGGTTCAAAACCAACCAGGTGGCTTCCTGCTGCCTGCCCGGGCTCAGGGCATGCAGATCCCACTGCTGGCCCCAGAGCCTGGGGCAGGATCTGCATGCCAGAGGTTCAGCTCCACTGCTGGCTCCCAACACCTCTGTCTGTCCCATGGCTAATGGCCATGCGTGTGCAGCTACAGACCCAAGGAAAAGGGCTACTCTGCATTGTCCTCAGTGCCAGGAACTGCCTGCTCCGCCAGCGGTTCCAGGATCACAACTTCATGGCCCTGCGTTCTTCACCAGCTCCATCTACTCTGGAAGGAAGGGGCTCCATTTTTGCCTTGAGAGCCCAGGCACATCTGAGCTTCCAAGCCACTTTCAAACACTCCTAAAAGGCACAAAACCCACACAAAAGCTATAAACTCACACCGATTTGACAGGAAAAATTACAATTCAGAAGACAATACATTTGCTGGTACTATGAGTCTTTCACTTAAACATTTCCTCTGATAATTTTTTCCTACCTAGTCTGTATTTTTTCTGTTTGAATGAAGGCCCTAGGAATATGCAAATGTGTAAACTGTTGGAAAAAGCTGTGATGTTAGTCATCACCTTACACTTCATTTTCTCGAAAGGCAAACTGACATTTAAAAATCAAATACATACAGGCAGAATAAATTAGAGAGAAAATACCCTAAACACTATTTAGACCAAGCACTAATAGAAATGTTTTTCAACACAATTTTTAGAATACCCCCACTGTTACAGAAAAGCAGTTAAGTTGTATCTTCCTTCTCTACAACACAACATTAAAGATGGCTAAATTGATTTTTTTCTGAATGTTTTTGACCATGACTTGTCAGCCAGTTATCAGTGGGGATGCTGAAAGCATTTCACACGGCTTTGTGACATGAAGCCTTTTGTCAAGTACCAGAGACAAAACCAAGGCCCACACAGTTCCAGTCTGGAGAGCTTCAGGCTGAAACTTCGTTTGCACAGATTTTCTTGGCAGGTGAAGGATAATTAGGAGACTTGACCCAGCCCTGTGGTTTCAACCCACTCAAAAAGAAAGGTGGGATTTTTCAGTGACACAGTAAGTAACTACATGCAGTCTTCTGTGGACAAGCTCTGGAAACACTTTAAAATTATTTGAGCTTAAGTGGCCTCATAGGTAGGAATTGAGCTGGTTTAAAATGCCCGTGCCAGAAAAAGGATTGTTGTGTGCTCCTAAACCAGCTGCATACTTGCAACTCAGGCAACTGGAATGCAAAAAAAAGGGAGGAATTTTCCCTAAACAGTTATCGGCTTCTAAGGAAAAGAAGGTGAGGGAAGTAGGGAGAAAGCAATGTGAAATTTCAGTAATTTGGTATATATTCCAGTGACATCATTTTCTGCATCTTTTTTTGATCAACATGCTGTCACCAGAAGGAAAGTGAAAAATCTGTCAACAGCAAAATTAGAAACACCCATCAGACTTTTTCTTAATTGCAAATTCTGTTCACTGAAGTCTTACCTGAGCTCACAAAGTTCTTGCTAAGAGACAAAGTTCTTGCTAAGAGACAAAGTCCTGTACTCCGTGGAACTATCACTGTTGTATTAATGAGTGTTTGAAAATTATGTTACCTGAAATAAACTTTACATCGTTGAATATTAGAGACAGTGAAGATTTAATCTACTTGTTCAGCACACACATGCTTCCAACTGTGCAAAAATATTTCCCTGTCCTTTCAGAGCATCCATGGCCTGTGCTTATGGCCAGTTTAGTAGCTGCTTTTAATCATCCCTACCAGTCTAACCAGTCCTCACACTAATTCAAAACACACTATCTTTTTCACTTCTTTTTCAAAGGGCTGAAAGTGGGATCCAGACAAGAACAGCTGAAATATAAAACAGATGCTTTAATGCTAGTGATCTTTAATGTTTTTAAGTTCTCACTACCATGTAATTTTAAGGGCTAATTATGAAATTACTGTCTATGCTCAAAAGAATTTTCCTCTAAACCAACATGCAATCTCCTTTACCAACATCTAAGTCACCCACAGAGGCATTTTAGCAGGGGTAACAGCCCCATGCTGAGTGGGGTTCTTGGCTAACCCTCACCCCCACATTATCTCAGTCCCAAAAACATGATGACTTTGGGTAATTTTCAATCACTAAAGCTGAGACAAAACAGATGCCAGCTTGTGTCAGTATTACAGTAAATGTTATAACCCTAAGCATAACACAGCAATAACGTGGTAGGTGACATTGGCTTGTCTTCCCGATGCTTGCATTTGAAGAAACCAAATTAAATAAAAATCCTCTTTCTTTAAATTGAACTTGACAGCCTTAGTTCCCAGACTGGTCTGATCTTGCACTTGGTGGAGACACAGTTGGTGGGTTCATGCCAAGAGAGCCAGCTGTTCTACCTCACAGTCAGGAGGAGTGGAGGTGAACAAACTCAGCTTTATTTGCAAGAAAGCTGGGATATAGAAATGCTTAGAGTGTGGTGGAGGGGACAAAAAACTTGGCCTGCACCTTCACTTTGGGCTAAAAGATGGTTCATTTCACCTGTAGGCTCTCTCTGCTCTCAAATGCTCCATTCCCTGCCTCTGAGTTGTGATTCACCAAAGGCTTTACACCAAAATTTCTCAGCCTTCAGCTGCAAATGAATGGTACCTGTGAGAAATGCTCAAAATCAAACTGCCGTGATTAGGGACATGTTTACTGCCCTTTTAGCCAACTTTTAGAACCAGTTTGTGATCTATAATCATAGTCTCAGCTAAGAGTTCTCACTGAAAACATTTTTAACACCTCTGTTTTAACCAGTACAGCTATACCTAGTCAGCCAGGCATTTGCTACCACAAACTTCACACTTCTAGCATTGAACCCAAGAGGCCTTTAACACAGGTATATAGCCCAAAGATAATAATTTGAAAGTGCAAAAACAAGGATTTTGTAGGGGTGCATTAGCAGCCTGGTGCTTACATTCAGCTCCTTGACTACTTGTGCTCCTTGGAGCCAATGCCACTAACCACATTCTATAAACCAATTGTTAGCAACAGGAATCATAAGCTGCATGCACACACAAAAGACTCCAGAGCTTTCACACACAGAAAAGAAACTCCAGTTTCTCTTAGGCTATGTGAAATCCATAAAATGTTTCTGCTGTACCTGGAGTTTGCAAGAAAGGAGTAGGAAAGCACAGAGCTGTGCTCAGATCCATCTCCATCTCCAACCACCTGGAGTGAAGGTTCCTGAACATCTGTGACAGTGATAATTTTGATTAGGAACAGAATTGGGTTCTTCCCTGTGAGCATGGTGAGATACTGAAACAGGCTGCCCAGAGAAGCTGTGGCTGCCCCACCCCTGGAGTGCTCAAGGGCAGGTTGGACAGGGTGGAGCAACCTGGGACCTTGGAAGGTGTCCCCTGCCTGGGGGAAGAGAGGGTTTGGAACAAGATGAGCTGTAAGATCCCTAGCAACCCAAACCACCCTATGATTCTGGAAATGCAACAATGCCAACCAGCCTGAATGTTCATGTAAGTAAAGTAAAATAAGCTTTGGGGTTGTCACAAGCACCCTTATGGAGCAGAGCTCTGCAAAAATAAGGATGCCTTGGTCAACCTCACTATTATATCTTCTTTTGGGATCTGTAATTACACTCCACCAGACCTGCACACAGCTGCTGTCACATTCACGCTGCAAACCAGCTAATTGTGTCAACAAGATAAAGCTCACTTCCAGCCCTGGAGAGCTCTCACAAAAACAGACTGATACAAGGGGATGAGGGGAGAAAGATCTGAAAGCTCAAAAAGTAACTGAATTTAGTAAATGCTCACTTTCCAGTCTCCAGATGGACTGCAACCTACAAAAACATGTGTAGAAATACAACCAAACACACAGAGGGGAGCAAAACTCACCCAGGTACAGCAACATGTCATAAAATGAGTAATGGTACCACTAAGACTCAATTGACAGCAAGACAACAACAAACAAAATATATTACTTCATTTCATCTCTCCCTCATGCTCCCTCAATAAATCCAATGCAGGGAAAGCAAGCATTGGTAACAGAACAATCAAAAAACCCAGCAGAATCAGAGGAAAACACACAACTAAGCAACGGAAATAAATTTTACTTTTATCTCTGCAAACCTATGATGGTGTGCACACTCTGCTTGCCCAAGGAAAACACCACCAGTGTATCCATCACCACACTGCTGTGGGTGTCCTCCCCAAATCCAGACTGACCCATCCCTGCAGCTGGGGAAGATGGACAGGCTTCCCCACGCTCACTGCACACAGCTAGTTACGGGATTAGCTTGGAAAAGACCTTTAAGATATCACTGGTATTTCCCATGTCCATGTCCTAACTTGTTCCACACTGATTTACTCACCCTCCTGCGTCTCAAGTTTCTTCTTGCCCTTTTCCCTGACAGGATTTTCACAATTATTGGTCAGTTTTTGCTCCACTAGAGCCCAAAATTATTTACCTTTTAATCAGATCACAAAGCATCCCTTTCCCACCCCTCATCCCAGGAATGAGGCTGTCCAAGAGAATTATCAGTGTGCTGCTCTATTATAATTCTATCATAACTGTTGGAACAGACAGCTCAGCTGGGAACACGGTCACCTGTCTTTAGTCACGTAACAGTTTCAAACTTCTCTTTGCCACCTCTGGTACTTTAACATATTAAAAACGCTGCTCCTGCACATTTTGTCATGTAGAATAGGGAGGGGAAAAAAAACCACACTGAGCTTTCAATGGAAATTGTTTCAGTGGATTTGGCATGCGATGCTTTTGAAAGGGACACAAAACAAAGGTAATCCACTGATTTCAACTTCAGTCTAAGTGTTTCTGCAGTAAACAAGTGCTGGTTGCAATTCACCATGAACTGAAAAGTTGACAAGTCCAACAGGAAGGGACTACAGTGTCATTTACTTCCAGGCCATCCCAAAGGATGTATGTCCTCAACTGCTTTGGAAAGAAGTAAAAAATACCATATATGTTTTCTAGGAATAGTTAACTGAAAAGGTTTGTGTTGCTCTATTTCCTTTCAAACTCTAGCAGCAAAGGGGAAAAAATCCAACCTTTTACCCACTCATCAATTTAATAAAAATGTCAAAAACACACAGGATCACTTGAGCATGTAGATTTGACTCCATTATTAGACCATATAATTTCAACAGCCTGTGGTTTTATTGTCCACAAAAAGCAATAACTTACTGAAGCAAAAACAACAGTGGTATTGCATTTGTGGTACAACACCGCAACACCCTCACAACCTTAAAGCTAAAACTCATTGTATTTCCTCATGTGCAAAAGTCATCAAGGCTTTTTGAGACAATTTCTTTTTATTTAAAAAAAGTGAACAGGTGACAACACAGCCTTATATTTAACAAAATAAAAATAAGAAGTCATCATACACATTACAGGAATTGCTTTATCTCAAATGACTCAGCTGTGACCTGTCAGAGTTCAGCCAGCACCAATACTGCTGCATCAAAACCAGATTTCATTCCTTCCCTTCCCTGTCCCACATATCTCTAATATTTATGGGCAGTCTGGTAATGGAGATTAGGCTATGACTTATCAGGCTGCAATAAGACATGTTAACATGGAATTATGGCCCTTTAGCATAAGCAGTAATGATGGGTAATGTTATTTACCTGTAGAAAGAAACATCACTGTCACAGCTGCAGCTCATTCTACTGAGTGTAATTTAGTTCAATCATTTATAAGTGCCTGCCTTGCTTATACTTTCCATTTTAATTTCCTTGTACTCCTTTAGTACTCCTTGTACTAAATCTCACCATATTTAGAAAGACAGTTTGGATGTCCTACATAATAACTTATGAACGTAGCAAGGAGAACAGCCTGACACACGCTATTATTTTGCCCAAGTGAGTTCCATTAACCAGTCCCATCAAGTCAAGGCTCACAGTGCAAACAGAGCCCACACCTGAGGCACAGCTGGTGCCATGCCAGGGCTCACCCCTGCCCAGCAGTGTTTGCAGAGCAGATGGAGACACCACATGTGTCAACAGCTCTCAGGTCACACTTCAGGTCCCCAACATTTTATTTTTTTTTCCCCCCCCTTCCTGAATGCAGGAAAATGATGTAAGTGAGAGCTGCACGATATCCTGCACCCGCAACTGCACGCAGCATTTCGGACAAATTCTGTCATTTCTTCACTCCTTAAGCTAAATTCAAGACCCCGTGTCTTGCTCATCCCTCATAAAAGCAGCTAAACACCATTAAGATAAAAATCCCTGCCTGGCAGATGTGAGAGCTGTTGGGCGAGCCCCTCCAGCCCCCAGCATCTCCTCCCACCCCTCTGCCATGGGATGGTTTTCCTCAACTGGGCCTGACCTGCAGGTCAACAAAATCATGGCAAATCACAATGTAACAACTACGCTTCTAATAAGAATCACAATTGCTCTCCCTCCTGAGGACTTTTTCCTCTCAGGCAGTGCCAGTGCTTTAGAAAATCCTGCTTATGCTTACATGGCAAGTACTGGGGGGCCGCCCCACAGCACTGCAATGTGCAAACCAGGTGAACAGGCCAAAATTAATTCATAATCATCTGGCACGATTAATACAGCAATTCTGCAAACACCTTGGGAGAGTCTATTACATTTTGAGGTCCAGCACAACAGGTTCCACAGGAGGAATAGGGGGACAGCAAGGAGTTCTTACATTAAAAATGCACATTGACAACAAGAAAAAGGCGAGAAAAATTGTAAAAACGGCCAATTGGATTTTTCTTTATGTTCTCTGGCCAATTTTGCTAGTGATTAACAACAGAAGCCCTTTAGAAGCCTGCTCATTCACAAGCCCACTCATTTATTCTCTGTATGCATGATGTGATCTTGGCACATACGTAGACACTTGAAAAGAGATTATATTCATCCGCCAATACAATTATGACTTTGCTAATATGTCTTTCTAGTCCAGGATATTTTTAAGCAATCTGAAGACTAATGAATCATAGTAAAGAAGAATGTTACTGGGCAGAATACATGAGGCGTGAAAAAAGACGACAGACAGCTGAACAATTAATTTTCGATTACAATTAAGTGAGGACACTTCCTGAGAACATTTGCTCAGAGCAGACATCACCGGGACTGTTGTCACAGCAACATCACTCAAACTAGGCAGGTTCCCACAAACAGAAAATATCTGGTGAATTTTACAGACTAAGCAAGTTAATCTTGCATATAAAATATGAACATGCAGAGAAGACAATTTGATTCTTAAAACTAAAACTGCACACCTTTAAGCACAGACTGGATGTAAGTGTCTGAGCCTGAGCTGTTCATCCCATAGGCCTATTCTGCTAAAGCATAATTATCATCATACACCATCATCCTATGGGATTGCCCTGAAATGTTCTCAAAGTGGTTAGTAGATCTCTGGCTGTGCTAAATCATTTTCAAATTGGTGCTACTCTTACTAACTTATCATCTATTCAGAGAAGGGGAAAGTTAGATAGCTCTGTGACAATTTCCCATTTTACTTCAATTTGGTTAATACACAGAGAAAAGAAGAGGGGGATTCAAAAGCCAAAGAATTTTAAAGAAAACAAAAACTGGATTACACCCATGAGATATTTAAAAGACAATACTGGATTTTAAGCTCAGAATTGCAACATTCAAAGAAAAGTAGGCTGGAATAGACCAAGGGGAAAAAAAAAATACAGCTATGAGCCATTAAGTCAGAAGTAGCAAAGAAAGAAAAAGTGCGTTGGAGACCTTTTAAATAACTTTACAAGTATTAATCCCCATTAACCATTAATTCTGGGGATGGGTTTTTTTTTTCCTGAAATTCAACACAGGATATAAAATGCAGTCCAACAAGGCAGTGAGGGAGAGGAAGTTTTGCATGTGATTTCTTTGCTTTTTCAACCCCCCTGGTTCTCCCAGGCTGTTATGGTGTTTCAGTCACCAGCCCTGGTGAACACACCTGGTAAAACAGGAGGAAAAGGAGACACAAGTGCCTCTGATTACAAGTGCATGCAGAAGAAATAAGCTTTACAGAAAGGTACTGTTTTAGCTGAAAATAAATTCTTAATAAACAAGAGAGCTGCTAACTCGTGGTGAGAGCTCAGCATTACCTAGCAATGCTGCACCCAGGCTTTACAAAGCAATACATGAAAGAACAAACTCTCTTTAAGGACATGCCCACTGAAATCTTAATTTTACAAAACATAGGGTAAAGACGCTCCTGAAAGACAGGAGTAAATGCCCATAGAAGAAGGAGCATTATAGGATTTCTTTATTGTTACTGGAAGAGACTTGCAGTAACTGAGGGATTAATTAATCTGCTTTATGCACTCAATTTATTTACATACACATGTCTGCTCGCTACACCACTCTTTCGAACCACGCACACACACACAGAATTCATTCAAAGCCTGAAACAATCCACCTCTGAGCAGATGCAAGATTTATAAAAGGTTAATAGGCACAACAAGCAATCCCGGCTGCAGGGGGAAAAATATCCTAGATAACTATTTCAGTGCTTTCAGCAAACATCTGTCCTCTGGGCTGTGCTTGACAGAATGGCAAGGTAGCTGCTCGCTGTGCTGGGTTTGTGTGCTGAGGTTTGGTAGTGGAGGGGCTGGAAGTGCTGATGGGGTGGTCCCTGTGAGAAGCTGGCAGAAGCTTCCCCCTTTTCCAGTGGAACCGAGGCCAGCTGGCTCAAAGATGGACCCACCACTGGCCAAAGCTGAGCCCATCAGTGACAGTGGGAGTGCCACTGGGACGAGGGATTTCAGAAGGGGGAACGAAAAAAAAAAAACACCTGGGCAGGTTTTAAGATTTGTGTTTATTTCTCACTATCCTAGTCTGATTAGACTGGTAATAAATTAAACTAATGTCCCAAGTCGAGTCTGGTTTTTCTGTGATGGTAAGTAGCATTCTCTGTCCTTATCTCAAGCCACAACTCTTTTGCTGTACCTTGTCTTCCCTGGCCAGCTGAGGAGGTGAGTGACAGAGCAGTTTTGGTGGACACCTGGCATCCAGCCAGGATCAGCCCACCACACTCACAAAGATTAACAGACATCTACTCAACCAAAATCAGCTTGTTGGTGGAGTGCCAGCCAAGCACAGCATCTTGGAGTAACTCAGCATCCTGTTGTGAGCCTGTGAAGACATTCCAGTATCAGCTCCCTTCAAAATGCCTCCCTCAGGAGATAACGGCACGGGTGGGGTTTTATGTTAATACAAAATCAGCTGGTATAGTACATGTACTGCACACTGGGAGCCTGCTTCCTAAGGGTGGGAGGCAAAGGGAGGCACAAATGCAGAGCTGCCTCATTTCTTGCTCTAACAGCCATTTGTGAAGGCAGCAAACTGCAAGCAGCAGCAAGTCTCAGTGCCAGACAAACAAGGTTGCTTGGAAATGGCAGGGGCCCGTTTTTACTAACCTCTCTCCCAATGCTATAATCCAGAAAGAATAGCTGAGTTTTGAAACACTTTGCACGTATTCCAATAAAAGGGAGATGTGGAAGGACATTGCTACTAGAGGGAGATGCTGCAAGTTGCATTTTACACATGAAACAAGTAAAAAGGGATCATCACTCAAGCAGTAAGAGGTTTTAGGGCACCACTGGCTGCCACTGCAATTCATCCTTCCTCTCTCCTGTGAGGACCTTCGCTCACACCATGCCCACCTGCCCTTAGCACAGCAATGCTCTCAAACATCTCCTATCTCCATCACAGTGGGACTGCTCAGAGCTACCCCATGCTCTAAAAATACTGACCAGCTCCTCAGGCAGGGTCCCTGGGCAATACCAACCCCACTGCACACACAGGAAAGCTGTAGGGCAGCCAAGCATTTCTGGGGCATAGCCCATAGCAGCTCCATTCACAACTTGACCTAGAATAAACTAGGAACAAAATAAATAAAAGCTAGGAAAAGCTCTGACCTCCTTCAACTGAAAAGCAATGTAGCACAAGGTCAAACAACCTTGGGACCTGACAGGCTGCCAGGACACCCTCAAAGAAATCACTAAACTTGGGGTTTCTAACTCACCTCACACGCCACAGAGCACCAGGGAAAGGTGAAACGTTCTGCACTTCACTCCCAAACCCAGAGAGAGGTCACATCTGCTCTGCTGGCCCAAGGACAGCCAGCTGCACCATCCTCCCCTCCAGCAACAAGTCACTGCCACCCCCACACATAAAAATCTTCAGCTGCTGCACCCCACGCAGAATCAGGTCTTCAAAACAACCGCATTTTCCAGGTTTTTTTTTTTTAAACACATGTCACAAGTTTAACTGAGATCCCAGGCACCTGCCTGGGAGAAGCAAGGGAGTAAAAGGAGACACGAGGCATACAAGCACGTGAGAGCTGTTGGAAACGCCAGGGCAGAGCCTTTCAAAGCAGCTTCAGCCACCCAAGAATTGGTCCTACCAGCCAGAGGAATAAAAGGCTGTTAAAACTTGGCAGGACCACTTATCCAGCATCAAGTGACTTCTCGTGGCACCATGTGACACTTCCAGCATCTGTCACTCAAAAGCTGTGTTGTGGCACAGCTCTGGCTTTAGAGGAACTTTCCAAGCCAAAGATTATCAACATACACCTTCATCACTTGGTGCCTCTTCCCGGGCAGAGCCTGAAGGGATTTCCATGAAGCTGTGATCAGCACAGGAGCACGATTACCCATAACAGCATACCTGCTTTCCAACAGGCACTAAAAATAAAAATAATTTTCAGTGAGGCACCCAATGAACAAGCTGCCTTTTTTCTTAAATGAGAGCAATGAAGTACTCAGAATGTGTAACACTTAATAATATTTAAAATATAGAGGCAATAGCCAGGCTTTAACAGCTCAGAGCTGCCATTAAAATTAATAGGGCTACCTACTAATTACCTCTGAGGATCAGACCATTGGGTGCCTTGAGGATTTGCACTCCTCCTGTTTTAAGAACCCTGGCTTAATCTCTCTTCAGTCTTCCTCACCTTTTTTTAAATAAGCATACAACATAAAGCTCCTTCTTTGCCTTTTTTTTTGGTTTTTTTTTGAGCAGCTATATATTTCACACTGCCACCCACAAAACAAAGAAACCATCAGGCAGGATCACAAATGGTCACTCTAGCTGGACAAACAGCAAGTCAGTGAGTCAACAACCCCTGGCACACCTGAGTCTTGTGCAGAGACCAACATGAAGTGACACCAAAGGCTCACGATCACTGCCTCACAGGGACTCTTCCTGGAAGCTCAGCCTGTATCAATACTCAAGCATTGCTCCTCTCCTCCTGTGGGAAGCTTGAGAGCCCACTTCATTAACTTGGCACCAAACCCAGAGCACTTCCTCAGCTGACACTGCTGAACACAGCAGGTCTGACCAGCAGGAGCACCTCCATAATGGGAAAAGCTGCAGTGTGCTCATATAAAACAACTTAAAAACCAAAGAAGGTTCCTCCCCAGACCAGACAAACCACACCACCAGCTCCAGAGCACGGCTGTTGAAGGGGGAGCATCCCAGCACAGCATGAAGGGTGGTGGTCCAGCCCTTGAACTCAACGAGCAGCAGCTCTGCACCTCCAAGGGGCAGACAGGTCTCCCCTTCTCTGGGAACTTCCAAATGAGGTTTCATACTTCACTCCCAGCAATTTCACTGAAAATTTAATTATGTCTTTATCCAGTTAAGGTCTGGCACTTTATCTACATAGAAGCCATATGTCAAAATACACTGCTGAAAGTTCCCCACAGAAATAGTATGTAAAATGGATTGCTTTCACATCTGAGTGGCTCTCCTCCTGTTCAGGACAGGGCTATCACGTTTTCCATAACTTGCTCAGTTTATTGTCTGCAGTCAAACAGCACTGCTAGCATTGTTACTGCCAAGTAAACCATGATATTATTATTCTCCTGAGAGTTAATCCACAACTCACTGAAGACAATGGAAAGCCACCCCCTTGCTTCTACAGGCTGCACATCAGCTCACTCAGCCACGCTGCTGGTTAAGTACACATTTATGACATGAAAGCCATCGCTAAAACCAGTCAGAGGGGCAGACACCCAGCACCAAACACAGCTTTGTGCTGGCTCCCCAGCCCACCCAGGAATTTCCGTCAGGCGCGAAGATTACGAGATCCCTCTTTTCACAGCGCTCGTATTTGAATATTTTCAGCTCTCACACATCAAGCCAAGCCTCTCAACAAACTGAGGGTTATTTGGCAGGGCTGTCTCCAGCCTAGGGCAGCACTACCCAGCACAGAGAGCGAGGATTCTGCACCCTCCTGGGGACCAAACCGCTCGGGTTGTCCCCAGGGGAGCACCACAGGCATTTAGCAGCATCACTGCATTCATTAATTAAAGCCTTTGTGCAGAGTCACAGGAGAGCAAAAAAAAAAACAACCTTCCAAGCCTTGCCACTGCTTCTCACTTTTGCTCTGCTAAGAGGCCACACCAGCATGTTTTAAGGCAGCAGGGGATATGCACATTTCTACCCTGAACCCTTTCCTGGCCATACCATCCTCTTCAGAGCCACTATTTTTCTACAAACCATCTTAAAGTAGAGAAACACAAGCTTTCTGCTTCAAATACAAAGACCAGCTGTCCCTCTAGCCCAAATACACTTCCTTCTGTATTTTCCTATTATGTAAAAAAGGTGCAAGGAAATATTTAAAAGGCAGCAAATTAAAGACTTATAAAGGGAAAACTTATTCATCCCATGCAAAACAAAGCCCACGAGACTTGATTCAGGGTGTGGAAAGTTTAGAAAAATTCTTTAAAAGACAGAATATTTATATCAACAAGAGCATCCAGATTTACAGCAGCAGGAAGAAAAGAAGAGGGGAACAGTATGCAGCAATGCTTGGAAGCAATATAAATCTGCCTGCTTTGAGAGCAATTTAGGCTCTGAACTTATATATAAATATAACAGTTGGAAAGTTTCTGTGTCAACACAGTCACTCCCGTCCCTCAGTTGGTTTTATTTCGTTCAAACACTGCGCTGCAGAGCTGTCCCTTCTCCCCTCTCTCCCCAAAGCCCTGCACAAGCTCCCACCTGCCCTGGGGATCTGGGAGACCCCAGCCCCAAGCCCAAGTGCTGGCCCAGGACACCCCAGGCTCAGACCCTGCAGCAGTTTCAAGGTGTGCCTGCCACCAGCACTTTGTACATTGTACAAGGCTGTGTACCTGCAGATGTAACTTTCCAGAAAATTCAGCAGCACAGCAATGGAAGGATCATTTTCAAAGCTTCAAATCCAGGTGCTTAGAGTTAATTAAGTCCATTATTTGACTTCAAAGGGAAAAAAATACATTTAAAAAAATCAAAACGAAAATAATTTTCTTTCCACAGCTAAAGTGCTACAAAATCCATTTTATCTTTACATATCCACATCCTCTTTACAATGCTTTTTGAATACTGGGCATGAAATCCTATTAATTTATAGGTACTATTAAAGGCATCTGAATTTAATATTCAAATGGCCAAGTCTTTTTTTTCCCCCCCTTCTTGCATCTTAGCAGAAAGCAAAAGCCCCTCTCATTAAATGTATCTAGTGAAAACACAGCTAAGCAATGCCAGCATCCGTCTAGCACTTGCCAGGATATTTAAACATCTATGACAACGTTCCTTGAACCCTAAAAACTGCCATCATCTCTGCCTTAACCACCTCCTTTCTTGTGCCATGCAGTTGAATATCCTCTGTTCCACGGAAGCCAAGCCACATCCCAGAGCCTCCTCCAAGCTCCCTAACCAAGAGGTCCAGGTTTCCACATCACTCTGTGCCTCAGCTGCTCCATACCACAGCTCAGCCCTTCCACCCTCCCAGAAAATCCTCAATCTCCCCCTCCCAGCTGAGCACCATGGCTAAATTCCCCTTATGGATCCTAAATTCCTCTATTATCCAGTGACTGCATAATTGAGAGAAGATAGATGGGAGAAGCAGTCCATAAATCTTTCAATTTTCTCAGGAAAATGAAAGAATGCTGCCGGCAAACTTTCCACTGATGTTTTAGTTGCTTCATTGAAAGCAACCGTGTGTTTTCTTCAGACAGTTGTTTTGCATGATTCATTATGAGGCCATTAAAACAACTGTACTTTTGAATTTAAAGACTATTTGTGCTACCACACATAGCCATTCCTCCTCACTCCTCAGCACCTACAGCCCTTTATTTTGCTTGACTTTCAGTAAGATGAAAGAAAACAAAGCAAAGGAGAAAAAGCACCCACACACCCACATTGTCCCATCCATGAATCAGCCCAGCAGGATACATTTCTCACAAGGCAGGGAAGGGGGGAAAATTCAGCTGTTGGCAAATTTTCAGCAGCCAATATTCCTTAGAAACATATAGATTTGATTAAAAACGTTTGTTTTCTGTCCAAAACTGGTAGGAGAAAATGAATGGTGCTCTTTGTTAGCCATCAATCTTCCCCACTTGTCCATGTGCCAGATGGCACTGCACTTCATAGGAGGAGGAACAATAAGCAAAGAGTCAGTTGTGCAGTAAGTTTGCTTATAATAATTTCATCTCAAACAAGCAAAAGGAGCATAAGGATGGAAAGATGTAAAGAAGAATATTAACTCAGCATTCATCCATTTTATTTCTTTTGTTATAACTAAACCCTCACTCTTGACAATGCTAATTACTGACGTCTCTGAAATTTTTATTCCCCCAATGGATTTTACATTTTTAAGAGAATTTCAAATGGAGCGTGACCAACTTGTTATTAAACAGCAAAAATGGAAATATCTGTAACCTGCAAGGGCAGCCTGACTCCTTTGGCACTGACAAATGCCCCCTCCCCAGCCCCAGGAGCTTCCCTGCTGCACAACTGAGACAGAAAGAGGGTGGGAGAAGAGCTGTGAGCAAGGGTAGGAGCCAGGAACCCACCCCAGCCCTGCCATTTCCCTTAAAACCAAATCCACACACAGGTTTGGTTTGTCAAACAAAAACAAACAACCAGCATCTCCCACTTTCTAAGAGAGAACTTCTCGTGTCAGTCACCGAGATGCTGAGCAGGAACCCCACGGTGCCACTTCACAGAGTCACACTTCAGAGCAGAGCTGCGCCTCGAGATTTGATACCGCTCAACAGCATCTGCTGGTATTGTGCCAATAGCATATGCTGGGAGCAGATATGGATTCCAATGCCAGCAACAATATATATTTCAGACCCAGCTACAGAACAACACAGCAAGGGGAGCAGCAAGGCCTCTCAAGTGCAAAGCTGAGCCTGCGTGAACTCCCCCAGACGAACTCCGACCCAAAATTTAGCTGCGGGTCTGTGATGAACGGGGAAGCAGCGCCGTGGAACAGCTACATCAGATCAGAGCCCCAGGAGGGAATGGAAAACGAACGTGTCTGCCCAAGCACAGGCGGCAGGAGAGAGGGAAGTTCCCTGGCTCTCAGCACTGGGATGCACACCTGGCTGCCTCTGCTGCTGACAAAGCTACAGAGCCCCATCCCCACTGCTCTTTCCAGACCTGCTGCCAAATAACACCCAGGGGATGGCAAAGGCGGTCGGGACACTGAGCTGGGGCTCAGAAACAGCTCAAGGCTCACTGAACCAGCTCTCAAGTGTGCAGAGAAGCATTGTGGTTTTGCCCTTTAGGTATCACAAAGATGGAACATGTTGAACCTGGGGTTCTCACGTGTTTGCAAAGTGTTGGATATACGCTCTCTCACTATCAGGATTTTTTTCAGTCACCCACATATTAAATAGAAAATAATAATAATAATAATAATTAAAAAAATAAAGCCCTGGAAATTTTGGCCCTGCCATCCTTGGCAGATGAAATAATCCAAGGGGAAACATTATTGCCTCAGCTCTAACAGATCGGATTTAGACAGCCGGGATTCATTCTTTTGGCTCTGCTGTTGACCTACTGCTTGAGCCTATTCATCTCCCCTCTGTACTTCTGTTTGCTCATCTGCAAAATGAGCAAGATACTAATCTCCTGTTCAAAGCATTTTAAAACTGTGGATGGAATAGCTAAGTGCTGCCGGTGTGAAGAATCACATCACTTGCAATCTTTTTTCCAGCTGTTACGTAGTTAATTGCTCGATCTGAAGTGATCAGATGGTTTCCTCCTCTAACCAGTCCTTTCCATCAAACTGAGATCTTGACATATCACTGAAAACATCTTGTGGAATTAATGGTCTAATTTCTCTACCAAATGTATTCATTCCTCATCTGACAGTTTGGTGAGGTACAGAGCCAGGCAGGGAAAAAAGCTCTGGAAAAAAAGAAGGGGCAGTAATGACACACATATCCCCCCAAAAATACCAACTCACCCAGACACCAAAATGACAAGAGAAATTACAGCTGCCTAACACATTAAAGATAACAGCAATAGCCCCATGGTTACTGCATTATCCAGCACCAAACAATTTTATGCTCTGCAACTACATCATGGGGGGGAAAAAAGTCACATCAAGCCTTGGCAACATCTCAAGTGGAACAAAGTGAAAACCTGCCCAAGCTACAACACGGGAGCCGTTCCTGTTCAAAGTAACTTAATCTTCTAATACGGCTGTGTACTTTAAATGCACAGGAGGAAGGAGCTTTGAGGCATTATCTGCTGCAGGCAGAGGATCCAGGGTAAGCAACACTGGCAGCTCCTGCTCAGCTCAGTGCCCAGCACGGGGCCCAGCCAGGGCTGGCAGCAGCTGGAGAAAGTAAACTATATACCAAGGGTCAGCATTTTGTGCTGTCTTAGACAGGTTCAAATAAATTGTTCTGATTGGTACGGACCCCGATTTTAGGGGTGCAAACTGTGAGGCAGCTCCAAGGCTCGCTGCACAGCCACGGCTTGTAGGTGCACTGAGTAAAAACACACACGAACAGCACTGCTGGGTTTAAATGTCTTTTAAGTGAAAAAGGCAGAACAGATGCAAGTGACAGAGGGAGTTTTTTTGGTCTTTTTAAAAGCCCTGGTAAGGGAGGCACAGGGAGATTAACCTGTGAAACATCAGTGCTGAGAAGTGTATTTAAATCCCAATCTCACACACAAAACCAGCCTCTCCCTAGTCTATTGAGTCTGAAACCGAGCACTGTTCAACACAGATCATGAGAGAGATTCACTTTCCTAAGATATCACCTCATTTGCTATCCTCACACCAATAAAGCAGCAGCATCTCAGGCTTTCACACTAGCTGCTAGCATTCCCACAAAGGAGAAACTTTTTTTCTTTTTTTTAATACTAATTTAGTTTTAATAAGCTCAGTTCCCATTTCAGTCTCTCTGAATATACTAAGTTATCACAGGAGGCCTGGTAAATTATGCACCTTTAAGGATAAGGTGAACTTCAGACTTTAAAAAAAAAATCTTGAACCAAGATAAAGCGTTTTGCAGAGCAGAACTGCTGAAGACATTTAGTGTTACAGTGGGACCCCTCCTTCCTCCTGGAGCGTGAAAAGGAAAGTATCAAAGAGTGACAAACAGAGAAGAAAGGGAGTGTGCCTATCAGGCTGTCAATCTGCCAATAAATCTCAGCTCTGCTAATGCCTTCAGTTCCCCGACACGTCTCACACTGTTTAAAGACACTGTGATGTGCACTCTGAAGAATTCAAGGAGGTGGAAGCAAAGCCCAAGGCCTTTATGCTTAACTGTTGAGGAAGAAAAGGGAAGAGAAGAAAACCCTCAGCTATGAGGATTTAAGAGACTTCAGTGCTGAAGTGCACCTGCAGCCTCTCCCATTATCACCTGCCTCTATAATTTATAGATTTGCACTTTACGCTGATACCCAGCCCGGTGTGGGAATATCTGTGCATAGCACGGGCTGAGGGAGTCAGAGCATCACACCTGCCTGCCCAGTATCCACCAGCTTGTGAAAAAAAAGACATGGTGAAAAAAAGCCACCACTGCACCACGAATTAAAAATTCAGGTTCTTTTTTTTTTTTTTTTCTAGAGTAGAACAAAATGCATCAGATCCCAAAACACTGAGCCCTGGGGGTGAAACTCTGCCTCATCCAGCTGACAGAGCTTGAAGCTGGCTTCAAAAGCAGCACAGCTCATCAGAGCAGATTTCCACCAAACCCACAAGGCAGCATTCCTGCTGTTCATCTTTATCACCACAACTGGCTCACAGTGCCCAGCAAGGTCGAGACCTCGCTGCCTTTTTTTTTTGTTCCACGAGACTTCTCATACTTCTTCCTAAGACTGAGCAGCCTGCTCCATGGTGAGCCAGGCACCTGGCTCTGCAGGGGTGGATTAATCATCACAATAAGATATTTGTAAGGCTGGCTGAATGAACCTCGTATCCCCAAATTCCAGTCCCTTGCGTTTTCCATTTTAAATTTCAAAAATATTTCACTTCATTCTTTCACACAGTATGTTCAGTACAGCACATGCTGTAGTTCTTTAGTCCCTTATCCTTACTTCTAAGAAACTTCAGAAATACTTCTGCTTTTTAATTATTTTTTCTTTTCTACTGATTTTTAAAAGTTGTACTTATTTTAAGATAGTATTAATTTTATTTTTATTTTACATTTTACTTGTTTTTCTTTTTAGTCTATTTATATTTTTTGAAGCTGGTCATTGACAGCCACCATGTAAAACTCAGGCTGTATAAAACATGTACCATGCTGTGGTTTCTGCCCACTGCAGCCAGCACTGCTGGAACGTTCTCCAAGTACAATCCAAGTTTTCCCATGGAAAGTCTCCAGAGCAAGAAAAGCCAGGCAGCAATCAAACACCATTACAGCCAGACCCTTTGATATTTGCAGGCTGTATCAAAGCCAAAGAACAATTCATTTAAAAATACTCATCATGGGCTATTTTTGCATTAAATGTTAAATTTATAAAGCCACAGTGAGAAATTTAGATTTCTATTTTATGAAGTGATTTTTAAATCGTAGAAGCTGGGAGAAGAAATTTCTTCATTTTAATAAGGATACAATTGTAACTGCCAGCAATGCGTTGCATTTGTCTGATGAGTCTCAGAGCAACCCTTAACCACCCTGCCCTTCCCGACATTGATGGATTGTGTAATTCCAGGAAGTAAAATATAATTATGGAGACAGATGAACAGACACCCAAGAAACAGCATAAAAAGGTATTGCATGGCCATAAAAAGCAGTATTTCATATATAACATTATTAAAACTAAGGAAATGTTATCTAAGAAAATGTTATCTGCATAAAGACTCTCTGCCTATTTGAACTCAAAAGGAATAGATGGAATTTTGTTCCATGTATGGTCTACCCAGAATTTATTTATACAGTCATTTTAGAGCAGTATTTCAAGATAACTGTACCATTATGACGATAGACTGTATGAACTTAAAAAAAAAAACAGCACATAGCAAAGCTGTCAGAATTTCTCTCTTCTCCCCTGACCAACCTCAGAACACCTTCTGCATTACCTCTCTGAATAGATTATCAGGCTCTAATTTCCATGAGGGCAGACAATGTCTTGGGAAAGCAGGAAATCCCAAGGGAGGACATCTGAGGCTACAGACACTTCCCCAAGGTAATTCCTGATTTCTAAGTGATGGCACACATTCCTTGGCAAGGCAGAGCACAAATATTTCCTGCATGCATGAGCTGCTGGGAGCCTCTCCACCAGCCTGCTGCTGCTCACCGTGACCTATTCAGTTTGCCAACCTTTCATCCCAGACTGTGAGCACTTTAAAACAGACACTATTTGTTGCTCTTTTCCATTCCTTAACAGAATAGGACTAATCCTTGTTCAACATTTAAGGGTGTTTCCAACAGGAATAATCTCCTCCTCAAAGCACGGCTGATTTTTACCCTAGCACTGGAGTTGTTTACTGTGAGTCAAAAAAAAAAAAAAAATCCATTTTCTTACTTAAGAATTGGTCTGTAAAGCTGAATTACAAAGTGCATATTGCTGTCTACATTTTTAATAGCCTTTAATAACTTACAGGGTAAAACACCACTGAAGAAAGGGAAAAAAAAAACCCTTGAAATAAAAAGACCCAAGCAACATGCACATATATCTTAAGTGCACAGCCTCCCCCTTTAAATCCCTTAAGAAAAATGGTTTCTAGACAGATGGTGTTTTCCCTGCCTTGACTCCAGTTCAAGCCTCCTTTTTGGAGAGACCAAGTTTTCCACTGAACTGCACATTACACACCAACAAAGAATAAATAGGCTAAATATAGCTTGCAGCCAAATTGCTGCAGTCTTGCAACGCAGCATATTCTGGAGTCCTTTGAGGACAGCCAGCATGCTGGCAATGCAGCCTGCACTATGTTTAGGTCCTCCACTTTCTAAATCATTACCTCCACATCAGGCAGCACCATCCCCTGCAGAGCCCTCTGGAAGCACACTGCTCTGGAAAGCAGAAGCATCAGGATATGGAGCCATCCCTCCATGAGCTGCTGTCTCTTGTCATGATCTCCCAGCCAGCAGTGACTGGAATTTGTTATCCCACCACTGCTCTTCAGAGAGCTGCCTGGAGTGCCTGGTGGGGCTCTGCACCGTCCAGGGATGCCCATCCTCTCTGGAGCACACAGCCCATGGATGGTGGGAAGAGCTGAAGGTGGGGAAGGCAGCTGCCGATGATCTCACCTCCCAAAGCATCTCAGAAGTGACAGCTGAGGCTGTCAGACACCAAGGAGCAGCACTGCTGCTAAGAACTGAAGAAAAATCCCCAAACAACCACTACACACACTCAGAAACATTGTTCAGGGAAATGCTGAGTGTCCATGCACTTTTTGTGATGCTCCCCAAGAGCTGTGCATTTCCTTCCTCTCCCCTTAGGAAGCTCTGCTGAATTTGTGCTTTACCAACCTTGTCTGTCTTTTAAGTTTGTGGCAGCTTGTCTAAAGCACAGGTCACATTACACCATGCAGAGCACAGCACTTCTGCTCCACAAACAGCAAACTGTCACATTCAGAAGCTTGGTCCCCTCAGGACCAAGGGTCATAGTTGTTTGCTGCTCATTTTTTTTTTGGGGGGGGGGGGGAAAGCAGTTTGTTACCTGACCCACCTGACCCTAGGTGAGCTGCTGCCTGCCTACACATTTATTTATTTAGGTTTTATTTTGTCAGGCGAGCTCCCTGTCGCAGTGGCAACACAGGAAACACTTATTGTTTTACATGTTTACAAACAGCCCCTTCAGATCTCCCTTCCCTCTCTGTCCCCTGAGGTAATACGCATGGTAATAAATTCATAATTCGCATTAGGATGATTTAAACAGCTTTGGAGTGGCATGTTTTAGTGTCTTGATTCAATTGTCTGCCTCTCACACTGACAGCCCCGTGTGCTGGGAACTGCTCCTGCCTGCAAACAAGGATGAACAAGCAGAGAGGGACCTTGCAGGAAAGGAATTAGGGACAGCCTCATGCAAGCCCTTCACCAAGGAGATGGAATAAACATTGCTGTCTCACCCCAAGCACGTTTGGACTATAAAGCTTTCTGTTTGGGTCTGCTTTTAGGCAGCGATATCAAGGAGCAGCTTTTCATCGCATTTACTATAAATTCCTACCATCCAGACAAAAAAAATCCTAGCAGGTTTATTACCACCAAGCTTCCTCCAATCCATACACCATCTTGCAAGATGTTTGCAAAGGAAGGCTGGGTTGCCACAAGGGAGAAGGAGATAAAACTCTTTGTCAGAGGGAAATGCCCAGGAGTCCCTCTCTTTGTTTAAGGATCTTTAGTAATGAAAATCCACCAACAAAACACCAGCACTTCTGCTGTTGTCACAACACAAGAAAATTGTCCTACCATGTGACAGCAAAAGTTGGCTTTTAGATATTATAACCACTGCCTTGAAAGGTAAACAGCTGTACGTAAATACATAATGGATCTTGGATAACTGCTTAGTGTTTTCACCTTGTACCGACCCCAAAGCATTCTCTAAGTACTCACCAGCTGCTAGCCACTGCCTGCTTTCCCTACAGATGCAAGAATATGCAGATAAACAACAAAAGAATAAAAATCAATGTCACAGCTTTGCTTTGATGTTTTTAAAACTGCCAAACTCAGTACACATCCTTTCTATAATCATGTTGCAACTTTTGTAAGCCATCCTGGTGGAAGTATCAAAGCATCAGCAATTACAGTTGTGACAAGAAAACCATTATAAAAGGGTCACACTGTGATTAAAGCATATTTTGCTATTACAATCTGGATGTCTTTTTTTGTTGTTTTTAATTAGGTGCATTCTGGTAAAGCTAAAAAAAAAGTTTCACTTTCTTTTCCTAGCACCCAACAGAGAAGATGCTGTAAAGAACTGTTCCATATGGCTGGACTCAATCTTGAAAGTCTTTTTCTACCTACACCATGCTATGATACCCTACTTCAAGACACTACAACTAGGAGGATCACCGATACTCAGGGTTAAAAGTGGCTTTTTTCTAATTTTCAGCCAAAGGAAGCCACTGCACCTTCAGTTATCACCAGCACCTTTTTCTGTCTTTGCCTGTACCCTAATTCCTCAGTTTGATTCTGCTTCCAGGCTCTAATCCCAGTGTCTGGTGCTATGATGTTTTACCCTACTTCCATTACACTTTTGCTCTACTCCAGATCAAACTGCAATTTTAAACAGCGATAGCAACAAATTTATTGTACTTCAATCAGCCAACTACACAAAGATAAAACCAATCATTTAATAAGTCATCCTAGGGTTTTTTTTTTCCCATCTGTAGCAAAGGGCAGTAATACATGAGATCACCAATTAATCAGGCTCTAAGACATTTTCATCTTTGCCCCTCTCCTTTCAACCACAGAAGTGCTGTTTTCCACTGTCTCACATATTACTTAGCACACTTATTCTAAATCCAGCTGTTCTCAGAATAATTTCAGTGACAGAATTCCTCTTTCCTCTGTTACAACCCTCACAGGGTTGAAGCACATGATACTTGAAAACACCAAGATGCGACACCCTTGGATTTCATTAATGCTGAATAAAACACAACCTCAACTTTTTTCCTTCCCCTGGTTCCAGAACTGAGCCTGGTAAACACAAGGGACTGCTCTGCCAGGGAAGCCATGGACAAAAGTCTTTATGACAGTGCCAAACTTATCATCCCAACATCTCAGAAAATGCAAGACCTTATACAGGGTAGATACTGTATTTTAGCACAATTCTCCAAACCTCACAGCAGACTGCCAAACCATATTGGTACAGATCTGTCTCAACTCATTTGGGATGCACTCCTCCAAAATTCAAACCTCAGAACATATGCACCCATTGAGATAGGACATAAAATAATAATAAATAAAAAAACGCTACAAAAGTCAACAACAGTTTATAAAGAGGGATTATGGATGCAAAGAGATTTGCATCTGATATATAACCAAATCCCAGTGATCTGGATTAAAGCAGGAAAGCCTCCTTTAGATACCCAGAAAGTCAAGAGGGGGGAAAAAAAGAACAATTAAAAATTCTACAGGGGCATAATTTAGCCCCTAATGCAAAGCACGGTTTCATTACTCCAAAAAGAAATTCAGCAGAAATAATGCCTCCAACAGTTTGAAAAAAAGGTGCCTGGAAATGCCAGGAAATGAGAATCGGTTTATGCAAAGAAAATTAAGGAGATTATGTGAGGTTGGGGAAAAAGGATAGGCCACACAGCCCTTTCTCCTTCCACCTTCTGGCATCTTTCATTCCCAGAAAATGAAATTCCCACCAAGCCAAAGCAGAGCAGAGGGTGGAGAAGAAATAGCCATAAATCACGCACACTAGAGCAGACTCCCACAAATTTCAGCTTTTCTCAAAAGCTGCATTTTAGCCAATTTCTCCAGTAATAATTCAGTTCTGGTCAAAAGCATGAGGTGCCCAGCAGAAGGAGGGCCAGGGTCCACAGCCCCCAGAGCCCCTGGCTGGCAGGTGCCCAACCTGAGCTGAGCTCTGCTGAAGAAACACCACGGCACTCCCCACCAGCAGCTCCTACAGCAAAGGGATGTTTTAATTAACACAGTGTCGTGCAATAGAGAAAAAGCATATTTGGACCTGGATTAGCATATGCTTCACTTAACAATAATCGCCACACTCACAAAGAGCCTGACAGCTGAAGTACACACTGAGCAGGGCCTAAACAAGTTTCTGACATCAGCAGAAAAAAAGTATGAATTAAGAAAAATATTGTCTTTAGCTGACTTTAGGGCCTTTAAAAATCATGTTGCTGTTCCCACATCCTATGGAGAAGAGCTCTTTTACCCAACTCTTGTGGTGCAGACCAAAGCAAACCCTGAATTCCCTTTAACAAACTGTGTATGCTCTGTGTCAACTGGGGTTTTTTGTTTCCTAAGCAGAATAAAACTAGTTCCATCTGCACTGTAATGAAGAAAAGACTGCAGAGCTGGAATCCAAGGATGTCAATTGAGAGTTTTTAAAGATACAAGGTCCTTCAAGCTCCTGCAACCTCTGCAGTGCCTGAGGAGGGGTGAGCTGTACAGGGCAGCTGAAGCAAACCTGAGCAGCCTGAGCTCCAGATGCTCCCCTCTGTTTGACCTAGTACTTGGCTACCAAATAATTCACAAGCATATACTGAACTTACAGAAAGGAAATATATCTATTTTCTGCTTGGCCAAATAGTGAATTAGAGAAGAGTTAGAAGTTATTTGAAAATGGCAGCAACTGGTGCAGTTGTTAGTCACTGATGGTAAAAGGTAGCGAAGGAAGCATCTTAAAATGGGAAATTCCAAATTCCTTACGAAAGAGGAGAAAAAAAAAAAAAAAATCAATCACAAGCTGTAATGATACCCCATTGTTCAGCACTGTTAGCATTAGGAAAGAGTCACAGGGGATTAAGGCAGCAGAGAACATGTAGTAGTTCCTGCCTGCTAAGCAAATGCAGGCTGCCTGGTAACACATGGCACAGGGCTGTGATTAATCATTACGCTGCGACAGAAGGTGAACCACTGCGAGATAATGTCAGCAGCTGAACTGTGCCCTGCCTCTAATGACAAGTTGCTTATCCTAACATGCTCCACATTTGTATGACTAAGAAAGCATCCCCAGCTTGCTCAGGGCTTCAGACCCACGGCCAAAGGCTGGAGGATGCAGCCAGGGTGAGGGGCAGGTAAAACACTCGGGGCTCGGTCCCTGCAGGTCTGAAAGCATCTTTGATGGCACCTGGAGTGGAGTGTTTCTCCAGGAAACCACTGCAAAGCACTGCCTTTCAAACCCATGTCAGCCACTAAAGGGGCTTCTCTAGATTTACAGCAACAGTATTTTTCTAGATAGACTGCAGTCGGTAGCAGTCCGTGGTGAAAGCAAAGGTGATAATTTTTATTTTGACTTTATATCAAGAAGGAGCCTAAGCTCCAGAACTTCCAGGAACCAACCTCCACAAAATACCTTGCAAAACAACTTTCCCTGATACTCACTGAAACTAAAATTCAAGTGACCTCTGAAAACTGTGCAGGTGGTTTGAACTATTCCCAGAACTGATTGTTTTTTGTTGTTTTCTTTGGGTCTTAAGCACATGGAATAAGAAAAATTCGAAAGCTCTGCACCATCAGCAAGAGAAGGAAGGAAAACTACTGCATCCTTCATTCTGCCCACTGCCATGGGCCATTAGTGAAGTTCTACTCTGCATTAAACAGCATTTCATGAGAACAATTATTTATTAAGGGTATGGACAATAGCATTGATTGTTGCAAGTTTGATTGATTAAACAGACAAATTGGCACAGTTTCTCCCCCCCTGCTTGCCATATGTTTCTTCTTAAACATCTGGCAGTGTCTTTGTTTTTCCTTGAGTAACCTAACAGGTGTTGAACCAAATCCTAAATGCTTCAGTTTTCCCACTGGAAGCAGAGGGGTGGAGGAGACACAAGAATATTGCATTTCCAAAATCTCTCCTTCCTTCTCCTCCGTGGTGGCCTCACTAATAGCCTGAGTTTAAAAATAGCAGAGAGAAATTTCAGATTCATCATTAGTGATCTTTTGATGTGGAAAAGACTTCACATCGAGACAAGGAAGTCAGACCTCACTCCACTGGCGCGTTTTCCCCTATTCCTTTTCACAGCACAAAGGACACAAAAAAGAAAAAGACTTTTGTTTCAGCCTTTCATATTGCTGTCATTACAAATGTTTAACATCCTGCCTCCCATCTGAAGGCGGTTGTTTGTACCTTGTTCTTGGGTCTCTACAAGCCACAGTCCCCTCTCCTCTGCTGCTGCCACAGTCAAGCTCTCGCTTGAAGTCCTATGCTGGGCACAGCACCAAATTTGTAATTCAAGCTGAAAGCACAGAAACACAGGTGCCTAACACTCAGAGGGCACTCTTTATTTTGAAAAAATGCAGCACCACTTTAGCTAATTAGGTCTTATCTGTTTAAAGCTACAGGATAGTTTGATAACAATTAGGAAGGACTCCCAACAGGCTGCTGGGATCAAAGGCCCTTTCTGCTACGACGTTTAACAAGGAAATTAACACTTTAGCCAAGTAATTTGCACATGCTGCCAAAGTTGTTTTAACTTGCTGTAATATTTTAGTTTTAAATATGTACCTGCAGAGATGGTGCTTTAATTCAAGAGTTCTGTGTGCCAGCTACAGTCTCCCTACCACACCATCAGCTCCCATTTACTGCTGGAGGGGAGCTTCCACCAACAGGAAAACTGAAGTGCTTGCTTCTAGGCACTTCAAGAGATAAAAAAAGGAAACAAACAAAAAAGAGTTTGGAGGCAAAAATTCCCTCACCTTTTTCTTATTCATGGAAGCTAAATATTTCCAAAAGACTACCTGGGGGATCTCAACCTTTAACATCACAAAAATTAATGAGAACTGCGATGCCAAGATGCCGTGCATGCTTGGAAAACTCCAACTGGACTCTTCTGATGGGTTTTTAATGTCTGAGACTGGGGAGCAATCACGGCTCCAGAGGGCTGTAATGATGAATGTCTGAGGGACAGTGAACATAATGAGGGAAAACACAGATTGAACAGCTGTATTTCATAAAGAAACAATAAAACCACGCATAGCAGTTTTTCTTTTTTAATTCAGTGCACTGTTTAAAGAGACGTTCTGATACCCAGTAAATTATGCTCACATCCTCTCTGCTGATTACTCTTTAATAAGATCAAGCTTCCAGCAGAGTGGGGTACTTGTCTCCTGGCTCCCTGGGATGCAGGGCTGAGAACCAGCACTCCCAGCTGGGCCCTGGTGTTTCTTGATTTGAGTCTGTCCTGCTGTACCCTGAACCACAGGCATGCCACAGCACTGCCCTTTGTGCTGCAAAACAAACTGCAGATCAATCCTTGAAGGAAGCCTTTCCCCAGCTGCTGCTGTGCAGGGATGATTCATTCATTCAGCATTACTCAGCTCAGGTTAGCAGCCAAGAAGCCAGTTTATTGAGTGCACCAACTCAAAGCCAAAATTACATTTATTTCTTATAGTAAATCAAGAGCAGACCAAACTAAGAGAGACAACAGGACTGTGGCTAAAGCCAATCAGTGAAATTTGGAGGATGTGGGACAGCCTGACACTGCTTTACTTCAATTTCCTTCCATGAGGAGGGCAGTG